>NC_091486.1:23896675-24496675 GCF_947461875.1 Haliaeetus albicilla
GAGCTCTGAAACTTTTCCACTGTCTGCAGCAGCTCACCGCCCTGGTGTGGTGATTCGCTGTAAGGGCTGGTGTCCAGCTGTGTGCATAGGATACTGACCCTGAAGGAAAATACCGGAAAGCTCTGAGAAAGCCTCTACCAAGAAACTGGGATGCTCCATCATAGGGACTTGCTTGTTGCTGTGTTTCCAAAGTGGGTTTTAACAGTGCTCTCCCAGTCTTCAGAGTTAGACGTGCGGGATGTTCGTGAGCAAGGAGCACTCCCTGTTTGCGTGCACAACTTCTGCATCGCCTGCCAGAGGCTGTAGTCCTCGTCTGGCGCTTCCTTACCTGGCTTCAGGTATAGAAGCAAAGGCTCAACATGATACTGTGTAATAGGGTGGAAAGTCTGAAATGGGAAAGTCACGTCTGTGATTTTAATTCCAGGTGTGCAGTTCAGTGCTGGCTTTGGGCAGCACAAAGGCAAACTTTGTCCCTTACTGAAAGGGTAGGTCTCTTCAGGCTCACAAATGCAGTGTTAACCAACACGCAGATCTTAGTGTTGCTCTGCAAAGGACCAAATGACTGATTTAACCTCCTCTTATACTCATACAGCAAATCAATGAAATAAAGGATACCACTTCACAATCTCTAGGGATTAAATTAAAGCAAAGAAAAAAAACCAACCAGGCTCTTAAAAATCTACACCAGAAGGTGACCCTGCCAAGCCTATGTACGAGATCAAACTGCGAGTGAAGTCTCTGGCTTCTTGCGTCCTTCCATGTTCTGTTACTTAAAACATCAGGAGTAGTGGTAGGGAGTATATCACAGGTCTCTGGTGGTCTCTAAGCTTGTTTACTGTAACATGTAGCATTTGAAGAGAAAGAATGAAGGACTGAATCATCTCTAAAGAAATTCTGGACCTCAAATTGTGAATTATATTGTATTTCAGAGCAGATAACTCCACTATCCAAAATTGCAGGATCAGATGCCCTATGAGCATATAGTATAACGTTTTTTTGCCTCTGAGAGGTTGCAGCACAGGTAGTTACAGCAGACAAAAGGGACTGAAATCCTGAGCACTAGCAGACAGATGGAGAAACTGTAGCATTGAGGGAGTAATTTGTGGAGGGTCTCACGGCAGCATGGCATCTGTAGGATGAAACGGGGGCCTGGGGCTGCCCTAATGCCCTGTGCTCCTAAGCTACCAAGCTAACACACAGTTTAACAGTGGACATATGTGAAGCGGCTTTCTAGATTTAGGTAATGTATTCCTTTTACTAAAGCTTTTACACTGAATTACCCCTATGTAGACCAGAAGCTGGACTTAAGGTGTACAAAGGAAACAACATACCACGTGTCTGTGAAGTTTGGAAATTTTATGTTGTGGGTGTTCTCGAGCTGTGCAGGGGAAACCGAACTGAGCGGGTCTGGTACACTTGCCCTGATTTCTTGTGTGGTTTTCTACATATAGCTAGAGTTGGAGTGTAAGGTTGAGGCTGCCAGAAAAATATTTCTGTAGTGTCATGGCATTTTCTTTGTTTATTTCTGAAGAGACCTGGGTTTCTGCTGACGTCACCTTGAAGACAAGTTACTTCTAATTTTGAACGTGTTCTGGTGCTAAAGCTGTAGCGGAGGTCTGTGTCATGAAATCTATGCCTGGTTTTTCCTTTCCACAATATTCAGACATACTAGACATGATGTTCTGGTTGTGACAGTTGTGAATAATGAGGAAATTTAAGCAAAATCTTAGGAGTTTTTGAGCATTCTTCAGTGGCAGTTCTGGTGGTCCACTGCAAACTATGATTTCAAAGTAGTGCTTGATTGTGTATGCAGTCTGTAAAAAGCCTTTTCTGTCCTAAAACCACCTGTAGGACCCCATAGTTACAATGACCCTTCTCAATTCAGGATTGTATAATTTTATCTCTTTTTTTTTTTTTTTTTTTCTGTTCTTCCTTCCTCCTCTGCTTGCCCCCAAAACAAGCACATTCCTAAGCACTTGGAAATGCACATCTGGCAAGAGACACTTGCTGCCCTTTTCTTGTCTTTGACAGTTTGACATGACAATGTGCCAACCCTGAATAGCTTGCAGTGCTTCTAGACCGCCACATCCCAGTGCTGTCCGATTGAGCAATATTTATTATCATTAAAATTTAATTTGAAAATATCTTGAAGTAATGAAGTGGGAGGGGGGAGTGGGTTACAGGGCAATTGCTTGCTTTTTTTGGGGGGAGGGGGGAGGATTTTGTGCCTATTCAAGCTGTATGCATTTATCACAGTGGTTTCTTTCCTATGTATTTCTACTTAAAAATCAGTGTTTGTTAAAATATACTCATGTGCCTGGTCTAACTTTCATATTACATATGTGAAAAAGCAAGAGAACGTATACAAGGAGCGGTCTGTACGTTGTACGCTCTCTGCCTTACAGTTATTGCATCCTGCACAAAGAGGCTGTTTGGCTACAGCCGTGTTTTAATTTCATTTTTTAGTTTTCAGTTACACATTTCTGGAGTCTCCCCGACCAGTGCTGTTACCTGATGGCGCCTATATTTCATCGAGTTTAGACAAGCAGTCTACCTGGACTTAGGCCCAGAGGAGCTGCTGTAATTGATGAACATGATCCCCTCTGCCCAGGAATCCAAGACCTATAGTACCACGATTCTCAAGGGAATCGAAAGAAAACTGTGTTCAGGCCTTACCTCCTGCTTTTTTTGTTGTTGTTGTTTTTCCGTAGTGTTGCCTTGTACTGACAGGTCGCGCACCTCACCATGAGTAAAATCTGGTGTTACATTTGTTGATAATTAGGAGAAAAGATTCTTTTTAACCTAGACTGAAAAGAAGCAGAAGAGCAAGAGCACAGGCAGGGACAGAAGTTACTCTGACATCTCTTGGTTACTGGTTACAAATAAAGTGACAAGTTATTAAACAAAATAACAAAAAATGTTGCAGCACTTGTGTTACCAAGTTGTTTGGTTTTTTTACTATATTGTCATTTTTATGCTCTCAGTTTATTGGATACAATTGCATATTCTAATTTTGTTCTTGCATGTTTCTCTTTCATCTGTTTCATTCTGTTGGAAAAGCTGCATTATATAAACATTGTATATTATTTTAGCTGCAGAAGATTATTATGGTGGATTTTTTTATTTAGAAAATGTTTTTAGAATTTTATTATGATTGCAGAGTGAATGTTAGTGTTCAATGTAATTAAATTTAATTGCATTTCCTATATGTTTTATTTTAGTTTGCTCTTATATGCCTTTATTTTCAACAGGAGTTGTAAATTTGACTTTTTTTTTCTTTTTTTTTTTTTTTAAAGCATGGAGTTGGCAGTCAGACACAAGCCCATTTTAAAGCAATGAAATAATTATCTTAAAATTATTCTAAATGTGGGGAACATGTAGATTCTGCTTAATGACCAAGAGCTGTTTATTTGTTTATTCATGTTATTTTGGATTGTGTGACCTTGTTAGTTTTTCTTGTGTAAGTTTAAAAAATTAAGATGGGGAAGATTAATTAAAAGCTGCTTCTTTCTTCCTATTCTAGCTTTTATGTCCAGGTCAACTGGAGAGGCAGGCAGGACATGTTAATTACGCTTTTAGCTACATACATTTTTGCTGTTGTTCATTTATCTTCTACTGCCCATGTTTACCTAACTAACATGTTATACCATTGCTTGTAGAGAGCCTTTTTTCCTTGATATCTTAAGAAAAAGTGTGGAAAAACTTGCCTTCAACTATTTTTTGTTTTTCTGTTATTGCAACAGTTTGTCTGACTTATTTCTTTTTCTAAACATGAGCTGTTTACCCTGGGAGGAACTACAGTGGCTGGAGAACTTGTAAAGCTCTGGGTTCGCAAATGTGAAGACTGAACAGATAAGGATTCTCAGATTTACTTATTTAAATCTAGTGACTATTAAACATCTGAAATACAGATGTCGTTACTAAAAATTCATTATTCTTTTTGTCTGTGTAAGGGAATATAAGGTCTGCTGTAGCACAGCACAGGTGTATTGTATTACAGTTCACATCTTCCAGGCTTCTTGTCTGCTCCAGGTTTGACATTCCTGGCATTTCTCAGGTGGTTTTTTTTTTTAAAGCATGAAAAAAGATCATATCAGATCTTTTTAAACCTCAGAAAGGTAAAAGTACAATCATGTGGCATAATCACATTAAGATTTTTTTTTCCGGTCACCAGCAAGGGAGATAGTTACTGTTCTTGCTAGACGAAGCTCATTCCAAGTTTCTGATAGTTAGAGAATGCCTGAAGAGTGAAGCTGAAGTTCTTTTCTTGCATCGTGGCAGTACTTGGAGGCCACAGGCTTCAGGTTTCTGTCGTCTGAATTGTAGGAATCTCCTGCCCGGGAGACTGTGCAGCAATTTGTGAAATAAATATGGGAGAGAGGCAGAGGCGTTTGCCAGCGCAGAGGCTTTTGCAGCTCACTGCTCGGAGGCGAACTCGCCTGCTTCAGAAACAGGAGGCTCTCCTGCTTGTCTGCTGCCGTCCTTCTCGCAGTAAGACAAGTTGTCCTATAGCTCCGTGGCTGAAGAGAAGGCACGATCTTAACACAGAGTGGGGCTCAGGTCCTTCATGGGGCTAGGAGCCAGGAGCTAGGGATTTTGGGGCTGGTGGTGTGCATGGCCTTGGATAAGCCATTGAACTTTCTGTGTCTTTCTCCACCTACAATGCAGATATTTATCTACCTTGCAGGTGCATTGGTTGAGATTAATGAGTTGTTTGTAAAGCACTTCAAAGATGAAAAGCACTATAAAAATGCTAAGTATTATTATGTGTGAGCTCTTGAGTGCATAATGGCTGTTTGCCTGCCAGTATTTAAAGCAATTTTGTTACACACTAAGTATGAAAGGCACTGTATGAAGTCAAGTTCTAGTTTCCATTTAAGAAAAGTTCCTCATATTTTGTGTTCAACAGTTCAGGTCACACACTGGTCTTCAGTGTTATCTAGAGTGAAAACAGACTCTAGAATTTTTTTTAAAAGGAACCATTTCAACACTTCAAAATCAGGTTGTTATTATAATAAGGGCTTCTTCTCAATTGGTCATTTTTTACTGTCTTTATGTGTCTTGCATTTTGTTTGCCAAATTTCCAGGTCTTCTACCGTCTTCTGTTTTGCCAAATGTTTCTTGCACTTCTGTCTGAACGGCCATAGCTTTTCTCTCCCTGACCTTTCCATCTGTCTCTACAGTTGTCACCACAGCTCCCGTTCTTTGGGCCGCTTCTGCTCAGCAGCTCTTGCCAAGTTGTACAGGTTTCTTCAGCCCCTTGTCTACCCATCCCTCACTTTGGTCCTTTCTGCACCTGGGCTTCCCCTGCGCTCCTGCCCCAAGGAGTCTCCTGCCCCGGGTGCTCGCTGCCGGCCAGTGCTGCACAGTACGGTGCTCTTCTTCAGGATGCTTCTCCGATAAATATCAGAGTGAACTGCCTGTCAGACAGGCAAAAACATCCACAGAAGGGGCGACACTGCTCTGTGTTTGAGAGCAGACCTTCCTGTCTGTGACCTGTTGGTTCAGTGCTCTTCAAGCTTTTTGAGCATGAGTTTTTCTAAGCGTCCTTCAGTGGCAATGTGGACTCCCATGTAGGGAGCTGAAACAAATTGGTAACAAACTTGATTTCTAAAAAGAAGTCTTTTCACAGTCTTTGGATGTAGCCATGAAATTCCCAGGTTTCCTTGAATCACAAATTGAAAACAGCTGCATCTTTTTTTATTATGTATCAGCACCATATAGTCCATCCAGCTTGGATAATAAAATGCTCACTTTGGCCTCAGTCTTGGTTTACTACATCAGGTTAGAGATGTGAAAGAAACAAATGCCCCATCTTAAATAGATTCACACTCAAATATAATTATTTAAGTGCAGTCCCCTTCACTTTATAAGGTCTGTCACATAACCAGAATAGTGCATGTTTTAATTGTAGGCATAAAATGTGAGAGTAGGCATGAAAATTCGTGTACCACAGAGTAAGGTCTTGTAGTTTATTGGATGCAATTCAGGCAGGAAAACATAGTATGTGGCTATGTTTAGTATGACAAAAAGTGTCAGAATTCTCTATTTTGTCTTGGTTATTGCATTATCTTGCTATGTTTTTAAAAGGATCTAGGAGAAATCATTTACAAGCTGAACTGTTCATTGGCAAAGAGCTTTATCTGTGTAACTGGCTGTTCCTCAGAGGTAGTTGGTACAGACGTTCCTGGACGAGGGAAGTTTGAATTATTATTTTTTTTTAATTCCTTTCAGATAGTTCATATTAAAAAACATTATTTGCATGGAAAACAATCTGGAAATATTTTATGACATAGAAACAAAGTATGGAAAGTTTGTTTGTTTATTTCATTAAATGACTGTTGTCCTTCCCAAATCAGTAGATGTCTTTCCCTTTACTCCTTAATTTCTGAACAAAGAGGAAACTATTGGAAATCAAGTGTTCAACAAACTGCCTTGCTGCATGGAAGCCTTAGAAAATGGGAATAAAGGGCTCTTCAGAGCTTCCCAGAGGTCTTTTGGCAGGCGCACTCTGTAGCATGCAGTCTGAGAAAACTTTGGTGAGTGTTTTTGAAAGTCGCACTGTTCTCTTTCGAGTTTAGATGATAAATAACCAGCCACTCCAACCAGCTGTATAAAGTCTCCAACTTTCACATTTTAAAGATGTTTACTTTCAGGTATTTATGGTTAAAATGCCTGTTTGAAGCTATGTTTCAATTTTAAATCAAGCTCATTCTGAACCATGAAGGACTATTCCAGTAATGAATACGATCTAAATTTATACATTAATACTTATGGCATATCAGATGTTCTCTAAAGGAACATGTACACTTCTCAGATTATCTGTTTCATGTTTAGTTGTACATAAACTTAAATTAGGTCCTGCCTTATGTATTTTTTAAATTATGAAAATCAACAGACATGCCATAACATTGAAAGAAAATGGCAAAGAAATTGTTTTTCTCACATAAATTCCAGCTGTTCAGTCTCAGATTTTCTGATAGACATAGGTAAAGATGGATTTGGAAAAAAGCAACAGTGAGATCCTGACCTCGTTCCACAAGTCATTAAAATGAGGTGCTTTATGTAATAGAGGGTGCAGCCACTGCAGATCTGCTTATATGCTGCTTGGGTTTGTAGCTTTTGAATGTGCTTGTAAACTCACTTAGAGCTGTTGAGTTGAGGTCCTTCTCCACCAGATAAAGTGGACAGTCATCTTGCAAAGATGTCCTGGTTTGACACTGAGATGAAGTGTTGCCCATAGTGGTTTGTGCAGGTCTGAGAATTGAGTCACACTCTTGCATTGTGGATGAAATGGTAGGCTGTGATGAGGCTTAATACATTGCCGTGTGCTTTCTGAACTAACACCTGGGAGGTGACTAGGCAGGTCTCACCTCTCCGACCTATTTCTGGTTGTTCTGCACTGATTACTGTTAACATACTACTTATGGCTCATGACAGAGACATAAAGGAAATGGGTGTTCTTTAAAGAAATAAATAAAGTAGTGGGATTTGTTTGGACTTATAAAGATTAATTCATGCTCTGGTACACCCTACAAATTCAGCAGAAGCTCAGCTCATGGAAGAGTTCTCTTCTGGGAATGCTTAAATCAGTTCCTCGAAAAGATCGAGTTGTACCAGCAAGAATTATTTTGCTGGCATAGTGTCCCAGCAGTTTTCTGAGTGATATCATTATATTGTCTAAGAATTTTGGGTTGTAGAGTACTGTCCTTAACTAATACATGTTCTCTAGCAAAACTAATTGCAGAGCAATGCAAAGGTTGCAGGAGAAGCGGCTGTTTCTAAAACCTGCTTGATAAAGACAGTCTTGGTTTTGTTCATTTGGTGTCTGTTTTGTCCAAATAACTCTTTTTTGTAAAAACTGTAACACAAAATCAGGTGTAGAATAAGGTAGCTGGTAGACAAACTTCAGCAGCTTTTGCTGCAACAGTATCCCCAGCTGTGGGAACCAGCTGGAGGTTACTAACAGGTTGGCAGGAGGTTGGCAGCTGGAAGTTCAGCCAGCTGAAAATAATCTGCTGGGGTGGCTGGGGTAAAGGCACCAGTTCTCTCCTGTCCCCTCTGGTGCAACAAGTGGTGATGATGGACTACCAACCACTGCACTATGAACAGGCATGGCGGAGGCAGAAGCACATCGCTGCTTCTGACCGTGCCGTGGCAGGGGGAGCAGTCAGGTCAGAATCAATTTTGCTGTAGCTGTTTGCTCAGTGAATGCGAATCGGGAGCACTGACATTTATGAAGTTGTGGCCAGAGTCATAAAATTCAACTTCACAGTCACATCACTTTGCAGTAGGCCACGTGGGTGGATTGAGATGGACTTCACATTTTCCATGATTAAAATGTGCAGCAGGATTCTTAGCACATAATTGACTGAATTCACTGATTTGGGGATGACTTTACAGTCAAAAGGAGTTGAGACCTCCTCCTGTACATCTCAGCTATGATTTTGTCAATACACGTAACTTCTGTTATCACATCTTTCATATATTTTAGCGCCAAAGCTTCTCACTCAGAATTTATCCAGGCATTGGACCAAAGTCTTCCAAGAGGCAGACCAAAGCTATGAAGTGGAATGCAGAAGGTGCCTGGTTCTGTGGCTGGGCTTCTGCAGGAGGTTGTGGGAGCACCAGTGCTCGCTTCAGAGTTGAGGCTTTTATACTCTCTCTGTCCAGCTCTATTTTATAATTCTCAGAATAAGTTATAGTGTATCATGAATCACATCTGGATAGAGGTTTAATGAACAGCTTCACTGGCCTGATTTTTTAATGAGAAAAATAGTGCCTTTGCAGCTGAAATCACCAGTAAAATTGAGACATCAATGTTTCCCCATGCAGATCTGCAGGTTTAGTAAAGCACTGTCAGGATGGGTCTGCACTATCATCATATTTACCAAAGGCTGCCAGGATCACTGGCCTTTCTTAATAGCACCAATGTGTACTTCTTGCCACATGCGTGGCTTTAATACTAGCCCATTTTTTATTTGTTTTTTTTTCAGTCCTCCCCGTGAGGAATGCAATATGTGCCCATGTCTTGTGTGACACACAGACAGCTATGCAGCCTTCTCTTCCAGTCATGTTAAATTTTACTTAGAAGTAAAAACGCCCTTTTTTTATTGTTATTAAATTGAATGGGAAGCCTTTGCAAAAAAATTTTTTTTTGTGCAATTAATACCTTTACAAATTTTGTCTCTTGTGTCATTTGTGCCTCCGGAGCTCTTTCTATCTAACCAAAGCACCAAATAAATAAATACATAAGTGAGCTGTGTTCTGGTTGAAACTTCCTCACTTGCAAGCAATTGGCCCCTGTCAGAGTAATCGGGAGATCCAGCTGTGGACTCAGGTTGCTGCCCACACTGGTTGGTCTCTCCAGTGTGCAGTACTGTTGCAAATCTGTATATTTAAATTGCAAACACGTAAGAACAACAACAAAATAAGAGAGTCAAGGCAAATGTTTGACAAATCACGCAAGACAATCTAAAAAGTTCTGCGTTGAGTCTGCAAATTAGTAATTGTTTAAGTGGGATGTCCCCATGGAGGATTTCATGGATTACTGCCCAGCTTTGCAGACAAGGTAGCTAAGCCTGCTCTGAAGAAATGCCTGTTATATTTAGCTGGCAAGTTAGATTATCTTCATCCTGTGGAAAGCAAAACATTTATTGCTTCTTACAGATTTACTATCTGTGCATAAAAGAGCTGTGTAAACCCTTTTGAGTCTAGAAAAAGGAGCTGGAGACCTAATTTCTTGCAAAGACCCTTTGCTTACTCTATCTTAGAAAATCAGACAGTGGAGTAGTCCAATAAACTGTACAGAGTGAATAGCCTGGTGAAGATAGTTTAGAAATTAAGTATTCTCTTTTTTGAAGTCAGTCTGTGTGGGGAGTGGCTGTCGTGGGCCTTGCTGTACCTATCCTTGGAGCACTGTATGCAGTAGGGAGGCGTTATGTGGGTGACTGATACCTGTAGAGTGTGCGTCAGGAGAAGTGACTGGGAGCAAGGTCAAGTTTTGGAGGTGAGAGACACTGGCTAATGTGCGACTGGACTGCATGATCCTCTCTCCAGGAATTAAGCAGCTGCTGTAATTTGTGATTTATTGTCTTTGATTCAACAAGAGGAGTGCTGCTTGGAGTTCCTTCAGGAAATCTCCCATAGCAGTAGCTGTTAACCATAGTGTATGGGGCAGTGGAGAAACCCCGAGGTCCTTCCTTACTGCTCAGGGCTCCCAGCTAGCTCTTGGCATCCAAATGTGATGTTCCCTCAGATGGGCAGGGCTGGAGCTAGCCCCAAAGACATGCTTTCGAAACTCACAGATGTTGAATGTCATTTGTCTTAACTCCTCCTGACGTGCATTACGTGGGACAGGGCACAGGGGAAACGAGTGTGCCAGATACTGACCTGCATGTGGGTTGTCACACCATAAAATATGCTGACCTCTCCTCCATGTTCCCAACACCTAGAAAAGGTCATGGCCAAGACTGAACCTTAGTCATCATAGTGGTGGTTATTGTTTAATTCACTGTAAATCAGCCACCAGGTCAGTGCCCGCAGATGCCTTAGTGCTTTGCACTGAACAGTTACTGCATCCAGTTAAGGTGCCTGCTGGACCCAGCTGTTTATTAGGTACTGGTGAAACACTTGTCCAGGGCATGAGTGTTGCAAATGAAGTCTTGTGAGGTCTGAATAGTTGGAAACCTCCTACTTTGCCATATGTTGATTAGTTTACTTTAAAAGCTGATGCACAGTTCCTACCCCCCTTCATTTACATCCATGGATTGGAAGACCAAGCACGGGGAAGGCTGTAAGAGAAAGCTGGTGACCAGTGCCTAAGCCATATTATTGGTTTTCAGATCTCAGAATCAGTAATCTGGGATTGTGTTGGCAAGTAAGTGACCAGTATAGCTTCTGGAGAAGAGATGTTATGTGAGCTGACACCTATTTAGCAAATAACAGCTACTTTCAACGGTAAACAAAACCAGTTTCAAGGATTTAAGTTTGTTCCTAGAAAATAAACTGAAATATTGATGGCTGTGCTGATACCAGTGTGTCTAAACAAGGATGGATGTGGGGAGTGGTCACTGGTAAAGCTTCACCATCCATCGGTGGATGTCCAGCAGCGATAAGGGAGGAGGTAAGGAGTCCCACCGCCTGCCTGCCTGTTGCCTCGCAGCCCATCCATCCCATCTCTGGGAAGCTTGGACCTCCTCCATGTTGTCCAGCAGGATCTGCCCTGTGGTATGAGCAGTGTGGGGCTTCCCAGGCAAGCTCTGCCAGCCGTGTTACACCATAATATAATCAAATGTGTCATCTCTGCCTTTATAGAGGTTTTGTACTATGGCAGTACTTTTATATATGAGACAATCTTGATTGCTTCTTTTTTTTTTTAATGCTAATAATATATTTATTTAATGAATGAGTCTGAATGTTTGGTACCTGATCATCCTGTTGCTTTCTGCCTGTTTTGTAGTTGATGTTCTTTCCCTTTAGCATTTATTAGAACAGCTTCCCTTTGCACAGAAGCGCCATTAGTGATAAATTATCATTTTGTTTGTAATATGCCATATATGAAATGGGCTGTAGATGATGGCTACATGGCTTGAGAATAGAGCCCTTAATTTTAATGTGTTTTATAAACAATTGGCAATAAATGGCCTGATCCTGTGTCCTTTGACTTTAGTGGGAGTTTTCCGACAAGCGTATTTACGCAAGAACAGCCCGGCTGCCAGCTCAGCGTCAGTGGGCAGCACGCCTTTGCATTCAGCGCAGTTGCATGTCCCTGTGCCAAGAACGTATTTTGCCGATTCAAGTTTGCTCCGTTTGTCAACGCCCAGCTCCCACTGAACTTCACGGGACGAGAATCATTCTTGGCACGGGGCCGTGGGCAGCCCGGGGAGTGCTGCCCGCTGCCGGCACCGGCTGCGGCAGGAGCTGCGCACCCACGAGAGGAGCAGCACCCAGCCTTGGCTCCCCGGTTTGTGAGGCTCCCGTCTCCTGTAGCATGTGTTTGCTGTTGTTTGACTAGTGGGAAGAGTCGGTGATAAAAAGAGATTTCCTAGGTTAGTTTTCAAGGCTTTTTTTTTTTTTTTTTTGTGGCTGTCTGGATGATTAATGTGAATAGGAAAATACTGTTGACCCATTTAAATCATGTTAGACGACATCCATTGCTCATCTGCATAATGAAATACACACCGAACATTACAGCCTAAGTATAAGAGCCAGTGAACTACAAAAATAATATTTTACTCATTTAGATTATGAAGTAAAATATAGGACATTAGTACTAATCATAGTATTAAATTTTAAGCCATGCAAATTGTAATTGTCAATGAAAAAGAACTATAAGTTGAAAAGGCTATTAGCATTTCAGCTTTAACAGTTAATTTGAGTAATTTTTTTTTTTTGCCAGTGTGCAGCTTAGAAAACTCTATATGCAGAACATTTAATAGTAAGTACAGGAGTGTTTGTTTTATATCATTATTTAATTTCAGTCGTTAAAGAAATGTTAGAAATATTAATGTGCAGTATTAAAATGTATTAACAATTTATATTACTAAGAGTAAATTGTAATCTTTACTTGGATAAAATAAAGTCTAAAAGGCAAATTATTAGTAACCGAGAGATTAAATCATTTTAAGCATTTATTTAAGTACCAAAGCAAAACCTGAAGCCTCTAAAAATATGGATTTCGTCAAATAGAAACATCATTTTCAGCATTTTAAACTAAATACAAATTTTAAAGTACTGAATTTAGGCTGTCAGGTTTCTATGGTTACCTACCTTTCCAGCAGTTTGGTGAGATGTGTAAATAGGCCTATGAGTCACTTGTAATTATTTGTTTTTTGTTTGTTATAGTTGTAATTCTGTGTTCAGTTTGAATCTAATATAGCTCACACCACATGCTTTGGTTTATGTATATTGTAGTGCGTATGATTGACAGTGATTGAGCATTTCTTATGAAGTGCTTGTTTTTTTTGTCATAAGTGATGTATGTTGGTACTTCTGAAAATGTAAACAACTTCTTCCTGTATCACTGTTTGATAAACAGGGACTTTTATGATATGAAAGAGGTCTTTGTAAATGTTAAGCAAGGAGATAACTGAAAGGTATTTTTAAAAAAAATTAAAACAGCTCCTAAACATTATACCATCCTCTTCCAAATTTGATACATAATCATATTATAATTAATTCAGTGACCCAAATGTCACATATTTATGAATAAGCTTCCAAGTTACACATTAATAGCACATACTAATGACTGACAGGTTTAAAAATAAATATTTTAATAAGGATGCTACAAGTTATCTGCAGCAAGCTCCTGATTGGAACATCTTCCTTGTGCAGAGCATCTTCCTGGGGAAAAAAAAAAAAAAGAGCTTATTTCCACCATCACCACCACCACAGTAGTTTAGCAGAAACAGCTGTAAACTCTTATACCTCTCTGCTCATTTATTTTGAAGTCCAGGCTTTAGGAAGTAATTCTCCAACCTTACACTCTTCACTCTAGCAAAGGACACCTACGTGTTTTCTCAGTAACGACTCACTGTCCTAGTGTAACTTGTGTTTTCGTGTGAAAACAGGACAATACAGGTAATTAACAACATCTAATACAAGGCAAGAAATATTGCTAGCTGTCATTTTTACCAAATGAGTAGTAATGTAATCTTATTTTATTAAGTTATTCATCCCAAAATTGCTAGCAGTGTACGATTTTTTTTTTCATTTTAAGATAAGACTGCCTTACGATTCAGAAATCATCTTGTATCCTTAGAGATTTGGCTGCAGGTGTATTGAAAATAATTATTACAATGGTCTAGTATTTTGTGCAGGGAAAGGACTCGTGACTGCCCATTCTCTTCCTGTGTCTCAAGCTACGCAGAAAATCCTGATACAGTGTTCAGGAGCACTCCTAAATTTTCTATGCAAAGATTATTCTTATTTCAGCAGCCTTGTTCACCCGCTGAAAGGGTTTCTGTGGGAAGCATTTTTGTGGTGATTCAAACATTTTTTCCATTTCAGTTGGAAATTTAAGAGGTTAAAGTAGGATTTATTTTTAACATTTAATACCGTATCAGGCACGTATATAGGACATAAACATGCCAGTTGAAAAACAGTTGTTTCACAGAGCACCTGAAAAGATTTTATCCCAGTAGGATTCAATGAATGTTAAAGCCGTGGGTGGGTGCATATTAACAACAAGATTCGGTATTGTGCGTGTGTGTAAGGACTATTTGAATAGCTTATTATTTTAATCTGAAACAACTGCTATTTTTTAAACTGAGTAACTTGTTCCAACAGTTGTTACTTCCCTACAAAATCAGAATCATGAACACAATAACCAATCTTTCAAGCAAAAGTAATTTCTCTGATCTTTTAAAAAAAATAAAGATAGAAAGTGATTGAAGCATGTATTTAAATATGCAAAGCTGAGCAGATATGTTTCTCATTCTAATTTATTCACGTTATGATAAATTAATTTACTCAATATAGGAATGCAGTAACATAAGAGGAATGTTTCTCCTGCTAGTCACAGAAGTTGAAACTTGCCAGATGCTGTGATCTGGAGCCTAAATTCCCCTGATATTAACTGTGTGTGAAACTCTTAATATTGCTTTGTCCAGCTTTTGTACCTGACTCGTTTCGTTTTGCGCTGATACTGCTTTAGGCAGCACTTTCTTTTTATTTTCTGCTTGTGTTATTCTGTTGGAGAGAGAAAACGTAATAGAAATAACACTAGGACGGAAGGCTCTGTTGGAGAACTGCAATGCCCTGTTCCCGAAGTTAAGCCTGTACAGCCCAGTCCCATTTTCTGTAATAGACAATTAATTTCCTGTGGTATATGAATGAAGATAATTCAGATATAGTTAGATTGTACTCTGTATTTTTTAAATCCTATGATAAAATTGGAAAGTGCTGTTTAATGATACCAGAATTTTACTCAGTCAGTGAATTTATTTCTTATACTGGCTTGGTGTGACTCTGTGTGTGTGTGTATATATATATATATATATACACACACCAGCTCAATTGGTCAAACGGGTTTTTAAGGATATAAAATTAATCTTTCCTTTTCTCCTTGTTTGTTAAAGTTGCACTGTCGGTTGCTGCTGATAAAAGGTGGCACCAAGCCAGCTTCCTGAAGGAGCTATGAGGAGGGTCATGGCTTGTCATGACCTGGGCACCGTTACTTGAATGTTGTTATTATTGAGATGAAGTACCCTTAGGCTGTCATCCTTCCTGTAAATAGAAGAGGTTCTGATTCTCTGTGGTTTCCCAGTTTACCAACTTGTAGAACAGCTATTTTGTTGGCCCTAAGTTTGACTGAATAATGAATTAGAAGAACGGCACTATTCCAGAAGGCACTGATTCATCATTTTAGTGTGCTGGTCCAGACTAAGTCATAATAAGTAAGCCAAACAAGTATGTATTTTCATATAGTTTATAAATTTACACCCAATTAAAAAAACTCATTTGTATTGGCATACGGCAAACAAATTGCCCGGTTCCGCTCTCCGTGAAGTAAAGGCAAAATTGTAATTAGCAGGGAGCATAACTGGTCCTGAGGGCCAAACTTGACTTTTTTCAGTGCTGTGGAGGAGTCCCAATGGTGTTGGCAGAGGGGCTGACTCTGCTCCCTTGCAGTCTGCTCCCTTGCAATGGCGTTTGGCCATTGCTTTGCTTTATTGCCTCTTAGGAGAGTAACAAGAAGAGCAATTCTGTTAATGCCTTTATTAACTAAACAACTTCTGTTGTTAATTTCCAGTTAATTTCAATAATTAAATAAAACAATGCCAATTAGAATATAATGTTTATAAGATACTGGCCTGTGTTTCCGTTTATCAGGGTACAGTCACAAGCACGCTGTTGTCGAGGTTTTCACCAATGTGTTGCTGTTGTAACTGAAGTCACATCTATCCTGATGAATATTTCATTTCCCCAATCATGCTATTAAAAACAGAGTGTTTTTACCCTTTCATTTCTGTTTTCTGTTTTCCAGTACCATCATGACAGCTGTGGCTGCGTCCTGTTTACAAATTGCTGCTAGTCACATTTTCAGTAGTCCTTGTGTGTTTTGCTTTCCCCTAATGTGGGCAATTAGGAGGAAATATTTCTCACGAGCATGGACTTGCTCTTCTCCTTGTAATGACATAGTCCTGCAATCCAGGAAACAGTGCTGCATGGTGTCCATGTCCACGATTTCCTGATGTGGGAAAAACGTGTGGAAAGCATCTGGAGAGGAGGAGACCCCCTTTACCAGCTTGTTTCCTGTAAGCGAAATTGGAAGACCTTGTCTGTGCAAATAGATTTCAAAATAGAGTCTGCCCTTTGACTGTCTCCATAATTACACAGCGCTCTCTGTATTTTATTTGGCTGCCAGAGCAGTTAACCCCTGGAAGTAAGGGGCTGATGATGGCGTGACCAGCACGGGTATGCAGACATGACCATGTGAATACACTCTTGTTTGGAGAAGCCTGTCGTTAAGACCTCGTTACAATATACTTTTACCAAATTTAAAAATTATTACATGTTGGGTTATGTTGATTAAGATATGTTATATCCTTATTGTACAGAAAACGTGGGGTATTAGTTGCAAAAAAGGAAAAAAAAAGAAAGAAAAAAGTTCTTTCGTGGCTTTGATGTAATCAACATCTGTCAACAGAATGAATTTGCTTTTGTTTAATTTCAAGGGCTCTTGTCCTTCTACTTTGTCCAATCAGTTTCAACTTCTGCCTCAGGCATTTCCCTATGTTGTTCTCCCCCCCCCCCCCTTTTTTTTTTCTTTTTTAGCAAATGCACAGGTTATTGCTTGTGAAATGTGAGCTGCTCTTCTGCTACACAGGTTACACAGAGTTGGAGAGAACCTTTAATCTTTCCCATCCTATTTTTGAAGCTTGCGTGTACCTTTGCAACACAGGGATTACAAAGTCAGTGTTTTATTAGACAGTTAGAATTACAATTACAAGTAAAGATCTTTCAGACCACAACCATTATTCCAGATTGAAAAACAGGAACATTTCATCATTAACAGTAAAAAGCTATGTATTCTTACCTAATTGCATTGGTTGGATTCCACATATTATTACCCACAGTGATTTTTAATACCTCACTTTAAACTTTCTTCCTCTGAAGTTTCAGCAAAATGAATATTTGCACAAGAAGTAAAATTATGACATAATATTAAAATGACCTGACAAGCCAAATTAAAGATCTGTAGTGTTTTACCCTCAAATGCATGTATACTAAGAAAATCTCCAGTCATTCTTTTTTCAGTTTAAAAAAAAAGATTAAATCATATATTTTGAAAAGAGTTATCAGAACAATGCTTTTAATGTTGTTAATCGCTCGCATATATTAAGTAAGATTTACTTTATCGAGAGCAAGTTGATTTTATTTCCTAAAGGGGTTGGATGTTAATTCTTGTAATCCTAAATAATGTTGGTACTGTGCTTCTGTTGATACCGTGACTAAATTATTTTAAAATATGTTACTTTTATTTCTTGGCTCTTTTTAAGATGTACCCTTGTATTTATTGTAGCTTAGAACTGTCATGAAGTTTATCCTTTGGTAACATTTTTGCTAATTGCTTGGAAGTTTGAAGTCTTTCATAAATAAATACCAAAAAAATGGTTGCTAACAATCACATTTGATGAATCATGTAGATGAGCAGTTTTTTGCATGGCTACCCCACACCTCATTCATTGAAAACATAGCTGATAAATTGTTATAACTGTTAAACAAGAAGCATTAGAAAAGGGCTTATGTGAGAGTTCATTTCCAACATCTCCCTTTAAAAATACTTCTTGACCAGAGGAGAATCACATTTAAATGACTAAAATCAACTTAATTAAGGGTCATTAATAGAGATACACATTAAAAAAACTCTACTCTGTGAGTGAAATGGGAGCATTTCATTATATAGTGTAGCATGCATGAACAGATAACAATTAAAATAGACCTAGAGTAAAAGGCTAATAAATATAGGGCACATTGTGCTGCAAAATCAGTCACTTAAAATGCTCCCACCCATCATCATACTTGAATTCTGTATTCAGCCCCTTTGGCTGACTCATTTAAAAGAAAAAGAAAATGTAATTTCCACACAAGATAAATTCATCTGGTAATTCATAAAAGCTCACAGTGCATATTTATATTATTAATACAAATTAAGGTCTGGAAGGTATGCTGAGGAATCCAGCGGCTCCGGGAGGACATGCGTGCATACAGATTGCACAGTGTGATTCACTGTCGAGTCAGAGGAGCAGTTGTCTGTAATTTTCTGTGCTCAGTACCTTGCATCTGCTGATGTGATTCAGTAATGCTGGTAATAATTCTCCTTATTGCAGCTGATAGTAAATATTCTGTTACTCGTGGCAGGTGACGTAGCCTGGCTGTTGGGGGAGAGAAGAAATGCGTAAAGGGTCAACTTTGCATCCTGGCTGTGCTGGTGTGTCTCCAGGCTACCTGGCTTCAAACTCAGGGCTCTCTCCGGTGGTTGCAGTTTCCACTGGAAGCTGCATAAATCCTGCATTTATGAACTATCTTACAGCAATGAATATACATAGAGAGCTTAACAAAAAGGATGTGCATGAGCACCAGTGTTGCAGAAGTAAATAAGGCGCTGAGAAAAGCTTTGATAGGTGTAAGGCATGGGGAGGAGGGAATACTTGCGCCAGACTTGGAGAATACAGCCAGTTGTTCTTGTCTCTGGTGATTGATGATGTTGCTATATCGAATTAGCTGTGAATATGGGAGGTTAAAAAATAAAAGGAGCTGTGGAGGCATTAGGAAGGCCTTCTTAAGGAAGGAAGTGTGTGGATGGAGTCCAGATTTTCATTATGAAACAGTAACTTCATTAGAGTTTAATGCCATTTTATTTCATTTTATTTTTACTTTGTAGGAGAATGTTTTCTGTTACAATTTTTTATATTTCAAATAAAGTTTTAGTTGTCCTGTGTTTATAATCTTGTGATGTATTTTAGGAGTCGTATCATACTATGGTGATATTTATTTGGTTGTCGCATTTCACCTGTTCAAGTAGTAGATATTTTTGTATGTGTCTGGTTTATAATGAATAGTTAGTAGAATAACAACAGACTACAGTACCTTATTATCCTGTTATCTTGTGACAACACTTACAGTGTATCTTTGGGAGAATAGAGGTAAAAATTTTATTCCAAATAAAAAGGTATCCCTTCTGAATGTGGGACAGTCAACAGGCATGAACCCATGAATATAATCTGGTTTAATGTATTTAAATGTCTGTATTTGCAACATTTGGAGTTTTACTGTTGAATAATCAACAAGCACACTTGCACCTTTTCTTCCCTAATTAAACTTTTACACAGTAGACAAGGTGCCCAGGCAGCATGCCGTGTGCCAAGGAGAGCATTTGAAATACGCGTTCATTTATTGATGTCCACGTGGGCTTTGACTGACCACATCAGTGAGTGTGGGTTTTAAATATATTTATAATACCTTCAGCTGTGGTAAAAGTGAGGTACTTCCACTGCACTCTGTAAAAGAGCTACCTTAGCTTACACTGGCGGACTGATTGCTATTTCTGATGGCCCAAAAGTTGCTGCCTCAGCAGATTCTGTGCTTCCAGGTTCTAGAAACGGGTGCAAACCAGCCAGGGAGTTTGTAGGATGCTTTGGGCTCTTTGGATGCACTTAGACATTGTGCATGTTGGGTGGCCCAGATTTATTTTTTTTTAATTGGACAATGATTTTTTTTTCATGTGAAGGAGACCCTAGGAAAGCAGTACATGATGAGGTTGTTGATTAAATTATAGTTAAAACGCCACCAAACCATTCCGGCCCTCTGTTAACTGGGCAGCTCCACTTCCATGGAGACACTCTCTTCCCTTTTGAAGCAGGCAACTTCCATTGGGGTACCTAGGTTATACTGAGAGCTTGATCTGAGCCTCACCCTCCAACTCTGCCTTGTTACTTATCAACAATTTAAAAAAAACAGTAAAAATTTGCTTGCATTGAGTAAAAGTCTCTACAACCTTTCACTTACTGGCAACTAAACGTAGCACTGATCAGTGGGCAAAGAGACAGTTGGGGACACTTCTAAAGCAAACCCCATGCAACTATTTCATTCATTCTGGGGTTTGGGGCTCCAAAAAAGGTGCATAACTCGAATCTCCTGTGTATCATGGAATGCTGGAATTGGGCTGTCTATGAAGCCAACTGTGCCTGTGGAAGGATAATTTCTGCATCTGGACGTGCTAAATGCATCCAAAGGAAAGGAAGGGAGGTACAATAAAATAAAAACATACAAGTTATGGAAAAAACTCTTCTTTTAAAAAAAATAAATTTTTTTTACATAGTTCCAAAATATGCAGTAGATTAATTTCTTAATTTCTGTGATTTAAAAAACAGACAGGTGTTCTGTTTAAACAAAAACACTTTCTTTTTACTGAAGAGTAATCGTTCATATGGGTTCCTTGCCACAAAAGAGTGCTCTTCTGTTTGTATACATATGACATTTTTCAGAAGCAGATTAGCTGTTATATGAAACTCACGTTTCAAAAAACCCCTCTGTTTAGATTATAGAATGTTTGAGTAATGGAAATATGTTCTACGTGTAATTGTAGTTTAATTGGGCAGTGTCAATAATCCTTTTGAATTTAGTATATTTCCTGGTTTTGATGCTAGCATTGTCTTTTGTGATGCATTATTTTGGTTTTGATGTTTCTGACAACCTTTTTGCCTCAATGGCCTTTGTTTTCCCTTTTTTTCTTTTTTTTTTCTTTTTTAAGGGGGGCAAAATGTGTCATGCCCGACAACTAAGTTTGATTGATGCGTAGTCTGATGAACTGTCATCCCAAATTCCCATGTGAATTACGTGGAAATCTGATTTGAATATTCCAAGTCAATTATAAATTTTAATCCCTTCAATTGCCTTTGGCCTAGATTAAAAATATCTCTTGAAGTTTGTTCTGTTGCCCTGCTAGGCAGGACAAATTGAACCCCATGCCTTGTGTCTTGGCGCAAATGACAAGAGCAGCATTATCTTTATGCTCAAATCTGTGACCAATTCTAGAAAAATACAGCTGAAGATATTGTCTGAAATCAACATTAAATCTTTTTTTTTCTCTCCTCTTTTCTTGCTGTTGTCCCTTATTCACCATTTTGTCAAGCCTTGAACAGTGCAGCTTCTAGCCATGCAAATTGCTCCAAGCAGGGGCCAGTTGGAGTGTCACTCCTGGCTGTAAGCTTTGGGGAATTTACCCATGCTACCTTTTAATGCATCAAACCAAAACAGATCTAGTATTTTATAAAGCTTCAAAGTATTGTTTGGGGAGTTTTTTGTTCTCATTGCTTCTCGGCGTTAATGCTCTTTCTTTAACAGTACAAGATTTGAACTACCCTTGGCTGCTACATGGGTTCTGTGGTTTGTTTTATATGATGCTTTTCTTTTTGCATACTTTCCATTTTTAATGCAGTGGTAGAAAAAAAAGTTAACCATTTTTAACTTGTCTGTTAACAGGTTCTGTGACTGGCTGCCACGTAATCTTTTCTTCCTGCAATTGTATCTACCTGCACAGGCGGTCAAGCAATCAACAGCGAAGATGCTTCTTTTTTCAGGGACAAAGAAATACTGCTTATAGTATAGTTTGGCCAGCCACGGTTTCTCCAGCTCACTCAGTTCCTAAGGTACTGCAGTTTCTATTATCTAATCTGTTCTTCAGTCAATATTGAGTTCGACTGCAGGCTTGATCAAGTGTATTCATTGTCTGACAGCGGGGCGTTTGGATCACCGTCCTGTTGCTTGGTCTGGTATTTGAAATAGGAACACTGGTGAGAGAAGTTTTCAGCTGCCTACCATGTTAAACACAGTGGTATATCTAGTTATTAGGGAGTTTAAACCTGGGGCTTGTTCAGTTATGGTAGTATAAACATGGAATAGTATAATCGTCTGTCAACACTTAACACTTCTGGGTCCAGATTCTCGTTTTGGACAATTATAGGCAGTCCTACCAAAAGTCCATAGGAATCATTCATAATCATCTGAGTCCTTTTCTGTATAAATCTCTAGCAAGCTAATTATAAAAATGTTTGTATTTTGCTGAAGGTTTTGTTAATTGGTTATGTCAGATTTAGGAAGACAACATACAATACCTGGTGGTAGCTGCCCTGCAACCCCACTGCATGTTCTAAACTTGTCTTTGCTGTGCCTGAGTGTTTTGTTTTTTCTTGCAACATATACTTTTATTTTTATTGACTTTAGAGCCAAAAGGAACTTTTTCATGTAATTTTAACATGTGTTCCACTTCTGTTTCCCCCTTTTTTCTTTTTTCTTTTTTTTCTTTTTTTTTTTCCCATTTAATTACAGCATACAGATTAACTGTTTAGTATCTTTCCTTTAGCCAAAAGAAAATTGAAGTACCCTCTCTAAACAGTGCTTTTCAGGATGTGTATTAGTACTTTTTTAATTTTACTTTTAATTTTATTATAGATTTCTTATGCAAAATATAAAGTATTTCCATTGTCCTGAAATACTAAAAAGTTGTTAGACAGGAAAGCAGATAAGGATGCTAGATGTAGGGCTCTTACACCTAAGAGGCTGTGGAAGCTCTGTGTGCAGCGAAGACATAGGGTTACATGCTTTATATATTTTCAGAAGTTTAAAAATTGTAGACAAACTTTTTTTCTGTATTTAGATACTTCTTTTAGCATAAAGAGGGAGAAATATATTCTCATACTGAAAAGTTGTCTTCACAGGTCAGAGTTCTCAGACTGTCTAAAAATCAGTCCAATTCTTCTACTCTGAAAACTTGAGGGCGAAGTTATTAATTTATACAGAGTATGCCAGAAATAACATTGAAATAACAGGTTTTTCAAGATGTTGGTGTGAAACTGTATACATAGACATTTGTATGTGTGCTGCTTTGGGCTTGTCCCTTAACAGATCAGGTCAGCAGGGTCAGGTCTCAGCAGTTAACTAAAGTGCCCTCCAAGGGGAAAGCAGGGGTGCTGCTGTGTATGGAGTTGGTAATCCAGCAAATGGCGGGGCAGTCTAAATTAAGTCCCAAACTACTACAATAGGATGTTGTTAGGTTCAATACGCCGTTAATCTGAACGAAATGTAAATCTGAAATTCCATTGACATAAACCCACTAAAGATAGTTTCACTTTTTATCGGAGTAGAAATTAAATACCCGTAGGAGTAACAATAGTCTTCCTATTTAAAGTCCTGCGAGAGCTAATTGGTTGCCCCACTCTTCTCTACTCCTACACCCTGCTGTTGTATGGTCTGGTTGTGTACAGCCCAAGTGCCCACTTTGTTTTCTGCCTGCCAGCTTGATTCTGTATTTTGTGAAGTCAGTGCAAAACTCACCCTGTGGCCAGCGTGGTGAAGGGACTCTTCCCCAGCCAGTGAAACAGCCCAGGACCCTCTGAGAGAAAGTACATTTCCATCTCTGTGCAAGACGTTACCATTATTATTAGTTTGTTGTGTTTATACGGGTGTCATTAAATTGTTGTGGATTTAAATAAAATCAGAAATGAAATTTCACCTCTACACGAGGGCTGAAAAATTAAGTGTATTACACTTTCCTTGACACAGCAGATTGGGATACCCATGGTTAATGTTGTAGATGGACAAATTCGGGCACAGCATATGAACTAGATTAATAAGTAAAAACCTCTAAATTAAAATAAGTTAAATCTTAAGGTTCTTAGTCAAATCCAATCTCATGGAAGTTAATAGGAGTTTTCTCTGAACAAGAAGCTAAGGATTTGATCAGTTTTATTTTTGAGCCTAATTCTCTATGTTTGTCCCATTAGTTCCAGTGTTTAGATGCCTTTTGTAGAAAGCATGCCTCTTTGCAAAAGAAAATGAAGAGGTTTTAAGTCTCTTTCTCACAGTTTCAAAACTTGCGACTGTCTGCTGGAAGTCAGCTGCAGTATCTGGGGTTTCAGCACTGGAAGGCTAACAGACTGTGTAAGTCAGTAGTAACAGGCAATGTTAAGTTCAAAAGGGCAGTGGAAGAAATACTGAGGCAGCCTTGAGGGTTTGCCCTGATGGCTTACGAAGGTCGATACTACGACAGAAAGGGCAAGCTGCCATGAAGCAGGAGGCAGTATCTGAGAAAATGATCCCATTGTCATGCTCAGTTTTCTGATCTTCATTTTCAATCCTTTTTCTCCAAGCACATAAAGAAGCCAGACTATGTGACGACAGGCATTGTACCAGACTGGGGAGACGACATAGAAATTAAGAATGAAGATCAGATTCAAGGGCTTCGTCAAGCTTGTCAGTTGGCCCGTCATGTCCTGCTTCTGGCTGGAAAGGGCTTAAAGGTAACAATTACCCAAGTCCCATAACAGCTTGGATGTCTTTTATTCTTTCACTTATTTGGGGTTTTTTTCTACTTTTTTTTTAACTTTCCCTTAATGTGCATCTAACTTTAAGTTAGATCCTGAAAAAAGAAGGATTTATTAACTTTTGATTCAGTCCATGATAGGCCTGTTTAATTATTCCTGTATTTTGGACCTATGTAGTACTTAAAGTGAGTTGCTGGCTGTGATGCAATATCTCTCTGTCTGTAATCTTCCTCTGTTCAGATTGTGCCAAATCACCTGAGTTTCTCAGAAGGCCCACACTACATTTTTTCCTTTCATTTCATGGCCCATCTTCCTTGTATGTTGTGCTTTCTGGCTCTGCGTGTGTGCAAGTCCAAAGGGCTGGGCTGCCTCCTCAGTTCCCATCCATCCTTCAGCCCCTCGCTGTCCTGCGGGGTCCAGCGCAACTCGTAGAGCTGCCATTGAAAAAACTAGCTGCCAAATTCCACACAATTTTCCGGAGTGCATTGATAATAAAGCTTCATGGTTTCCAGAAATGTTTCTACATTATGCTTTTTGGGATACCTCCCAAGTTAAAATGTCCTAGGAGGAGCTTACTACCAGGTTTTGCAGATGAAAGAGTGCTTTTTTAGCCTTGCCGTGGTATTTCATGTAATAGCATACTGGATAGGGTAAAATGGGTTGAGTAGCTATGAGATGCAGAGATAGATGGGGACTGTAGGTCAATGCCATTGACTTAAAAGGGGAAAAAATTATCAGTTTACTGTGCATTTTTCTTTCAGCTGTCATCACACTTTCCCAGAGGTTTAATTCTGGAGCTGGGGTGGCCAATAACAAAACTGCCTGAAGCTTTGATCTTACATAGGCTCGTGCACGTTTAACTTCTTTATGTGCAATTATTTCCCAGTACAGTAAAACTTACTCATGTGAAGTTAAGGGCATATATATGTTTCTGAAGGATCAGGGTGCAATGTGGGTTTTGAATGAGAGCAGTTTTTCACTAATACTCTTTGGTTGTTATCATGTGTAAAATACATATGTATGCAGCACGGTGTAGCTGATAGTATGATAGAACTACTACCACGGTGTAGTTCATAGTATGTGCCAAATCATACATAACAGCAAAATACTACATACAGGTAATGAACGTTTTGGAGCAAGAAGGTGTATAAGGTAAGAATTACATGACCATGAGCTGTGGACTGGGAGGGAGGTGGCATTTGGAGTTGCAGTGCCGAGACCGCTGCCCAGGTCAGCCGCAGACAGGTGATGAGCTCCATTTTACACCAGTAAGTGTTTGGCCAAGACTCCCCTGACTGGGAGGATGCTCCAAAGCCCTCCGTCATCGACAGTGAGCGTCTTCTGCTTTCCAGCCTGACACTGCACGTGGCCAGTTTATACCCATTTGTTTTTGTGCCAACGCCACTCTTTAAAGAGCTTCCTGCCTTTCCTTGAGTCTGTCCTCTTCACACAGTAACAGAGCTATTACAGCTTTCAGTGCACCAGACTAAACTAACTGAGCTCATTTAGGCTATTTTCCTAAGGTAAACTCTGCATTCCCATTTTATCTGAAGAGACCCATCCCTCCACCTGTTCCTGCTGTCTTGCTGAACCCACCTTGCACACAACCCTCCAAACCAGCTCTCACCTGTGCTTTAGCTAATGGCAGTAACATCCCCCAATATAACAAAGGTGCGTTATAATGCATGGATGCAGAGAGACAAAGTTTGGGCTGAGCGTGGTTTTGATATTACCATTTACTGCCTGTAGGACTTAAAAATACAGTATGGTATTATACACGATAGCATTTCCTGGGTTTGAGTTGAAGATTTGGGAATAAAGCAGTAAATTCTATAACATGGAAGTATTTTGTTGGATACCATCAGGTTGTCCTGTCCCAAATAAGGGATGAGGTATGCAGTAGGTGCCTCCCCAACCTTAACCAGCTAGCAAAAGCTCCTTTAAAAGTAAAGCAGATACTGTCAAAAGCAGAACTTTTCGCAGTGTGTAAGCCTGCCATGCAGAGAGCACAGATCTGTCTGCTGAGTGTCCAAAAGCGACATCAAATTCCTTGAGCAGAGCAGCGGCAGACAGCACCCAATCTGGTACATAGCGGTTCAGTTTGTCTACAGGCTGAAGATGGGTGAGCGAAGGCAGGAGCCACAAACCTGTATTTATCCAGAACTGATGGCTGCAGTACCCAATGCATGCAGCCAGTGCGCCAGGGCTGCGGCTGCCGTCCCAGCACAGAGGCTGCAATGGCTACTGCAAAGCAGGGGGGTTGTGTAGTAACCCCAAACCCTGGTCTTGAGTGGGTTCATCGCTCCTCATCTGCCCAACCAGGTTTTCATGCTGAACAAGATGCAAGCTGAGCAAATAGACCTGGTTTTACCCTCAGCACAGTACGCAAGTGCACTCCCCTGTATTCACTGTGCGTGATCACGCAGTATTTCAATATATAGATAAGTATGCCTCCTGCGCCACAGCCTACCTATATTCCATGTATTACTAAAAAATCCTCCAAAATCACAGCCACTGTAGTGTATGTGTACAAAGTATGATTTTCAAAGGCTCAAAACTCATTCAAATCAAAATCAATTTGCAGAGGAACCCTCAAAGGCACTTCTTCTCAATGAGGGAGGTTTCCCTACCAAATTTCAGATTTCAGCTCTAACCATTCCAGAGACAGAGTCGATCCAAAAGAAAAGCGAGGAGAATGTTATTTTAAGCATGTGCATTTTCCACTCCATGGATACTCAGAAAATGACTGAATGATTTATGAGAGGGTTTTTTTAATATGTAAAATTGTGAGAAAAGGATGAATCTAGAAAACGTCAAGCATAAAAATGAAGATTTCTAAAAATGATGGATAAGCGCTTGTAGATTCACTGTGATCATCCAGGCTATGGCAACTTCAGGTAAAATATCCTCAAGATATGAAGCAAAATATTTAAATCTTTTATAAAATTAAAGAATACTTGGAAAACAATTTCATAAAATGCACAAGTGTATTATGATAAATGTACAGGGAAGTTACCAGAATTAAGATCCTTTCTTTTACAAATAAGAAGGGAAAGTAATGTCGTGTTTTAAAGGACTGAAAGCATTGAAACCAGACATTTCTATAGCAGCTACTGAAACAAGATGCCATGGAAAATTGGTGTCTTTGAGAAAGCAAATGTGGAAAAAAGAAGGGAAAGGAAGTAAACAGTATTTTAGGTTTTCTAGGAACCTTTGAGTGCTCATTTCTACTGCATGCTTTATTTAAAACCTTTTTCTCTTTAAAAAAAGAAAAGTCCAATATATCAATAAAGTATATCAGACAGTTCAGTGTTTTGTATCAAAGCAGCGTATTTGAAACATCCAAGATTTCATTGAAACGGTTGGCTGCAATCACATTCAGTAAATATGAGAAACTATCTTTGCTTTTTTAACAGGATGTTATGTTTGATATTTTAGGTTGGCATGACAACTGAAGAAATAGATTCCATTGTTCATCATGAAATAATCAGACAGAATGCCTATCCGTCACCTCTGGGCTATGGAGGTTTTCCAAAATCTGTTTGTACTTCTGTAAACAACGTGGTATGTCATGGTATTCCTGACAGGTATTTCCCCAATAATATACATTTTACCACCGGGAATGAAAATGTTAAACTGAAATTAATAAATTGTGTTTAATATTGAACATACTTCAGCTTAACTAAATGTCATATGTAAACGTATTGCAGATGCATATTGTGTTACCACACAATGCTGATAGATGTTATAGAAGTGTATGTGAAATTGAAAAAAAAAATCCTGTTTGTGCAGACACTTAAAAAAATAGCATAATGCCTTTAGAGTTTAGTGTGTGGAAAAAAAACACCAATACAGTCTGATTTTTTTTTTCCTCCAGCAAAATATAGGGTAAGGAATAAATATATTTGAATTTATGTGTTTTTTTTTTTTAAATTTGCAATACATTCAGCTACTCACAAAGTAAAATATGAACCCTAGTGAGAGAAAAAGAATAAATATAATGGTAGATTTTTCAGATGTTGATATGTTTTTCTGGTAGTTGTTTCTCATTATTTTATATTCAGCTACACTTGTTCTCTAAGTAGTGAGAGCTGAACATTAAAAATGATTATTCTGTTTGCCTCTGCCTTCCTCCATCACAAAATATCTACCCCCTGATTTTTTATGTATGTGTCATTAGGTGTTTATTCTTATATTCCCTTTGTTGGGAACTGTCTGTCACCATTTTTTTTTCTCTGTTTATGTTTCAGTCGACCTCTTCAGGATGGAGATATTATCAACATTGATGTCACGGTGAGTAATTCATATAAAAATAGTCTTTGATCAACTTTAGAATCACTAGTAGCAACAGGAAGAACAGTGGATTGGAGATGGGGGATGCACAGATGGATGTGCTGTTTACTTCTGAGCCAAGGCACAAGCAGCTGGTTTCCTTTTTTGTTTTTAACTGTGTGTTTATTCCAGCTAGACCCAGGCCTGACTTGAATTTAGGACTGGAATCAGATGCACTGAGATCAATGTTGGCCTAAGTGAAATGTCAACCCAATCCTGCTATGTGTCATGTTTTTGAGAAGGTGTAATTGTTATTGATCCACTGTGTAGTTAATGCAGAGCACCACAGTACTGGGCAGCAGCTGAAGATAGATATGTATGAGATGAGCTAACATGAAGAAAGCCAGCATTTTTCCTTCACTCTGCCAAGATTGATCTTCCTCTTCCTGCTGATTTTGAGTGGGGCCTGTCATTATCTTACTCTGTCATTAGAGGCTACATTGGCCTGTGTATGTCAGTCTATTTGGACAGCAACTCTTTTGCTAGCAGTGTTCCCTACATTTATTAAAATCCCCGAAGGTAGTGTTGTGTTCCATTTCTGGTATAAAAGCCCTGAACCTTTTGCGCAGAAACAGAAATAGTGTGATATAATCGTGACTTAATATTTCCAGGGAATGGTCAATTATAGCTATTTAAATAAACACTGGCTGGATTTTCTTAGGAGCAAGAAAGTACAGAAACTGGAAACCTAATTCTCGTTTCATTTTTGAAAAAAAAATAAAAAAATTATTCGTCTCTTGCAGAAGCTTTTTTTCTTTTTACTGTGCATGTTTTTATTTTCCCAAAATGCCGTTTATTTCCAATATGAATGCAGACGTCTTTTGAATCCCACCAGGTTTTTTTGCAATAATATGTCACATACAAGGGAGTAACATCTCATAAAAACAAGCTTTTTTTAATCATTAAAGAAACTCTTGGTAACTTGATACTATTTTCCATGGGCCCAAATTTCATACAGGCAGAAGCGAAGAAATCTCTAGCAGACCTACCTCTGAGCATGAGTTTCAAGCTTTATAAAATTTTTTTTCTATTAAAATTAGAGTCGGTGACCTTTTTCCCATGGTATACTCACATGTGATCCAGAACTGGGTTTGGTTTGGGTTTTTTTAATCTTGCTAAATTCTTCCTCATCTCCATACTTTCTAACTGTAGAATTCCAACTATCAGGTTTACACAGTGCGATCTATCATTTTTAAAGTATATTTTTGGCCTACATTTTTACTTTAGTGAACTGGTGTAGCTTTGCTCATTTTATGAGGCTAAATCAGTTTGCAACAGCTAAGGATTTAACATCTGATTTCTTTGTATCTCATTAAAGTTCATTTTATTTTTTAGTTTTATCTGTCAGGATAATAATGACGCCTTAGATTATAAAAAAGTGGAGATTCATATCACAGATACTTTCCATGATAAACTAAATGAAACATTTTTATATTAATGTGGTGTGCATACCTTGTCTACTCTGCTTTACAAATTATGTCTGACTAAATGTTACTGGTCTTTTTTGAAGACATATTTTTATTTGTTTTCAGTTTACTATCATAAAATAAAATAAATCTTGATGTTTCTGTGAATGTGAAGATTCCTGCAAGGATGGGAATTGATGATTATCTTTGTAAGATTTTTTTATCATTTAAAACTGAACTGTGCTGTGTTTGATAATTGCTCAGTTCCAAAATAGCTGAGGAAAAAATATTACTTTTCAGTGTTGCTAACTGATCTTTTAGCTTATTTTTAATGAGCAAAACTGGGATGTTTCACAGGTGGACAGAATAAAAATCAACGTAAATATTGCACAATAAATTGTTCATAATTGTGTACAGGTTCTATAAAATGATTAAATAATATTCTGGTTATTAAGTGTAAACACTTCAAATTATTTGAAGAAAAAAATCCATATTTGTGCAATTAAGATGGGAGAATTTCATAGGTGAAATACAAATTTTATTGGCTTGACTCATGTAGCATTTGAAATGTATTTTAGTGTAGAAACAATAGCATTATCCATCACTGAATCCTCAGCATAGTGCAATTTTCAGCCTGCCATTACCAGGTTAATGTTTCTTACAACTTGGTTCTTTCATTGACTTTTAAGGAATTAGTGTGTTACAGTTGCTGTGGTTGTAGCTTATTAACGTCAAAAATATGTAATTGCAGTTGATGGGCTGCAGTAAATATTATTATTATTTTTAAACTTGCCTGTTTTAAATCTGTATTTGCTTTTCCAGGATGATGATGTTTAATGGTGAGGTTTTGTGTGTTGTATTTGCTAGAGCTAAAAATGAACTAGTTCCATTTAAATACCAACTAGCTAGATTAAAACCTGCCCGATAGGCGTTAAATTAAAAAAAGAAAAGATTTACTGGCAGTCTGGACTGGCAGAGGAAGGTATAGAGCAGGGGATCGCAGCTGCTGTCCGCCAGAGGGGTGGCAGCACGGTTGGGCCCTTGCTGGCACTCACCTTTCTTTCAAACACCCCTCATTCCTAATTGCCTGCATTTTCTTCACATCTCAGCCTGAACACAAACCGGGCCTTGGGATAAACTGTCTGTAGCCAATTTTTTTTTTTTTTTTTTTTTAGTTTGGAATCGACCAAAAAGAATGTGGGTCTGTCTTTCACAAATAGGTCACCAGTGGCAAAAGTTCAGTGTTTTGAGCTTGGTGAGTTATTAGTCCTAGAAGGATAGTTGCCCACTGTTCAGGAGAGAAAAAATGTTTTACAAGATCAAAACTGTGCACCATTATAATTTGTCTTTCCGTAGGGAAATTTGGCTTTGTCTTACAATTACGTGCCTGCCTGCCGTAACTGCAAACCCCATTTTAATGGCACATTGCAGAGCTCCATAGCGCATAGCCAGGGTTTCCTGTGCCCAGCAGAGAATTTCTGGAGAGCAGAGGTTTAAAACCTATGAAATGTCAAAAAAAAAAAAAACAAAACAAAAAAACAAAACCAACCCAGTACGTAATTAATTCAACAGGGTGCTACATTTTCAGCACATGAAACTTTGTGGTGCCAGAACGGTACGTTTATTCTCTTTCAAAATTCATCTCTGGAAGTCAGAAGTAAAATCCAATGTTAATACCACTTTGTAGTTTAAAAATGAGATTGAAGAAAGCGTGCGACAGCTGGCGGTGGATTTGGCCCGTGCTTTCCGTGGGGCTCCCTCTGGGTGTTGGTAGCAGGGTACACCTCTCACCCAGCTGTGCACAGCACCCCCCCAAAACCCCACTGGAGGATGCTGTCTGCGGAGGTACGGCTCTCCCTGCAAGCCCCTGCTGGGTCTCCCAGCGCCCACGGCCGGCACCGGGGCTTGACACCCTACCCCTGTGGGGTGCGAGCGGGTCCCTGGCCCCGGGGGCAGGTGGCCGGGGTGGGTGGGCACCCCACAGCCCCCAGGGCCCCCTTCACCCGTGCACGGCTCCCGCCCGTCTTCTCGCATACTGCCCAGTTAGCCTCATGTCCTGTAGCTGAGCAATGTCGTCGTCTGGTGCACTGCTGGGCAGTGGTGCACAACTTCTGCTTTTCTTGAATTTTTAATTGGCAACCCTTACACACCTTGCAATCTTTCATGCTTTTTTTTTTTTTCTCTGCAATGTTTCGCTTTTCCAGTCTCATTCTCGCAAATACAGCTTACCCGTGGTCTATCTGTTGCAATATATAGCTCATTCCTAAAAATAATGGATTTAATTAAGGAGATGATCTGTTTCTGGATGCAAAACAAGAACATGTCTTTACATTTCTGCATATGTTTAGGTGTATTACAATGGCTACCATGGTGACACTTCTGAAACCTTTTTGGTGGGCAATGTGGATAAATCTGGTCAAAAGTTAGTGGAGGTTGCCAGGAAATGTAGAGATGAAGCAATTGCAGCTTGCAGACCAGGGGCTCCCTTCTCTGTAATTGGAAACACAATCAGGTAAGCCTTATATTGACAAGTAAAGGGAGGGCTGGCAAGTGGGACAAAGGTTATTGGTGGTTTGCTATAAAGCTGATGACATGTTTTATGATTCAAAACCATCATTTCAGTCTGATATCAGTATGTGAACTGCCAAGCTATAATGTTGTTCCTTGGGTAAGAGAGATTTTTTTTTTTTTTTTTTAAGTGAATTACACTGGGGTCAGCAAAGATAACTGTAGAAAGAGACAAAGATATTTGTAAGGTAGATTTAAATTAACAGATGTAATTTGCGGTGGGTTTTTGTTTATTTTTTATTTGTGTGTGAAACTACACCACATCTGTCTAACAATGTGAGAAGGTTAGAAAACATTGTTTTTGTTGTATAGCAATAACAAATGTTACAAAGGAATTAGTCAACATAAATAAGTCTCTTTGTTTAAAAAGTACAAAAATATTTAACTCGAGAGCTTCTGATCTTACAAAGAGCAGTGCATGCTAACGTCACAGGGAAAAAAGAGCTCACATTCAGAGGTTTTTCCCTGTTTTGCATCTCTTCTATCCTTCACATAAATGTAGTCATGACTCTCCTTCTGCTGGTGGTTTTGAATAAAAATATGGCTTAGTTTTTTGAAGGTACCTATGGATTATTTTAAAATGTTTTCCAAAAAAGAAATAGACATATATCGTATACATTTCATTAAGCAATACTTCTCTGGACTATTAATGGTCCCAACATGCTATTGAATACATTCTGATTACTTAAAAGCTGCAAGGCTTAGTCACCTTGAAAGGATGCTGCTTTTTTTTCTTTGTAAATCTTCAAATACTTTAAGGAAAAAAGAGAACGGGAAAATATCAGTTAGATGTATTTATAGCTTTAAAAATATTGTAACAGAGTCTGAATCAAACTTTAGTAAAACCTCTTTGGGTTATATCTGAGAAGCTTTTATTGAAGACTTTGTATAAAATTGTGTTTTTGACAGTTTTAAATTATAGGCTAACTAGCCTGGAGAAAAAGGATAGTGTCTTTCTGTTCTTTCATAGGAAATGTTGAATCAGACCCCTACTGGGAAAAGAAATTTAATGCATATCTCACTATCTTACTGTCCATGAATATAATAGAAGTGAATTCAAAATGTAGTTTTATTTTTGCAAATGGGATGAGTCGATAGATGCACCTCATATTTTTGAACACCTAGGGTTCAACAAATTTACTGGTGGTGCTCTTGCATTTTAACAAAATTTATTCTTGAGTAGAAGGGGGCACAGAACACTGGATTCTTATTCAAGCATTCTATCGAGCTCTGCATTCATGGCTGTGTCTAAAGGGCATGTCAGCCTTTGATTCTCTCTGAGAGGTAATTATCCTTTTCCTGTCACGGAACAACAAATGATAGCTAACTACAGAGGCACATTTGCAGTAGTCACATTCATCAACTGCAGAAAAAAAATTCAATTTAATTGTGCAACACAGCTGCACATAGGCTTTTTGAGCATTTCTGTTGTTCTCCCTGTCTTGCTATTCCTCCCTCCAGATCTATTTTTTAAACTTTTTTTCTGGTTATTTTTTTCCCCCTTTTTGTCTCTTCTTCCATTTTTACTCTCTGTACTTTCTTGTTAAAGTAATTTTCCTTTGTGGCTCTCATTCTTTTTTCTCCATTGAAGGCTATGAATGTAGAAAATTATCACAATTACTCATATAATTGAGCCTCTTTGTAGCAAGTGCAACTCCAGTAGCCTTTCTCCATCATGAAAATGGTTTCATTATAGGGTTTTTCATATTCTCTGACACCATCTACACAGAGGAACAGGCGTGCAGATGAGATGTACTAGGAACAGGGTAGATCAGTAAGGTCACAGTAGGAATAATTAGCTCTGCTATGGAAAGAGCATCTAGGCCTTTTACTGCTACATAAATGTACTGTCCGTGGCTTTTAGTCACAAAAAAACTTACTAACAAATGGAGCTCCCGCCTACTACTTTGAAAAAAAGATTTGTATCAACACTACAATTTTCCATCATTAAGACTAATAACACAGAGCCTAGTATACATCAAGGGGAATAAAAAGAAAAATCTCACATTCAAGTGGCGGCTGGGTGCTGACCTTTGTTCCCTTTTTTTGTGTTCAACTTAACTCTTTACAAAAAAGAGCCACACGCCACACCAACATGCAGGTGAACTCCAACTAGTGCTAGCAAAGCATGGCATTCAGTTGGAAAATCTGATAAATCTCCATGCAGGATAATGCATTTCATTACAGATTCACTACATTAATTCTAGCTGTATTAAAAAAAAAGGGGGGGGGGGGAGAAGAAGAAAAAGAACAGAATTGAATGTGACATTGGATTTTTGCTGTGTTGGTACGGAGGTCAGTTTACTTGCAAAGTGTAAATATATAGTCAGCGCCCCCTTTGAAAAGAAGATTAGTCAAAGCTTAGTAGCTGTTCAAAACTACATATGAAATAGCAGGTCATTAACTTTATTTCTCAAGATTTTTTCGTGTCGACGATTTAACTGTACTGATTTGTTTAGAACTACTTTAACACTGCCTCTGCTGAAAGATCGCCTTGGTTTGGTGAGGCTGTGTGTTTCTGGTTATTTGTCATTCTACATTTGCATGCAGACAGACATATATAATACATACATACATCACAATCTTAAGTTTTGGGAGAGTTGGATATCATAAATACCTGAGAACAAGCACATACAAGCTGAAAACATTTAGGCCCATCAGAATGGAAATGTGTCTAGGTTTCTTTCATCAGTATTTCTATAAAGGTGCTCAAGTGATATGCAGAATGTATCTTAGGCACAAATAATCAGAATATTTCCTTTCTACAATAGGTTTGGGAATAATTATATTGCAGACAAATGCAAATGATTTGTGATATTATTTGCATTCAGTTTTCTAACATAGTCTTTGTTATGGAAGCTCGATAGCTGACACTGAGTGTTTCATGGATGGCAGTTCCTTGTCCCATCAGCTACAAGTTGTAAATAAAAGATTGCGTGGATTCATTAGTTACTTTGCTTAGAAAAATTTGAATCTTTGCTAACCTGTTCTTACTGATGGTGGTAGCAAAACTGTTCGTCAGTTCCAGTGGAAACAGAATTGGGCCCTATGTTCCATTTTCTTCTACCATTTCTGACGCTTCTCTTTCAGACAGAAACAAATATAGTTCGAAATCTACTTCTTGGGCAGTGAGTTTAGGGACATGGAAGTGTTGTGAGTGTAGAGAGCTAAAAAACATAAACGTGATATTGTTAAACAAACCAGTTTCCAACTCCTAGGAAAAAATAGTAGTGATGAAAGTATTAATAAATGGTTTAAAATGTTTAACTCATAAGTATATGTTTTGATATTAATTTAGAACAATATAAAGCAGATTTAAAAAAAAAATCTGTTTCTATCAGATTATGCACATTTAAACAATAAGTGGCTCAGGCAAAATAAGTCATTTTAATGTCATCTGTGATAGATTTTCCTTGACAGCTACTGTAAATTACAATTACACTGCTTCTCTCTGCACTTGAAAGTAAGCATTGCAATAAATTATCTTTTATTTCAATCCATCATGTCTGCTTTCAGAAACAGAGAACCTCAAATAAAAGTTCAGCACTATTGTAAGAAAAATACAGTAATTTGTGTTACAGTTTGAAACTAAAATGTACCTTTCCTTCAAAAAACAATTGTTGGCTTTCAAAAATATTACTAATTATACCTCAACATTTATTGTCATTATAGGGAATCCCTGAAGTTGTGCATTCCCTCAGTCTAGGATTACTATTTAAGAGAAAAATACTTTTAATATTTTCCCTGTAGAAATTTGTAATTTCTCAAATTAGATAATATGGTACTATTCAAAATAGATATTTTTATCATGAGCAAATCTAGTTGAGGCTGATGCTGTTTTCAAGAATTAAAAAAAAAAAAGGCAAATATGCCATTCAGTGGTCATTTTGCTTACAATATATCTAAGAAAAACATGATTACTTCTAATTTAAAAAAATAAATTAATTCAGATCCCTAGGTAAGAAAACAGTTATCATAGGTCTGTTATCTCTTTCAGTGTTACCCAAGCGTGTTCACTGCCCAGAAGTGTAAGACTGGCTTGTTTAGCAACTTCAGCCATTCAGGTCACGCTGCTCTGCAAGACTGTCATTGATAAAGTTTCATCTCTGGGGAGAGAAAGTGGCACTGCGAGAGAAGCGTCCCTAGCTGACAATCAGTTCACCAGGCTGTTCAGCCTGGGTAGCAAAGCAGTTTGTGCCATCTTGTCTGATCAGCCAAATTCTTCCCTTGTGCCACCAGAGAGCCCAGAGAAGCACTTGGTATCGATGCTGAAAATGGGATTTGTTTCACTTTGTTTCTTCAGTGAGGGCTTGGAATACTGGACCAGACCTACCTTGAGGAAAAAGTGACAAAATTTGGTAAAAAGAAAGGAAAATGAGGGGGGGTCTCCCCCATAAATGGGAGTTCCAATCCTAAGTCTGAATGGATGGTTTTTCCTGTGGAGCTGGGATGCCTGTTATCCCATAGGTGCTCCTGCACAGGGCCAGCCCCCTAAGGAAATTCTTTCAACCTGCTTTTCAGCTTCTTAGTGGGAAGGATTTATCACCCCAGAGCTCCTTTCAAGGCAGGCTCCAGAGTATCGGGGAGAGCTTTGTAGAGAGTTGATCCTGCCTGTCGCTGCTTTGTGGCAATTTCCCTGTTGGGCTGCTGGCAGGATGGCAGTGCATGTCTCCGCACTCATCCCTCCTTTCGGAGAATTCGCTGTTGTCTGGCAACATGGGAAGAGGATGCTCAGGAGGGAACTGACACCCAGGTCTCCTGTCTGTTCACTCTCAGAAGCATGATACCACCATACCAGAGGCTCTGCCTATGGGTTTAGGTGGACAGCATGGCCCTCAGTGATGTTCCTTTACCAGCTCGGCCGCTGCCGGTCCATCCCAACGCCAGACACTTTGCCTGGCTTTGCCATCAGCAAAAGAGGAGCAGCACTGCAGGTACTCTTGACTCCACAGCCACTGGGCTGGAACACATGGCAGCAAAACATAAAATCAAGTACTGGGCTCATTAAATGATTATGCTTTTAATCCTGCCCAATTCACCTCTGCCCAAGCGCACAACATGGCTCAAAGAATAAAATGTGTGATGACAAATGTTGTCAGTGGATATTTTTAACAACGATTATTCCAAAGAACCCTTTTTTTTTCCTCGATGCTGTTGGTGTGGTGTGGCTCTGCTGCCCCGGCCTTTGCTCTGGAAGGAAGTCCCCACGGCTGAGGGGAACTGGCAGACTGGCACATCCACCCAGCGGCGCAGCTCTCCTTTCCCACGGCAGATGCCAGGCAGTCCAGCTCAGCCGTGCCGACTCCTGCCTCCCACCTTCACTGCTTTCCCACTTGCAATCAGAACTCCTCCAGCTGCCTGATCTTACGCTGCCTATCTGCAAGGAGCAGCACGTGGAGCTGGGGCTGCAATCTTGTAAGGTTGCCTTCCAGGGAAAGCTGGAAAGAAAGGCCACCGCTGACAGATCCTGAGCTGGGCAACGAGACAGCAAGACCAAAATGTTGAGCTGTTGTCAGCAGCAAATGGCAAACTTGTGCAAAAATGCTCCACTCCATGGCATCCTGATTTTTAAATCGGATTCCACAGCCTGGGAATCCTGGAGGCTGGAGAGGCTGACCGAGATCAACAGTTCAATTCACTCTTCTCAGAGCTGTTTCAAAGTCCTCCCTGCCAGCATTTACAGCTAACACGTACATTTACAGGATTACCTTTGCAAGTTGTAGCTGGGGTTAGTAGCTTTGTTTTTTTATGAAAGTTAGGCATTTTACTGTAACTCCACAAGGATGTAAGAGCTCACTAGTATTTTTTAAATACTCCAAAGTAAAGCTAGTAGTTGTGGAATGAAACTCCCTCTAAGGTGCTTCTGAAGCACATGCAAATACTAAAACCAGATTGAACGTGGCTGAGTTTCATACCTGCAGCTTATTTTCTCCACAGGTGTGTCACTTCAGGTTCATTGACCATGTTACATTTTATGTAAAGAATACCCCAGCTCTGTATGTAGACATTCTTAAGTGGGAAGGAGGAGGGGCACCGGCGTCTGTCAGTGCAGATGTCAAAGCCCTGTGAGCTCCAAGGTCCCCTATTTTGATCACAGACAGTAACCACTGAAGTCCTGATGCCAAGAGAGTTGTTTTCAAGCTGTTTGGCAAGAAAGTGGCAGAATTCACCATTGAAATGCACGAGAACCACTTCTTTCACCACGTGAGGACGGGATACTGTCTTAACACTGCCTTCTGTGTGCCCCGGTGCTCGTGGTGCCCGGCACGCAGCTGCTGCTGCTGCTGCCACTCTCCTCGGCGGCAGCTGACTGATGGGGCGAGAGCTTCCCCTGCCCGCAGGAGAGTATGTAGCCATGGTGCTCGGAAGAATAGCTGCACAGAAAAAAAGCTCTCTGTCTTGTGACAGAAGACGGGTTTTTCTGGGGGAAAAATCCTGTAATAATACAAAACATCTCCAAAAATGACTGTGCTCTTTCAGTGGTCAGGAATGCCATGTAAGGACATCAGCAAAGCGGAATAATCAGTGGGATTCTTTATGCATTTGCAAGAAGACTTGCAGAAGAAGGTGAAAGAAAAGCTTATCAGGTGTTGCATGGACAGCTTCTCCCATCTCTCTTCAGAGAATCACTTCACCCATATGGGAATCATTATCTGCATTGCTCTGGGCTTGGTCACTGGAGATCTTCCGCTTCATTTTGTGTATGTTTCTGAGTAATGTGGCTTTCTAACTCCTCGCCGTTCCCTGTGCTTCTTCCTTGGCCTTCAGCATCATCATGGCCAGTGGGCCAAGTCTCTGACCCAGACGTAGGTGATGTGATAGAAAGGCAGGGGAGAAAGTCTTTTCCATTTTTAGTAGGACTTTTCACTGCATAAACCTTCATGATCTTTTTCCACATGAAGGACGTATAAGGTAAAAGCCCGGACTTTGAATACAACCAAATGAAGCCCAACTTCTAGCCTTATCAGTAACCCTCTTTGCCAGTACTTAGGACTTTGGGGGCAGCTAAATTTGAAATTTCCATTCTTCTCCAGAGTTAATGAAAGAAATGTGATGAGTCTTTGTAGCAGGGCAATGGGTAGGTAAAAGCTAATACACAAATCCTGGTAAAATGTGCTCTTATGGTCTGAAAACTGCAGCATTATTAACCATTGACCTGACTCTTATCTTTCATTGCCGTTTCACTGTGGTGGAGCAGCATGTCCCTCAACTGCAGTGACATTAAATTCTGGGACGGTGACCCACGGGCACTGGACCCAGCACTGCAGGGTCTGTGAAGCCTGGTGTGCAAAGGGATTACTGTGTACAGCAAGCTGAGGCCACTTTGCACCTGAGTAAGCACCTCCCTGTGGGATTTAACATGCTTTAATTTCTGTGAGCGTTTACACATTTATTTGAGTTTCTTAACTTTTCCGCTTTTCCATCTGTAGTCAGAATCTGAGAAAGCAATTGTTAGGGTGTAAATACAGGCAATCCTGAAGTTTTTAAGTGCCTACCTTGATTTAAAACAAACAAATTAAGCTTTTAATGTTGTAGGTGACATCTTTTCAGGCGAAGTGCCTTCCTGTCTTGCTCCTGTTCGATTGTAGAAATAGTGTGGGGATGATATGCAGGGACAGGGGTAGCTTCCTTGTCACTTCTAATCCACCTCCAGCCCCCCCCAATCTCCACACATTTCTGTTTCGACTGTGGGCAGCCCTCCTGGCTGAGCTACCTCAAGTCACCCCCTCCACTGCTGCCTCCACTGCTTGAGTAAGGGCAGAGCCTGAGAGTGAAGCCTGCAGACATGGGGAGGTGCAGCAGCCAGAGGACACCCCAAATATCTCCAGGTCCTCCAGTTTTTAGGGACCGGGATAGAAATTTGCTTTCCCAACATGGGTGGGGATCGGTGCCCAGCCGTGTTCCTGCTGGCAGCTCTCAGAGACGCTCCTCCCTGAGGCAGGCCGTGAAGGACAGGACAGATCTCCCAGGCAGAACTGAAACGCCATGATCATTATGATTTGGTGTTGCTAATGTGGTGATGGGTTCATTAGAAATACGTTGTTAACTAGCGTGAACAGATTTGCTTGAGTTTCAATACATTGTGGTACTGAATGTTTGCAGTATTCCGAAAGGGAAGCAGTAGGGCTCTTAACTCTCCCTGTCGGCAGCAGGACCCTCTTCTCCTGCAGAAAACCCGGTGCAGGCAGTGGGTACGCAGCTCAGCATGGGCTCTGCACCTAGGGAGGACTCAGCAGAGGCTGCGGTTTGGTGCTGTGCTGGCTGCGCGACCTGGCTGCCATTTAGCTGTCCCATGTTAAAATGAGTTCCCAGCGTGCTCGTGGAAAAGGTTACTCTCCATCAGACAGGGAGAGGACACACTGCCATCTTGCTTAGGCAGCGGGGCTGGCGCAGGAGCTAGCAGTCTCCGCTGGCAGGCATGTTAACTCTGAAACCTAAGAACGGCTCACCGGTGCTAGCTCTGATGGCTGCTGGCTTTTGGAGCGGGTGCAAAGTGGTGACCAGGTGCTAGGGCGGGGGTGAGAGCTTGCAGGAGCCAGGCGATGCTGCTGCCGGTACCAGTGCGGTGGCAGGGGCCAGGGCCGGCTAGCGGAGGTGGTGGTTGTTGGGGCATGCTCCCTCACGGTGTCCTCTTTACCCCGCAGCTCTGTGGCACAGCAGGGCGGCTTCCAGGTCTGCCCCTTCTTTGTCGGCCACGGCATCGGGTCGTACTTCCACGGGCACCCCGAGGTGTGGCACCACGGTAAGCGGCCCCCGCCGGCCGGACCCGCTCCCCCCCCCGCGCTCGCTCCGGCGACCGAACGACTGCGGCGGGGGGGGGGGGGGGCGGTAAAACGAGCAAAGTCCCCCACACTCTCCCACGCTGCCGGTCCCGGCGGGGGTGCCGGGGGGTGAGAGGAGGGGCTTTCCGCGCTGGGAAGCTGGCGGGCAGCCCCAGCCTCGTTTTCTGAAAGTCGCGCGGGTATTTTTGAGGGCAAATCGCTCGTTTAACGGAGTCGTCGGGGCAGCTGGGCCCCGCGGACCGCCTCCCCCGCCCCGCTCCGGGCGGCAGCCGCCCTGTCCCGCGTCCCCGCGCCCCCGCATCCCGCCCGCGCCCCCGCATCCCGCCCGCGCCCGAGGCACGCCGGCAAAGTTCGTCACGGGGCAAAGAAAAATCACCGCCGAAACGTTAAAGCCCCCGGACCCGGGCTGGAAGGAGCCGCCGTCGGGGCGGTCCCGCTGCGGCCGGGATGGGATGGCTTTCGGCGGGTGCTCCGGTTCGTAGCGGGGACCGGCGTGCACGGTACCTGCGAGCCAAAAAAGGGTTTAAACCAAGTGCTGGTTGCGTCTACTTAAAAAGAAAAAAGAAAGAAAGAAAGAAAAGCCCCAACAGCCATAAACACGTTTTTATTTTCTTTTGTAGCCAATGACAGTGATTTGTTAATGGAAGAGGGAATGGCGTTCACAATAGGTTAGTAACCCTCTGCTATGGTTTGTTCTTTTTTTTTTTTTTTCTTTAAAAAAGCACACACGGGGCAGCCCAGATCCGTACCGTTTCTTTATTGGGATATAGAAATATCCACGCAGGTAGGGGGACGTCGGCGACACTGACCCCTTAGGAAGCCGATTAAAATTTCATTTTTAAAGAATGCATTAAGGAACCAATTGGGTGAAATAGCTTCCAAATGATAAGTGTTAGAAAATGAAATGCTTATTATAAATCTTCTTAAATGACATATTTGGCGCCTATTTTTGGCAAGGCGGAGACTCTGCCGGCATACTTGGGCTGTGGAGGATGAGAAGGATGCGATTGTGTCCCCGAAGCCGTGGTTCACCAGCAAGCAGCCTGGTGGCTCTTATGTCATTTGCTGCCTGCCAGAGCTGCTGTTTGGGTTTGGGGACTGCAGCGCCGGGAACCAGTCAGAGCCTGGCCCCGCAGACTGAACGTGCTAAATACCAATCATGGAGAGCTGATGGGGGAAAAGCCCTCTTTCTCACTGTGTGGCTAAATGGCGCGGCAATTAGAGGGAAATAAGAAAATTGTTGTTTTGCTGATTTAATGAACATTTTAAGCCTGTCTAAAAAAATTCAAATATTTAAAACTATCTGCTGTTTAGAAGTGTGGTTGGTGCTTTGGTTATTATTATCCACGAGGTCTTAATTAAAGCTTGATTAAAATTCCACGCTTTTACAAAAGAGGAATGGGCAACTTCCTACCTTGATATTTCGTCTTCCTCTTTAGTTCACATTTTAGTGTTGCAAGAGAGTGCCGCCCCAGGGAGGACAGGACCTGTGAGGAAGGGGAGCTACCTGCTGGGACACCCCCCCTTTCTTGCTTGCTTCACAGTCCACACAGGAATGCAACTAACTTTAGAATACATTTTGTTTTTCTTGCTGCAGAGCCAATAATAATGGAAGGATCCCCCGAATTTAAGATTCTGAAGGATAAATGGACTGCAATTTCTGTAGACAATAAAAGGTGCCTGATATTATTTTTTTGATCTTTCCTAAGCTGTGGAACTGATCACTGACAGCTGAAAAAAAGAACGGGTGAGTTTAACGGGCGTGGTGGCCATGTTTGCCCCCTAATAACTGCTAAATGTGCATTTCAGATCAGCGCAGTTTGAACATACCGTTGTGATTACCTCAGAGGGAGCAGAAATCCTCTCTAAACTGGTGGAAGAAGCCTAAAGATGGAGCAAGGAGTGGAGGCACTTGCTGTACTTCTGGGATTTCCAGATTCATTCAGGACAGAGAGGAGGTTTCTGTAATTTCTGTGGGGAATGGGTGCTGCCTAAATTGCTGCAGGAGACAGAAAAAGCAGCTTGAGGACATAGTCCTTTCTGTGTGTTACCTGGTGGGTATTTAATAAAAGTCCCTTGGCTTGTTTGTGACACTGGAAGCAGCCACACACAGCCTGCAAGTGCAAAGGGTTTGGGTTATTTGGGGTGAGGGGCAGAGAGCAGGTCCCCTCTCTTCCAAATCCTATGTGGGACAAACACATATCAGATGACACTGTCTCTGTGCAGCTGAGAGGACAGAGGAGTATAGTATTTTCCCTTTATAGCTGAGCTATGGAGTCAATTTGTCTTCACTGCGATTAGCACAGTGCTGTTTCCCAGGCTGTAACTTCTGCTAGGATGGAAAAAAGTTTCCCAAGGGTGGCAGGCAGAGAGGCAGCAGCCTCTTCCCCCGCAGCCTTCTCAGCAGCAGTCCCCCCCTTCCTGCCTCGGCTAATTTCTCTTTGCACAGCACAAAAAATGATTAAAAATTAGATGCGAAGCATGCCTCTCTGGAGATCAATAATTGCCCTGCTTGAAGAATTAGCCGGTTTGGGGTAATCACGGCTCTGCGGTGCCCACGTTAGTTAAGGGAGAGGCACTCCACAGTTCAAGCATTTAACAAAAACGGAGGAGCCTGTGGCCTGGAGGATGAGCCCCGGCTCCTGCCCGGAGTTTGGAGCTGATGGTCCTCATGAGCTGCAGGTCCCGCTCGTCCCCGTGCTCACTGAGGTCCTGCCCCGGGCCTGCCAGGGGTGGAGGGTTTGATTTGCAATTAGCCGGTTGCTGACCGCCCCGTCGGGCTGGATGGGTCTGGCCTTGGTACTTAGAGGCTACCAGAGCAGGATCTGGTCCTGTGAAATGCAGGGTAGCCTTGGAGATAAGCAAGTGACATCTAGAAGTGCCCCAGACCCACGGCAGCAGCGGGTGCAGTTTTGGTACAAATAACTTGCCTTTAATCGTAGGCAGATGCGGTGCCATGCTGAGGGCTGGCCGGTTGCACATGCAGGCGAGGGGGGCTGCTCAACACCGGCTCCCTCAGTGGTTCAGGGCAGAAGTAAGCCGCTTTCTTACAGCTTTACTCTGCTGTTTGTTTTCACTCGAGTACAGCGAGCTGTCAGCTCCAATAGTTTCTAACAGCATCTTTTCAAAAAGCAGGACCCCCCCAGAACACGGCTAACGCCGCGGGGCAGCCGCTCAGCTCCGTCCTCCCCGAGAGGAGCTTGGAAGGCCTTAAAACCTGTAAAAACAAACGATGCAGCCAACAAGTTCACCAATACACAGAGGTTAAGCAGCGCGCTGCGGACGCGGGAGGCGAGGGGCACCCAGCACTGCCCGGGGAGGGAGGGGGGGAATTCATTTTGTTCCCCGACACCCCGCCGCCCGGCCGCGCTGCCCCCTCCGAGGGGGGCTGGGGGTCCCGCGCGTCCCGGGGACAGACCAGGGGGGCCTCCCGGGGGCGGTGGCCGCGCCGGGAGCCCCCGGCTGGCACCGCAGGTGCTAAGCTTCTCCCCGTCCGTCCCCTGCCCCTCGGCCGTGCCGCCTCTGCCGCCGTCCCGCGCTTACCGGGGCGTGGGGTGAGGCGGGCACGGGGCAGCCGGGAACAGGGACACCCCCCCGCCCCCTGCCCCGCAGCCCGGTGTAAGGGGACTGCTGGCGGCTCCTGGTAGTCGCCGTTTGCTCCGAGGTCGCCCCGGTAACTCTGATGGGACTGCGGGTTTTACCGGCCGCTGCGGAGCGGTGGCGGCCAGGCGCTGGCACTGACGGCGCACGTTCGTGATCCTAATTGCGAAGGAGACTCAAGAGGTGCGTCGGCTGCGCGGGGACAGCCAGCGCCTCGCACAAGCCCCTCACGCAGGGGGGACTTGCCGGGCAAGCGCGGTGAGAGCCCCGACGGGGCGATCGCCCCCGCGGGGTCGGGGCGTCCCGCGGCCCCTTCGCGCCCGCCGAAGCCGCGCTGCCCGGGGCCGGCGTTGCGCGGAGGGGCGGCGGTGGCCCTGCTCCGGAGGACGGGGCTGCGAGCAGAGCCGCGCCGTCCGGTCCGCGGGGTTTTGGCGGCGCCGGCGGGACTGCGCTTCGCCCCGGGACTGCCTGCGCCCGGCCGACCGGAGGAGACCCGGCGAGCACGGAGCAGCCTCCCCTCCCCGCAGCCGCCGGGCTGGAGGCCGGCGAAGGTGCCGGAGCTGCCGGGGCGCCCCGTCCCCTCCTGGGAGAAGCGCGCAGACCCGCCTCGGGCGGTCACTTACATGGCCGGGGGGGCAGCAGAGCCGGCTGCCGGAGGAGTCCGTGTGGGGACACACCGCTACCGCCCCTTCCCGCGCCCAGCCGCGGCGATTTTGTGAAAATGAACTTTGCGCGTCGCGAGCAAAACAAAAAGGGGAGGAAAAAAAAAAAAAAGGAGAGGGGAGGAAGTAAAAGAGGCGTTAGGAAATGGGCAATTAAAACCGACAGAGCCACTAATGAAAGAAAAAAAAAAAAAAGACCGGGAGCAGAGGGGCTCGGTCTTGTCAGCTTTGCACAGCCAGGAGCCGGTTGCTTCGAGGACCGTGGCTGCCCGAAGGAGCCCGAACACGGCGCGGGCGCTGCCGGGGGTGGCCCAGCCCCGCTGCCGGCAGTGCCCGCCGCCGCCGGCGGGGGAAGGCAGGTCGGCACTAATACCTCTAACGACATCAGCGCCGCGATTTGTTTTGAATGTTCACTTTTATTGGTGTTCTCCCTTTGCCAAAATGTGCTTGATTACATAGACGTGGTGCCGTGATAACTGCGCGCTCTAGACGGCCTAGGTGTAACCGGGAAAGTTCAGCCCAGGCCAGATCAAATCCCAGGCTGTTTAATGCTGGAAGGCTGCATGTTGCTATTAGTGTTAAATATATGGCTAATTATGCGTATGAAAATTAAACATCAGTGTTATGCTAATGGGGCCGCCTTCAGCTGTGGATCAGAGCACTTGAGACTAGCATTTAATCAAATGAATCAGTAACTAATACATCTGCACGTGTGAACTTTCACAAGATCATTTTCCTGTTACAGTCACACCGCTGAATTATGAAAGAAATAATTATCAACACTTTCTAATTATCTAACAAAGTAATTTGGGATTCATCGTGGGCTTTCTGGGGAGGATCTCCCAAGTCCCACCTCATTTACCGCTCACGCACGCGGAAGTTTCCATTTTAAGCTCAAATGCGCCGTTTGGCCCGTTCGGGGCGATTTTTGTTTCGCTGGGCTTTTTTCTTCCCCTTTACGGACGACCATGGCAGTAACCGGGCAGCGCGCCCCCGGGGTGCGGGCGGCGCTGGGACCCGCGGGCCGGAGCGGAGAGCCCCTGCGCGCCCGCGGAGCGTGCGCGGCCGGGCAGGCGGGGGGTCGCCGGCTTTGTCCGCGGGTCCCGCCGCCGGCTGCCGGCGCGGGGTGGGGAGCGGGGCCGGCGCGGCGGGACGGCACCCGCCGGGGCCGGCGGAGCGCGGCCGCCGTCCCCTCCGCGCCGCCTGCGCGGCGAGGGGCGGAGGAGGGAGGCGCGCTGCCTCCAGCCGGGCTCCGGCTCGGCGTCCTCCGTCGCCGGCGGCGGGAGCAGGGGGCCCAGGCGGCTCCTCTCCCGGGGCCGGCCGGGGCGCGGTGCCGGGGAGCCGGCGGAGCGGGGCGGAGGCCGCCGAGCGGTGCCGCCGGTGCCGTCGGGGCGTGCGGCCGGCGCTCGGGGACGCGCGGCGCTGCCAGTCCGGCTCTCCGCGCTCACCGGGGTCCGGGCGAGCCCCGAGCGCCTTGGACCAATCCAAAGCGATTATGCAAGACGGCGGACCAATCAGCTCCGCCAGCTCATGAATATTCATAGGCTTGGCTGAGTCAAAGCTTTTAGGCGAGTTTGTGTAGATCTACAGCATCATGCTTAGACTTTTCAAAGAGACAAACTCCATTTTCTTATGAATGGAAAGTGAAAAACCCTGTTCCGCTTAAATTGGGTTCTTTCCTGTCCTGAGAAACACAACAGACCCCAAAAAGGCAAGCTGAAGAGAGAACACACACACAGACCAAGCGACAAGAAATGACCATGACTACCATGCCAGAGAGTCTAAATAGCCCCGTCTCAGGGAAGGCTGTCTTTATGGAGTTTGGGCCGCCCAGCCAGCAAATGTCTCCTTCTCCCATGTCCCACGGACACTATTCCATGCACTGTTTACACTCCGCGGGCCACTCTCAGCCTGACAGCTCGTACAGCACAGCTTCGTCCTTCTCCCGACCGCTGGGCTACCCCTATGTGAACTCGGTCAGCAGCCACTCGACCAACCCCTACATCAGTTCAGTGCAGTCCTACCCCAACAGCTCCAGCCTGACTCAGACCCGGTTAGAGGAGACAGGTAGGTGCACTCGGCTTTGGGGAGGCGGGGGGGGAGAGGAGGGGGGAGGGAAGGCAAGGAGGGAGGGAGGGTGCTTGTATCAAAAAAAAAATCTATCGGGGGGGAAAAATTAAATTAAATTACGAAATATTAGTCAGGAGAGGCTGAGGATCACAGGGGAGCAGTACACAGAGCACACAATGCCTGGCTGGAAAAGAAATCAACCCAGATGTGCACGTATTAGTCTTCGTAATTATTTATTGCGTAGCGCTATAAACAATGTATGCAATTAAGGGTAATTAAACCTAAACTGCAGCCTGCAAAAATAGCAAACTTTCTCTGGGAAGAAGCCTGGGCTGCCATAATCGCCCGGAGCCTTTGTTAGCGTTACTCGAGCTTCACTTTTCTTCCTTCTCATTATTGTTATTGTTGATGTTGCTGCTGTTATTGTTACTATTGCTGCTGCTATTGCTGTTACTGCTATTATTACTATTGCTGCTATTATTATTATTATTATTTATTCTGCATCGTTTGTTGTTTGTAGGGGCCGAATCGGAGAAAAGCACTGTGGTAGAAGGAGGGGAAGTTCGCTTTAATGGGAAAGGGAAAAAAATCCGCAAACCCAGGACTATTTATTCCAGTTTGCAGCTGCAGGCTTTGAACAGGAGGTTCCAGCAAACCCAGTACCTGGCTCTCCCCGAAAGAGCCGAGCTCGCAGCATCTCTGGGACTCACCCAGACCCAGGTACAGCTCCGACTGAGCCGGCCCCTTTCCCGCGTCCTCTCCCTGTTCCCACCGCCGGCGTGGGAGACCCCACTCGTGATGCAGACGGGTCACAGCCGCGGGCAACGGAGCCCGGCTCCAACGGAGCCCGAGGGGGCCTCCGCGGCACCGGCTGAGCCTCCGCGGCGGGGCGGACGCGGGGGGAATCTTCCCGGGTGGTTTGGCATCACAAAATGGCAACGGGCACAGCAGCCACGGGGGGGGACAAGGGGGAAAAGCTGGGGGTCCGTCGGACGCCGGTGGGGGTGGGGTGGGGGGATGCTGGACCGTACCGAGGGATGCTGAGCCCTGCCCCGTTCCCGTTTGCAGGTGAAGATTTGGTTTCAGAACAAGCGCTCCAAATTCAAGAAGCTGATGAAGCAAGGAGGGGCCGCCCTGGAGAGCAGCGCCTTGACCAACGGCAGGGCTCTCTCGGGCAGCTCGCCACCGGTGCCCCCGGTGTGGAATACCACCTCCGCCTCCGGTAAGGCCTCGTCGGGGACCCCGGGCACCTACATCCCCAGCTACACGTCGTGGTATCCTTCGGCCCACCAAGAAGCTATGCAGCAGCCGCAGCTGATGTGATTATAAACCCGTTTTCCCCTACCGCAAGCACTATCGGTCCCGAAAATAATTAAAATTATTACGGAAAAAAAAAAAGAAATTAAGTACAATAAAGGAAAGGGGAAAAAAAGAGAGGAAAAAAAAGAGGGGGGGAAGAGAGAGAGAGGAAAAAAACACAAAAGAAACCCAAGCAAACAAACAAACAGGAGGTCTCTTGCCCATCCAGCCATTAGGACGCTGCACTGTAGCTCGGTGCAGGAGAGCACAGATGTGATGCGGGCCGGTTCCCACCGCTGACAGCTGACGGAGCGGCCCCGAGCACCGCACAACAGCCTGGGAGCAGAGCGAGCGCCGGCCGCGGCTTTGTGGGACAATCAGAAAAAGATGTTGGGGGGGGGGGAAGCCCTCTCCTCTGTCCTGTCTGTCTGTCTGTGTCTGTTGAAATGTAGGTCATTTATTTACTACCCCGATCTGACGGTCTCTTCAATTGCAAGGGGGAAGGAAGCCGTACAATTTCCAGAGCTGCTTTCCCTCGACATTTTCTGTACCTTTCACTATCCATCTGTGTATTTTTGGTTGTTGTTAAAAGGGGAAGACAGGGGTTTTATTTATTGATTTAAATTACCACTATGAGAGTGCTAGAAACAAACGGACAATCCGGCTTGCTGAGCGCACTGCTCGGACACGGCACAGTTTACTTTAAGCAAAACCACACACGGTCCCCCAGCCCCAGCCCCCCCCCCCCGCCCCAATAAATCACCACAAGAGAAGGATGCGATTTTTAACTTTTACAATAACTTTTATACTTCGCTGGCGTGGAGAGGTTTGGTCCGAATGATTTGCATTTCTCGCGTATTTAACAAAGGAAATAAATGCACATTGTTTGGTACTCTGAAGTGGAATCGCAGCAGCTGCCGAGCGCTTTTGCTGAGGTGAAGCAAGGCGCGGAGGACGGAACGAGAGCCCCGAGGGCGGCGGCGGCGGGGGGGGGACCCACCGGGCGGGCGGCGGGCGGGCGCACCCGCGCAGCTCCGCGCAGCCCCGGCGAGGCTTCCCCGCGGAAAGCCGGCCCGAAGTCGAAATGCACAAACCGACGTGCAGGAGCTACTCGCTGTACATATTTTATTCTTAATTATTATTATTATTATTGTTCTGTAAACATGTTGCACAAATTTAGCCTTTTTTTTTAATTATTATTATTTCCGTTCTGTTTCGTGTGGCTGTAAAACATGATGCTTTGTGTACTGAGATCTTGACATTTTACTTGTGAAACTCGGAAGATGTGATAAACTGAGCTCGGCTGTGTTTAGTGTTCTATATGTCAAAGTTTAGTTTTATATTGAGAATGTTAACTTATTGCTTTGTATCCGGGGAAGGAAAGAAAACAAAAAAACACACAAATCTTTGTACATAAGTTATAAAGTTTCTTTGAGACAGTAAAATTATGGTTTGGAAAAAGAGACACGCGTGCTCTCTCTCTCCTAGCGCGGCCGGCGGCCGGGCCCGGGCCAGGCTCCGCGCTCGGCGGCGGGCCGGCGGTGCCCGTAACCGGGAGGCGAGGCGGGGGAAGGGGAGCGGCGCGCCCCGGGCCGGGCCCAGCCGGGCGGCGGCGGCCGTCGCGACGGGCGGCGGGACCCTCCGCGGAGGGACGCCCCGGGGCCGGGGAAGACCCGGGAACAGGCTCCCAGGGCCGGGGGGGGATGGCGGGCGGGCCGGGACAGCCCCGGCCCCCGACCCGGCAGCCGGTCCGGCTGCCGGGGGAGGGCATCCCCTCGGCGGCGGACCCGTCCCGGCGCGGCCGCGGCTATCCCAGCGCCGGGCTCGGCCGTGCCCGCTCCCCGGGGCGGCCCGGCGCCGGGCACAGCCCGCAGCCGCTGCCGGGGGTAAGGCGCTGCAGAGGGGAGGGGAGCCGGGAGCGGCTGGGCTCGGCCGGCGCGCAGGTTCCGCAGGGGAGCCGGCGTGCAGCCCCGCGGGGGCCGTGCTCACCCCGCCCGAGATAAGCACCCGGTCCCCCCTGCGCGGGGCCGGCGCGCAGCCGACGCGCGGCCGCGCAGCATCCGCCCGGGCGCGCAGCATCCGCCCGGGCGCGCACACGCGGCTCAGCGGCCCGCGGCGGCGCGCCCAGGGCGGCCAGCGGGGGTGCCGGATCCGGCCCGGAAAATCCTTCCCAGCCCCGCATGTCCCGCGGTGCCACGGCCCGAGCCCGAGCCCGGCCCCGAGGAGCCCGGAGCCCCGAGCGGAGCGGCAGCGGGGCGGCTCCGCGGCCCCGCCGCGCCCCAGACCCCGCGCAGCTCCCGTGGCGGCTGCAGCCGGAGAGCAAACGGCTTTGACCGGACGGGAACGGGGTGGTCAAGCTGCTCGGAGCGCTTTAAAGATACATTAGCTTCTCCTAATTCAATAACGTCTTGCTAACCGTTCAAATAGAGAAATTATTAGTTTTCTCTCAGCGAGGCGGTCTTGAGTTAGAGTCTACTATAATTGTACATTTGAAAATGTTAATCTCAATACAGGCCTAATTAATTCTGCCTTGTTGCTGACAAGTAGTTCATCAAATATCTGATTCGAAGATTTTCGTAATGAGGATATTAATTAAACTATGAATAATCCAAAGGTGCTTATATTGAAACAATACCTCATTACAATGATTAAGTCCTGATTTTGAATATTATACCTTTAACAATTGTCACCCCGCAAACACAACCTTATGGATGAGCCTGTAAATGGCAAAATGTAATTTTGGGATATATTTTTTCCTTGTTGGGGAAAAAAAAAAAAAGTGCCCCTCATTTTCAAACACTTCTGAAATAGGTTACACACAGCTTAATGATGATCAAAATGACTCTTTTCTGCAAAAAAAGACCCCAAAGTGCGCGTACAGCTGCAAACCCAAGAGGGTCAGCATCATTTCACTGTATTCTCTTCTTGATTACAAGCCGAGCCCATCAAACACAACATAATTACAGTAATTTCAGGTTTATTTATTCTAATGCAGTTTCCCCATCTCTCTGGTAATTATGAGCAATTTTTTCGCCCAGGGAATCTTTTTGCATTAACAAAAGAGATAACGCACTGAAAGCCAAATTTGCTGTGCATTGAGAAAAGCGAAGAAAAAAAAAATAAAATAGGTGCGAGCTGCCATCTCTGCAATTCTCCTATATTGGAGCTCTGCAAATTGCTTGCAGGTGTATGGAGCAGAGCTGTCAATAGGAAGGGGCTTCCAAATTAGCAAATGCACAATGTTGAAGTAATGAAGACAGACTTAGCAAAATTGCCAAACAACAGATACCTCTTTAATATCTTCCACCCAAAAAGAAAAAGGAAAAAAAAAATCCCTTTGGAGTGTCCCTGCGAACCCCCTTGAATGGCTGGGGATGTTGTACATGTGTCAATCTAATTGCAGAGCACAGAGCGGCCCCTGAAACTAGAAAAAAATCAAATATCAGAGCCCAAGCCCGTCTGCATTCGGAATTTGCTCCCTTCGTTTGACAGAGGGGGATCAGAAATCCCCGCCGCCGCCCGCACGGCTCTCCCCGCCGCCGCCCGCCCCGCTCCCGCCACCGCCGCCGCTCTCACGCCGGTGAAAAAGTGCCATGTCCCGCCGTCGTCGTCGTCGTGTCCGTCCCCCCCCCCCCCGCGCCGGTGCCCTCCCCTCCCGCCTCCCGGCTCCCGGCTGGGAACCGGGCAGTAACGCTCCCCTTCGCAAGGAACCGACAAACGCACACCGCGAAACCACCACCGAAAACGGGCGCTCCCCGGCCCCCGCGGAAACCCCGGGCGGCGAGTGCCCCCGCTCCGCCCCGGCGCCGCTCTGCCCGCGCAGCGCTCCGCGGCTCGGCCGGCGGCATGCCCCGGCGCGGCGCGGCGCGACTCGGCTGTGCGCGGCGTCCCCGCCGCCCGGCCCGGCGCCCCGCTCCCCGCCCTCGCCCTGGCGCCGGCGGCGGGAGGTTTTGCGGGGGAAATTGGGCCGGCGGAGCCGCTGCCGGTGCTCTCCCCCCCCGCCCCCCGCGGCCCGCGTGGGGCATCCGTCCACGTCGCGCCCCGTGCACTCACCTACCCCCGCGAGAAAGGAGCCTGTGTCGCCACCCTTACCTTCCACCTCAGTCCCTGAGGCTCTGGGCACAAGTCTTTGCTTTACAACAAACCAAAGGACCGAACGCGGCTTTTTGCTACCAAAGTTACAGGAGCGAGAGAGTGTGAGAGACGGGGAGAGGATCGGGGAGGGAGAAAGAAAAGGGAAGGGAAGGGAAAAAAAAAAAAAAAAGACAGAAGAACCCGAGCACAATAATAATATCCTGAGAGTGCAAATGTGGATTGAGATCCCCCAGAGATGCACATGCCTCTGAGCGCAGCAGCCTTTTTGCAGCTCTGCTCTTGCAGAATATGACTGAAATTTTCTGCTATATAGCCTCTGTCTTTATAGCTGATGAAAAAAATTGCAGATTATTAGCATAAATGTTTACTCTTCATTACGCTGATGACATTGTGCACTCGAGATCTTGGTAATCTTTGGGAAAATTATGAGTAATTTTTAAAAATTTTAAAGCAGCAGCAGTTACCATGCAATTCAGGCTAATTCTGCGTAGGCTCCGAACGGATATAATTATCGAGGAGTCAAGATGTTATGCTAAAAACTATGCATTGATATTCCCATTTATTATGTACATACAACTTTGACAATGTTGATGCTTGAAATAGCAGGAAATTGTCTTGCGCAAAAATTACAGTCCATATTAGGACATGTGAAATTGCGAAGAATTATATAGTAATTGCAGGCTTTCAGATGGGAGAGCCAGAATGCTCAAACTAGTGCAAATGTGGATAAAATTACAGATCAGAGCAAAAATTAGGGAAAAAAGGGGTCTGGGATTTTTCAAGTTGGCTATAGGATTCCGGAAGTGTCTAATGCCACATGATTGCTGCAGCTTTAGGGGAGACATTCATGCCTCAAATAACTCCTTTTGCCAGAGCCGCTTTAATTGAATTTCTCGTGCTTTTTCTTTTCACCGGGGCAAATGAGTAAATTGCCTACCCACGGCACAAGCCCGGCCGGCCCCGCCCGTGCGCCGGGGAGGCAGAGGGTGCCCCTCGCCCGGGCGGCTGCCGGGCCGGCCCCCCCCGGACCGGGCTGGCCGCGGAGCCGTCGCTTACCCCGGCCGCCCCCCCGGGGCCGGCCCCGCTCAGCCGCCCCCGCCCGGGGCCGGCCCCGACGGGGCGGGGAGGGGGGGACTGTCGGCGCTGGGACGTGGGGCGGAATCGGCCCACCCCCAACCCCTTCTCGCAGTGCTGGGGGGGGGGGGCCCAGGGGCAGCTCTCGCCCCTCGGCTGCCCCTCTCCCCGCGGTTCTTCCCGGCCCCGGGCGGCCGAGCCCCGCGTAGCTGCCGCCTTGTGCGGGGGGCACATGCTTCACAGCGGTGCCTGCCCCGTGTCCTATCGGACCGGAGAAGAGCATGAGAAAACAGATCACAAACATACACATATCTGTACGTATGCATCTAGGGTGCGCGCGGCGGTGCAGCGCGCCTATGCACCCGCGGTGCCTTCGCCGCCCCCAGCACGGTGTGAGCCGCGTCCCAAGCCCCTGCGAGCAGCGGGCGAAATGCGGAGCCTGGCGGGGCTCCGGGAGCTGCGGAGGGGCCGCAGGGGGAAGCGGGAACACTCCCCCCCCCGCACACACCAGGTGCGGGCAGCCCGGGGAGAGCTGCTGCTAGCAGGCAGCACATAAATACTACTCAATAAACCATTAATAAATTCATAAATAACTAAAAAGGAGAAGGGCGGAGGGCAACAGGGGCGGCCTGCGGTCTGCCCCGTCCCGGAGCGGGGTGCTCTGCTCCCGGACCGCTGACAAGCGTCCCCCGCCTGGGCAGGCCCCCCCCCCGGGGACCCCACGCCGCCGTCGGTATCCTGGCCGAGCCCACGGGGCCGAGCCCACGCACCGCACCGCTGCACCGGGCTGGAGCCGCAGGGCGAGGACCGACGGCGGGGAAGGGGCAGGTGTTTGGGACGACGACGACATTATTTAACATCGAGAAACGCCCGTAAAAACGACGGGGCGGGGAGGGGCTGTCCCCGTCCCGGCCATGTCCCGCGCCCACGGTTTCCTCTTGCATCCCGGCTGAGCGGTTTAGCAGAACTTGTCACCTGGCAGAGGGGTGTCCCAGCCCCCCGACACCCCCCGCCCCCGCCAGACCGCGGGGGCGGGGGGCTCCGCTGGGCTGCTCGCCACGCGTGCCTCCGCCACGCGCGCCCCTGTTTCTGGAGGCGGCCCCGCCGCCTCACTCCCTCCCCCCCGTCCCGTCCCGTCCCGTCCCGCTCTGTGGCCGCCTCCCCAGCGCTTCGCCGCCCGCCAGCGGGGTAACTCCTTCCCCCCCGGCCGGAACGGGCGGCGGAGACCGCGGCCGGCGGGGGGGTGACGCAGGGGAGAGGTGCGGACCGGGCCGGCCCCGCTGTTTCCCGGGGCGGCTCCGGGCTCTCCTCCCCGTCCGCGCCGCCGGGGCAGCGCGGAGGCCGGCGGGCAGCTGCCGCTTCCCCCTTTGTCTCCCGCTCCCTCCTCTCGCCTCCTTTGCAGGCGCCCCTCTCGTCGTCCAACGCCCCCCTCCTCCCTCTCTTTTCCTCTCTCCTCCTTCGCCCCCGCGTCCCCCCTCCCCTCGCCCCCAAGCTCTCAGGAGCAATCCGCCCTCCCGAGTCCCCCCCACTCCGGCGTGTCCCCTGTGGGGCCGCCTTCCCCGGCCCCGCCCGGGCTCCTCATGCCAAGGCCTGTCGGGAGAGTCCCGGCCGGGCTGCACATTCCCTGCCCCGGGCCAGTTGGCCTAGGCCTCTTCATCATCTTGTCTGCAGCGGGATCCTCCGCACCCGTCCCTCTCCCCCCGCACTCTCCCAGGCTGCCGGGGGCCTCGGGGCGACAAGGGGCAGAGACACCCCCCCACACACCTCCCTTTACTTCTTCCAGCCGCCAGGACCTCCAGGGGCGCAGCCCGGAGGGGTACGCCCCTCTGCGTTACAGCTTGGAGGGGCACAACCGGGAGGGGTACGTCCCGACGGGGGGAGCAGGCCGGAGGGGTGCAGCCTAGAAGGGGGTTCAGGTCGGAGGGGTGCAGGGAGGGGTACGGAGCCTCGCACAGGGCTACATCCTGCAGAGGTCCAGCCCACGAGGGGATACATGCCGGAGAAGTGCAACTTGGAGGGGGCGCAGCCTGGAAGGGGGGGGGTGTTCAGCCCGGAGGGGTCCAGCCCTGGCGGGGTACATCCCAGAGGGCTTCAGCTATGAGGGGTGCCCTCGAAGGGCCACAGAGGGGCTCGGGGGCACCCACCAGCTCCCGCCGAGGCAAAGCTCCCAGGCAGGCTACCGGCCTGGGCGCCACCGACGGGGGGGGTGAAGGGGGGGGTGAAATTTCTCCGGAGCGGGGCTGCGCCCGGGGACCAGCTGCAGGCGTACTCCGGTCCCCGGACACGGCCCTGCCCCAAACCCCTCTGGCCCGTCTGGGAGACGGCAGGAGCCAGTCCCGGGCGAAATGTCGCTGGCGCCAGCAGGCGGGGGGTGGGGTGGGAGAGAGGGGGGGCAGCTCTGGGCTGCTGCAGGCAGCGCTGAGTGATTCATTGCCTCGCCGAGAAGACTGGCAGGGACGAGGTTTTATTGTAGACGGGAGAGGAGAGGGGGGGAAGGGGGGAGGTTGCCGTCTTGCGGCAACAGTTGCAATGGGGAGGGGGTGGAGAGGACGCAGCTCTCCCCCCCAGCGAGCGCCGGGGTCCGGATCGACACCCCCAACCTCCCCCATCCGCAAAGAAACGGCGCGGGCACCATGGAAACAATAATTTATTTAAATAATCTCTGCTTATTGTAAAAGAAACATTAAAGAGTGTTTTAAGTTTTTCATAATAAATAACCAAAAATACCCTTTTTTTCCCACGACTCTAGACATCAAACGGCGCAGGGGCAGGACCAGTGGCTGGGTTGCCGGCGGGGGGGAGGACGGGAGGGCTCGGCGCCCGCCCCAGGAAGGCCCCGTCGGTGCACGAAACCCGCCCGAGGCACCGCGCGGGCGGGAGCCCCCCCGCCGCGGGGAGCAGAGCCGCGCCGGTACCACCGCCTGCGACTGGCCCCCCCTCGCCGGACGGTTTCGTTCACGGCTAAAAATGGTAACTTAGACACGGGAGGCTCTTGTTTTAAACCTACATATAAAAATTATTTTTTTTTTTAACATTTTATTTTTTTAATCCCCAGCATCAAAGTGAGGTCATCCGCAAAGGCACCTATCAACTTTAAAAAAATAAAAAATAAAGTTAACCAAAGTTCTGCACCGGTGGTTTGATGAAAAAGCCGGGGAGGAGGAAGGGGGACGGAGGGAGTGGAAGTGGGTGCTTGCTCCGCAGCGCGGTTATTTTGGCGGCGGGAGGGCGGGCCCGGCGGGGCCGATCGCACAGAGGGTCCGCCGCCGCCGCCGCGACGGGACAGGACGGGGCGCGGAGCGGTTCCTCTCCGCCGGGACGGCCGGAGCCAGGCTTCACCAAAACACCAGTGCTGCACCTCGGTGCCCCGCGGCCGCCGGGCGCGGCCCCGCGGGCTCAAGTCTCTGCGGCATCTAGAAGATGCCGCCGCCGCCGCCGCCGCCGTGGTGGTGCGGGGGCTGCGCCGGCTGCGGGAGAGGGGCAGCTGCCGGCAGGTGCGCCGAGCCGCCCGGCGCCGGCGGGTACCACGAGTAGCTACCGAGGAAGGCGGCGGCGGGGCTGGGGCTGGCGGTCCCGGCGCCACCCGCCGTGCGCGGGTGCGGAGCGAAGTCCCAGGCGGGGGGCGAGGCGGGGGGCGGCGGCGAGGCGCTGCGGCGGGAGGGCGGCTCCGCCGGGATCTCGCCGCTCTTCCACATCTTCTTGAACTTGGAGCGACGGTTCTGAAACCAGATCTTCACCTGGGGGGGAGAGGGGCGTCAGGCGGCCGCAGCCTCCGCGGGGCCGCCCCGGCGCCCGGGCCGCCCGCGGCGGGGCGGGGACAAGCAGCTTTCGCAGCCCCGAGCGGTGCCGGCGCTGCCTCGGCGGCGCGGCCGCTTCCCCCGCACTCCCACCCCGGGGCCGTCGAGGCGCCGCGGGCCGGCCCCCCCTCCCACGCCTGCAGCCGACCCCGCGGAGGGCGAGCGGCCCCGGCGGGGCGGGACTTGCCCGGGGTGCCGCGGCGGGAGAGCCCTACCTGTGTCTGGGTGAGGCCGAGGGAGGCCGCCAGCTCCGCTCTCTCGGGCAGGGCGAGGTACTGGGTTTTCTGGAAGCGCCGCTGCAGAGCCGCCAGCTGGAAGCTGGAGTAGATGGTCCGGGGCTTCCGCACTTTCTTCGGCTTCCCGTTCACGATCCTGATCTCCGGCTCGCAGTCCTCCTTCTCTGCTACGGCAGAAACGGCGGTGCCAGTGAGGAGAGGAGCCCCCCGCCGCCCCGGGCCCTGCTCGCAGCGCGGCAGCGCCTCCCGCCCCGTCGGGGTGGCCCGCCGGGGACGAGCGCCCTCCCGGCCCACGCCGCGTCCCGAGCCCCCACCGCCTCCTCGTCGGGCGTGGAGGGGCCGCCCGGCTCCACGCCGGCTTCCCCGAGCCGCCCCGCCCCCCCCCCGGGGCTCGGACGTACCGGAGTCGTTGTTGGCCGGAGAGGCCCTGCTGCCGTAGGGCCCGTAGGAGCCGTAGGCGCCCGGGTAGCCCAGGTCGTAGCCGGCCTTGGCGGAGTAGGGGGCGGTGCCGCCGCCCCCGTAGGGGTAGGAGCCGACCGGGCCGTAGGGCGGCCCGCCCGCCGCCCCGTGCTGCTGGTTGGTGTAGTAGCTGCTGTCGGTGGCCGTGGAGACGGGCAGCGTGGGGGACTCCTGCGGCTTGTGCAGGCCGCCGTGTTGGTGGTAGCTGCCGGCGGAGATCTGGCTGGCGTGCATGTCCGGCACCAGGCTCTCCAGCACCCCGGTCATCCCGCGCCCCAGCCCGCCGGGGCACGGGCCGCCGCCGCCCCGCGGCCGTCCCCACCGGGGAGAGGCGGTCAGGGCCACGCCACCATGCTCGCCGCGCTGCGCTGCGCTCCGCGCCCGCGGGGCCGGGCCGGGCCGGGGCGGGCAGCCGCGCTCCCGCCGCCGCCAGCGGGACGGGCTCTGCGGCGCCGCGCGCCGCCGGGACGGCATTTAACACCGGTCACGTGGCGCGGCGCACGTCACCTAGCAACAGCCAATGGGGCGCCCGGCCGCGCCGTATCCCCGCGGGTTCGCGGGGCGCGGGCACGAGCGGCCGCGGGGTCGCGCCCCGCGCGGGGCCACGGACTGCCCCGGGACCGGGACCGGGACCGGGACCGGTACTGGTATACTGGTACCGGGACCGGGACCTTCCCCGGCCCCGTCGCACGGCTCATTCCGCCGCCCCTCTCCGCCGGCGCGGTGCGACGGGGCGGTCCGACCCCCGCCGGAGAGCGCTCGGGGCTGCGGCTCGGCCCGGCCGCTCCTGCCGCGCTGTGCCCGGTGTGCGCCCTCGCCCGGCCGGCGACCGCAGGGAAAGGCTCGCGGCCGCCGTTCCCCCCGTGAGCGGCATCCCCGCGCGGGCGCCGCCGGGGGAGGGGGCCGCGGTCGGGGGTCCTTCCCGGGCGTCCTGTCCGCGGGCGATCGGCCACGTGGGGGGAGCGCTGCCCCCCGCCGCCCTCCGTGCCAGCGCGGTAGCGCCTTCCAGCGAAACCTCCGCGACGTTACACGCGGAGGGGCGACGCTCCGTCTGGTACACGCGCACGTGCATTTTACGCAGCCGTTGCCGACGGCGCCCACGGGACGTCCCCTCCACGCGGCAGCCGGTAACGGCGCGTTGTTGCGGCCCCGCCACGACGGCGGAAGCGGCGGTGCCGGGCACCGCCGAGCGGCCGCCCGTCTCCCCGCCCCGTCCCTGCCGGCTTGCGGCTGCACCGAGGACGACGCCGGCCGTCGGGGGCGGGTGTCGGGCGGGCGCGGCGGCGCTGCCCTCGGCCGCCCTTTGCCGGGGGAAGCGCCGCGGGGCAGCTGCGACCGGCGTGGCGGCCGTGGGCGGCAGGGCCGGGCGGGCGGGAGCCGTCGGTAGCCGGAATGGTGTCTCCAGAGGACATGGCTTCTGAACCGATTTTTATATTTTGTCTCGCTCGACCGTCTCGCCGCGGAGCGGAGCCGCTTGTCAGGAAACGCTTGTCTTTCGCAGGGGTGGCCGCGTCCCTGCGCCGTGGTGGTGGTGGGGGGCATCTCACGGGTGTTCAGCGTGGGCCCTCGCGGGGAGGGCAGGGAGGGAGGCGCCACTGGTGCGAGGGTGGCTGCGAATGGGACAAAAAGGGGGGTAAAAAGGGAAAAATAAAACACAGACCGGCCGCCGTGGCGTTATTTGCAAGGGGCGGGGGGGCGTGCTGCGGGCGCCCGCGGCGCGCCCCCGGGAGCCCCGCGCGTGCCGACCACGCGCCCCCGCGGGCCCCCGCGCCTGCCCCGCCTCGGGAGCAGCGGCGCGTGCCCCCTCAGGAGCCCTCCTCGCGCTCGCCCCCGTCCGTTCCCTCACGGCGCAGGTGCCGGTGCCGGTGCCGGGCGGCTCCGCCGGGCGTCCCGCCCCCGCCGCCGGGCGGCCTCGCCCCGGCCGCGGCCCCGCTGCGGTCGCTTTGAAGCGGGGCGCGGCTGGAGCCTGTCCGTCTGTGCCCGGCGGGGCGGCGGCGCTGCGGCGGGCGCCGGGCGAAGGTGAGCGGGGCCGGGGCGGGGCCCCGCGACGCCGGCGGTGGCAGGTGGTCCCGGGAGAGGGACCGCGGGAGGCGGGGTGCTCGGCCGGGCCGGCGTTAAGGCCGGGGTACAGTCTGCGAGAGGAGCGACCTGCCGAGAACCCGGGGTGACACCGCTGGTCCCTGGCGCTCGGCCCTGCCGGGGCGAGCGGAGCCCGCGGGGACCCGGGGAGGGGCCGGGAAAGAACGGCGGCGGTTACGGAGGGGGCACGGCGCCTGTACCAGTGGGCTCGCGTACTGCTGCCTCTCTCAGACACAGTTAGTGTTTGATGCAAAAGAAAGCCGGTTTATAAAACCCGCAGTCTGAGCTTACTGCTGTCCCGGGTTACATCTTCGTACGGCTGTCTCAGTCCATTGCTGCGTGGGGCCCAGCAGCCCGGAACAGCCCCTGACTGGCACGGGAGAGAAGGGGAGAGATAGAGAGCTTTTAGTGATGATCAGCAGAGAGCTTTTAGTGATGATCAGTAGAGATCAGGGCTATTAGCTACTTTTCATTAGTCGCATTTTGAAGCATGCCAGATACTTAAAAAAAAATGCAAAGGAGAAAGGACGCGTCACCTTATGTTGTCTCATTCTGAGGACTTAATAACACAAAGGACTTTTCTTGGAAATCTGTCTTGCTATGTGGCAAAACTTTTTTTTTTTTAATTAAAGTAAGTATTTTAGTGCTATACAGCTCCCTGCGAGGTGATTTACACAAAAAGTGAAGGGCATGGGTTTGTTTACTTCAGCTTGTATGAATAGTCTTTTTCATGCAATTTGTTCCTCATAAGTTAGTGCAGGACTCGCAGATCTGAGTGAATTGTCATGTGGTAACTGCTCCAGAATCGATGGCTTTGTTCCTGCAATTTGTTTTGCCTGTGTGGAGGCACAGACTCCACTGGAATGACCACTGCAGAGTTATTTATGCACATATTCACATGGCTGATCTTGTAGATCTGATTTCATTGTTTCTCATTTATTTGAATTTTGCTCGTGAGTAAAGTGGGTGTTTTAACCAACTTGTATAAATAAGGGCATGGCTCTCTGGGCCATGAAGGTGAACAGGTTAGGATGCAGGGAGGGAAGACATCAGGCAACCTGAAGGAAGGAGGAAGGGTTGTACTAGGTAAGACACAACTTGACTACCATGAATGTTTTAAAACACACTCCTCTGAATCAGTCTTGCTATTAGAGAGGAGTTAAAAAAAATGGCATTAGGCTGGCCCATGTTTATGTTTTTTCGTGTTCTCATGTCGAGTTAATAATTTTAGTTCTACTTTTTTTGTCTCTGCTTTGGGAATTGTGAATGTTGTCTGGATGGGTAATTAGAAAGGACCCAGGAAGACTGGGGCATGAGGTAGAACTCAGAGGAGCGAAGGAGTGTTTTGTGTACCTGCTATCACTGCTCGGCAGTCTTGCTTGGTTTTGGTGTAATAGATCATGTTCTTGTTATTTATGTCCTGTGAGAAGGAATGTTTGGGTGCTGCAAAATATATATCTTATGGGCATTAGTCATTCAGTTGCACATGTGAGAAAGATGCTTGCCTTCTCGTTGCACAGCAGTTCAGTGTTCAGAAGTTTTGGTCATGAGGTTTACGTAAATGTACAGCACTTACTGCCAGAGGCTGCAAAACAATTAAGCTGGCTTTGTTGTTGTTGACTTTTTTTGTTTTAGAAGCATTCTCATGCTGCTAAGACTGTGGACATATTTTGTTTATCAAGTATACTAAACACAGTGTGTACAAACACAAGAAATGACCATCAGTCTTCAAAATTATTATCTCTCCAGCTGATCAGTTTGTATTCATTAATTTTTTTTTTTTTTTTTTAACAGGCTAGTTGTATGTGACTCATAGAAATGGCTACAGTAACTCCTGCCTGGTGTGTTTTATTTTTTATTAACTATTATTTCTATGATTCTTTTCCTAAAACAGACTTCGTCTGAGAAAAAATATGAAAGCACTTAAAGGCTGGTGCCCTCAGTCTTTATATATGGTATAGATTTAACCTAGAGATCAACACAGCAAATTGTTCCATGATGTTTTATCTCAAGTTTGACTTGAGGAGAACCACACTCAGGATTAAGAAAAGGATTACTTTTTACTCTGCTGTAGTTGTTAATATTATTTTATCCATTATGGTCCACATCTGCCTGAACCATTTAACTTATTTCGGTGGGAATGTGGTGAATCTTGGAAAATGGGCCTGTTATTTCTGATAATACTGCAAAAAAGTAATCGGACAGTAATCTCTACTGCAGTGACATGTTAACAAGTACGGGTTTCTTTTCATGGCTGTGGGAAATGCTTTCCAGTGGATTTATGGTGATACAATGCATGGTATAGTCCTGAGCGTTTGCCTTCATAATAGGAGAGTCATTTAAATGATGTGCCACATGAAGCCATGAGGAGGGTTTATGCTTGCATTGTACCTATGAGATCTGGTATTACACTCTGGTGTACTGGTAACAGTTAAATCTTCCTTTTCCAAGGGATTAAGCATATCAGCTTTTAGGAAATTCTATGAGTCTTTTCAACACCTATCCGGAAGCTTGCTACCTGCTGTGCTTAGTTTCAGAATCCAGCATTATCGTTTTCCTCTCTAAAAACAGTTTATTGTCTCATCCATCTGTGCATCAGATCACTTCATTCCAAAAATCACAAAACTCTTCTGGGAAGAATATGCCCTCTTGCGTGGCTCCCCGAGGTTTCCTTTCTTAGCCCCTTGTTGTGAACAGCTTATACAAGTGTGATAGGAGACATGGGCTCTGTAAAATCCTTTCAGAGTTGTTTATTAAGCTGTCTTGGCCTCAGATTATCTTTCTCAGTGAAGATTCACTGGCAGCTCAGCACCTTTCTTCAGTAGAAACCTTTGCAGACTGGAGCACAAACTGGGACTTCTAATAGTGGATTAGTCTGGTGTTATTTAGCACAGGTGTTTCTCATTTGTTTCCTTGTACTATATTGAGGAAGTGCATGGCCTGGTGCATGGGGTGAGTGTCTAATATCAGCATGTTCTTGGGTCTCATTATTGCTACAGATGTGGGGGGAAGGAAGGTCTGTGTGCAGAATGTGAAGGCAGTAGAGCAGCAATCGTCCATGTGTGGCACAAGGGTGTTGGCAATAAAGCAGAGCACACCTAAGCAGTCCCTCTTACGTCCTTTATGGCTGTGAAATCCCACCCAGTGCTTAAGTAGGGCCCTTCAGGCTGTTCTGACCAGCTCTTGTCTTTCTAGATTTATTTTTTTTTCCTTTACCAGCTGTATCATAAGTAACAATACTGACAAAAGCTATATGCTTTTTTCTATAGAAGGGGATTGGCAGGACAGCTAGAAAGTAATCTTTTTGATAGTCTTATATGGGAATGTTAACCCGCCACAGGCTGGGCAACCATGGCTGCAGGTAAATGTATGCTCTGAGCCTACTTTTTAGTGGATTTGAGCAAACTCAGGTTCAGCCCACAGGTAAATCTTTGTTGAAAGAATTTTGTGTGTGAATATTTAGATGGAAAAAATCTTTAGTAAGAGCATGCATGAAAAATACTTTCAAGATGAATCATGCGATAATTTCTAATATTGCTGTAGATGACAAGTGTGAGAGAAGCTGAGAGGCGTATTTTGTGGGAGCAGATTTAGACTGAGTTGATCATTTGTGTCATTGTGAACTTCCATTTTTGTACAGGTAATGGAAAACAGATTTTTTTGCCTTGATTGTAACATCTGTACAACCTTTGCCTGTGCAGTCTAAGCACAGTTTAAGCAAACTGTTCAACACACAGAATAACTTGGACTGCTTTGGATTTAGTTTAAGTGTGATTATTTTAAGGGTTGAATTTGGTGGACAATGGTATTTGGAGCTGAGAAACGCTGTATCACCTCAGCGTGCTTGGGTGAGTTTTGATTTGTAGGGCCAGTGAACTGCCTGAGGCGTGGAGTGGAGTTTCTCCTGTAGCATGTTGCTTTAGCTGACACCTCCTCTGACTGGCAAATAAAAAGGTCTGTTCCTGCTGGAAAACATGAATGTCTTGCTTGGAAGGATGGGATGTTTTGCTTTAAAGAAGATATGCTCAAGAACAGACCTCCTAGGTGGATTATACAGCTGCAACACACTCGGGGCAAGTCTTAGGTGGCTGCATTTCCATCTGGAATGCCACACTAAATGGACTCAAATTGTGGGCCATGCAAACTGCAGAGCCACTTCACTGGAACACTTCGACATCTGCTCTGAGATTTGGCACTGATTATCACCAGCCTTCATAGGCAGCTTAAGTAGAGACAGTGAATTGCTTGAAGATGTAAATTTAAAAGAAAATCTTCTTTCCTGTAGTGAGAAAATATGCACATACAAAACATAGAAAATAACTGTCATTGAAGTTAATTTGCTTTTTGTTTTTAAAAGCGGTAAAGTCAACATGATTAGAAGTGAGTTGAGATTATCTTGACTTGTGAAGCCACAGCTGTCCCATGAACTGCCTGGGGGACCTTTGCCTCGAGCTGTATAGCTGAAGTCCATCATGTTAAGTATGAAAACAGAGGGAGTTTTGCGCAGTGAGTTGTCTGTGATGAGCTCTCAACCTCATAGTATGCACACATATCTATCCTGAAGTTGTTCCTCCCTTGGATGAAAGGGGATGAAAAGAACTGTGTTCAGATTCACAAGAGTAACTGGCCTTTTGTTTTCTTGTGGTTGCTTAGCTTACAATATTAGCAGGTGCTTTACACACGTATTTCATCTGATAGTATTTTTCCTGTTGGCAGAATGCCTAGATCTGAGAACTACATGCCTTTATGAACACTGCTATCAATCTAAATAAATTAAATTAGAATGTCGCTTTTGACTTGTATGCATGGCTGTCAGGGGTTAGTGTTGCCACCTAGACCAGCTCAAGCTCCTTAAATGTTCAGGTTTTTTTTGAGTTGGAAACTATATAACCCAGAAGAGAAGAAACTAAAAACTGAGGTAGAGCACAACAACTGCTGAGAAGGGATTACATAAAGTGCTAGGTGGGAAGTTTGCTAAGCATATTCTGTTGTCTTCAGGCCTTCTTACATTATTAAGTGACTTTGCATCTAATTTGCAAAAGTGGTTGAACAAATGGATTAAAAATAATAATGGGAACATTCGCATGTAAAGAATCTAAGTGGCCACAGGATGTCCCCACTGTTCCATGCTGGTGCATCCCGATAGGCCATTTATCCTGTAGTACAAAGCTTGACACATGTCTTAAGTGTGATACTTTTGTATGTTGGAGGTTTAGCATTCATTTTCATATTCCCAGTGCTTGACAGGGCAACCTGTTAACATCTGGTCTGATGGAGGAAGAAGGGGAATGCTTTGCTTGGCTTGCTTGCTTGAGGTCTGAGTTCTCTTTTTAACTTCCAAAGATTGGGAATGGACAAGACTTGATTTTTTTGAAGTAATGGTTATTCATTCCATGTGAATGCAATTTGGTCACTCAAATTAGAATGAGAATTTATTCAGAAAGGTAATTTTCTGCCCAGTTCTAAAAGCCTGGTACAGCTGGTTTGCATGTCAACTAAGAAAGTGAAAGGGTGTACTTATGTAAGGGCTTGTCTGAACAAAGGTGGTGGCATCGAATAAACTAAGGTGTGAAAGTAAAAGTAATGGTTTTAGGCTGTTAGGGTAACCTACTGTGGAAGTGGTTTAATTTAAACAGAAGGGAGGCATTCTGCAAAATAAATGAATCCATGCAGGAAGTTGGTGCAGAGAATAGCTACGATGATAAAACGTACACCCTGGCTTCTGAATAGCACATGTCCCAAAACTCTGTATGTACCATACGTGACGGACCAGACTGTGGCTGATGTTGTACAATGATATATACAGGGAAAAATATAGAGCATAATGAGCTCTATGTTAGGGCTGGGACTTCATATGGAAACAGACTCCCCAGTCCAAGACCATGCTGTTACATGTAGGCTATGGCAGTGATGTTTTCCTTAGGAATTCTTTATAGCTACAGCAACTATATCCAGTTGCTTTGGTTTTTCAGCACCTCTGAAAATCACAGGCTGTGTTTGGAAGTCAGATAGTATTTGAGATGAGGAACAATAACATCTTGGGTAGCCTGTTGTGCCTGGAAATCCATGCAGTGAGGCTTTGTATGCTGGGTACAGACAGACATGTCTACATTCATACTTTTTTTACATGCATGTCGCCATTCAGCCTTCTGGGAAAGCCTGAAGAGGAAACTCTTCTTCCCCGAGCAACTCGTTGCTTTTGGTTGTTCCTTCTGCAGTGCAGGAGCTGTGAATTATATTTTTGTATCAGTGGCACACTTGCCTTTTCTTACTGAATTGAATGCTGCAATACTGGCAACATTCTGCAGTCTTGTTTATCTGGTAGCTTCCAGGCTTGGATTGTCCATCCTATTTGAAATAGCTCTGTAGATCAGACTTGTCTAAATAACTACAGTAATTATGCTGCAGAACAACAGATGACTGGCATTTCACCTAGAGGTGTTATTTACTTGGGAGTTGTGAATATGAACTTACTTTCTTAAGAAGAGCTACTCTAGCAGTAAGCTTGGAGTGCAGCACTGAGTTAACAGATAAACGAAGTCAATTCTTGTCCATGAGGACATGCTACCCAAATCTATATGATTGTATATACTTTTATTATTGAAGGGGCTTGGGGGCGAGACAAATGTTTTTTCTTTTCCAGCAAGCTATGCCTTCTGGATGTTTTATGTGGAAATATAAGTTAGCTTTTGTGTATCTATGGCTTTCATGACCATTGTAAAAGGATTTTTATAAAGGAGGCATATGCTGTCATCCACTTTAGTATATGCAAGATTCCCACCAGATGAGATTCATACTACTACTACCACTGCCTGCTTAGTCAGTTGGCTTATTGACATCAGAGGTAGCTTTGCATGAAAGACAAAACGCTGATGGAGTTGTTAGTGGGGCTAGCACTGTTCAAAACAATGGGACTCTTATGTATCCAGAGACTGCAAATCTTGACTTGGACCTAGTCTTTCAACTCTTACATTGGCCGATGTGAAGTGATCCAATGATGAAAGCTGATCGCCAAGTAGATAAAACTCTTACAGTGCTTCTGAAACTGAAAGGCTGGAGTTGCAGTACAGTGTGTGCGAGGTACCTGTGAGCTGGGAAGATGATGCATGGACAACTGGGCTGTTGAATTCGGAGTGGTCAGGTTTTGTAAGGAGCCTGCAGTGCTGCTAATCGAGAATCCTGTTGTATGGATCTTAGTGCTGGAAGAGTAACTGCATTACTAAGTGTGCTGCAGTAATAGAAAAGGCCACCTTACAAGCAGGGGATTTTTGTGCTCTAATTGAAGAACTGTGAACAGTTGCGCTTGAGCAATGTGAGGCAGCACATATTGGAGGAATAATTGCCCTATAGACATAAACTATACAGTATATGGGTTGCATGCTTGCTTCATAATACTTTTTATGTCCCCTTGGCTGCTGCCTTCCTTTTTTTCTTCCTGCATATGCATACCCTTCTGGAATGGGGAATAATTAGTGCAATTTTTCAGTGAGAGAGCCAGCTGCCCAGAGGTTATGAATTCTCTCCTTTCCTCATTCCCTAGTGGGAATGAGGCAGGAGATGGCGTTCCTGCCTGGGTGGGTCCAGGTCACTTACTACATCTCATTCTGTGTATCTGGCCCTGTAAATGGTTAGGAGAAGGCAGCAATACGAAATGTGGTCTCAGGCCTTCTACCTACAGTATGGCATTGCTGGCATGGCTCTTTTGGCTCTGTGTGTCTGTGTGGCACATAAAAGCAGCAGTGCTGTGGTTGGAGTACAGCAGCTCCCAGCTTGCTGTGGGAATGGAGATTTGGATGTTGCTGTCTTTGACCAGAAGAGATGTGTGCCATGTCACCAGCCAGCTTGACTTGGGGAAGGAAAAACAGGGTGGGGAACATTGCCTGTCCAGGTTATTGGCCTCTATGTTGGCTGGTCCAGTCTTGACAAAACCTAGGAGCAGAGACAGATAGGAAGGTGTCTTTGTAGCCATATTGTTAGGAAAAAAGCTTTCTTCCAGGGGATGGCACATTTCCACCGGGTTTGTGCCAGCACAGCTGTGTTGGCAGGAAGACTGCAGCCCCCCACCGAGAAGGAAGTTCTGTGTTTCACCTTTCATTCGTCCAGCAGTGAAGCCGGACCTTTCCTGGCAAACTCTGGAAAGGTAAAATAGGTATGACAGGAAGCATTCCTCTAACTGGTAACTGGCTGTGACTGTCAGTTGGTACTCATGTAGCATACCTGTAAATGTTAATTTCTGTTGTTATATCAAGGGTTGGGGAGCTGGGGAGGGGAGAAGAGAGTGCTGTTGAGTGTGAAACTTATCTGGCTCTGGAGGGGGAATGGGAAAGGAGAGAGCATTGTCATCACTCAAGCAGGCTGGGGAACAATGTGTTTTAGTTTAGAAACTTGCTTTTAATTACATAAAACATAAAGCATAAATACTGTTAAGTTGAACCAGAGATTGCTTTACTGTAATTGAACTTCATTTTTTGTTATGTGCAAAGAAGACACTAAATATTTTTGAATTCTAAAAGTGTCCTCACTGTTCTGGGGAGGATTGGATAGAGAAAATTTAGCATTTTGTAGGAGTATCTGTCTTTTAAGATGAAGATGTGTTTTTGTTGATCCCTGGTTTGTATGACCTAGTTAACTACTTAAGTTTCTTAGAGCTCTGCAGAGACTTAATAATAACGTTGTGTTGTAATTAGCAGTTCTTCAAAGAAATACCAAGCTTCAGCAGATGTATTATCATTGATGATTTGCTCAGTGAACTGATAGCAAAGGTAAGTAAATAAGCTGCTGTGCCAGCTTCTGTCCTGTTTGCCTGATGTGCTGCCCAGCAGTTACTTAAGCATATTATAGGGAGGTAAATAAATTGGACCTTCATTTTTTCAAGTGACATTTCTGACAACTAGCTGTTTTCTTATTGTCTCTCATGCATTTTCTTTTTTGACAGCAGTTCACCTGACGGAGTTGATGTGCTGTCTTTTAACACAAGTCTAGTGTCTGTTGTTAAGCCAGGAAGTCAGTGATGCATCATCTCTTGAAATTCTGTTAAATTCTCATTGCTGTATCCATTCTTTCTTATACTGTTTTGTTTCATTTTTTGTTTTTTGTTTTTTTTTTCCTGTAAGAGTGGGCCACATTCTCATGGGAATTGTTAAGGAAGCAGTGAAATAGAACATGGCATTTGAAAAACAAATGTACATCACATCTGTTGCTTAATTGCAAAATGATGTATAACAATACTCAGTTCATCCACATACACAAATGTGGGGTTTGCATTGGCAGTTTTAACAGGAGGTGGTGGAAACTTGGGCTTTCTCCCTGGTGATTGTATTTGAAGGTGAAAAATACAGGTGTATACTTATGAAAGCTGGCAGAAGAACCTCTTTTGCAGTAACAGTGGTTATACTCTTGCATCCTTACTCCCTCCCATTATGCACTATTGAAAATGGATGATTGAAATTGGAGTCAGTGTAAACCACAACAGTCTTGATGAAAAATGTGAAAAATAGTTTTAACAGTTTTGCCAAGCAGCTTTAAATTGTGCTTAAGGGTAATACCAGGAAATGTCAGGCAATCCTCCGCAGAACCCGCAGAGGGAATAGCAACCATCTTGCAGACTTAATGCAGTTCCTTCAGGAGGTTGTGTGAAGGTAGTGTTTGGACTTAATCTGCACACAGCATTCATGAAGAGAAACATCCCTGGCTAATTCCCTATTTGCATCAGGAATTTGCACTGTTCTTACAAGAAGAGCAATGTCTGAGCTTTCTTCTGCGTTAAACCGAAACTTCAAAACCACTTGGTTACCAAATGTGCCTGGTGTGGTTTTCTTTTCTCTCTGTCACTGGAGCATGGCAGCATCTCTTGCACAAACATCACTATTGTGACAAGCTGATTAATGGATAAGTGCTTTCTGAATGTGTCCACTTGGCTGCACTGTAGATTTATAAATACTACTTTAAAAATCTTCCTTTCCTGGCTTGTTTCCTAAATTAGGACTTCACCTGAGCTTGAAAAACTTCTAGTTTCTTGGGATGTTTCCAAAGTTCCAGCATCAGGTATTCTGTGAGAACAAAACTTTGGAAAATCATCCTGAACATAATGTAAAGGTCTACACTTACATCCTCTGCCAGATTTTTTTGTATCTGGTCTTATATAACATGTTGAATACAGAAATTGTGAAGTTAAATGGTTTTGTTGGTCTGTCTTTGTGTCATGTTCAGCATAGGTTTTGGGCAAAAGCATTTTTTTGGTGCTAAACCAGCTCTGGACATAGGGTAGGGGGTATATGAGCTGGGTACAGCCACAGGGACTGGCACCCCATCCTGCTGGGGCTCACCTCCCTGGTGTGCTGCCTCTGGCCCTGCATGCATGCCATGGGAGAGCCTCCTACCCAGCCAAAACAGCTGCAGAGTAGGGCTCTGCATCATGCTCCCTGCTCCCCAGCAGGGCCACCTGCTCCAGTGTCCACCCTGGCAAGGCACTGGGCCTGTGGGGACAAGTGGGGCAGAGCCAGTGGAACTTGTGCACTATGGGGACATTAGGGATGGGTGAAAGGAGGTGAAGAAACCTACATGCTTTGTGATGGTTGTACAGGCTTTCCCTAGTCTCCACCCATCTTTCTCCCCCTTGGTGGTTTTCTGCAAAATCTACTGCATCGTGTGAGATGTGGCTGATCTCCAGTAGCCTCATAGTGCTACAACCTCTGCTGAGGTACAGGAAAATTAAAACAAGAGCAATGCATTGTCACAGATTTCTAGTATGATCTCTGCTGATGGGTTCCCAAGCAAAGATCTGGATGCCACCTGAAAATTGTTTTGATTTGATAGGTGCTAACAGTTCTACTTGTTTTGTATCTCTAGCATTGAATATTGTAAATTGGGAATTACATTTCGGTAGAATCCCTTCTTAGGATAGCAGAGCATAGCCATCAATTTATGGATTACTTAATTCAAATACTATGTATTATTATTACATATTGCTCCATCAAACACAGTATTAGCTTTAAAGATCATGCATAGAGGAATAGTGTTTAGTAATGCATGGCATTAACAAACGGCATTACTTGGCAGCCTGACCACCCAGCTTATAATAAAGGCTTTGGCTTTCACATCAGTGAGATCTTTGTATTGCTGCCAGCATGCTTTCCACAACACTGCTTCATGGTTGTGTAAAACTTCTGAGAGGAGAAGACTTACAGAAATAACAGGCTACACCATTGTGCAGCAAGATTATACGCTGCTTATCATAGATGAAGTGCTGAGTACTGGCTGAGTCATCAAAGAGATTGAGATTGCTCTGTGTGTGAGTGGATGGCTGCATGTTTAAGTTCTTCCTTGTGTTCCTTGGTGTAATATTGTCTTAGCTGTTGAGCCTGAGTACTTTCGCTAATACTTGCTGTGTTTAGCTGCTGCCAATTTTGACTAAGCACCAGTCACAACAAGGAGCAGAAACTTTCTGACTTGTTCTTCCTTAGCTATCTGGGATACATCTGCCAAATAACTTAAAAGAAGTTTTATCCTTCTTACCTGATGCTTCCAGCTGTCTAGTACACATAGATTACCTGGATTTATACCTCCAAAATGTGATCGATCATGATTTGAGAGTGATGTTTTTTACAAATATTTTAATTCAAAAAAGTTCCTTTTATAAAATTAAATGGCTTGTTCTCTATTGTATAGATGTATAGCACTTTTCCCCTTTGTCTAGTGCATATCAATGATGTTTACTTAAATACATCTTAGTTATTGCAATGGAATCAAAGACATTACAGCATGTGTCTGTGTATCTAGGGAAAACAGTGGCTTGACTTAAAGCCAACAATAAAATAATTAATGACTTCAGCTATAAAAACTTAGAACAGTAATTTCTCCCACTTTCTTCTGTCTGGAAAATCAGTAGTCCTTTACAAAACAGTCTGGGGCATTTAGGAAACTTACAGGTGAGGTCATTCAAACACTCTAGTGCTACCTTGAGAACAACCAGAGTCTATGACAACTTTATCTTCCACCCCACAGTTCTTATTATCAGTGAGCATTAGCACCTTTTATATTAGACAGAGAACAGTAACATCTTAGTGTGACAGAGAAGGCTACACAGCAGAAAATAATAGCTTGCTATTTCCTGTACAGCTTAAAAATAGTGGTAGCATGTATATTTAGTTATGTGCTATTACAAACACTTCAGTTGAACTGTACAAGAGACTTTTTGGGCATTTGTTTCTTTGTTTAGCTGCTAAGACTTTGTTGTGTTTTGGTGTGGGTTTTTTTTTTTGTTGCTGATAGTGTTCAAACTGACAGGCAGTACTCAGTGGTCAATAAGCTTCCTTCCAAGGCTGAGTGAGGTGCTGGTAGTGGTGTCAGGCAACCACAGCTGCTGTTGGCTGAAATGCCACTGTTTCACATTGCTTTTCAGAAGGCTCCTGCAAGCCTCAGATGAGGTCACTGCATGACTGCAAAAAAGCAATGAGTGAGAAGCAATGAAGTTCTAGGATCCTAATCTTTACACTTCAAGGAAATAAGGGAATCTGTAGATCTGCTACAAAAAAATGTGGAATGAGAGCTGAGAAGAAACAAAGATGCAGGCAGTAATCTGAAAACAGCAGCAAGTGTGCTAAGAGCTGTCCTCCAGCGTTAGGGGGTTTGCTGACTTTTAGACCTCTGCCTATTAGGTCATTAGTGCCTGGGTTCAACCTTTGGTCTTTCTGCAATTCTGGAAGCTCTCTTCAGTTTTTTTCCAACACAAGGCCAAAGTTGTGTGATTACAATGAGGCCATTGTACTAAACATCCCACATATGGATGCAGCACAGAAGACTTCAGAAGTGGCTTATGTTGCAAGAATGCAACAATCCACATTGTACAATGTATATTCATTTCAAAACAGCCTTTATTAAGTGAGTAAGACCTGGTTGGTTTTGTTTAAGCAGAGTTTTTTTTTTGCAGAAGGAAAGACGCGCCTCCAAATGAGATAAGGGATGGATAATCTAAGCTCCCCTGTGACACATTAGACAGAGAGGACGGGGCTGTTTGTCAATTCAGAACTGTTGGGAGAGCAAAGCTCTTGGGAGAGAATGAGGAGAAGCAACATGAGACTACAGAAACTCGGGGCCAGCAACCTGAACTGTGTTATAAGTGTAATGAAACTTGGACACCTTTGCTGTAACTCCAATAATGTTATGCCTGGAAAAACGCCAGAGTTGATAAGTTCTGCACAACTGATTAATTAGAGACTTGACTAACTTGAAATTGCTCGTATGTCAGGGAGAAGTGTGTCCTCTGGGTCAGGACAGGAGATGCTGGATGTATGTATTGCCTAAGAAGGGTTCCCCTGTTTAATTTTTAGGAAACATTTTGTTTTTCCCTTGGTATTTGGGTGAGTTATGTAGTAGTGTGTTTAGTGGTTTCTTGTGATTGCCATGCATGACTAGCTTCCCTGTTGATTTTTATGGGGCAGATTCTTGGCCATTTGGGGGTATCACTGACCGTTCAGGAGCGTCATTGTAGATTTGGGAGTACAATGTACAGATTGGAAATACCGCAGCTTCCACAGTGTATTTGGGGTTGTTCTGCTTGGTGGATTAGGGCCAACCTGGCAGCTCTAACTTCTTCCCTTAGGGTGTGAAAGAAAAGGACTTGGTAATACCTGTGTCGCCTGATTACCCAAGGCTGCTCTCTTAAGTATTTGCTAACATGCCGCCCCCTTCCTACTTCTAAGGAACGCCTGATTTTTCTGAGCTTTGCTTTTATTGTACTCCACCACCACCACCGACAATCTGGACTATGGGTCTAGTAAGCTAACGGTTCCCAGGAGCACAGCTTTCAAACTGCTTACAGCAGTTTCTTTCTTGTTTGTTACAGCAGCAACTTGCTTTTGGTTACCAGTTAGCTGTGCTAGTTATTAGTTAGTGGTTACCAACTCTGAAGCACAGACATCTTGTTGGTGTTGCAGCACCTCTTCATCTTCCCCTTCATCTAATTTAGATGGGCTCCCCACCATGTTGCTCAGAGAGCCTGCCCAGGAGTAGTGGGTGAAGCACCGAGTCATGGAAACAGGAGCTGTGTGCGCTGCACTGGCAGGGTCTTAGAGCATGTTGGGGCTGACGCTAGGACAGGCTCATTCAAGCTCACTCTTGCCTCTCAGGCTTAACCACTGGCAGGCTCTGTCTTGTCGCACATACCAGTGCCTGGACTTGCATGGGGTTACAGAGGAGAGTCCCAGGATGTCTGTGCTGTAAACAAAGATGTAACTGTGGAGTCAAATACTGAAATCTTTTCAAGGTCTCAGAGGCTGGAAGGGCTGTGTCGTGAAATCCGTTTCAGTCAGTTCAGTTCAGTGACCTTGCATCTCTTTTCTTCTGTTTTTTTAAGGATAAAAACCAAAGGGAACCATTAGATCATCTGTCTTTGTCACTATCTGACACTTAGCCTAGCTACCAACATACTTAGCAAACAAAACGTGTATTAAACTATAATTAGAAGGAATCCTAGGACTAGTGTAGGCATTAAAAACAGTAGGAAAGTTAGAGAGTAACAAGGGAAAGTGTCTAAAATGCTACCATTTAAAAGAATAACAAAAAAAGAGAAAAATCTTCTTGTTTTCTTTGGGATCACTGCCAAAGATTTCTCTATTTGGAAATCATGTGCTTTTCCATTGTTAAAAAAGGAGCATAACAGCACAGCTAGGCTCCCTGTTAAGACTTGCTACCTTCCTACATGGTCAGTAGGCAGACAGTATTTACCAGGAAATGACTGAAAATCTTTCTGGAATATTGCAGATACCCTGTCCAGAGCCAGCTGTCTCTGACAGTCCTGGTAGCAGTAGACGTGTAATACAGTCCAGTAACTGAGGATTTATTTCAATTAGTGGCAGCCCTCCTGTTGGATTCAAAGAGCTGGATCAGTAACTTAAATGCTGTCAGTCAGAGCACTTAATTTTACATCCTGTATCTTTCTGTGTTCAGTCTGAAGAGTGAAACTATTTGTTTCATGTTGTTGTTATTTAAACACTATCACTTAAGCAGCACATCACAGTGCCTGACAACATGGCATTAAAAAGTTAAGGTTCTTTATTAAAGTAAGGAACCTACAGCCACATGAATTTGGCTTGTCTTGCTGCAGCATTGCTGTGCAGCTATGTGTGCTTATCCTTGGTTACACTAGGTTTGGTCTGTGTGGGTTTGTGGAAGTGAATAGCCAGCCCAGGGGGATCAAACTTCTTGTGGAAATCTGCTGCTCTGTTGCAGTGACTGCCAGTTTTGTTCAGGAATAGAGGAGGTCCATGGAGCTGAGTACTGTAAAGATCTGGTCTGTGTACTGGTTGGGAATGGCTTTGCACGTGCATGTTGTTAAAAGTTGGTTGTGGTATACAGAGTCCTTGTGAGAGCTCAGTATGTAAAAACTGCCGTCGGCATGCCTTGCCTGTGCTATTCAGAACAGGGAAAGTGAGGTGGGACACTGGAAGCCAAGAGCAGGCTGAATATTCCCTTTGCAGGAAGAAGCATGCCCCTTGCTCTTAAAACCCAGTAACTTGAGTTACTGAGCTCAGCTAGTCTGCTGTGTGGGTGGGGAGTCAGAGTGATGGAGACACTGGAGGTGGTGTTTCTCTTCCTTTTTAATTTTCTACTGCTTAGCGGTGCAAAGGCACTTCCCCATATCTTGAAGCTGGCCAGGATCCTGCTGACGTAGCAGTGCTGTGTTTGTGCTGCAAAGGGCAAACCTGCCCAAGCAACTGTAAAGTAATCCTGATCGTTTGAATCAGTAATGAACCAGTGCAGAGGCATTCCTGTGCAGGGTGGGGTGAAGCAGAGAAAGGCAGGTGGACTTGGGACATGGCCCAGGTGGTGAGCCTGGACTGAAGCAGAGAAAGGCAGGTGGACTTGGGACATGGCCCAGGTGGTCAGCCTGGACTGTCTGTAGTGACCAATAACCCTCCCAGCATCACTGCTGCTCACCCTCGCATGGGGGGCAGGGAGCTTCAATTAGCCCATCTGCTCCTCTGGCCTTGTATGGCTCATTTCCACCTCACATCATGCTTCTTGTATATCTGAGCACAAGACCCAGGGACACGTGAGGTCTCTCACAGCTTGGCTGCAGTCTCATTTTCACTGCTGAACTCTCCCCAGGACCGGTGGTTGGGCCTCTGTCGATACCGGAGGCTGCGCTACTGGCTCCAGGGCATATTGAGAAAGCTTTAATAAATCCCTAAAGTAAGTAAAATTATGTGAGAATGTTAGATAGTCCAGCTGTTTTCTAGTCCTCTCCAGGTCAAGTCTGTCCTTGCACACTAACACCTCAGGTTCATGGTCACATTAGCCTGGCAGAGGCTGGCACTGTGGCTGAGAGAGGTGGTCCTACTGCCCCTGGTTGCTCTCCCCTCTGCTGTACTGACCCCTTTGTGTGCTGGTGTAAGTGTACATGTGGTAAACTGTGTATACAGTAGTGTGGCTTAATAGTGAAATGGCAGTCTAGGTGCCCTTAAGTAGTACATTTTCCTGTGTGGTTGGCACACACGGTGTTATGTAAACCTTAAGGTGTGTCCAAGCAGCGGAGTGAGGCAATTGTGTGGCCTGAGGCATAGGACTTAGGTTTGAGAAATATGTTGCAAAATTTCTGAGGGGGAGGCAGGGAAAAAGGGAGAATTGGCCTTTTACTCCTTGAGAAACTGGCGTCTCGTGGCCTGGATAAGTGTACTCTTCACTGGGTGAAAAACTGGCTGGATGGCCGAGCCCAGAGGGTTGCGGTGAATGGGGTGAAATCCAGTTGGCGGCGGGTCGCAAGTGGTGTTCCCCAGGGCTTGGTGTTGGGCCCTGTTCTGTTTAATATCTTTATCGATGATTTGGATGAGGGGATTGAGTGCACCCTCAGCAAGTTTGCAGACGACACCAAGTTGGAGGCAGGGTCGATTTGCTTGAGGGTAGGGAGGCTCTACAAAGAGATCTGGACAGGCTGGATCGATGGGCTGAGGCCAATTGTATGAAGTTCAACAAGGCCAAGTGCCGGGTCCTGCACTTGGGTCACAACAACCCCATGCAGCGCTACAGGCTTGGGGAAGAGTGGCTGGAAAACTGCCTGGCGGAAAAGGACCTGGGGGTGCTGGCTGACAGCTGGCTGAATATGAGCCAGCAGTGTGCCCAGGTGGCCAAGAAGGCCAACGGCATCCTGGCCTGTGTCAGAAATAGTGTGGCCAGCAGGAGCAGGGAGGCGATCGTTCCCCTGTACTGGGCACTGGTGAGGCCGCACCTCGAGTACTGTGTTCAGTTTTGGGCCCCTCACTACGGGAAAGACATTGAGGTGCAGGAGCACATCCAAAGAAGGGCAACCGAGTTGGTGAGGGGCCTGGAGCACAAGTCTTATGAGGAGCGGCTGAGGGAGCTGGGGCTGTTTAGTCTGGAGAAGAGGAGGCTGAGGGGAGACCTTACCGCTCTCTACAACTACCCGAAGGGGGTTTAGTGAGGTGGGTGCTGGTCTCTTCTGTCAGGTGGCTGGAGATAGGACGAGAGGAAATGGCTTCAAGTTGAGGCAAGGGAGATTTAGGTTAGGTATTAGGAACAATTTTTTTACTGAGAGGGTTGTCAAACATTGGAATGGGCTGCCCAGGGAAGTGGTTGAGTCACCATCCCTGGAGGTATTCAAAAAGCGAGTGGATGGGGTACTTCAGGACATGGTTTAGTGGGCATGGTTGATGGTTGGACTCAATGATCTTGAAGGTCTTTCCCAACCTAAATGATCCTATGATTCTATGATTTTTTTCCCCCACTGCTTTTCCCTGTGACTTGGGAACACAGGTTTGAGCTGTAAGAGTTGTTTTGAAGATTTCAGCACTAGGCTCTTTAAATCCAACTCTTAATACACTTTGTGTCTCTGGGGCGACAGAACTGAGGATGGATTTTTCTTTCAGGAAGGCAAGCGCAAACTCTTTCTAAACAGGGAAGACATTTTAATACTCAGAAGCATTTTTCAGTAACTGAAATACTGCATCTCTTGCATCTCTGGTATTTGTACCCTTCTCCAGGTTGCTTCCAGGGGTGTGCAGGAAAGAAGTATTTAACAGCAAGGAGACTGTCATGCACTCGGGAAGGTCTGGAAATAAAACCAGCTATGTAAAGATTCAAATGATCTCTTTCTCTTCCCTGTTTTTTGTTCTTTTTACAAGATGATGGCAGACAGTGGCTTGCTGGACTTCTGTTTCAGTAGCATGTAATATATTCCAGAGTAGCAGAAGGCACAAAAGCCATTATACTGAAGGTGTAAATTAGCTTGTACTCAGGACTGTTGCCAGATCAGAGAACAGTGCGTGAAGCATACCAAATGATAGACCTGGGTATGCGGCAATGATAATCAATCCAGAGAGAGGCTGCCACCTCTTTGCTCCAGCAATATAAGAATTGGCAAGGAGAGAAAGTGCCCTATCTTGGAGCTATTCACAAAGAGGAGAGGAAAGGGCATTAAATTAGCATTTAGTGTCTCTAGCTGCCAAAATGTCTCACTTGGGCTGCATGTGACTGCAAGGCTTTGTACTCCCAGCAGTATGTTTCTGGATCCCAAGGAGGCTGGGGAGGAGCTGGGAAGCACCCACAGTGGTGCACTCCCAGATTGTGACAGCATGTGAAGGCAGGAGGTGGCTGCCAAGTGTTAACTTCTGCTGGATGGTTGAAGTGTCTGACCCATATATGGAAGGTGTGGGGTGCATGTGCAGCTAAAATGAGTGACAGAGTTCTGGTTTAAACTTTAGCTTCCAGCTCTGTACCAAGATTAAAGGAAAGACAAGAAGTGCAGGTTGGGCATGCTTAAATGTGGGAAGGAAAATTGCTCCTCAGCTGAGCAATGTCTTCATCTTATCCGAGGCAGAACAACCTGCAAGCTATTGGCACAGAAATGTACCACCTCCAGACATATAAGACCAGCAGCCAGCTGAACAAGGCTAAATTGCTTTGTCTAGAGTTTGAGAGTTTTTATCCACACTCTGACATTGTACTGGGTTAGAAAGTAAGAAACAGAAGCAGCAGAATGGTGTGAAACACAGCAGTGTGGGAGCTGCAGCTAAAACAAAGCTCAGATAACTACTGTGTTGTCCATGAGCAACTGACAGATGAAATTCAGGTATTTCCAGGAAGGCTTTGTGTGTTCTGAAGACATAAATATAAAATCTTCACAACAAGAAAAGTCTGCTTCCCTTTGTAAGACTTTAATTTTTAAAAATTGCATTGTCCTGACACCTAGGAATCAGTTAGAGAGTCTGGTCGCATTGTTCGTGGTGCTGGACAGATTCAAGGAGGTATAGGCCATCAGTAGATAGCTGTTGATGAATGCAGTTACTTTAACAGATTTGCAAAGCTGTATTGCCCATTTTTAATTTTGTTTTCTTTTGCAATAGTTTATCAGAGGTTTCATATTAAATAGCCAGCTATATTTATTCTGTTTTCAAAAGCTGCTTGGTGGATCTTGCTTTGGTGCAGGCTGGTCTCATTTAGAATCTATGTCAATGGATGTGTGTAGCAATAAGCTGCCCTTAAGACGCTGGAGTGTGTAGTAGCAGATTATTATCCTTAGAGTTGTTATGTGGATTTTTAGGTATGCTTTAATCTCTTGCTGCCTCTTCCCTGGAAGATTGATTTTTAAGTAGCAAAGCTGAGTAAAGCTTTTTAAGTTTTGGGTTTTTTTGCTTCTTTTTTTTTTTAAAGAAAAAGGACTGTATGCACTTTTATCTCTTAACCAGTGTTCACCTAAGCTGCAAGTAACTGTTTGCTCTTATAGTTTAAAATAAAGCCTTTGTGATAGTGACTTGTTCCACAACACTCAGCTGTGACTCTGATGCTAATTTATTCAGTTAATCATTAAAAGAACACTATTGCAGACCAGTGACAAAGCAGAGTTTAAGACTGAAAGAAAACTGCTGCACAGGCTTAAGGTGGAAACTGATGTAGGAAAAGTAGTGATAGACCACCAGCTGGGTAGGACTTGGCTTTCATGTCTGTTTACTTTTGGATGTAGGGGGAGAGAGGAGTTTGGAAAGGAAGGAAAGTACTTCCTGAATCTCTACATGGTGAACTCGGTTCAACCTATTTACTATGATATTTAACAGAATCCATTTAATGTAATGCATTCTTACTTACCTGCACTTGCTTAAAAATGAAAGTGTTTCTAACACAAGCACATTGTTCTGACCTTCAGTGTTAACATAATTGCATTTCCTAGTATCTGGACTCTGAATTGCAACTGAAAGACCTTTGATTTATAATGATGTTAAGCATCTCTCTCTGTTTTCTGGCTTTTGTTTGTTTTTTCTTTTAATATCTAAAAAGTTAATGATATTTAACATAGCTACATTTAGTAGTGCTAGCATAGGATTCATCCTACTGAACAGCAGTGAATACTGGAAGAAACCTCCGTTATATAAGAACTATGATTTTGTGGCTAAGGCCATGGTGGGATCTGGGTAGATGAATTGTGATTGCCCATTTTGCAGCTGAGTTAGACAAGTATTTATTATGATCTGAAATCATAATTTTCTTTGCCTCAAATCTCCAAAAGCTAAATGTGGTGGATCTTGTGCTTGACCATTTGTCTGTTCATACTGAGAGTGCTCCAGTCTGCTATCAGTTGGAGTATCATCATATTCACCAGTACAATTGAGAATGTTTAGTTTGATGGGGGGAATCAGAAACCATTTTGGTATGGACACTAAAGGTCATTCAGAAGCAGCCTACGCAATGTGAAAGATGGACTTTTCCAGCCACTTAATCTGATTTAATCTAAAAGATGAATTAGGGACAGTGACTGGAGGAGAGCATTGGGGACCAGCCTCGGGGAGCTATCAAACATTCACTTTTCCTGGGCAGCTCAGCTTTTGTTCCTCGCCTTCTATATTTAATGCAGTTTCCATGATTCAGCAAGCTCAGCATTGAGAAAAGTGCCAGACTGGTGTCTATAGGCAGCCCTGTCTTCTATGTCCCTTCGCTTGTGTCTGCTATCTATAAGTGTGACCCTGCTTTACGGAGGTTAAAAGTACCTCTTCCTGCACATGCCATCTTTGGATCCTTTCTTCCTGGTTCATTTTGTGTTGCATGTTTTATAATGTGTGGCCTGGTGCTACTTGTGAACTTGTGGCATGGTGCCCTGTCCAGAGCCCCCAGCTGGTGCAGTATGCCCAGGCCACTGGCAGCCAGTTCCATCTCACCACCTGGGTTAAGAGTCTGGGTTCATCATTCCCAAATGACCCATGTCGCAAGCTGTCAATGCAGTTTCTGATTGTTTTGTGGTTGAAGAGTGCAGGTGCTGTGCTTAGTTGTTGATGGGGAAGAAGGCCAGAGGATGCCATGCCTTGTTTTATTACCTCTGTGGAGGAGTTACTGCAGAAGGGCCAAATGCAAATTAAATGCAAGCAATTAGTATGGCCCTCTTTCTTGGTATAGCTATTAATAAGGGAATACTGGCTATCTCAGTCAACAATTTAATGTCTGTTTTCTTCATGCTAAAGGCACTGAAGACTTTTAAAATTGCTCTCAAAGGGTACTTCTCATATACGCTGGGTGGATACAGGATAATGAGATTTAGAAAACCTCTAAGCAGGCTCTCGAAATAGAGGCATGAACAGCTGTTAAGTTTCTATAGATGCTGAAAAGTAAATGTGCTGAAAGGAAGGCTGAACACTAACATGGGAATGGTCATGGGATGAAAAGGTTTATGTGGGTGCTTTCTCCAGCAATTGGGGGAGGCATGTAAAAACAAAGTAAGGGAATTACAGATTGCCCATTCTGTGTTCTCCAGTCTGAAGCAATCAGCAGCTGAAAGAGCTCTGGCGGTGTGATATTGCACATGAACTGCTAAGGTTTACTAGCCACTGGTAGACTTACCCTCCAAGAACATGTCTAATCACTTTTTGGAAGCATTTATACTGTTGACACAGGATACCAGGGAAGCTTAAAAGCTTAGAAATTTAAATATTCTTTACATGAAAAAAGCCTTTTTGTTTGTTTAAATTCTGCCACCTGATGAGAATTAGTAGTAGTGAGTGAAGCCATTAATGAGAGACCATGTAGTCATTTCCTACACAGCTTCTCTTATACAGACTGCCATCACATCTCTTGGTCATCTTTGGAAGAAGAGAGGCAAATTTTACTTCTGGTACTACAGACAGTGATGGCAGTGACTGAGGAAAGACAGCCCTCAGCTCTGTATGCCACTAGAAAATCAGCTTTCCATGTGCAACATAGCAATGCTAAGTAACTGTTGTAGCTTCCAACAATTTGACTTCACTCCAGAAGGTCCTCTGTATACATAAAGCAGTTATTTATTGGTGAGTATAAGCATTATTAGGGGTAACACCATATCCTGTGTGTAGGATATTAGTGATGCCTTATGTTTTCTCAACCATAAGAATGCCAGCTGTTACTATCTCTGTTTCACAGTTGTAGACCCATGGGACAATCGTAGTTTGACCCATTAGAGTGAAGAACCCTAAAGGACCTGCAATGCCTGTATTCTAACCATTACAGCCCCTTCATCAATAAACTCATGGAAACAGAATATTCCTTCAGGTATCCGCTCTTACAAGAACATGGTGTTTGCACATAATTTTGGACTATATTTACAAAAATGTTTCAGGTACAGAGATATCTGCTTTTACCCCTGAAAATTGGAATGCATGACTTAGCTTTGATACAGTGAGCTCCTAATAACAGTTCCAGAAGAACACTCTTTTTAAATAAGAGATTTTTAAAAAATGTTATTTGAGGTTAAGTAAAATTTGCACTTGGACTTTGTGGTCCGGAGAAGGAAGTGGTGGTCATATTCTGAGAGAAAGTCTTAAAGCGCAGTTTGTCTCATTGCCCTGTATTTTGATTCAGAAGGGAAGGACAGAATTCTGAAGGAATGGAAGCAGTTATTGGGAAGTTTATAGGAAAGTCTTAATAATTGCTTCAGTGTTTTCCCATTGTTCATAAACGACACAAGCCTGTCTGTGTAGTATGAAATATGCCCTTGCAGCCTTATCAAAAGAAAAGCTGGAAGTGAAGTCCTGTGAATGTTTGCCTTCTGGAGGCTGTTTCATATGAAGCAGAACAATTTGCCTCCCTCAATCATACCATTTGTTTGAACAAAACAGCAGGTTACTTGCTGAGCAACTCGTTACTCTCAGTAAGCTTCCTCAGCCCTGCAGCATCTGGGGGCTGATGCCCACTCTCTGCAGGCTGGGATACAGAACACTTGACTTGCTACAAGCTGTACCTTGCACCTTAACAATTTAGATGAGGAAGCCCATCCTTAATTAGTTTGTGAGGCTCTTGGTTAGCAACGGCCAGTTGCCCCTTTGCCTCTGGGAAGGGGAAAGTCTTTTGGCCAGCTCTACAGATGAGAGAGACAGCTGCTATCTCCTGGCATGGTAAGCCCAAGTGGGAATGGCTTGAAGGAGGAGCAGGCACACTGTAAGGAAATCTGATGCACTTGGCATAACATAATCTGGCATTAGTATGTAGCTTTAAAAATAATTCTACAGGGAGGAGAACAATACTATCACAAAGTAGTTGTTGCAGCATTTCTGCCAAACTTAAATTTTCAGCAGCAAAATTAGTTTAAGGAATCCTTTCCTTAAACTGCTTTTTCTTCTGATTTACACTTCAGCCACAGTCAGACTTCTCTGTGGTTTTATTTAGTTCTGAGTCAGACTTCTTCTTTCTCTTATTAAATAATAACCTTCCTAGTCTGGGAATAGCAGTATTACTCTATGTGCTGTGGTGACCAGCCCCCCCCCCTTGCAAACATCGCTAACACGAAATCACAAGCACCTTGCCACAGCCGGTGCTGAACTCTGAAAGATGGAAATTTACACTCTTTTACGGAACTTGACACTCTTACAGAACTGGGCCTGTGGGTTGTGGTTTGCTTTCAGCTCACAGCTGCAAGTAATTGGACGTAGGTAAAGCAACTCTATAAAATCTGCCCTGAGGATAGAGCCAGTTGAGGATCTCACTAATGTGGTGACATCCTCCTGGCCAGGGACACTTGACTGTATGATATTGCCAGTTCTCTTAATCGCAGTTGTGAGTGTTATTTGTATTATCATTGTTCTTATCACTATTGAATTCATAACTGTCTTTATCAATGATTATTTGAATAGTTAGATCTGTTAAATCCAACATAGCAAGCATTAGAGAGTATTTAGATTCTTAATAAAGTATATGTATATTGGTAATTCCAGTGTTTGATTGGTTTTATTTTCTCCCTACTGGAGCTCAACAGGTACTTTTATCTCCTATTTGCAAACATTATCCTATGGACATTGGTCTGGTATTGCACATATACCCCCTTTAAACAGCTGGGTGGAAGTAGGGCAGCTGGGGAGGAATTGGGACACTGTTGTCATCCAGAGGTGCCTGACAGCCTGAATCTTCACCAGTGCATAAACCCCTCAGGGCAGTCGGGTTGTGACACCCGCCAGTTCCCCTCTTCTGCATGAACTCTTGTTGCCCTACATTGCAGGGCAGCAGCGCTATGCACTAAGGGGTCCAGGTGCAGCTACAGCCTGTGAAGCAGTAGCCTGATGTCACACCTGTCTAAACACAGCTGATTCCTACCTGCTGTGATAACACCTCCGAGTCCTGGATCACCTTGGGGTAGTTACTGAGGAGACTGTTGGGGATACCCACGCAAAACTAACTTCCTTGTTTGAGAGGGGAACCACAGTCTAGGGGATTATAAGTTTTTTTTTGCTAGTCTGGATTGCTGCTCTGCAACACTGTGAGTAAGAGCTGTGCTTTTCCTTTATGTTTCTAGCTGTGGCATATTCAGGAAGTCTACAAGCACAGCCTCTGCACTTTGGCTTTGGTCTCTGTGTCAGGGCTCCATCTCATCTCATAGTCAGGCATGTGAGAGCAGTGCAAGACAGGAAACTGCTGTGCTGGGTGAATGCAGTAGAAATTTAGGATAGCTTGAGTGTGCCCTGGAGCAAAATGAGAGCTTGTTTTTTATTAAAGATAATATTGTTTTGTTTGTTGCATTTGTGTTATCTGAACCTGGAGAGTCGGCAGTAGTTCCTTCAGGCCCTTGCTCTTCCTTGGTTGTTAGTGTAGCCAAAATATCTTAGTATTTTATGAGACAACTATGACAGTATGGACCTTAGGATATAATATATGAAAATGCTGAGTCCCTTCTATGGATGTGAGCATTATAAAATTTGGGAATACTTCATATAAGGCTTTGAGTTTTTCACTTTAAGGGTATGGTATATTGATAGGATATTAATATCTATTTCTTTTACCTTCATGTAGCCAGGAATTGGCTCCCATAGAATTGAATCCTGTAGAAACAAAAAAATGTTCTAGTATGCCTTTTGGAGATAAAGTGTCCATAGCACTGCTTGGCTGGGACTGTGGTCTCATTTGAGCAAAGGCTGGGGTCACTGAGCCAGCAGTTAGGTTTATTGGCTAACCACCCAGCTTGCAGAGAAACTGCTTTTGTTTTTAATGAGAAATGTCACATTATTAGCACTATTTTGATGTGGAGGAGTCAGAATTGCTGAGCTTGTTTGAAATTTTCCCTTGGTTCTCTTTTTTTATTTTTGGCCTTTTTTTTTTTTTTTTAATAAAAATGTATTAGTGACTGCATGCTGAAAGTGCTTTCTTTACTCATGGTGTAAGAATGCTTTTCCTGTGCTGTGTGTGCATTTTGAATATGATACAGGAGTGATTCATGATGCCTTTGTAACAGGCACCTGACTCACGTACATCATGATGAATCAGCTTCTTAGGCCTGGTGGATGCCGTTCTGCGAAAGAAATGTTCTCTGGGCATGATACATCATGCAAGCACACGTTCCTAGTCTCTTTCTTTCTGCGTTCATCCCATCAATTATGAAGACTGTAAATCCATGTCTAAATTGTCTTACTGTTTATTTCAGAATATCAGTATTATGCCATTGGTTCAACTTATTGTATGAATAGAAATTCTTGGGCTGCTTTTACAGAGCCTCAGGGTGTTTTATTCTTTCCGTTGTGACACGTTACTACTAGCTGCCTCAGTGGTAGCTTTATCCTTGCATCAGAATGGCTCTGCAAAGGACAGATTTGCAAGCGGAAAAGTGTTGCAATATAAATAACACTTTCTAAAGCTTCAGCTTGAATATAGTAGGATGAAGTGGAAATGAAATGGGAGTTCAGCTTAGGAAGAGCTATCCATATTTTGGAGGGTTTCTTAAGATTAAGCTGACTTGACTTAAAATATTTTAATTAATACTTCATTAACCTCAGTGTGTCTGGAAGATTGAGAATGATTTCTCCTCTCTCCCCATTGGCACAAGGAGAATTTGTGTCTGTTTGCCTTGAGCTATATGCTACACATTGCCATAACGTCATTATTATAAGAAGGAAATATGTGACAAAAACTACTTATGAAAAATAGCCATGGGCAGATGACCTTTTGTGAAATGAGGACTAGGCACAATTTTCTGTTTGCAGATGCGCTTCTTGAAACTCATAGTGATTATCATAGGACGTGATTTCTTAACAATGAAATATCTTAAATAACATAAATAAAAATTAAAACTGCATGATTTTTTTGAAAGTAAAGTCAAGCATACCTACCTTTCTGGTCAAGAACAAGTAAATTTTTTAGCTCTCAGGAGAATTTTGTAGGTACTTTGGTCTTAACAACAAATATGATACAGGCATATGTTAACTAATGTTCATTATGTCATGTGCTTTGATTTTGGGTGTCTGGTTTTGGTCACAAAGCATGAGAACTGCAGTATTAGTCTTCAAAGTGTGCAAAATAACAGGAGTACTATATGCAATGTATATACTTAAGTGTTAATAATAGAGCTGATTGTATTGCTTGAAATTAATATTGTCTGGCACTTCTCTGTAAAAGATCACTTTTCAGATGCTTAGAACTTTACCAAATTTTAATCTTTTGGACTGGTATCTTCTATGTTTGATCTGTGCCTGAGGGTGAAAATTTATGTGCGTACATTTTAGGGAAATAGGTTTTCTGAATATGGCTTGTATTGTTTCCATGTAATGGAATTTAGAAAATTTTAATTTTTTTTTAATAGTTAGGAAATCACATCTGAATAAATTATATTAAAAGAGCATATGCTAAATGCAAAATGAAGCATGTTTAGGAAGTACCAGAATTAAATTTTCCTGTGTAACTTGGGTTCAGTAGTTTAGATGGAATGAGTGACAGAGGCATCAGCTACATACTTACTGTAGAGGATAAAAATAAGTATTGAATACTCAAATACTAAATGAAGGAGTGTTATGGAGAAAACAATACTCCAATAATGTAATTAGATACTTAGAGCCTAATGAGTATGCAAAGACAGTCACTTGAGGTTGCACATATGACTTTTCTTTGGGTGTGTCTGCAGTATAATCAACTTTTTTTCAATGAGTCATTTTATTACACATAATAAACCTAAATGAACATACATGATTATTCTCTGGTTCAACTTTTGGCGTTCTGTAGAAATATGAATAAGAAACAGCTTTCATTGTCACTTTGTACTATGCAATATGATTAGTCCTTGCCAGTATATAAAGCTGAAACAATTGCTTGGATATAGTGAAATATTTTCTATTTCTTCATTTGTTGCAATGCATACTGAAGCTTTTTAATGTTGTTATATTAATATGTAATTGCCAGGAAGGTGTCCTGTACTGGATTTCATTTTATACTTCCATAATGAAAGTAGCTTTTTGTATACTGCCCTGCTGTTACACCTGCAACAAAAGATGAAAGTGATTGATTCATAGTTAAAAGACGGTATTTACATTGAAGTATAACCTCAAATATTCCATTGACTTATAAATGGGCAAGAATGAGTGGTTTATATACATTTATCAAGTGTATAGTAACTTGGAATTCTTGAACATCATGGTATGATTTCTATACCATGAACATGGTATAAACAGCTGTCTTACACCTGCCAAAGATCTGAAATGCAGATACTGTATTTATAGTTAGGTACTATTACTACAGTGGTAGTTCAGAAAATACTACATCTTTGCAAATTGTCTTCATCAGCCAGCAGTTTGGAGGCACTTAGTGGTAGAGGAGGCTGCTGCTGTGGCAGCGGATCTGTCTGCAGCAGACTGGCTGGGGTATGTGCCTGAGCCTCCGTGCACTGGGAGTGGGAATGGTACCAGTCTCATTGCTTCTGCCATTTTTCCTTTCCTGAGCCTGCATTTTTTTACAGGAGAACTGAAATGTGATAATGTCCAGGCTTTTGGTGAACTTGTAGGTTCTATATCCATGTGAATTTTTAGATCTTTGTTTATAAAGTTATTTAATTATGAATTTTAAAAAAGTATTATTAGCAATCATCTGTAGCTTTGCCTGCTCACATGGAAGAAACTGCCCATAAGCAAGGTCAGACTCCCATCAAGAAAATAAGATTCAGCAAAAGACAGCATGGAATAAGTGGGATCAGCTTCTGTGACTGCCAGAAGCAGAAGCTCCTTAAACAGAGTTAGAGTTCATGTGTCTGAGTGGAGTAAGAAGGCAAGTCAGATCCCCAGTTCTCAATAGCTAAAATGTCTCTCTAGCACATCACTTCTGTTGATGTGAGAATGTAACTAAGGAGAATATTGGAGGGAGCTGGCATAATTGTTTTAAGCCACTGTTATGGTTTCCCTTCAGCAACCTCCTGATACAGTGAAATGCAGCAGGGAGATTCACCTTGCTTATACGGAACTTACTGCCCTACTTGAAACAGCAGGGATAGGAGTGTTGTACACATCCTGTTAATACCATCCACAGAGCATGCAATTCTCCCTTCAAATCTTGCAGCTAATTTGGGATCACTTCCAGTGTTGACAGGTGGTGGAGACAGCACAGCACTAATGGCCTTACAAACATCCAGGACATCTGTGCCACCCCTAAGCTTAACCATATCTGGACAGATGGTTAACAGATCTCCGACAGTATGGGCTGTTGGTTGTCACAGGGTTGCTGAGCCATTATCTGATCATTGCTAATGTATGTGAGGTAAACCCCTTGTACAGCCTCATGAAAATGTCTTGTCTTACTTGAAAGTTTTGGGCACAGTGCATGTTGCTGTGTGCCCATTTGTAGCGTGGTTGCACAAGCACAGCTTGTTTCTGTATCCTCTCTCAGCTGCTCTGAATACAAGCTGTTATCTCTGTTCTCAGACTAGCATTTGAGGCTTGTCAACATTACATGGTAGTTGCTTTTGCAGAAGCAAGGAAAAGAAATACTGGCTTCATAAAAAGCAGCAGTGTTTGCTTCTGGTAATTAGGGACAGTAGGATTGATTTCCCTAACATGTAGCAGCTTATACCATGCAGCTGTGGCCTGTTGCTGGGAAATGGATTTTGCAGACCTGGGCCATTTCTTCCTACGATTGCAAGACCAAATGGACAAGTTGTCCTGTAACATCCTGTGAGTGTGCTTAGGAGGTAGTGCAGTGTCTTGTGGGGCTATGAAATGGCATATGACTACAGTGAGCTGTAGAGCTTGTCACGGCTGGCGCCCATAGTGCAGCCCAGCAAGATGAGATGATACTATACTGGCAAGGGGAAATGCAGGTGCTTATCTTACGGCTACTCTGCAGTACTGATGGTGTTAGAAATGCTTTAGGAATTAGAAATGTTTTTTTGTCAGTTTAGGAGATCTTAAAAATAAGACAAGAAGCTTTTCTTTTTCTCCCCAGCCAATGTGAACTTGCACTTTATCTGCAGTGGAGTCTGAAATCCAACATTCTACTGTATTCTGTTTCCCTTTAGACAAACAACTTCCTTATTGGTCTTGGTAAGAGTCAAATAACCTCCTGTATTCAAAAGGCAATGTTCACAACTGGCTTCTAATTTCAAAGCCAAGATCTTATTTCCTATGAAGACTATCATGCTACATCAGCTGAAATTATTATTGGAAGACACAGCAGTAATCTGCTTCCACTGAAGATGAAATATTCCAGTGTGAAATTTTATTTTATGTTCCAAAGATGTCAGCTGCATAGCAGGCATTGTAACTTGCAGGAGGAGTTTGAGTGTAACAGCTGATACATTTTTGAGAGTCACATACATCCTTTAAAGTTGATAAAATTCTCATTCTAATGACTTACTGCAATAATAGCCCTTTTTTTTGGCCTGCATGTTGCACAGACATCACAGCTGCTGTGATAGTCATCACACAGTGAGTAATGAATGCAGTTCAGCAGAAGTGGGCCTTGCCCAGATGGTGGCACAGAAAGCTGGAACTCCTCCCATGCAAGCACTGACCACACCTGGTCCTCTCTGCCTTTCCCAAAAGGATCTCTATAGGTTGTCAAGACTTAAGTAATTTCAATTTATAAGTTTATGACACAGATTTGTTGACTCATGTTTTTTCTGGGTCTGCCTGCTGTATCTGGTGACATTTTTGCCTCACGAGTGTGAGGAGTGTATATCAAATATATATAGAATGGTTATGCACTAGGTTTAGGGTAGTGACAAGCTTAATATGGCTTAATGATTTTGCTTAAAATAAACTGTCTGTGCAATTTTATCATAGAAAACAAACAACCTACAGCTGGAAGGACAAAACAGCTGCACTCTATTTCTGCAACAGGTCATGGGGGGAGGGTAGTACAAAACTTGTGTAAACCAGTAAAATTATATTGATGAATTTGAGTTGTATTTTAAAGAATCATCTTGGTAATCCACTCCACATCAGCCTGGCTCTTTGCGTAGTCAGTGATAATGCTGGACCAGAAGGGAGTGTGGCTGAGTGGTGCTATGACGGGTTTTGGCTGGAAATCATTGGGGCAGGAGATCTGCAGATGCAGACGTGGGCAGTGTGAGTATTTCTCTTTCAGTTTTGTCAGTTACAAATGGAAATGCTGTAGTACCTCCTGGACTTTTTTTTTTTCTCTGCGCCTTCAAAATTACAGTTGCCAGGATTGCTTCCCTGCTTTACTACTTTGTTTTACTCTTTTCAAGACTACAGCAGAGTTGCTCTGACTTTGCAACGGCAGAGCGGCAAACCTGGTCTGATCAGTTAGTGGATGATGCCTGAGTGTGGGGTTGTATCATTATGACTTTCTGACTGGAATGGTAAACTATTTTTTCAAGGTTGGGTAGCCCATTTTAGCTGACAGCACATTGACCCAACATGGTCCTCAGAAAACATTATTACTTTATCTGGCTTGGCTTATTCAGGACTGTAAGTGGCTGGTTTGGTAGTTGTTTTTTTCTCGGTGGCCTCAGCTTTTTGTAGGCACTGAGAACACTGCTAGGACAGGCCTTGGTAACTGTTTTAGGGCAACATTTTCTATTCATGGCAATTTCTAACTACTTAAAAGCAACACAGCTGGACTTGAGTTAGAAAGCATTAGTAGTGAGTTTACTGCTGTGCTGCAAGCCAGCTTGTGAGTGTGAACCTAGGGAAGCAGTAACAGCTATCACAGCCTGTCTGGGCCAACAGTGACTGTAACTCATAGGCAAAGAGTTGAATGTATATGGCACTGCCTTTTCCCCACACCTCCCCTCTTCTCCCCTGGTAGCTTTCCCTCATCTAACTTTTTTCAGCCCAGGATGGTTTCCTGAGCTTCATGTGCTTTGTCTATCTAGCAGCATGAGACAGGCTCCCAAGTATGTGTTTGCTCTTCCACACCACCCCAGCCATTAATGTCTCCAGGGCATGGCTTGGCTTAGATCGCCACAGTTTGGTCAGCTGTGTGAGGAAATGCTGTGTGTGTTTGTTCTGAACTGACTCCTGATGGCTTCATTTGCTGGACTCTCTCTCTCATATCAGAAGAAACCATGAACAGCATTCTCGACCTTCTCCTTCCTCCTTTATATTTTTTTGCCACCTGCTCCTGAAACCATCACTTTCCCCTGCTGAAGGATCATAACCTGCCCAGCTGACCCATACCTCTGTTCTTCCCTGTTGTCCCCTCTGAACCTTTCACTTGCTGAGATAAGGGACTAGTCTGAACTGTGCTCAAGGTCTGGAAAAAGCATGGATTTATTCAGCAGCATAGTATTGTTCTCTTTTGCTCACTGTTCTGTTCTTAGTAACTCAATGGGTTTTTGGCGGTGGCCAAGCACTGAGCTGATGTTTTCATGGAACTATCATAACCCCAGGCCATGCTTTAGAGAAGTAGTGGCTAGGAGTACTCTCTTCCTCCTCTGAGGTGAGAGAATCTGGTCTTTCACACAGTGGGGATACTAGAGTCCTACCTATTCCGAAGAGAGTTTGGACATAGTAATTGAAAAACAGTCATCAGGACATTCCGCAGTCTTTTTTAAGTGACTTTCTCATAATATTCCTGTAAACAGTACCATGCAAATCTGCCATTGCTATGACATCTCAGATATATCTTCATATGGATGTGTTTATAAAACTGCACCTTTAGTTTTATTGCAGTTGTCCAGGTTGTTGGAGACAGTCTAGCAACTGCATTCAGTTGTGCTATACATTTGAATAACAGAAGTTGTTACTGTTTTTTATGTCAGTGGATATGAGCCCTATGAGCTTCATGACTCCTCTTTTTGCTTATTATCAGCTCTAGAGAATCACCCTTATTCATACAATCCTGGAAATTTATGCTTGACTGCATTTGCTGGAAATATTAGAAACATATTACATTATGGAAACACCTACTGTGTAGTAGGCATGAACCTGGGGTTGTGTTTTGTATAGGCTAATATGATGGCCTTAAACCCTAGGGTGTTTGTTTCTAAAAGTGTATATAAACTGCACCTTGATGGATGGGGGCTAGAAAGAAGCTTCCAGTACTGGCAGACTATGTTCAGGCTGTTCTGTGTCACGTTGAAGAAGATTCAGGACTTGAAATGCTGACAACTCTTCCCTGAAACACTCAGCAACTATGCACAAGGTTGTTCCTGTGTTACTGTTGTTCAGTGCAGGTAATCCTGTAGTCCCAAAGAGCTGTAACCATATGAGTGGTTAACATGGTAGGGTAACAAACACACAATAAGGTGCAGAATTTGTGGTTGAACAATGGCATGATTAACAGATATTCTCTCCCCCTCTATCTAAAATACATACATGTAAATCTCATATAAATCCCTCTATCTAAAACACTTATTTAAGTGAAGTACATTATTATACCTCTACTAACTGTATATTTTTAATGTGTTTCCACTGTCTAGTTGCTACTTGCCTATTAAGCCTGGTTGAACTGGAAACAGAAGTAGCTTCTAAACAGGGGAAGGAGGGTTTCAAGACAGGGAAAAATAGTAGGGCAAGATTTAGTAAGGATGGGTAGCATTTGTGTCATGGTTTAACCCCAGCCAGCAACTGAGCACGACACAGCCACTCACTCGCTTCCCCCCACTCAGTGGGATGGAGGAGACAATCAGGAAAAAAAGTAAAACTCGTGGGTTAAGAACAGTTTAATAGGACAGAAAGGAAGAAAATAATAATAATAATAATAAAATGACAATAATAGTAATAAAAGAATTAGAATATACAAAACAAGTGATGTACAATGCAATTGCTCACTACTCGCTGACTGACACCCAGTTAGTTCCCGAGCAGCAATCTGCCCCACCTGGCCAACTCCCCCCAGTTTATATACTAGACATGATGTCACATAGTATGGAATATCCCTTTGGCCTGTTTGGCTCAGCTGTCCTGGCTGTGTTCCCTCCCAACTTCTTGTGCCCCTCCAGCCTTCTTGCTGGTTGGGCATGAGAAGCTGAAAAATCCTTGACTTAGTATAAACACTACTTAGCAACAATTGAAAACATCAGCATTGTGTCATCAACATTATTCTCATACTAAATCCAAAACATAACACTATACCAGCTAGTAGTAAGAAAATTAACTCTATCCTAGCTGAAATCAGGACAATTTGTGAGAGTAATGAAAGCAAAAAGTATACAAGTGAAAAAAAAAAGTGAGTATTAGCTAGAGGTATGTGGTGAACCCTGATGGCATATATGCAGCCAGGTTTGTGACAGCAAATAAACCTGTATGTTTGTACTGTGTTTCTATCACATTCACTGTACTCTTGAGCCTATTGGCTGCAAAATTTAACAGAGAACAAGATGTCTCAAATATATTTAAGTTCCTACAAATTTAACGAAAGTCAGCAGCTGGGTAAAAGAGAACAGCCTGATTAGTGCTTCCTGCTGAGAAAAGGCAGCTACATCTTGGGTCCCAGTTGCCTCTGCTGTACATCAGCCAGCTGGTCAATGAGCACATGCATCCTGCACCGGCCGGTCAGCCAGCATACATGTAGCTGTGAAAATGTCATGGCCCATATGTCCCTTGTCTGGCTGAACAAAGTGCTCAGGGATAAGTGGGTTAAGAAATCTAGGACATGTCTGTAGGAAACCAGGCATCACATTTCTAGTAGCTCATGGAACAACATGTCGTTTTAGTAGTAACTGAGATGTGATATTTTACCTCTTGTCAACTAATGTGCACTTAGAAAGCTTAGAATCATAGAATCGTTTAGGTTGGAAGAGACCTTTAAGATCGAGTCCAACTGTCAACCCGACACCATCATGCCCACTAAACCATGTCCTGAAGTGCCACGTCTGCATGTTTTTTGAATACCTCCAGGGATGGTGACTCCACCACTTCCCTGGGCAGCCTGTTCCAATGCCTGACAACCCTTTCAGTGAAGAAATTTTTTCTAATATCCAATCTAAACCTCCCCTGGCACAACTTGAGGCCATTTCCTCTCATCCTATCACTAGTTACTTGATAGAAGAGACCAACACCCACCTCATTACAACCTCCTTTCAGGTAGTTGTAGGGAGCGATAAGGTCTCCCCAATCCTCCTCTTCTCCAGGCTAAACAGCCCCAGTTCCCTCAGCCGCTCCTCATAAGACTTGTGCTCCAGGCCCCTCACCAACTTGGTTGCCCTTCTCTGGACATGCTCCAGCACCTCAATGTCTTTCCTGTAGTGAGGGGCCCAAAACTGAACACAATATTGGAGGTGTGGCCTCACCAGTGCTGAGTACAGGAGAACGATCACTTCTGTGTTCCTGCTGACCATGCTATTTCTGATACAGGCCAGGATGCCATTGGCCTTCTTGGCCACCTGGGCACACTGCTGGCTCATATTCAGCCAGCTGACAACCAGCCACTCTTCCCCAAGCCTGTAGTGCTGCATGGGGTAGTTGTGACCTAAGTGCAGGACCCAGCACTTGGCCTCGTTGAACCTCATACAATTAGCCTTGACCCATTGATCCAGCCTATCCAGATCCTTCTGTAGAGCCTTCCTACCCTCGAGCAGATCAACCCTCCCTCCCAACTTGGTGTCATCTGCAAACTTAATGAGGGTGCACTCGATCCCCTCATCCAGATCATTGATAAAGATATTAAAGAGAACTGGCCCCAAAACTGAGCCCTGGGGAACACCACTTGTGACCAGCCGCCAACCAGATTTAACTCCGTTCACCACAAGTCTCTGGGCTCAGCCATCCAGCCAGTTTTTTACCCAGCAAAGAGTACACCTGTCTAAGCCATGAGCTGCCAGCTTCTCAAGGAGTATGCTGTGAAAGACAGTGTCAAAGGCCTTACTAAAGACCAAGTAGGCAACATCCACAGCCTTTCCCTCATCCACTAGGTGGGTCACCTGGTCATAGAAAGAGATCAGGTTGGTCAAGCAGGAGCTGCCTTTCATGAACCCAGGCTGGCTGGGCCTGATCCCCTGGTTGTCCTGCACATGCCGTGCGAGCGCACTCAAGATGAACTGCTCCGTAATCTTCCCTGGTACCGAGGTCAGGCTGACAAGCCTGTAGTTCCCTGGATCCTCCCTCTGACCCTTCTTGTAAGTGAGGATCACATTGGCAAGCCTCCCGTCATCTGGGACCTCCCCTGTTGACCAGGATTGCTGATAAATGATGGAGAGTGGCTTGGCAAGCTCCTCTACAAGCTCCCTCAGTACTCTTGGATGGATCCCATCTGGTCCCATAGACTTGTGAGTGTCCAGGTGATGTAGCATGTCGTTAACTACTTCCTCCTGGATTATAGGGGGTATATTCTGCTTTCTACCTCTGTCTTCCAGCTCAGCGGGCTGAGTACCCTGAGGATAACTGGTCTCACTATTAAAGACTGAGGCAAAGAAGGCATTAAGTACCTCAGCCTTTTCCTCATCTTTGGTGGCAATGTTCCCCTCTGCATCCAATAAAGGATGGATAGTCTCCTTGGCTCTCTTTTTGCTGTTAACGTATTTGTAACAACATTTATCGTTGTCTGTTACGACAGCGGCCAGATGGAGTTCTAGCTGAGCTTTTGCCTTTCTAATTTTCTCTCTGCGTGACCTAACAAGATCCCTGTACTCTTCTTGAGTTGCCTGCCCTTTCTTCCAAAGATGGTAAACTCTCCTTTTTTTCCTGAGTCCCAGCAAAAGCTCCCTGTTCAGTCATGCTGGTCGTATTCCCTGATGGTTCATCTTGCGGCATATGGAAATAGCCTGCTCCTGAGCCTTTAAGACTTTCTTCTTGAAGAACGTCCAGCCTTTCCGGACCTCTTTGCCCTTCAGGACTGTCTCCCAAGGGACTCTCTCAACCAGTGTCCTGAACAGGCCAAAGTTTGCCCTCAGAAGTCCATAGTAGTGGTTTTGCTGACGCCCTTCCTTACCTCACCAAGAATTGAGAATTCTGTCATTTCATGGTTGCTAAGCCCAAGATGGCCTCTGACCACCACATCTCCCACCAGTCCTTCTGTTTGTAAACAGTAGGTCTAGCGAGGCTCCTCCCCTGGTAGGCTCACCTGCCAGCTGTGTCAGGAAGTTATCTTCCACACACTCCAGGAACCTCCTAGACTGTTTGCTCTCTGCTGTATTTTATTTCCAGCAGACATCTGGAAAGTTGAAGTCTTCCACAAGAACAAGGGCACATGATTGTGAGACTGCTGCCAGCCACTTGTAGAATGTTTCATCTGCCTCTTCAGGCTGGTTGGGTGGTCTATAACAGCTTCTAGATGTGTAATCTTGAGAACCTCGTGGTCAAGCCCCACATGATGGGAGAGGCTCTGAAAGTAACGCTGGATCTCCTGCTCTGTTTTGAAGGAGGAGGAGCGGTCACTGTGTTGTAGTTGCAGTCATGTCAGCAAATTTATGCATGATGCATGTGCATTTCACTTTTCATAAAAGAATATTATACTTATCTAGACATGAAGCAATATGAAATATTTCCAGATTTGCTCCATCTCTTTGTGGAGTTGCTGCCAGAGGAAAGGTGGAGAAATGGAGAAAAATGCAATAAATATTGCCATTAGCACTTCTTTTTTTGATTGGGAGTGTATTTTCTTCAAATGTTTTTATTGGGTTCTACCATTAAGATCTCATTTTTCTAACTCTTAATGTATGGTAATTCATTTTTACTTGAATGAAAGAGTAAGAAATTTGGCCAGCATGTTTTTGAAGAAATGTACTTTCTATTTTAGTTGCTGATGCAACTTTTCTGTGTAGCCACTCTTTGTGGCAGCAAGGCACTTTCTTATTCTTTATTCAGTTTACCCAGGTAAACCTGTCTTAATAGAATAATATATTGGTGATGGTAAGATAATTTTAATTGAGAGAATGGGGGAGGGGGAACGCCCTAATAAATCTACAAATTCTTTGAAGAACTGGGAGGGAAACAAAATCTGTGAGGACTTCCAAAGTGATGGCTTCTCTGTCACTGCTGTTCTGGTTCAGGGGCACATTGCCTGCTCTAATACAATGTGCATCTTCACTCTGTGATTTTCACATGTTTGTGCTAAAATGCAAGTTTCTAAAATTGGCACAGTGCATCTTCTAGTCCCTGTTGCATGGGTTGATCTGGGAATCTGTCCTGTGCTGGCCAGAGTTGTGTTGGAGAGTGGGAGCGAACCTGGTAGTCACTGCAGAGGCTGTGGGGACTCCTCCCCCCATCCCAGACCCCTGCTATGGGGACAGTGCTCGTTAGTGTGCTCTCGCCTGGGGTTTCATAACAATCAGGCCTGATGCTGATCCTTATTGCCATGGTCATACGGGTGGTGATGTGATCTGGGAAGTGATGCCATTGATGTCAGCTTTTCTCAGCAGTGTTAGGAGACTGTTACCAAGCACTTGGGAATATCTGTGTAAATACATGGCAAATTGTTCCCTTGAATACCTTTAAAACTAGTGTGATTATGAACAGGAGACTACTCTGGCTTGCAGATTTATTCATGATAGTTCCATTGAAATATACGTAAGTTTAAGTATTACATGAAATATAAATGCAGTTGATTTTATGATAATTTGTCTTATGTTGGAAGGCATGCTTTATTTTAATCACATACCTATGTGTGAACAGGACTAAACATACTGATGATTAACATACTTCACCTAGGTGAGAGGTGGTTTGCTCTCAAGCATGTGCCATGCAGTAATGTATTTCAAACTACAAAGGACTGTAAAATTAAAAATATCCATTTCTGCAGAATGTTGGCACCAGTAGGATACACCGGTTAATGATGGGGATCAAATATTTTTACAGTGGAAAGACTGTATCTTTGACACCTATAGCACTTCTATAAATATCGCTGTATCTTTCACAGTCGAGCTTGGAGAGTGTTTGCAAAATGCCATATGATAGAAAACAAGAGTCTGAATTTACAAGTGTTATAGTTGCCTATGTTTACCCATTATTTTATTGGAAAAAACCCAGCATGTAGCAAACCAGAAAATTGTTTGTTTAGCAGAATCTTTACATTGTAATTTTCAAATTCATTGAGCAAAGAGATGAAATCAATAAAAATCGATGGACTGTAGTAGAGTAAAAGTGAACAGAAAATGCCTTCCCATTATTTGGTGATGAACTACTCTATACTTGTATGCACCATGAGTGAGTGTCTGATCTTTCCCTAAAACAAATGAACAAGAGACAAACAGCATGTGTAGTGTGTGGTCATCTCTGCACTTCAGGAAGTTTTGGAGATGCACTTGATAGTACTGTTTTCTGTTTTAATGATAAATAAGGGTGCTGAGGCATTGAAGATGGGTTTTGGGGAGTGGGGGTTAAGAAGAAACCATAACCTTGAGTTTAAGACAATGTAGCTCTTTTTTCAACAGTAGAAAAGATGACTTTGTGTTCATAATCATACTCACATTTGGCTAACAGCGTTGTACAGTCAAATACCTGTTAATCTCATTCAGTTAGATCTTGATTTGCTTTTTAAATCTTTTTGAGTTTTTACACTGTTGTTTTTGATCACCACCATAAATTTCATTAACAAATTTCTCATTCACTAAGCCATGATCCCACAAAGCAGGGTTATGTGATATTGTGCTACTTAATACATTTTTAAATTCTTAAAACATAAGGTTATAGTAATGAATGGAGGTAAAAGAATGTGAATAAAGTTATTCTGGGTGGAAGCTGTTGTAGGCTGACAAAAGTCATGCTATGTAATTATCCTAATTGGAAACAGTAACAGAAAAACAGCTAGGCAAAGGACATTACTAGAGAGGGATGTGGAAAGGATTTTTTGTGTTAGGCCAGCAGGAGCAAATTTAACTGAAAGCAACAGAAGATCCATATGAGACTGGCAAATGTGTTTGATGTTTGTGATGATATACTGAAAGAAGGGCTGTGCTCTGAAATGATGCTCGCTTTGCTCTAACTCCTGTCTTGACTTACAAGTTTGTCTCTTTTAAAGTACTATATTTTTTTGTGCATAGTGCGGAACGGAGTAGAACTATAATGGTATTAAAATCTTTAACAGTTGAGCAGGGCCTAACAAAATTAACTACAAACTATTTAAAATCTGCTTTATCTTTGAAGAGTTATGTTACTAAATAGTAAAGAACAAACACCTTCAATGTGAAATTTGAAATTGGTACTCAAATCCCTGTCAAGTGAAACTGTTAGGGAAACTGTGGGCCTCACTTCGATTTCCTATTAGAAACAGCTGGAAGAAATGCATTACCAACCTCCACTACTTCACTGATGTAAAACTAATAGAGAAGAACAAAGCAGATGCAAACTTTCTAGGCTTTCCTGTGTGGGAAGGCAGAGGTCAGTAAACTGATGCTCTGTGAGCTGATGCCCTGGGTTACTCTTCAGCAACTTCCTTGCAAAGTTCTTTGATTTGTCTGTGGCACAAATTTGCAAATTATTTTTTCCTAAAATGTTTTTAATATATTTAACAACACTGATGGCAAGATAGAGGGACATTATATGGCCTAAGACACTGTTTATCCTGTGTATTTGAAAGATCAGTGCTTTTCTCAACCTCGGAGAGATTTAGTTTTACGCAAGAGCAACAGAAGAAGAGCTAGCTACACAGAAAGAGAGATAAATGTCAGGAAACTAAAACAAACCAGACCACTCAGCCCTACAAACAAAGAAGAACCCCACTCTAACCCAAATAACCCCTCTGTGAAGGGAAGGAAAAAAAACCCAAACACCCTATGTCTTAAACCTGTGTTTCCTCTATTTTAAAGGTATTTTACAAATTAATTTTTAGATAGATTTTTTTTTTCTTTCAACCTTTCTTGACATGGAAGAAATAGATCTTAGTTTGGTATTGCAGTTTGAAGAAATGTACTGTAAATTGTGTCGGCAATATTTTATCTTCCAAGAGAATGTAATTTTAGGTGAACCTAAGGAATGACAGCCAACCATTTAATTGGCATTGTGTGCAGGGCAGAATGTACACACTAAAGGTTACCTTGAGGTCTGCAGCTATAATTACCATTGACCAAAACAGTCTTTTCATTTAATCAGCCCCCTGAGAAATGATGTTGCAAGGTTAAAGGATTACCATTTTTCGAGAAAGATGTCAATAAGGAATGAAGACTGCTTACAATTTTACAGTCTGTCTTGTCTCTGCTGTGCTTGAAATCTGATAGAGTTGGACCCTTTAAGTATGAAAAAGAACGGTATTCCACACTCATTCCTACTAAAAAGATCCCCCCCAACCACCAAAACCCCAACAACCCAGCCCCCCCAAAACCCCAAAGAATTTTCAAGGTGGGAAGAGAAGACATTCAAGAATCTTTTAAATACCTTTAAGACTTGATCACATTCTAGTGAGTTTTTTTTTAAATGTAAACTTCTAAAGAACTGAAGTGGAAAAAAAATGCTGGAAGTGCAGGAGTATCCCTTGATGCAGAACTGGATATAGTGGCAGCTGAGATAATTTGAGGTGCTGAATTCACAGCTGTATAAATTTAGGAAGAGACAGGCCATGGCAACTTTTCTGTCCTTAACAAAGTCATCTTAGCTGTAAAATGTGCTTCCCTCCTTTCATGGGGGTTCACATTTGGTTACAATGAGAAAATTCTGAGGTGTTTACTAGATACTTTCTAGTGTTGAGATAAAGGGTTGATTGATAACTTGAGGCTAGGATACACAGGCTTGAGAAAATACATACCGTGACAAATGTGCTGTGCAGCCTGAGCATAGAAATACAGTTAAAATAATGTGCATAAAGACAGTTACTTCTAGCTTTGAATACAGGGCATTAGGAGGAAAAATGTTGGATATCCTTCCACCTTTATGTAACTGTATCCGTAGGCACTGTGCAAATGGGATCTCTGACAACTTTTTTTGTTAACAAACTGAAAACTTTTTAAGTGGCTTCTAGATAATTTTGTGACATGGCTTGATTCACATAAAATGGACACATCTAAACATCATCTAAAATGAGACTGCATCTCCTCCCTGCGGGTTTTTTGTTTTGTTTGTTTTCATACCTTGGGATAATGAGCGTGGTAGTTATCTGAAAGTGCAAAACAGAGCAAAGAGGAGGCACGTCAACACTGTGTGCTGAAAACCCTTCCTGCTCCTTCCAGGGAAGCTGCCTAGTCAGGATGCTGGAGCAGCAGAGTCATTTGTAGGCTCTGGTGTCCCCCTTGCAATGTTCAGATGCACGTCCCCCAGCAGGCAAGGGTCGTGCCATGCCATCATGTGAAAAGCACAGGACCACTGCTGCAATACTGCGCCCCTCTTCTTTTGCTGCTGGTCAGGAAACCTGCATCTGCCCTTTTGTTACTGCTGTCACACTTCCTTTCATGTCACCTCCTTCCATCTGCAAACAACGTGTGTGGTTTTGTCCACTTTCCGCAGCAGGATAATGTAGCAGCTAGATAGTATGAGGCAGGAGTTGGCTCTACTGTGACTTGTGCATGCAGCAGTTAGCCCCGTGAGGCCTCAGATTAGGGTAACAACTGCTGTCTTAGTGAAGACTGGATGCTTCACTGTGGATCTCCAGAATTAAAAGCACAGCCTCTGTGCAGATCTCAAGAGTTAAGTGCAGTAGCTGTCAGGCTCACATCCTAGTCACATGAAGGGGCAGTGCAGCTGAATGATGGGCTGTATTCCTGCAGGGCACACAACAATAGCACTGGCACCTAAGAGGCTGCTACAAGGGGCCGATGCAGGAAAGCACAAGTACTGCCAATTTATTTATCTGCAGTGTGGGAAAAGTGTGGTTCCTTGCACTTTCACCTCTGAGCGTTTATATGTAGGCCATACCCAATCTGTCTCTAGCTAATTTAGTTAGCATCTCAGTGATGACTTTCCTTTACCTCCGTTTGATTTTCAAATCAGCTGCAAGATTCAGGATGTGATAGGGAAGCATCTTAAATGTTCACAATGAGCTCAGCTTTCCAACTTTCAGCAAGCTAGAAATACGTATTTAAGACAAAACATGGAAGTCCTACAAATCATCAGTGAATGCCCGTGTTCTCTTTTTCAGGAAGTACGCTTTGCCTTACACATCCCTCTTAGTACAGAGTTCCCCAGCAGTCTTGCTGGACAGTTTGAAAGTGATTACCTTGGTAACGCCACTTCCCACGGCCAAAAAAGCTTCAGGCAGCTTGTCTTAGTATTGCCTTTGTGCTCAGTGCTCTTAACAATTACAGTATAGGTCCCTAATTATCCTGCTTCACAACAACTTTCCTTCACTCCTGCTGGAGTGCTTGAAAGGCTGAAGTAAGTAGAATAAAGCAAAGATTTACAACTCTGAAACTTGTTCAAAATCAAGTCCTGATGACAAACTAAAATGCATTACAAAAGAAAAATGTTTTGATTATCAGTTTGCTTCTGCTACATCCTCCTGTTTAACACTAGTGTAAACACACACGCACACACACTCTTCCTTTAAATCTCAGATGGGAATATGAGTATGATGCCAATTAAGAGTATAATGCTAGAACTACTAGACCCAAAAAGGGTGTGACTAAGTGGGAGCAAGACAAAGTGGTCATCTGATTTTGTTTTCTGAGTTCCTCTTGTGGTCTGGTTTTCAGGTGTTGAGCATCCAAAACTGTACAGGGGTCAAAGAAACTGTACCTACTTGATGTTTCTGAAAATCAGATGTTAGTTATTCTGCAGCATCCTATTCTAAATGCTGCTGTCTTGCCTGTGTCATGGCAATGAATGTCTTGCAGTGAGTCTGACAAATGTCCATTTGTCCCAGGATTATAAAGGTACAGTTCCATAAGGAAAGCTGCAAGGGTGAGGAGTTACAGAGTTTGTGATCTTTAGCTCAGAGGCAGCAGCAGGATGCAATATGCTCAGTGCTGTCTTGCCCTGTTTCAAGTGTTGTTATCAGACAGTTTCTTGGGTTTGAGACTGTTGTAATTGCTTTGCATTTGAATTCAAGGACTTGCTGCATTAATAGAAACAAACCAACCCCACACTGAAGTAGCTCTTGCAACTGAGGAAGATGCTTCTGCGTGTTATAGACCTTGATGTCCCCTCACATTTAAATGATTGTAGCAGAACACAGATTTGTGTTTTGGGATCTACTGGACATACTCCTTGTGGAGAGAAAGCAGGAACCTTTTGTTAGCATGGGATTGTACTGTTTACATAGGTAATGTCTAGTATTATGACAAAAAAATCTGCTAGTATTTGTTAGAAAAAATCTTGCTTGTCTTTGCATTATTAGGAAGGCATATGTCTCTGCTAGAGAAGCAAAGTGACTATTAAATGCTTCTTTTGTTGTTGATGGAAATTCCATGTTCAATTGTGATATGTCAAGTATGAATGTAAAAGATCTGCCATTCCACAATAGCTGTCTACAATATATCCTGATGACAGTGAAGCCAAATTAATCTGCTGCATGTCGGTCAATATTTGCAATTGTTTAAAGAGTTTCCTTGATGGACATTCATATAAATAGTGGTTCATTGTCCCTTAAGTGGATGTCACCTCCTGAGAGACATAATCTCCCGGGGGGGAAAAACAATCATGGCAAACCTATCATCAGTCTATAGACTGAGGGACATTAATTTTCTTTTTGTTTCACTGTGAATACCTATTCCGTGTGCCTGACACTGATTTTTTTTTCACTTTCTGTAATGTACGATTGCAATTGTCTAGTGTGTGCTATTTCTTAGCAGAGTTTGGGATGGTCACATTTCACACATCAAATCCTTAATACAAAGCAGAAAGAGATGTGTATATGGTTTGGGGTTGGTTTTTTTTGTGCACAATTGTTATTGGAAATTAACAATTCTCTTTTTTTTTTCCCGTGAAATACAAAATCAGATTTTAAAATCAAGACTGTACAGTTAAGATGGTAAGATACTAAACATTTCTGTGAAATTCAAGAACTTATGTGGACTTGGACTAATTCACAGTTGTAGTTCACAATTCAGATATGGTATGGAGGGGCCAACAGTATGTTTAGCTCATCCTTAGCAGCTTCCCTGTCTTCTCAGGTCTTCTGCCAAACCCTTCTATAAGTGCTGACAAGAGCCACCGTCTGTGCTCTTTCTCTTCTATAACCCAGGCATCTGTAAATCACTGGGCTGTTAAGTATTGAAACCTGCTTATATAGCACAGCAACAGGTGATATATTTTTGTTTGTGAGCATTTATTTAGGAAAGAACAATGTTTGGTTAACAGTGTCCCACTGTGCACTTCAGCAAATTTATCTTTACTCTGCTTTGTAGATTACTGATAGGTTTAACCCTATGCTTGTTGACTGCTGTGCTTCACATAAAGTAAGTAGTGGCTTCACATTCCTTAAATGTTCCTTTGAAAACTTATCCAAATAAATGTCCTTACTCCTCAATATCTCTGTGAGACAAAAAAGTTTTGCTTCTGGCTCTTCCAGTCTTCCATTTTTTAAATTAGTTGTGTTAGGAAACCTCTCAAAAGAACTTCCATCTACACAAGTGGATTTTATTTATAGAAGAGTGGAGTTGGTTCTCCTGCAGGAAGGATGTATTTCTTCTGTCAGAAACAAAGAAATAAGCAAATTAAAACAAGGAAAAGGTCTATTTTGGCTGTGCTTACTAATTAAAGAAGAATTAAAAGGTAAAAGATGGGGAGGGGAAGGGAGATCAGAGTTTGATTTGCTGTTTGGCTTCAGTTTGTAACTGGTTTTCTGGCTCATTGTTAGGAAATCCTCTTCCTGTGCCCCAAGTGTCACGAAAGAGCAAGGGGAGAAATCCTGGGGTCACAGATGTCTATGGAAATGGTATTAACTTCAGCCAGCAATGAGTGAGTGAGTTACAATGCTCAAGAGAGGGACTGACCTTCTGTTAGCCCAAAAACAGACAGAGAGGGAAGAACTGTTATGACAGTGCGATGCTTGAAAAAAAGTGTCCTGAAACGATCCTTTTTCTTTTGTGTTGTGAATGGTTCAAGCTTTAGGATAATGAATTGTGTCCTGACAAGCTTGCATGTCAGTCTGTGACACCAGTAACATCCAGCCCTAAGGCAGCTCGTCCTCAGCCTCACATAGTTGCCACACTGGGCTGCGGGCCCTCCTTGCCAGCTTTGAAGCACAGTGTGTGGGCAAGGCTCTCAGGAAGCAGGACTTAGTTGTTATCTGTGCCTGCGTGACTCGCCGTATAACACATTATAGATTTGTGGGTCACTTCTTTCACTCTAGCTCGTCCTTCCCACTCAACCTCCAGAACTTCCAGATGCCTGAGGATTTCACAAATTGGCTGTGTGAGGGGAAAAATAAGTTGTTTGAACTCTCCTGTTGGTAGGAAATTTAGTTCAAAGGTGGGCGTTTTCTGTGCCAGAGAGGCAGGATATCTGTGTGATGCTTGGGTTTCTTTTGTAATGATTTTACAACATTTAATAACTGAACAGTCCTTTAAAAAAAAAAATTAAAATTAGAGTTAACAGTGGTTTCTTTGTGTATACATGTCTGTGTGTATGTGAGATTAGTTTTGTTTAAAGCTAGTCAGGAAACAGTTATTAAACAAAATTTAAAACAAAGCAAAACATGTTTGTGGCTTGATTATATACAGAAGCCTCTGGAGCACAGCAGAAAGTGGCAGAATAAATAGACAAAAATGAGACTGGATTGATAATTATAGCAGTATTTGAAAGAAGGGTGGTTTACAAATAAGTACTGTGTTGTACACACAGGACTAGGGTATTCTGTGGTTCACCCATGATATTTGTGCTTGGCCACATGGGACTGTCAGTATCTCAGTATAGGGAGCACTAAGGCCTCTCAGCATGCCTGCAAGTGGAGGATGTGCTATCCTGCATGACAGCTGAGGAACAGGAGAATGTAGCATATTCAGGGTTACCCAGGAAGTCCAACTGTTGAATTCCTGTGGCAAAAGCACTGGAATTAATCCCCTATTGCCATGCTGGTGGATTCCTCTATATGCCAACTCCAAGACAATTGATATATAGCAGAATAGCTTTGCAGATTTCCAGATGTTGGAGGGTGACATGGCACATTCAGAATGACCCCTGCAGAGGGTGTTTATTCCAGTTTACAGTAGCAGGTAGGACTAGAGGAGGAATTAGTCTGCAACGCACAGCCGTAAGACTCTCTGGAGTCAGGTTAATAGCTTCAGTCCCTGAATGCCCATTTCCTGAATCCACTCTCAGCTCATCTGCAAGAAATCTTGTTGCCACTGCAGCACTGAGGATTGTCCTGATTGGTGCTGCAGTTATTGACATCACTTTGCAGCTATACACAAAGACTCTGTGAGCCTCATTTCAGAAACCCCTCTTGTACAGCAGGTAAAATTTTTCGATTTTTAGAACAGTCACAGTTGAACAAAAGTCATATTAAAATGCTTTATAAACTACAACAGTAACTTACTTTTTCTCTTGCTATTACTGTTTTGTTGAACTCCCTATTAACAATGAGAAATTCACATTGCAACACGTTGGTGCATGACTCATCCTAGCATATGCTGTCTGTTGGGTTGTGGCCCTAGGTGAGGCAGAGAGGTGTCTCATAAGTGGCTTTTATCAAAAAATTTAACTCAAAAGTAATATTCCTACACTTCACCAATGCTTTTTTGCTTGTTTGTTCCATTTGCCCTCCACCTCTAATATTAAAGGAGATGCCACTGACAAATAATTTTGGGCAATACCCTGTTTCTGGTATTCCTTGGATGTCAGTAATACTTCTCTGCAGTGCAGCCTCAGGGACTGTCATATCCCCCACCCAGTGGCTTGCAAGGAATGCATTGGATAATGAAAAACTGCAGTGCACTGTGCTCAGAGAGCTAATGAGGTGCTTTGTTCTTCAGCATCACTACATGTTTCATCTACACCTTTCATATACAGAAGTGGATTTTTAACTTACATTATATGCATCTAAAAGGAAGTGAATTTCTGATGCAAGTGTAGGTACTAATATCGTAACCATGATGATTTCATTATGCCCTCCAAACTTGGCATCAGATTGTCCTTGGGGGAAATGTACATTTTGAATGTAAGGTAGGAAATTACCAAAGGGAATTGAGGATGTCCTTCAGAAAGGATGTCAGAAAGATGCTGTGACTCGTTAGAAGGAACAAGGGTGTGATACATGCTCAGACATGACTTTATAAGCCTTTCCTTGACACTAAGCGCCTCTATTGAATGCTAAGGCTGAATTTCTACAAGGTGAATGTAATCATATGATAAATGTGCAGGAAATATAATTTCAATCTTGTCGTCTTTTGCTTGTTCTGTGTATTTAAAAAAAAAATCTCATTGTGCTGCTTAAAAAGTTGGTATTTTCAGACCACAGCTCTGGGTGGGAATGAATGGGAAAAATATGCATTTTGACTCTTAAGAAAATGTGTATCCTAATACTATTAAAGTGGCAGATCAGCTGTTGGAAAAGTTGAGCATTGCTGTCTCTGTAAAAGGATGTTGTTCTGAGTGCTATAAAATACACCAACTTGCTCAAGTTGTCTCTTCTATTGTATAGACTCTCACTGTATGTAAGAGTCATCACTGCTGTGTCTGATCATCCTGCAGCAGTAAATGAAGCGATATGGCTAATACCTGCCGTGTGCTCTTTCACTGTTCTTTTGCAGGGATAGAAGTGCATGTAGTGAAATGTTTTGTATGGTTATTTTTTTAACTGTGTATTTACAGGCTTGCACATGTTGCTGTCGACTTGTGCTGGGTCGTCAAGATCTAAGAAACAGTGTGGTTTGTGACATTTCACAATCCAGCTGATTCTTAACATAACTTTGTCTTCTGCCCAGCTCAGCCTATTGCACTGTGTTGCTTTTGCCAGAAGAGCAAAACTGTCTGCAGAGTTCCTGAGCTCTGGAGCAATGCCAGGTAGTAGTAGGTAGTGGCCCAATCTGAGGTTATTTTGGCAATGATCTACAACCCCAAAGAAAAAAATCTCAACAATGTAAAACTTTCTTTGTTTGCATGTCTAACTGCAGCTCTGCTTCCCTCCAGATTGATACAAATTTCATGGATTTATTTATTTGCACTAGCATATGTCCTCATTGCACCATCCCTTCCCCATGTGAGTCACATGGTGGAAATGAAGCGTGCCGCCTGAAGTACAGATGCTCTGAAAAAAGAGTTGCTAGTTGTGTCTGCTACAACTGCAGGAAAAGTTTTAGTGTTTCTTCTTACCCCCTGCACTGTTCATTTCCTCCTTCTCCTCTGTTGTGCTGCCATAGACAGCTCTCTCTTACCAGAAAGTAACTTAAATGCAGTGTTAAGAACATGAGTAGTACCAGTGCTTGGACCTGAGTGAGAGATGGGATAAAGGATGGAGACTAGCGGGCCTTCTGCCCTCTGGTAAATCCCTGCACTGAAACTGAGCTGCAGAATTTATTAGATGCTTGGAAAATGTCTCTTCTGTTTGTTGCTGCCTGCCTGTATTATCAAGATCTGCTTTTGGAAATCAGTGCTAATGCTTTTGGAGCAGTATTTCAAGGTGATCTAGAATCCACATTTAGGCTATGATTTTGCTTCAGCTGTGTTGCAGATACATTAGTGCAGATTAAATAGAAGAAGATAAAAGGCAAGTTGATGCAATCATATTTGCAGAACAATAGAAGTGAGAGTGATCAAAGGCAAGCACATGGGCTGGGTCACTTTGCTGGAGTACTCCTGATACATAGCTCTCTTCACTTGAGCTGCTCTTAGCAGTTTTCCAGGCTCTTTGGAGCAGGAGTTGGAAGCATACCCAAGCAACGTGTTTCGCCATTATACGTTAATTTTTATTTACTGCTCAACAGCTGAGGACCAAAGAATACAGCCTGTTCTTTGATACATGGGTGACTTATTACACACCTCTTTAAAGTCCTTGCATCAGCAGGAGTTATGCTCCAGCCAGTCCTGAGGTCTGAGATATTGAGTGCCTCTTTGGTACATGACAGATCTTTAGAAGCTTTTGAAGCTACTAAAGCTGGAAGCACCATCAAACTTCCAAATTGCTTGTAGAGTGTATAATGGCCCATTAGAGAAAATAAGTTAGGGAATAACAGTGAAGTGTCCAAGACCTACAATTGCTCCTTGTTGAACAAATGGTGTTACACTGCAGCACCTCAGTTTTCCTCCCTGCAAAGGCAGCGTTCATTACCCTCATCTGCAGAATGCTTTGAGGCTGACAGCTGAAGGGGACTGTGGAAGTGTTAAGGTTAATTACTGTTTATCATGGTGTTACTGTTATGGCTACCACTGCTATAATCTGATGTAGGTTCATTTATATAATTAAATAATTCTATTCTCAACAGAGATTTGAGTTGCAGCTTAAATGTACTGGTATGTTGAGACAATGTAGAAACTTCCTTGTGACTTGCTGTGGTGCAAACCCATTGCTGTCCCGTATTTTAGTGAGGATTACTTAGCGAAGCGATGCACTCTAAATCTCAATAACTGATCTGTTGTTTTTTTGAGGAGCATTGCCCTCTGAAAGTTTGGATGTACACATGGTTAGATGTTTTCATAACAGCTCAAATGAGTCTGGCTTAATGATGTGTTCCTATAGTCAAGACCAGACCAGCAGGTATAGAATAGACACTTGAAGGATGAAGTGCCAAATGTTACAACTCGAGAGAGAAGCTCAAGAGACACCTTGGGGCTAAGAAGGAACTCACTGTTTACTCAGAAGTTTCCTTACAGAAACTGTAGAAGTCAGTAGCTTTTGCAAGAAGGAAAGGATTGGTGGGCAAAGGTGAAATGGCACTGGTGAAAGCTGAACTGCTTGATTTATGGCAGCTACCTACAGCATGCTGAGCACCAAGGGCTGCTGAGGTGTCATGCTACTGGCATTAGCCAGGGAAAAGAGTGGATGGTCTGGTTTTGAGCCAGGCATCTTCTAGGTTTTCTAAATATGACCCACAATGCTGTCATCTTACTCTGTCCAGGGAGAGAGTTTGCTCCAGGAGAAATCTTGTATTGTTTTGACTAAAGACTCTAATGCCCAAAGAGAGAAAAATGACCCCTCTTCTCATCCAAGATGTATATTTTGTAGTAGATTGATTTTGTGACAGTTTGAGAGTGGGGGTTTTCCTTAACCTTGTTTTTTATTATTACTCTCCCTAGCTATTTTGTATGGTGTTTGGAGATGTTCATTAATCATGGTAATGTTGTTGTTTCAGATGGGTTTGGTGAGGCATCCAGCGTGTTAGTGCCTGTGAGCTAGCTGCCTCCCACTCCAGCCAGCCACAGGATCACACCAGTCTGGCATAGGAATAAATAGCTTTACCTTCCCCCATCTTACAAATCTGCTGAGTGGGCCAGTCTTACTTCTTTCTTTCCTTGGCTTGCTTCCTTCCAGCTTTCACTCTGCTGTGCCTTTGAAATACACAAGAGATTGTATAATACTAGTTTTACAGAATGAAAAGAGAAGAGAAAGAGAAGTGAAATGACTTGTCCATGGTCAGGAAATAAGTAAGGCAAGAGACGGAAAACAAACTCTTTAATTCCTAGAGTCTGTCTGGTATAGCCAGCACAATCCCCACTCTGACAGCTCCTCTTTGTGCCTCTTACCATTTCTTTCCCACACACATTTGAAGAAAGTTTCAGGACTGCATGCTTCCTTCTGCACTGCTTGGTCTGTTTTCTCCTATAGTAACTGAACTGGTTTGAGATTCCCAGGTCCTTTTAGCTATAACTGCCTTTTTTTCTTTGTTTAGTTACAATTTAAAAAGCAGCCAAATTGTGTCAGAATGGTTACTTGTCCTGACTACTTCTGACTACCCTCAGCTGCTTTCTTGTGGAGGCTAATAGAGGTGCTTGAGAGCAAAGTCCAGTAATGCAATTTCCTTTCTCAGTAGATTTCATTCCCACTCTTAACCTGTTCCCCTCCTCAGTAGCAGTATCTGGGAAGCCACGCTTCCACTCTAAGATAAAAACACTTCAGAGATTACTTCCATAGCATTGGAAGATAACAAAAGAACTTTTGTTGCACAAGTTACCAAAGGTGTATTTAGCAAATATGCAAATATCCCTTTGCAAAAGAAACTCAATGTGGACAGAAGTGATGGGGGAGAAGGAGGAACAAGCCCTGAACTTAGTTGTCCCTGGGACTGTAGATGGCTTCTAGACTGATCACTGGCGGTGTTGAAGTGTTACTTGAAGGTGAACAAATAGTGCAATTTTTTGCCAATAATATCTGGAAAATTAACTGTATAAATTCTGTCAAAGTAGGTGTGGACTAGATTCACCAAATGCAGAGCTTCAGTCTGTATATTCACTTGTTCCACAGTTGCATACATTTTGAATGTGGGGTGCCTGGCACATCCCTATCTCAAATGAAATGCTACAACATAACAATCAGGGCATGCAGCAGTTAAGAAGACTAACAAGCTGGAGTGCAGCTGTCATAACCTCAGAGCATGTCACTCTGAGCAGAAAATAGGTACCTAAAGCTATGAAGTGCCTGATCAACCCTGGGTCTGTGCTGATGCACAAGTGGGACTCTGAATGGTGCAGTGCAGCATTTTCCAGCCACCCTTTTTGGCAGTTTCTAGTCATCTGAACTTGTTCGTGAGTTTATACACTTGGATGTTGGCTACACAATGGGGTAATACACTGTTTTTATGAATATTTTTTTTTCTAATTTTTTACTCAGTTAAATGTTCTCCTCTGCTTCAGAGTGTACTTGTATGAATTTGTGTACCTTTTTAATGCATAAAAATGGATTAGTAGTTAAATGTTTTCCTTCCATGCCAGTCTACTATTTCACTTGTCTTCCTTAGTGGTTCTTGTTCTAAGGGCAGGAAAGGAAGGGATGAATTAAGTCTCCATTTTATGCTCAGTTGTTATCCAAAACCAGTTTTCTTTGTCTAATAGCTTCATGTTTTTCACTAGCAAGATCCCTCAATCATAATTTGATCTTTAGAGATGATTTCCAAGAACTGCTTTACAGGCAACTTTTGCGTGTCATTTAAGGGATTTCCCCATCAATCGTGACTGACATTCATAATCTGGGAAAGAAAAGTGTGCAACTGAAGAGCTCTCTTACACTTCTGTGGTATAAATGTGATGTCACTCATTGTTTCAGTGTTTATGGTGTGTTTTTGGCTTGTTTGGTGTTTTTTTAATCCTTTGCTGAAGTTTAGCAGAAGCAGTATAAACAAGGTTTCTAGGTAATGAAGTTAATTTCAGTGATTTACTGCAGTGATTGAGTGCTCTGTCATGTCTGACTGTACCACTCACTGATTTCCTTTCATTCCCAGATGTGAATTCTTATCATAGCCTTTGCCTCTTCCACCCGCTGCAATTAGCTCAGCTAAAGTAAAGATAAAGTTTCTAGAATCACCCATATTCTGTTTCATGATTGTTCTAAAGAAGAATCAGAGTCTCTTTCATTGCATGTTTGGGGCACCTCAAATAAATAGCAGGTCAAATTACTAATGTATTAGCTCTTTGTCTGCCATGGTATGCACAGTTAGTCATGAAATATTCATGCAATTCAGAAAAAAGCTTGGGGGGGGGGCGGGGAAGGCAGCTCCTGAAATGAAACCACAGTATCACAAGGTCAATCAGCTTGCTGCTCTTAGATTTGAGTGCAGGTCAAGCCTTTCATCCTAGAAACTTTGCCCAAGAATTATTTACTTTCAGCTGTCAAGCTTGTTAAATGATTACCTAAGTCAATAGTGTGCATTTTCTTTATTTGCGGGAAGATTTTTATAAATTACCTTTTCCCCTAAAGGATTACATTTTTACAGTACATGGTTCTCTGTATGTAGGCTTTTCACAGAAGTCCTAATCCGGCTTCAAATTAAATCAATTGGCAACTCCTGTTGACTTCAGTCAGAACAGCATAGCGCCTGTTTGTCTTCGTGCATTTGAAGAAAGTCCATTCAGCAGTAGAAAGCACATTCAATGGCACATACTTATAAGATTACTGGGTTTAAAAGAATATGAAGTTGTATATGCGCATAAATACAAAACTAGATGTACTCTAGTTGGGGTTCCTACCCCATCTCCTCATCCAGCCCTGGAGAATGAACAAATGCATGATAAAAAAGGAGATAATCTGAATTTTAAATATAAAGAAAAATAAGAACCTGTGTTAAACCTATGCTCATATTGTGTCATTATAATATCAGAGTACCTTCTTCTCTGTACTAGTACCATATACTTTTTTTCTGTTCTTGTGCTTCCTCATCCATGTGAAAAAATGTGTAAGGGAAGGTTTCAGTTTGAGGGTGTTTTTTCCTCTTTAAATACATGTATGTATTAGGGAAGGTGAGAAGAATCCAACTTGTGATCTGGAGCAAAAGGTGACAAGGTTGGCTCCAAGGTTGGTTGAAGGAAATTAATTTCATGGATTCAGGCTGATGCTTGTAGAAGCTTGCATCTTTTCCATTATGTCAGGTGAACAAAGTGTTGACTGTCATCTTTATTTCAGCACCTCATTTATTTTGATTAATCTGGTTCAAAGTTTTGGAAACTTTGCAGATTAACACCTGAGACCCTGATTTTATATTTATTGGACAGTATGTTGTACTCTGAGGATGCACGCTGCACTATCTTGTAGCACTTGCAAGTGTCTAAACACGTCTAGATTTTTGACACAGTCCAAGACAGGAATGACTCTCTAATTCAGGCTGGAGAGTCAGGCTAATCAGGAACATTGACTGAGGATACATAAAATTGTAGAGTCATAGGGATGTTGGCTAGAAAGGACATGTAGTCTAGCATCCCTCTCGAGGCAGAACAACTGCCATTGGGCCAGCTCTAGTTTTGTCTAGCTGCATCCTGAAAACCTCAAAGGATGATGATTTAACCTCTTCCAGGTTCTCCAGGGTGACCTCCTGCTGGAGATTTTTTTTTTCCTTCTGCAAATATCCAGCCTGAATCTCCCAAGTCTCAATTTCCAGTTGCAGTTTGTTGTCCCATGTTACACTATTTGTGTGTAGCTCCATCACCTTCATAACTGCCCTTGAAACAGCTGTAGGCTGCTGTGAGAACCTCCTATTGCCTCTAGCTATGCCTAGACTAAACATGTTAGAAAGGATAAAATATTTTGTAGGCAAATTTTACTGTAGTAGAAAATATATCCTGTGGCACATGCCACATACACACATCACCAGTAGCTGTTGAAGCTGATGAATCATGGTAGAATAGAATGGTGATCCATAAAACATGAAATTTCCACTGGCTGCCAGCCAGTGTTTTTCTTGAACAATTTAATGCTCCACCCTGTAGCAGGATACCCTGCCCAGCAGCAGGATCAGGAAGTGATACATGGATTTGTTTTTTGAGTAAGAGCCTTCACTGGCATGAAAAGAAAACGTGTCTAAATCCAACTGCCTTTGTGCATCCTCCAGCGGAACTGACACATTCCCATAACCTGTTCCTTTTTAGTTAATGGTATATGCAGTCCTTTGGTCTAACACGCTACCATTAGAGATGGAGGAGTCATGGGGAAATGGAGGGTCCAGCTACAGTGTGTTATTTCTAAAGAATTGTGCAGAGTTAAACACCTTCACATTACCCATTTTCAGATAGCACGTGCAGTGTTGTTGCTGTGATGTTTCTGGCAAAGTATAAAGTAATTCAACAGTTTCCAAGACTGGCTAAAAAAGATTTGCCGCATAACTTATATCAAATCACCAGACCAGTGGCAAATTTTTGCCCTACTGTAAATCCTAAAGAGGTAAATATGATGAAGATTTAGGTATTCTGAAGTGTTACATTTATCTCAAATTACTGCATTGTATTAAAATGCTAAAGCAAACCCATTTGCAGTATGTGCTGCTCTTAGGAAACTGATGCTGGTTGAAGAAATGTTTTCTGGGATATTTAGATACTGCTTTTTTCATGGGAGGGGAATTGTTAATTTCTTGTGCCATCCCATTGACTCTGCCTTGCCGTAAAGCATTCATGATTTTGTAATATGGAAGTTAGGATTTTTAATGGGAAATACCCTTTTTGTTGCCAGGATGTGGAAAAAAATACATGGTACACTTTGAAAAGATGATTTCGTATGTAGTTATACAATCAGGATTTCCTTCAAGAAAAGGCAGGTTTAGGAGGTTGTAAAAGAGCCTGTTTTATATCTTTGTCGACTCATAAACTGAGGTGCCATTGACTTTAAAAGTGCTGTGCATGCTGTTTCTCTGCGCAGTCTTCTGCCATGACCGTGAAATGAAGATCAAGTGCTGTGCAGACCATTGAAGCCAAAATGCCAAATGCTGTTCTCAGTTGCACATGCTACTGGATAATGGCTGCATCAGTCCCTGCCGCTGGAAAGGTTGTGGGGACCTGCGCATGTGGGACCCTGTGATGCTCACCTCATTGCACTGTGGGATGCTTTCCCTGGGTGCTGCTGCTGGCACGTCGAGCCCCAGGCCCTTGCGTGCTCTGCTGCACAGGGCTGGATAGATCCCTGTAGTAAAAGATTGTAGATTGAAAAACTAATTATGCGGTTATGTCACACAGTGAGCTGTAAAACAAGGATTGTTTTGGATATTGTCTGACAAACATATCCTGCAAAGCTAAAATGAGGTGCAGCCTTCTTTCCTGTGCTAGCTTTTATTCCACCTATACAGGAGGTCCTCTCCACTTGTGTTTCAAGTTCTGTTTAAATCATTGGGAGATGCAGACTCCTAACTCCCGTCAGAGGCACTGGGAGAATTGCTTGTGTACCTGCATAGAAAATTTCTGCCTCATTACCATAAAGAAATAGAAACCCACCATGCATTGTCAGGGATTTGTGTGTTAATTATCACATTTCTCAGTTGAATCTGGTCCATGGTGACATACCTATAAGGAAGTATTAAACCTACAGATGAAGAGAGGAGCATAGCTGATTAATGATTGTCATGATTCTTCTCATTTATGGTTGGAATCTGGAAAGGGCACTAACTTGCACATTGGTAGAAAATTTATTTAATACTCCTATGTTTCCCTTCCTCCTCTTAGATGATTTTTCTTTGTGTGACTGATTTTTAAGGGGTGAGAATAATAAAATATTAAACTTGGGAATATAAAGGTCTATATTTAATGTTTCATGTTATTACAGAATATTTAGAAATTGGTCTTTGATCTGTTCTGTGTTGTTCCAAAGGTCACATCTAAAATCAAAGCTCTGCACTGGATGTGAGAGATATGAGTTCCTTTCCCAGCTTTTTCTACTGATCTGCAGATTTCTGATATTGCTGAGATCTTTCCAGTTTTGCCATCTCTAAAGTAGGAATAATGATACTGATTTCTTGGGTAAGGTGTTTTGATGATAATAAATGTAAAGAGTTACTAAGAGCTGGGGTTTTATTTTCAGAGAAATATTACATTCAAATGATTTTTCTTTGTCACTGAATTAGCATATTTTATTTGTAAATTTTGCAACTTTTTCTTCTCTAATGGAATAATTTTCACTGACAGTTTTCAAAAGGTATTTCATTTTAGTAATGAGAATACTTTTTTTTTTCAATGTGCTTCTGGTGGATTCTAGTCAGTACATGTTTTCCTGTGTTTATGTTTTTATTTAAGGAATAACAATGGACACAGCAGGTGTGGTGATTGATTCAGGTGATTGATTGACTAGTTAAGTGCTGGTGTCTGTAGGAGGAGTTAAGGCCATTTTTATAAAATTGCAAATGAAAGAAAATTATAAGGGGGTGGATTTTTGTTTAGTGATTGAGACAGCTTTTGCTGTGTATTGTTAGAAAATTAATTTCTTGCAGAGTAGCAATTAGATTTCTTGAATTATATTATCATTCTATTCAGTTTAATATTATAGTTGTCACTGTCATAATGAGCCTTCTGTATGCAGCTCTAATAACACCAAGCCTTGCTATTTCACACTGGGAACATAAAAGAAGTAAGTATCTACATCTGGATTTCCCTGCATGTCCAATAGTTTGCACAGTAAGTTTTCGGATCCAAATGATGGAACTGGCATCATCTCTAAATGGTAAAAGATGTCCTTTCTGCTGACCACCAGTGAGCAACACCAGCTCTCAGGAAGCACATTTTCATTTTTGCTGCTTTGTTTCTACTTAGAAATTCCCACGTCCACACTGACTCATACTGGGAAATATTGGTAGTTTTATGGTTCTCTGTGCTCAGATATGTTTGTGCACTGATGTTTAATTTTTTACTTAGATTGTACACAAAATATAAACCAATGTATTTCTTTAGCATGAAGACATATATTCAGAATAAGAAAAAAGGGTCATGAGACAGGGTATTACAAGGTAAATGATAGGGGAGGTTTAGCAAGTATCTAGTTAGTACTGTGCTACCTGTGCCTTCTCTTAAAAACATGTTTAACTACCTTTCATTTAGGGGAGGCCTCAGATTTGTTGGAGTTGGGAGTTTTGTAGCCTCACAGCCATGTCAAGCCAGTGAAGGGAAATAGGTCAGTTCCGAAGGAGCTAGAGGGAAAAGGAACTGGTGCGGGCAGGTTGCCCAAAGGTTTCATCTCAAAGCCGGATGGAGCTGCGTGCTGCAACACACACGAGTTTCTAGGACGGCTGGGATCAGGGAGCTGAAACTACATTAGCAGGAATGGAAATGTTTTGGAAAGTGCTTTCCTAGAACAGAGCATGTCCAGTGCAGATGAAGAATGCCAGTGCCACTTGGAAAATTATGAAGAACAAGTCCATTTAATTTGACCTGTAGATAGGACCAACCCAAGTCCAGTATCATTCATAAATTGTAGATGAGTATACAAACTGACAGTAAAATGATCCCCAGTTCCATTCTCCAGACTTAAAAAAAAAAAAATTACAAAAAGTTTCCTGACAAATGTCAAAGCAAGTTTGTGGTCTTTTTGCAATGTAGTAGTTTGGCAGAAGGCCTTAAAAGAAATTTAAATGAAGGTACAGATGTACCCCGTGCAAATTAAGTTACAACACCTTCAGCAAGGTATGCATGTCCCCAGTCAGATTTAAAAGAGGTGCATCTAGAGAGGTGTGTGTTTGTGTGTTTATACTTATTTGTAAATAAAGCCATCCTTTAACTTGACGTGTTACTATTTCTGTCCACTTCGGTGGAACAACAGCATATTGTAGGATGTGCACGTTTAAGGATTTACAGAATCATAGAATCTTTTAGGTTGGAAAAGACCTTTAAGATCATCGAGTCCAACCGTCAACCCAACACCACCATGCGCACTAAACCATGTCCTGAAGTACCTCATCTACGCATTTTTTTGAACACCTCCAGGGATGGTGACTCCACCATTACTCTTGGCAGCCTGTTCCAATGCGTGACAACCCTTTCAGTAAAGAAATTTTTACTAATATCCAATCTAAACCTCCCCTGGCGCAACTTGAGGCCACTTCCTCTCGTCCTATCACTCGTTACTTGATAGAAGAGACCAGTACCCACCTCACTACAACCTCCTTTCAGGTAGTTGCAGAGAGCGATAAGGTCTCCCCTCAGCCTCCTTTTCTCCAGACTAAACAACCCCAGTTCCCTCAGCCACTCCTCATAAGACTAGTTTGGGTTTTTTTAGACTTTCTGAGCTGCTTCCCTTGAAATAAGCAAACGAGTCTCCTTGTTTATTTGTTTTTTGCCAATATGCCATGCTTGCTCAAGGTAGTCAGCAGTATCAGAGCATCTAAAACACTAGGCTCCTCACAATAGCTCACTTCCCAGCCAGCTCCAATTTAGGCAGGACTCTGGTGTGTTTCCTGTATGGCAGTGCCTGGTTATTTCCTTTTTGTGCTTATTAGGTCTTGCATGCTTAATGAAATTATACTCGTTAGAGACTCCAAAAAGCACACCAGTCTCTATCTGGTATTGTTTCAGATAATCCATGGAGTTTCTCCTTGCTTTGTAGCCAAACAAAATTGTGCCCATTTCTGCATGTCTGCAGTTGTGTACGGCCCAGCTGCCCCATGGGGCAGAAGCACCCAAAAGACTGCTGTGTCCCCCCTCTGCAACAGGGGCTCTGCGGGGAAAACGGGCAAGGAGACCTGATGGATGAGGGGACTTTGCTGCCTGGCAAATGCCCAGGGGTCTCTCCTCCCTGTCTGTGTGGTGGGAAGTTGGAGGGGCACCTAAACCTCTGAAGGGGAGCCACGGCTGTGAGCCGAAGGGGCTGCGGACAGCCACTGGCATGTGCCATGGCAGGCAAGGCTGGTCTCTCAGGGAGAGACACCTTTCCCCAGCCTGTGTCAGGGGTCCAGTGGTGCTTTGCAGACACCTGCTTCAGGCACCCACTTGCCCTCCACAAGCTTAGCTCACTTGGTTGCCTCCTCATGCACGAGCCAGACCACTGGTGCTTGGAGGTAAAGATGACGGATGGGTTCAGCTGTAGCATGAGGGATTTCAGGAAAATCAGGCACTTGGTTTGAGGCTTGGCTTGGACATTAAAAGTAACAGTGTTTGCGCTTGAGGAAATTGGCTTGTTGGCTTCAAAGTCAGCTACTTAGTCACATTACCTGCAAAATATTTTCTGTGTTTGTATGAAGAGCACGTGACTGCTTTGAAAGGGGGAAGTTGTGATATTTTTAATAGAGAGAGGGCTAGTGTATAAATAAAAGGAATAATTGAAAAGTCCATGGCTTCCCTGCCAAATCAAATCAGAGATTTTTTTTTTTTCCCCCAACCATTGTCTGAGAATTATTGGTAGATGTGCTTATGCCTGATAGAGGGACACTGTCCTCATGGACATGAGGACTGGTGACTGCAAATCAAAACATGAGCAAAATGTCTTTCCATAAGTGTAGTGCCGAAACAGTTCTCAAATCAAAGGGCCATTTTGTTAAACCAGCTAGTCTGGACTTAATGTTCCACAGTAACTCCTTGTTTAGCAGCAAATGTTTTTTATGGTAAAATCATTGCTTCATTCATGACTCCTAGGCTTATATGAACAAACCCTTTCCATTTCACCTACTTGCCTTGCAGCAAAATCACTTTGTTTTAGGCTTTTAAAATAAATGTGTGTTGGAATGAGTCTTTAATTAAATAATAAATAAGGATCTCTGTTGCTCAACTGTTAAATAAAGATCGAGCTCCACTTGGCTGCAAAAACTTTTCAGACATTGCTTAGCAAAACATACCTTATTTTTATAAAGGCATCTGGTATTTCTGGATACAACATTCTCTGCTCTTAACTGTGAGTTTCTTTCAGTGGTGTTTTTATTGTCTTTCAAGACTTGCTAAGCTGCCGCCTTGCCTTGATTTATGTGGGTAATGAAAACCAGTGGTTTGGAACAAGGCATAATCAGTCAGTTTTTCATGCATCCTATGACTAGCCGTTGTCTATCTTAACTTATTCCCATCATATATTTCTGAAGCAGTAAGTCTCCCCAAGGGACTCTTTTTGAGCAGGTGTTGCCTTTTCAATTTTATCCTTGTTGACAATTAATCCTTTTTCACAGTTCTTTCTATGGGTAACAATAGGGTACATGTTTCTCCCTCTAACAGTATTGTATATGCATATCCAAGGAAGGAAAAAGGACATACTTCAATTTTTAAATATGTTGTATGTTCTGCTTTAGCTCATTGTAAACAAGGAGTAATCTCTTAAATTCTGCTCCTTGCATGCAAAGAGCAACGAAACACAAAAGATTAAAATCGCTTATTCTGTCGGATGGTGCTTAGTGATATACCTTTGCAAGCAGAAGCATATTTCTTTTGGTAGTAAGACTGGAGTCTCTTTTTTCCTTTGATCTTCATAAAAAATTAAGAACGCAATGATGAATCAGTGTTGCATAAATGAAATTATATGTTGGTAAGTACGATTAAGCAAATTGTATTTCAATGCTTTTTCTACGTGCTTGTGAAAATTAGGCTCTAGCTTAAGTCCTTTTTAATTATTTTAGATGTTTATATAAGTCATATCTGGAAAGTATAGACGTCCCACAAGACTTGTGTGGTTTTTTTTTTTAGTTGCCTACACATGAAACATTGCCAACTCCTGGCATTTGGAGTGTGTGACTCGGGCTTTCAAATCACAAGGTTGGCTTAAAAACCTGTATGTTTTAAGAGGCATTTTTTTGGTCACAGCCCTCATAAAGCACCTCTTGAGAGATGTATACCAGATCAGTGTATTGCTGGGTCTGTCCTACGCTTCTAGACTTCCCAAGGCTGCTCTTGCTCATTTTCCTATGTTTGAGGAGCAGCCTTTCAAAGGACTTTTCTGAATCCTGCTCCACTTCATCATTCCTTATGGGAGTGGATCTTCATGGCCTGGCTGCATGTTACAAGATCGCCCAACACTGTCCCCTTTGGCTCTGTGCCTCCTTGTGCCTTTCCTCTCTCGTAAGTCCTGCCTTACCGTGCAGCCCTCTGGGGATGCATTTTGGCTAAAGCACTTAGCATGGAGCTTGAAACATTTGCAAAATCTGTTTTCTCCAGTTATTACAAGAAACCATGATAGACAGAAGTACTCTCATGCAATTCTCTACTTCAGTATCCTTGGCATTCTTGAGCTTTCTCAGGGCTGAGGTCAGAGTCTGCTCCTGTGACTTGGATTCTTTTTTTTTCTGTGGGTACAATCTGAGTCATGAAGCAAGTCTGTGGACCTTACCTACTTTCTTGTTTAAACTTCCTTTAAATTAGCCTATGAGACTAATAGACTAAACTTCATGTGATAGCCATGTGTCCAGCATGCTTATTAAATGGCTGAGATAGTTCATCAGTACGCTGTCTGTTTAACCAGCACTTACCTGGAATTTGCACCAGAAAACTAGACTGGTCCTGGATGTCAGTGGATTTACTAACAGATGATCTGTTTCAACTGACTGGCAAATCTTGGGGTACGCTTTTATAAACAGCTTCAGTTGGGCTCAAGCCTGTATCATGCCTTATGTATCATGCCTCTATACACATCTACTACTCCTGCATGCTGTGAGGTAGATATCACTTGCAGGTAAAGAAATAAGTGAATTTAAACAGCTGCTTAAAGGTACTGTAACTGGAGTTCACTTTTCTCACTTCTCACTGGAAGTGCACAGAAGCATTTACTTGGTACAGTGACAGAGAAGTAGTTTGGGAAGCTGATGGGCTGCCAGCTGAGCCCAGGGAGGCTGGACCGCACACGTTCAGTGTGCACCATTTAGCGTATTAGCAGGCATGTTGTGAGTTGTTGAGAAGGGAGGGCAGAATTGCTGAACAGTAAAGCTGCATCCCAGTGCTGTCTGGTACCAACTGGAGGAAGTTCTACTATTAACATGATATGTTACATGTTACTGGCTACAAAAGCATACTTAAAATGAGGTTAAAAATAAACCCATAGAAAATAAAAAGCATTAAGAACAATTTTAATGACCTTCCTAAAGACTTTGCTTTCTTCTATGGAATAATTCTTTCTTTCTTGGAACTTGCTGAAGTCCATGGTTTTGTTCTTGGGTTTTGGTGGTTGCTTTTTTTCTTTGGGTGAAAACTGCCTTCAAAATCTTTTCTTGTTTGCTTAAGTATTTTATCTTGAGAGTATTTACAAACTTATGATCAGCAAATTGCCAGGGTTTTCAATCAAGGACAAAACCTCCCACCAGCCAGCCTTTTCTGATAAAGAACTTTATCTGTACTTTAGCTTTCTCTTTTCCTGCTTAGATGACTCACTGCTCAGCTGAGTCATCTTCCAGCATGGCTGATTAACAAGCTTCGTCTCGCACAGGACTCTACCCCTAAATCTCTTCACCCTCCACTTGTTGGTTTAGCAGAGCCAGGACTTGCTTTGGATACAAACTTTCAATTTCTTTCTCTGAAATTGCATTTTGCACATGTTTTGTCAGTTAAAATCTCATTCAGAGTTAGAAGTCTATTTTAATGTTTACATGAACATAAAAAAGCTGGCATTTTTTCATAGCTGAAGCTGGAAACCAAGTTAAGTAGGAAGATAGCAACATACTTCCTCACCATTCCCATCTACTCTCCCCTCCAATTGCAGGAATAAAGGCATGGGTGGGGAGAGGCAAAAAAAACCCAGAAATTATTGTCCTGGATCTGGTCCTCTAGGGGAGTGTCGCTGCTTTGTATTAGTTTTATTGAAAATGTAGTGTAATTAATTGATATTGTAGGGAAAAAGTCAGATTTCATCAATTGGTGGACTAGGACTTTATACAGTGCCTCAGTTAAGGCTACCTTCTTTGCCCTGCACCACTAACACTGTTAGTAAACTTTCAGTACCACACTGGGAAATTATATTCAACTAAACATGGGCCAAATAATTTGTTTGATGGTGACATTCAGCATACCCTTGAGATAAATAGCAGGATGTGCAGCACTTTGCTCACAGCAAAGTCTGTTTCACAAACCACAGAACAAGTTACTCCCATCTTTTCAGTAGCGACAAGTGATAAGTGGCCTTATTTTAAAATATTTAAGGATTTAACATCAAAGAACAGTTGAGAGAGTGATACATAGTGACCTAAATCTTTGAACTGAAGTTTGAACTTAAGTTCTTTTGAAACTTTTTCACACACCCCCTAACCCTCCTCCCCCCCCCCCTTTTTTTTTTTCTCTTCAAGGACTGGCAGGGGCAGAGGGAAAGCAGCACAACCTTGAGGACAATTTTATTAACAACTCAGTCAAACTTTGGAGGACTGTTCTTGCTGTTGTTGCTGTTTAGTTTTATTATCTAAGCACTCAGATAATTGAGAACTGTCACAAAGCTCAGATGTGGATCCAAACCCTCCCATAGTTTTAGACTAGTAAGATAGATACTGGACTGTCTGTGGTGCCCTTCTTAAGCTGAATATGTTACCTACTTCAGTTTTCTTCTACAAGCCACCTTGCAAGGCATTTCTTTCACTGGCCTCAGTGATTTAGGGAAGTAGGTGTTGTACTGAAAGGTTCTTAGCTTTAAAACTCAGCAAAAATGTTGTGAAAGAAAACATAAATACACGGCAGCAGTGCTGCCAAAGTATTGACATATGCAATACACCCAGATTGGGCTTCTCAGTCAATCTGTCTGGTATTTGTTTACCAGTTATGGACTTCATTTGTATTCTGCAACAAACACCTTCATTTCAATAGACTGCTGATGATCCAAGGCTGGCTGTTAACCTTGGGACAATCCATTGATAACTGTGAGAAAGGAAAACCCGTAGCTAGCTGAAAAGGAGAAGCTTGTTAACATACCAAGAAATGAGAGTTGGCTCTGAAAGCTGCATAGCTGAAATCTTCTAATGCAGGAGAGCAGTAGATTTTATTTTCATCAAGATTTATACCTCTGGGAAAAATACATTCTCTTGGGCCTGGCTCTTCTGGCTGGACTCTATTTCAGGATCATGACATTGCAAATGAGCATGAAGCGTACACTGCTAGAGTGGTATAAAACAGCTTGTTATATAATAAGGATCAGGTGTATAATATTTTTTTCTTTACTGGACACAGAAGATACTACTAGTTATAAAAAATGAAGGTCCTCATTTCTTGAAATCAATGGTAAAAATCTTGCTGGACTTTCAGGGGGATTAAGATGTTGCCTCTTTTTTGAGAATATCCCCAAAGAAAGACCAGTGCTTGACTATCTCTCTCTTCCTCTTCTGATACTACGATCTGGCATGCATGTCATGGAACATCAGCATGCAACTGAACCTCTTGTTGTTTCTCGCAGCAATGCAGCTTCCTTCCAACAAAGCTCTGGTCTTGGTTTGATGTCACTGTGATTTCTCACTAATGCTATGTGCCAACATACACAACAGGATAGAAAACCAATATTGTAACATGACAGGATGAATTTTCTGTGGGTTTGATACCACAGGGTCCCGTAGAGTCAGACAGCTTAGAAAAATGTACAATACCCTTAGTTTGAAACAGTTGAACAGAAATGTGTGCTTTCTGTTCCTCTGCTCCCCCAGAAATCCATCCATCTTTTGCTGCTTTAGACAGACTTCAACAGTTTTGTGCTCTACTTAAAAACAGCCATCTTTGGCCTTTTGCTATTTACGCTTCAGCTGTTTCAGGACATTGCCTTTACTTATGAGTTCTTCACTTAGCCTTCTTATTCACATAACTTTTCTTGTAGAGCTCCTTGTTTCTGGGTTTGTAACTTCAAGGCACATGTATGTGTGACAATGGCAAGTTGAATGTGATTTACTGATACCTTAATTTGCTTTGAAATATTTTGAAACAGTGTGTTGACAGTCTTGGCTATTGATGCCATTAATAGGATCACAGTTCTACATACAACTAATGTAATGATGTTGTATCTAGTAATTCTTCTATAGTTTCAGAAGGCAGAAAAATTGTTCTTCTCTATAGCTGTTGGGTGGGTTGTTTCGAGTTTTTCTTCAATTTGCAGTATAACCTCCCACTGAAATGCTGGTGAACCTAAATCCTTTTGTAAAACAGAAGTTGACTTTCTATTTTAGAGTAACAGTCACACAGAGGTTTTTCAGTTGCTGGAAGTAGAGGATGGCTTAATTATTCATCAAGACAGTAATTTGTCACTCAAGATCCCGTGTTTCTTGGCATCTAAGAGAAAACATATAGAGCACATTAAAGGATATAACTTTATTTTTTTTCCCTCAACTAGGGCTGTGCGGAATTAAAACCAGATACTGGAAAGTCATAGAGAAAAAGATCTTGCCCTGATAAATGTTCACAAAGGGCAGTTACTAAGCTATGCTGGTTCCTGGGGTGCAAACACCTTTGCATGTGGCCTCATCCTTGGGAACTGCACGGGTCAGTGAACACTTGTCAGATGTCTTTTGCTGGTATCTCGGACGACCTCACAGTGGAAAACCCTGTTGTCAGTTAACAGTTCTGAGCCCGGGATGCTGCATGATTTCACGCTCTCAACTTGCTACTGAATCAGGTTGTACACAAAACATCCAACTAGACATTGATAAGCTGTGAGTAACTCCCCACAGTGCTGGATGTCACAGTGACTTTGGGGCTTGGCAGGGCTCCTGGCACCTGAGCCTCTCCATCTGGCTGCTCCTGAACACTTTGCATTGTTGTTTGTGGATCTGCCCACGAAGTGCCACAATAAAAGCCCCTTAGTGAGAATGGGTAATATTGGAATATGATCAAGCTAAGCCACAAAACCCAAGTGCACAAACACGTGTTATGAACAAAATAGATTCTAATGTCTCTAAAGTACCAAACCCTCTTTGGGCAACCACTCCTTTTTTAGTGCATGGATTTTTGATGTGATAAATCCTGACAGCTCTTGCAGAGCCATTATAGCCTAGTACAAAAACAAATGCTTTTATTACAAAGACTCATGGCACCAAAAGACTTGTGATGGCTTTCTATTAAATATGGTTGTGGCACATGTAGTTTAAAAATATGACATTTCCTTTGAAACTGCTCTAGTGCATATATACAAGCCACTGCCCTAAATGTGATTACTCAGTAAAGGTATTTTTTCCCCTTAGTAGTGTAGTCTGCGTTCTATGAAAATAATAGTTGGTACTTAGAGCCAGTCTTTTCGAAGTCTCTTTCAATTTTGAAACTTAAAGTATTGCAAGATGCTTTAGCATGCATTATACCTGTTTTACAGTTAAGAAAGCTGAGGTACAAACTGAATGATTTGTCTGAGATCATAGGATATGTCAGTGGTAAATCTAGGAGAAGAGTAATGGTGTTAAAACCTGTTGTTTCATCGCTTACTTAAAGCATGTTCTCCTGTGTTGCTGTGTCTAGAGGTTAAAGTGCAGAAAGTGCTTGTTCAGTTGAGAGATGCAGGAGTACAGAAGCAGCATTTAAAACTAATGTGTGTTTTCACTATTCTGTTTTGATTCTGTACTGATGTCAAGCCAAATTGGTTGGTTACTTTTGGGGGGGAAGGAAGCAGGGGGAATCTCGAGTAAAATGTTGTTGAGGTCAGTCAAAAGACACACAATTGAGGCTGTTTGGAAATAGGAAAACAGAAAAGTTGAAACAACTAATCCTTTTGTGTGGCATTGCAAATAGAGCCCTCGTGAGCTGAGAAAGGATTGTGGAGTGGGGGAAGGGAGGAGAGCAGCGTTTCACAAAGCAGCTAGTACAGCAGTGTTTCAGCAGAAGATGATTTTGGGGAGTAGCTGCTTGATAAAGTGCTGTTTCACTAGCACCATGAAACAGAACACCTGCAAACTAGGCGTTCCTATCTGTGTTGTCTCTGCTCCATTTGCAGACCACTGTTGCTGTCTGTCCTACATGCCAGCTGCCTTCAGTGAAGCGCTTGGCAGGGAATATGTTCATTAGAAAGAATCAATCTCCTGCAGTAATCAAAATGGTTTGATCGCCGCTGCCCCCTCCCCCCTTTTTTTGAGATCTTTTGCTTGCTTGTAAATGTAGGTCACTGGTTTTGGCAAACTTGGACACGTTTTTTGTAACTTAAAAAATCTGCGCAGCTTGCTCACCAGGCTGCACCGAGTTCGCTTGAGTGCATGAAGGAATCAGAGGGTCCAGCAGACCTGAGGAGGGGCAGGAGGGAGTCTCATGGTGTGGCAAACCGGAGGGCAGCAGGGATGGCGTTCCAGCTGGCCTGCTGCTGCTGCTGAAGGCCACTTAGAGCAGCTGAAATGCTGTTCTGTGCTTTTCTGCTTGTGTCAAGAAATTGAGACATTTCTATTGTGTTTTACATACCTGACAGTTTGTGTGCTCAGCATTGAGTGCTGCTGTGTTAGTGCTACATTCAGATACACAGGTTTACAGCAATACATCTCCTTGTGTATGTATGCACTTGATGCTGACTTTATGCCTGATAAGCGCTATGCACGAGAATGGGAGCTGTCGCTGCTGAATTTCCTGGTCTTTGTGTAATTAAATTATTGTCCATGATATTGTATTAGCTGTGGCAGGCAGGCAGGCATAGCCTTGAATGCATAAGGATCTCTGGTCAGGTCACTGCATACTGTTGAGTGTGAGTCTCCAGGCTACCTATGCCATCAGGATGTAGGTTTTTCTGGAGGTACAGTAAAGAAATGGGATTAGTAGGTTGGGATCATGCCACTAAGCTGGTGCTGAAAAGGCCACTTGTTGGTTTTCCTCCATCCCAAAAGGGTTACACTTTTCTAATTTAAATCTTTTCTAATTTAAAATTAATTACTTGTCTAGATTATTTTCCATCTTTTACATCAGACTTCAGCAAAAGAATACCATGGGGTTTTTTCTGTTAGAAGAGTGGTTTCATGCTCACACCACAAGAATGGGATACAAGTAGAGATGGGTAGGCATGCGCTGCCTATGGCATGTTACACTACAGCTTTTCAGGAGCTCCGCTATCACCCTGGGGGGTTGTTTAGCAGTAGCTGTGTCAGCTGCTGGTTTAGATGTACTTGTAAACCCAGGACTATTCCAGCAGAGTTTGCATAATTCTTGTAAAGCTCCAGAAGGCATGTTTTTGGGATATTAACTGGCAGGTAGCTTTTTACCAGAAACCATGACTACTAACTAGTAGCTTTGTGATACAAATTCAGAAAATACCTCCTTCCAAAAGACTTCTTGAAAGCTCACTTCTTGAAAGCTCATCCAAAAGATTGTGTGTTGCAGAAGAGTTTTATTACCCATTCCAAGATTATCAAACATTTTGGGCTCCAGGAAGTAATTTCTGTTCTTTACTTCAACTGCACTTTTAGCTATAATGTTCTTTTAGGGTCTGGTGGGTTTCTGCTTTACAGAGCTTATGTAATGCGTGAGGACACAGCCACAGTTGTGATAGCCTTTGGCTATTAAAAAACAAAATATACTTAGAACATTTGTTTGGCTTGCTTGTATGCTATATACAATAGCTTTCTCACTGTATGTAACCTGAAGGGGCTTTCCTGCATCATGCTGGCTACTGTTTTGATTTGGAAGGAATAGAAACACCAACATGCTTTCTAATTTCCTCTGCTCTGGTTTTGTTTAACATAATTAGCTCACTAAGCAGTAAAAGACAGTCAAGGTCATTAGCAGCAACTCCATTCTTTGTCTTGACATGTTAGCTACCCACTTTCCCTTCAAACTTCTCCTTAAAAATCCAGTTCATTTTTAAAGTTTAGCAACTATAGGAACACATTCAAATTTGTGTTTCTCTTCCTGATTTCTGCACTGTGCTCCTTTTCAGTCCAGAGGGTCTGGGAACTACTTCTGTGCAAGATATTATTCTCTTGGAGATCCATGATACTGTTCCTTGTGTGTAGAAAGGAAAATACAGGGTAGGTTTTTAAAAGAGCTCAGATGAATGGGAGCAATTGGCTCCAACTTCTAGAGCCTCATTGAATGAGGTGAAGGAATAATTAGGTAATGGCAATATATGAGAAACACCTGGAAATGAACACCTGTGTGATTTGACCCTCTGTTGTGTCAAACAGAATTTGTCAAACAAGGGTGAGATTAGTTCATAATTTATATGTAAGTAAGCACCACTGGGCCCAGTCTTGGCTCCCTGGCAATTTGATCATGGGACTAAGCAGGTTTTCTCTACCTGATTTCCCTCGCTGATCCCTGCAACTGCACCCAACTTTTGGGGGAAAGGATTTTGTTTCCAAGCAGTTTTGTCTTTCTGCATATACTTTTCATTGCTTTTCCTTTCACAAGCAAAAAGTTCCTGAAAGATTAGAGAAAAAGTACCAGTTAGGGCTTGTCAAATACCTCTTCCATTCTGTCAGATGTTTTATGAACTGAGCTATCTACGTAACTGAATTAATTTTCATTCTAAACACAGCAGTTGTATTTATCTGGGAAATACTGTGGTTAAAAATGACTCATGTATACCTTACAGAACTATTCCACAATAAACATTTATTTTGCGTATAAGATAAATCCTAAAGGCAAAGTTTTTCAGCTCCACTTCAGTGTCTGGCTAGAATTTCAGACAGATTGTCTATTTCAAAATCAAAGCAAACCATTTGAGGCCTCTACATTTTTAGAATACTTCTTTCTTGATAACAAGCACCTTGTAATGGAGTCTCTGGACTCTTCAACATTGTCTGTTCTGTGTAAGGTAGAAATTAACACCTCAAAGTCGATTTCTTTCTTTTCTTTTTTCAAACCAAATAATAGTAGAAACATTTGCATCTTTGATCTATATTACAAACATTTTCTGAAGAATGCCATATTTATGTAATTAAACTGAGAAGTTCCTTGGCACTGTATATTAGGGGACAAATTGATGTATTATATGCCTTTTCTTATTATTGTTAAGGAACTCTGCATAGTGCTGTCTGTATGCTGTAAATGAAAGAATGCCTCCTTGTTTCTTTGATAGCACTTAAGTGCAAGTACACTACGCAATTCCTCAGAAAAAAGAGATATATAAAAAAAGCCAGTCTGAGTTGGAAGCTTGGGGTGTGGTGTTTTTTGAAACTGATTAAAATTGATGCATAACAGTATTACAGTTGTCACAAGTAAGGTCTGAACCCGGCTGTCTTGCTTCGTTACTCACCTCTGATAGAGAAGTCCAGAGTACCCATAGCTATGTATTTATGGATGTCTTTTTTATTTTACAGGCTAAGGCTTTTATTCTATATTAGGTTTTATTCAGTATTATGAAAACATATATTCTCTTGTACTGAAAACTGGTGACTTGTTAATTTCCTGCTCTTATCTATACAAAACACTGATTTTACAAGTAATGGTCATTTTGTACATGTAGGAAACACAACTAGGCTCTTAGTAACTATCTTCTTACTTTCTTTTTCCTCATGACAAATATAGTGCAGATTTACAGCACTGTTTTACTGACTGATAAAAGCAAATGTTTTCCTAGGAATTGTATCTTTTCCTGTCCTTGCAGCTGCGCTCCTTGTTTAATCTCTTCTGACAAATTAAGGTAACACTTCAGCTTCATTAGACAAATGATATAATCTGCAAAGCTTCAGAGTTAGAGCCACATGCGACTGTGCTGAACTTCTGCAGTACCTTTCACCTAGAACAATGTCAAAGCTAGGATTTCTGCAAGAGTTTAACATGATGCTTAAGAAGGCTTTTCCAAAAACTGTGATGGGAATCTCCCTAGGAATTGCAATGTGAGTGAGGAAGAGGCAGGCTGGAAATAATATAAGTAGGTGTCTATACATATATACATATGCTTACTTAGCTAATGGTTAAACAAAGAAAATTGATGAGTGATTTAGAAAGAAAGCATATAGATGTAATTTGCTGTTGACATTAAGGCATAAATGCAGAAATAGTGACAGTGTAATAGAAATCTGAAGGTCCTTTGACCATGTTTCCTTTAGTCTTTTAAAGTTGCCTCCTTGTCTTGCAAAAGCTGAGAGGAGCACTGCTGTTGTGAAGGAACTGCTAATGAAGCTGAAGGAAGGTATTGCATGGTGAGAGGAGAGGGCTGTTCTCTACCCTTGGCGTGGGCAGCGTCTGGTTGATCTCCGCAGAGCTGCCTTAAGCACTAGAAGCGCAGCCCTTCCTTCTGCAGATCTAGTCGAGATGTCGGTGAATCTTTTGCAAAGAAAAGATAGGAGTGACTGACTGTTCACCTCTTCCTAACGCATATTGTGTGCAGCAACTGATGTGAGCTCCTAGCCCGTAACATGGACTCTTGCAATGCCTTCTTGCTATTACAGTTAATTTTTCTCTGTGAATTATGTAGGGAGATGTAACTGATTTTTTTCCCGCTGTCATACATCTTTTTTTATTGGAACAGTTTTCATGTTTTAACTTTTTCCATCAAAAAAGAAATACTTTACTGGAGCATCTGGATAAAACGGCTTTTCAGACTCCCCAGACATCCTCTAATTTTATTCCAGTAGCAGCAAGAGGAAGTATTCTCTTTTTCTTCACAGATTTGCAGAATGCAGGTATCAGGCAGATATATGATAATGAGTTTCAGTAGTCTGACTCCAACACTGCTGATAGTTTGGTACAATTAAGTCAGGTCTAATCTTAAAATAGGCCTAAATCCTGAATAAATACAGCATTAAGGTTGCAATGAGTAATTCCTGCTTTTCAAAAACAGTAATTCAATGCACAAATATTAAAGGCAAACCACATGGGGGCCCAGTACATAAGATTTCTAATCTACTTAACAGGATCATTTTATATGGCTAGATTCAATTAAAAAGATAAATACATTCCGTTTTCTCAGTGGAGAACCTGTACATGCTTCATATTCAATCTAACTCATAGGATGTAATTTTAAGCATTCACTGTGGCAGTGATTTGAATTCTTTTTAACCCTCCCAAAAATGAATTTATTGCATTAATAAGGGCTCTGGAAGACCTGGCAAGTCTTGCTGAGGCAGTTTGGCATTTCTCTTTCTAGGTGTCTGCCCTCCTCTTTCTTTCCATTCCCTGGCAGGGCAGAAGGGAAATGTGTACTTATGTCTCCCTTCTCCAGTCCCCAGGCTGCTGCACTCGCTTAAACTGCCCATGAAGGGCTGGGAAGGTAGGGTTAGTGATGTCCTAGAAGCGCAGCTGCTGCAAGGCCCTCAAGAGCTCATCTGTCAATGTCCAGAAACTCATAGGGAATATTTGCTTGTAATGACCTGTCTCTAAGAAATGGCACTTTGGTTAGATTTGAGTAAAGGAGATGGTAAGATGATCCCCCAAATCTCTCATACAGAATTAGATTGTAGGTTATTTGTCTGATCTGGGTTGATGCTCTGCCCTAAACTGGAAACTTGTTTGCAAAGTTTCCATATGATTACCCATTCAGCTATAATGTATGAGTAGAGTGAGACCATGCAAATAAGTCATCCAGGACTGCAAATACTAGGGCACTGAGGAACTACTGAACATGATGGTATTACTAGACTGTAGCTTTGTCTGGACTGTTTATTAGGGCTGGATCAAGTGATACTATATATTGCTAAAGCCAGAAGCTTGATTGAGAAAAATTTCATAAGAAGGTTGTAACTTATGCAAGAAACTAATTGTATACTCTGGTTTATTACCTTATTTTCTATCAGCATAGAAAAAACTGGCCAGAAAAGTTTGCTGTAAATCTCAGCTTCAATTTTGTGCATGGTTTATAAAGGTCATTGTGCCCAAGGCTCCTTATTTTCCACTTAATCAACTACCACTTCCATGGCCCAGTTGCATTTCAGCAAACATCCCTTCAGTGTAACGTGACACACCCAGTGAATTTGCACAATGTGTGCTTGAAGGAAGCCCTGATCTTTTTACATCTGAGGACAATGATTCAAGTGTTTAAAATTATCTGAATGTTCTGCATATCAATTCAGCATTGTTGTTATGCCTCGGTCTTTCTAAATGTGAAATTAGTAGATTTAGGACCCAGAGCTCCCCTGGAGTGTCCCCATAGATAGATTGTGGGTCACAATAACATGAGACAACCTAATTACCATAGCTATTGAAGGGAGTGAATGCACAGTAGGCACTGGATTATGAATGTTCAGTTCCAAGGAGTCCATTCCCTAAATGGTTGCTGCTGGGTCCTTCGCAGGCATGTAGGGGTTTTTTATCTGTTTAGTCGCAAATTTGTTCTACAACCATTGTGACAATATTATTACTTAAAAGTTATCTGCAAAGCTGTGAAAGATTCATCAGCAAATACAAAATGTATTTATGCAAATACCTAATTCTTTTTTTTCTTTTTCATGCTGAGACTGGGGTGGGGGTGGGGGGGAAGCTGCTGATTCTAGTTTGGATTGTCATGTATGTGACTCCTGTGTCCCTTTTATATTTGTTCTTGTTTTTCCATATGGACACTGCATGTGTGGGGATGGTCCCAATCAGAAGCCCAGCAAAACTTGAGAAACTCAGATTTTAACTGCATAGCTGAAGATTTTTGTTCTGCTCTCTCTTTTTTTTTTTTTTTTTTTAAGTAATGGTAGTAGCCACAACGCTGTCTCCATCGCTAAGAAAACTGAGATCCTACTTCAAGCTGGGGGACAAGCACCCTTCTGTCTTCAAAAAGGGTGCCAGGTTCAGTTAGAGAAATGGAGTTCAATATAGTTGCTCTCGAGAAATGTTGCTGTGTTCTGTGTTTGTGGTCTACACTACTGATTTCTAAAACTGGGCATATTACTCTCCCATGGTAACTGATTTTGCAGTGCTCATTTTTCTCTTTATTTTAAAATTTAAAAATTTAGAAACTCATGGACAGGTTCTGCATGGCAGTGCCCAGGTCAGCCAGTCCACATCCTTTCTTCAACACAGTCCAGGCTTTGCTCTTGTCATAACATGAGCTTGCATGTGAGCACTTAAATCTCAGCTTCAGAAGGATCAATTCAGCTTATGTCACCTGGGAAGGGGTTTAAGTGGAAGGAAAATAAAGCAGGTTTTTGTGTCACTGTATTGTGTGTGTATCACTAGAAAATCTTTTCCCATATAGATGATGCTCTAATGAGTTGAAGTGTAAGTAAGTCTCCATTCACCACCCCTCCCCCCGCCTTGCCCCTGTAGCTCCCAGGACTGAGCTGGGCAGGGCTGGTGGTAAACTCTTTATGAAAAACTTGATACCTTGAAAGCTTTCATCTTAAATTGGTTTGGTTGCAGAAGTGACTGAGACAAGGAGCTGGAAAACTCTAATTTTGTTTTGTTGTCTGCCACTTTGCCCCTTTCAAATACTATGCTGAAATAGTTACACAGGGGTTGGTGTAAGCACCTGCATTTTTTTGGGGTCACAAAATAGCAACAGGCCTGAAGGACTGAATTTGGTTCCAAATATCACAGTTCAGGGTTGTGCCTGGGTTCATTTCTACAGCAGGGCAAGGGCAGTCTACCTACAGGTACCAAATGGAAACTGTTGCCACTCTGTATTTAGTGCACAGTTTAGGAGCAGGACTTAGACACAGAAGTTAAGTGAATTGGGAGTGTCACACTTCTGCTTGCTCCCCAAATACTTTTTATGGCAAAGCTTAGAGAATTTTCAAGGATGGCTTCCACCAACTCTAAAGGAATTGACCTAGGAAAAACATCTGTGGATTGAGTGTTTTGTTGTTTTTTTTTTTAATGATTTTGCTTTTAGAAAACCATGTCCTAGTAAATTAAAGAACCTACTCTTCAAGCTGTGAAAAGATTCTTTTCAGTGCTGTTTTTTAAAATAATCTGATTTATTAGTTATTAGTATTTGAACTGCTGGTATTAATCTTCATTTTGGTGAGGGGACAGTCTTCAGATTCATGATTTTGCTACAGTAAGAATTTATTTATTTAAGAATACCGTCCACAGGTATAGTATAGTAACACTGTAGAGATGGTATATCTTCAATATATACAGGTGCGTAAATATGCAGACAGATACAAAGTATGTTTTACAAAGTGCCTGAGTGTTTGGGCATCTAACTTTGATTTTAAGTTTAGCTTGTTTTCAGTGGTAATTAAGCTCTTTCCCTGTTTCAGTCCCAAAGAAAATCTTCACAGAACACATCTGCCTATTTAGACACAAAAGGATCCTTGAAAATACCATTTCTTCTAAGGATCCATCTTCACAAGGAAGTGGAGCTGTTGCCGATGGTATGTTTACTCATGTGTCTCCTTGAACTGATTTTTAAATGTAGCATCACAGGTTGTGGCAAGAGTACTAGAAATAGTTTTGTTCCATTAGAAAAAGTTTCCTATACAAACTACACTTCATGTTTCATGTGACAAAAATGCTACTCTCTCAAACTAGGTCTTAAAAAAAAATCAAAAATATATCTTTCAAGGACTTCAAGGAGGATTTCTTTATTTCTGAGGCTGCTCAGCTACAGTAACTGCACCTGGTCTGTGAGGCTGGGAGGATATTGGGGGCAGGAAATGGAGTAGGAATATTTTCATCTTGAAGGCACATCTTTAGGTCCTGCCTGGGGCAGACAGTGGTGCCCCCATATGAGTGGGCAAGGGCCTGAGCTGGGTTTCCATGGGCTCTGCAAATTGCAATGAGATGGGCCACCCCCTGCTCAGCCCCAGCCCTTGGGACAAAGCTGTCATTATTTGATGGAGATTTAATGGCACATTATGAAATGAAAGTTGCAGAGGCCTGCATGGCTATAGTCTTTGCTTTCACTGTGTGTTAACCACGGGGTGAGTAATTGAATGCTCATCCATGTGTGATCGTCTGTGCTGCCACAAGCTCATTATCAGCATTAGCCTGCTGAAGTCACCCGAGTCTCTGTAATGGTGCTGTATGTGGCCACCGCAAGAAGTGCTGCAGTCTTTGTCCTTGTCCCAAGGCACCAGACAGCAATTCCTGGTAACTGTTGGAAAATCTCAATTTATAGAATTATTACAATTCCTTTCTGTGCTAAGTAAAGCTACGTGCTAGAATCCAGGCTCTACCAAGAAATTTGCATGCTTGCATGGCCAGGTGGCTGCCTGCTGGTCAGATGCTGTGGCTCTATTTTATTTTATTTTAGTATGAGGGATGGGTGCAGCTGGATAAGCATTGCATACAGTGAGACTGTAAAGAAAGAGCAGAGGAATAAAAAGAATACTTCAGGTGAGATCTCAGGTCCACAGAAAGGTGGTGCCTGGGGGCTTCATGGTGTATCATGACATCAATAGGTACCTGGTTATTCCATTTCTGCTGCATTTTCTTCAGGGTTTTCCCTGAAGCTCTGAGGGCTATATATCTGCTTTGCCACATGGTACTAGCAAAGGTGTGTAAACAGGTGAGCACACCTAGTATCAACAGTGAAAACCAGTAGTGAGGACAAAATAAGGATGTGGTAAGGTGTAGAGCTGCCATGGGGAGAGGCAGCCTCTCCCACCTCTGTGAGGATAGGTTGTGCAGAAGGTGCCCTTGGGAGTTAAGAAAAACTTTCACTGATGTTTTCCATCATGTTCTTGATCTCTACAAAACCCAGTCATATCTGCTAACGCACCGCTCTGGGAGATCAGTATTTCTGAGGAGAGATCAACTGACCCGCTTCTCTGAGCAGTTTCTTGAATGCCCCCGTTGCATCACGCCTTGATACCATGTTGGAGATCCCACGACATGGTTCCTGCATCACAAGTTTCCTGCCAGTGGCATTGTGTCCTTGTGGCCCAAGCCACTTCTTAAAGAGCCTATTCGGCTCTCCTGGAAGGGCCTGTAAACATACACTGCTACGTGCAGTGCGGGGAGGAGGGAGTGACTTCACAGTTGGAATGTGATTTTGGAAATTCAAGACATGTCCCCTTCTGCTGCCCAGTAGAGTGCTGGCTGCTGAAAGTGGATTGATCAGCATCAAAGGTGAATAAGAGGATGGAGAAGACAGACCAACTTTTTTTACATCTTTACATGTTTATTTGGAGAGGAGGGGAAAACAAATGTTAGCAACTATTTTGGGCAGTTTTTCTGTGTAAATGACAAAGCATTTTGGTATGCAGGAAACAACTGCTTCCCTTCTAGAGTTTTTGGGCACTTGAAAGGAAACAAGGCAACTCCAAACGTCTAAAGAGTGAAACAATTACAAAGACTGATTATTCTCCCTGTAAAGCTTTTTAAGAGTTTCTCTTGTATCAGATGGAACGATGATTCTTCTACATCCCAGTAGTACCATTGTGTTTGGTTTGCAAGAGTGTACCTCCATGTGGCAGTGGACTGCACTGGAATTTTATAAAATTCTGATCTGCTAACAAGACATTATATGTGGAATATTACATGTAATTCAGCCCCCAAAATATCTAATAAGGTGGCAAAATAATAAAGAATATTTATTGCAGAGTTTCATGAGGAGACTTGAAACTCTGCTTATGATGCAGAAAATGGGGAAATGTCATCAGTTTTCAGAATGTTGTTTTTTCTGTTTTACAAACAATAGAGCCTTTTCCCCTAAATCTTTATTATGTTGAGGGGTTTGGTTATTTGTCTGTTGGCTTACAGGCACCTGTGCCTTAGCTGCATGTTTAGTGCATATTTAATATGGTTATGTGCATGTTCTTGCAGCCAGACTGCTGTGTCCATGCAAACCCTTCCTTACCTAAGAGGTGGTCTGTGCAAACTCTGGGAGGAGGTCTGTTGTCTTCTGCTTTGTAAGTCGACAGGTCAGGGACTTCTGTAATGCAGAAAGCGGGGTCAGCAAGTATCAGATATGAAGTTGTGTTTATTGAGTAGGACTGGAGGACAGACAGATGCAAAAACCTAAGGGGCGTGTTAGCGGGTAAGGTACTGCTGCAGAACTGCACTTCCCTTCATGTGTTACACGATGGCTTGAACAGCAACAAAAGTCACTTTGTTAAATCCTCAGACTGCCTAATCCCACGTCTTGCTGTGGCCGTAACACTGAGCTTGCTAAATCAGCAGGAATTGTATGCCTGGATGGGGGACCTCCAGCACTGGAATCAGGGGTTGGATGGACAGCCAGAAATACACCCATTCAGAGGCAGTTTGGGCTTTTAAAGAAGTCGAGCAGAGGCATTTGGTTTCACTCCTGTATTTATTAATAGCTGGCTGTGCAGCGCAGTTTGCCAGTGCATCCCAGGGCAGGCGGGGATTGCCTGCGTGCCTTTCCCATCTGTCAGTGCAGCAGCTGTGGGATCCCAGCTAGAGCGCCCAATTCCTACAGGTTCTGCCTCCCCAGCCGGCATAGCTAGGGGGGTCAGAGAGGAGCGGTTCCTCTGTTCAGAGGAGACTGCTGTCACCTCTTAGCCACAAGCAGGGCTCCCATCAGTGGGAAGGGGGAATTGAGAGATAGCAGCTCTTAAATGGCTTTGATTTTTCAGATGTCAAGGCTGCTCAGTCTTGTGTGCACTGCTCTCCTTTTCCCTCATGCCCTGCTCCCCGCCCCAACTTTGCAGACCGTGAAGTCGACCTCTGAACTGGTTCCTGTCCCACTGCCATCCTCCTGCCTGTCCCACTGCCATCCTCCTGCCTCCCAGTACTCAGGGGTACATAGCAAACAGCCACAGTGCTGACAGCCCCTGAGGTGCCTCCCTCATGTCTTGTGCTAGGACTAGAGCAGAGCACCAGGTGTTTTGTTTTTCACATGCATTGCTCTCATTTGGGAGGAAAGGTGTGCACTGGGCACCCTGACCCAAAGGCACAGGGTCGGGAAGGCCAGCAATATGCTGCTGGTGGGTACGTGCTGATGGTGCTGGGGTGAGCGCTGAGAGAAATTTGGTGCTGCCTGAGGAGTACAGTTATCTAGGAGGCTTTTGTACCTGCAGCAATGCAGAGCTGGTCCCTGCTCTCCTGCATCCAGCGCACTCAGGGGCAAGAGGTGTTGAGCAGCTGCAGGAGGATCCCCAGCCTGTCTGCCGCCCCGGAGATGCACAGATAAGGAGGAAACTTTCAATTACACAAGTGAAAGAAGTGAAAAACTAGTAATTACAAAAGTGAGAGGGGAAAAGCAAGAGCTGGGGGTCCCCTTTAGGAAGGGGTGTTTGTGTGGGAGGATGCAGAGCAGCTGTGGGGAAGAGGTTTCTCATGTGAGACAGGGCATGGATTGGTCGAGGCTGTAAATAGGAGGGGTGGAAACACCTGAAAACCTTGTTGTCTTCTCAGTTTGGTATGAGAAAAGGACAGCATGGGAACCTCCCACTGCCTGCCATTAAGGGGTGATGGCTGTAAATGGATGCTGTCTAAGAAGTGTGGAGAGGAGGAGCAGCTCCATGTTATCTCCCTTCTCCACTGAGTGCTAACGGGTGTCATAACTTTGTTTTTCACCCATCCTGCTTAATGTATTTCACAGGTTGCACTCGCCAGCCAAGCCTGGAGAGTGTTCCTTTTTCAAGTATACGTATGCAGAGAAGGTCTGCGGTGGTCTATGCATGTTCATGGACTGGTGGGCTGTTGGTGTGTTTAACTTATATTTGTGATTTTCAGTGTTTTAAATATTAAGAGTCTAAGAATAAACAGAATGGAAATTAGCTCCAATGCATTAAAATTAGCTTCTGGAGGGGAAAAAAGATGTATAATTTAAACAAAATTTTGACTCAGCAAATACCTAAAACTTCCTGAGAAATCGCTGTGCTGTGACCAGGGAATCTGGGCCTGCCACTGGTATTTCTGAGATTAAAATACAGAGTAAAATTAAAATAAATATTCCAGACTTTCTCCATATGTCCTAAGGACAATTTTTAAAAGCCTTTTCATGCTGCTACTTGAGCCATTCAGTAACAAAGTCCCTGTGTACTGTTTTAGGAATGGTATAGTCCCACTTCTTTGCCAGAGATGATCTTTGTCAGATGCTTCCAGCCAAATTTTTTGTCTGCTCCATACCATTGTGCAGGCCAGATAAGAAATCATCCCATTCAACCTCATGAATTTCATGAAATAAGTCATGAGGAAAAAAAAAAAAAAAAAATCTGAAATGTTCTGTTGAAAACCATGAAAAGGGTTTTGGGTCTGGGATCATGGGTACCTCCTGGTATGTATTGCTGAGATCTGAGGGCTGTGACAAACTCCAATAAAGAATTTGAGTTTACTTTTCCTTACTTTACTAGCACAGAATCGTATGTTCTCAAACAATACTGTAGCATAACAACTTCTTGTTTAAACTGAAAATTATAGAGAAAGTGGTTTGAAAATTGTACCATATGGATTTCTTTTCAAAGTAAATCGTAGAGCTCTCCTCTTCAAATTGTGCTTTGGTGAAGTTTCCTTCAGGTTTGCTCTTCTCTACATTTCATTTACTTAGTTTCTTTTTAAATTAGGTCACTGAAATACCATATCCATCACAAGAGTACTGCACATTCTTCACACATTTTCATTCAAAACCTGCTACTATTTCTATAAAACAAATGGGGGTGAGCTCATAATAATACTGAAACAAGTCTTTCTTTCTATTAATTCTTCTCATGGATTATATGATGTGGCTTAGAAATGAGATGCATCATGACAGTTCGTTTTTCTGCTCTGCATATGAAATTCAAAGCTTATAAAAGTGCCTAAAAGCTAACCTCACAGAGTAGAAATATTGTAGAACTAGAGCTGTGTGTATCACCCTGAAAATGGGTCTTTGGTTTCATTCTTTTGTGTAGACTTGTCCAAGGTTAAATAGAAGATGAAAGCAATATTAGGCTATATGTAAAGATGGTAAAACTTGCCAAGTACCTGCAACTACCACCTAAAAAGCTGATTTATCAGAATAGTGAGGAGGAAAGGAGGACGAGATACAAAAGAAAACATATCATCCCAGAAAGAGCAGGACTGTGGGTGCAAAACTGTCTATGCATTTTAATATGGCCATAAGCAAAGCTCTGGTATGTCAAATACAATAGAAAGAATACTGCTGCTTGCTAGAAAACAAAGTGGGGTTTGTTCCTCTTTTGAGTAAGTTGTGTTTCTGTGTTTTATGATAGGGCATGTTATTTGGGGGAGGAAAAAATCTTTCCTGGCACGTTGCAGTCTCTTTTGCTGGAGGAAGGCTGGAGCAAGGGGCTGGCTTCTACCAAGCAGGTGACCCAGAAGCTTCTACCTGCTGTATCTCCTAGTTGAAATGTCCCAGGGTTTTTAGCTCCCTTCTAGTCTCTGTCTTATCAGCCCTGGTGACGGGCAGGTTATTATACAGTATTGGGGCTAGTGAGAGTGCTCCATGGATAGATTCATTGCTCTTGATCTAACCTAGATATCCCAGCACAACCCTGCAGTGGGCAGGAAAGACGTATTTGTGCAGGTAAATGTCTGCCATGGTTTGACATTGAAATACGCGAGTATCAGACTGAAATTGATCTGGTATGACTAAAATTTTATCATAACTTAATACTAGACTATTTTTTATTCTTATTGTTGCTAAATAATGATGGTCATACACAGATCTGAGCCCTACAGGCTAAAGCAATTTTGAATTAACATTTTGATTATTTCAGAACACTTGTATTTTTAAGAAGTTGTTAGGGTTTGTTAAGCAATGGTGTGACAGGTTGATCTTTCATGATGCATTTGAGAATGGATTCCAGGGGAGAAATCATGCCTTCATTGGAAAGCTTCAGTCTAAGGCTCAGTATTGGACTTCCTAACCTGTGAGGGAAAACTTCATATGATTTTAAACATTTTGTTTCAGAAATAACTTGTAAAATACTCCTGGGATTCTTGCATTTGGACAATTATAGCCTAAAAGGCAAAAATAGAAATGAACGCAAACTAAGAAATAGCAGGAGTTGCTCATGTGCAGGCTGATCACAAGCAATGGCTTTCAAGATAAGGCTTTCTGGCATGTTAGAAAAAGACAATGTATCGCTTCAAAAATCACCTCAGAGGAATAATTCGCTATAACTGAATGATTCTCAGTTTGAATCAAAGGACTTAATTTCTTATTTCTATTGCTTATATAAAAGCTGAAATCATATTTAGCCCTAATTCACAGCAGTCAAAATAGTGTGCTACTTTATACTTTGCAATTCACTTTTATGACACTTGAAAACTTTGTTCTAGTTTCTGCCTTGCAGAATTATAAAAAGGTTTTATTTGTTATAGCTCTTGTTCTAGCTGCAAGTGAAATAATGGCCCTTAGACTAAGAGCAAGGATGAGATGTAATTTCTGAAAAGGTTCACAGTGGCATTTGGGGCATTCACCATATTTCTGCGTGTTCAGGATAGAAAAGTAAGGAAACAACAAACCAAAATCACTTACTTTTCACAGTAGAAGTTTTTTTTGTATAATGTATTACTTCCTAGCTTTGCCTTCCAAGTGCAAGATAGATACTTTTAAAAGCTCTTCAAATGCATTAATGTGACTTTCAAATGAAGTTGTGGAAACCAATAGACAATCATTCAGACACTATTCTAGAGAGTTCAGTTGACAAAAATGCAAAAATGTACTCCTATAAATCCAAAATCAGTCAGACAACAGAAGTCACTAGGGTCAAATTAGAGAGGCAGAAGGATGAATTGGGTTCTGATCAAGGATTTGTTCCATAGTGGATAAGTATAGGCAGCTGTTTTAATCCTAAAATAATGTGCCATCACTAACAGGTTAACATTTGAGGGGGTTTCATTGTAATACCTGTTTGGAATGATGGTCATTATGATATAATTTTACACTACATTTTCAGAGGCATAAGTGTCTGCAGGTGCAACCAGGCAGTGGAGAACCAGGGCCTCTTTCATCCCCGGGTGATAAGCATACATGGTTCCTGCACAATTCTGTTCTGAAAAGGAACCTACATAGTTCAAATATCAAAGGGCCAGTGCTCTGTTCTGTTCAGAGGGGGTCATTCTGAGCCTCACTTGTGTCTAAAGAATAATGATGGAAAATAAAGGCAAATGATGGAAAATCATAAAGGTAAATGATGGAAAATAAAGATAAACATACCTATGTGGGTGGGCAAGAGTGGCATAAACCGAAGTCCCAACGGAAAAGGCTTTAAAGCCCTAATTTCTGGTTTCCTGCTCATCACCCTGGCCACAGGCTGCATCCCACAGTTGCAGGGTGGCAGTTACAGAACAAGAACCACAAAAGGTGACAACAGAGTGGAAGTGTTGTGCTGGCGGGGGTGTCCATATGTGGTGACACCAAGCACCCACTTTGCATGGTTTTGCACCAGATGGTTGTGTTTTGGGAAAGAGCAGGGAGTGGGAAGGGAGATGCAGCTATATGTTTTCTGTGTTAACGTGCATGCCACTCAAAAGATATGATGGATGCTGGGCAGGAGTTGAGATTGTGTCCACATCATTCAGCATGTGAAACTATTTCTCCAAAAAGGGTGTTTTGGACTGTGTTATCCGGAAGTCAGTTGTCAGGCATCCATAGGCCTTGTTTGAGAGCTCTGCAGATCTCATTTTGAACATGTTTGTTTTAAATAAGAAAGTGAGTAAAATCCTATATTTAGCAGCTGACTAGGCCCTCCTTTTTCCATGTATTTATTCATATGCCTAATTATACTCCAATGATTACTTCCTCTACAATTATTGGAAGTACTCATGTAATAAAGTTAGCATATGTACATCTTCAGGAGTAGGGCTTAAATATCACTAAAGTGTTCATTTCTCTTCCCAACTGTTCCCTCATTATTCAAGCTAAATAATATGAATGAGTAGAAAAAACTAAATTAGTCAAGAAATGAAGCTTTATAACAGGAATCGCACCAGTTACTGCTTTATAGAGGAGGAAGAGGAAGGGGGGCGGGGAGGGGAGGAAGAGGAGGAGGGAAACTTAGCTGCTGATCCAAAAACCTACCACCATAGTGCTGTCACTGCCAATGTCTCAGTCTTTCCAAATGTGCCTTTTCTGATTTTAACAAATGCAAATCTTGAAACAGGTTTTAGAAAAACACGGTGGATGTATTTTCCCCTTAAAGAAAACAGATCTTATTTTTTTAGAAGTTCTAGAACTGCAGTTTTCAGCAAAATAAACCATTTGCAGCAACTAGTGCAAAAAAAAGATTTTTAAAGTACTTTCTGTTGCCTCTGTCCTAGCTCATCTTTCTTGTTATTCCTTAGAAACATATAAGCATCCTCTTTGTTGAGATCTGAAAAACCTGTTCTGCTTTTATTTCCACTAGTAGTTTGTGGAAAAATCTTCAGTTTTTTTACAGTTAAAATCTACATTTCTGAGCCACAGGTTTTAAAATAAAGGGGCTTTTTATACCTTTAAACAATGAACTTCCATTCTGCATAATGTATTTTTGAGGCTATAAAGTTTGAAAGGGTCAAATATGCAGTGTGTGGAAAAGCAGTAAGTTGCAAGTAAGTGGAAATGTGCTGCTTAAAGTGAAGATTCATTCTGTTGGATGCACTTTCTGAATGTTACGGATAACGATGAAATGCTGTGTTGGATATTATGTATTAGAATGAGATTTATGTTGGCTAGATAACAACACAGTGCAACTTCAACGGTTAAGTGCTATCCTTTTTGGTGCAAGGGAAATACCTGCTGAGTCTCAGAAAAAGCAGAGAGCGCTACCTGTTTTATGCAGAGATTAACAATCTGTTCTTAGAACCCCCTTCTATTGTGGTGACAGAGGTTGATCCATTGGAAGGTTATTGCTCAGCCAAGAGTCTGCAGTCAACTACATAGTTTGTAAGTATGATAATATGGAACTGCCAAGAATTTTACAGCTATGAATGTGCGTTCATATAAATAACACCTGAGGGTATATCTCTCTAATGAAGGCATGTGGAGACAAGGCACACAAATATTTAGGTGTTGGCTTATTGTAGTCATGCAGCTTCTTTAACATGAGCCTCATGTCTTTTCATAAAATATTTTAGAAGTGCTTTTCTTCTGAGATGCTATGTGAATAACAAGTACACAGGGGTAGCCCATGTTCTCATCATGAAATAGGAGATGAGAAGACAGTAGCACTGAGCTATGAAAAACTATGGAGAATTTAGAAAATTGGTGTTGCTTGACAAATGACTCCTTTTTACTGATGTCATTGCTGGAAGATGAGCAGGGGCCCAAGGAAATTAAAGGGATTTTCATGGATTCCTGCTTTCTAAGAGGATTTTGAGGCTGCCAGTTGAATTGCAACGAGGCAGTTGCTACCAGCAGCCTGCTTCAAAAGAGTAGGTGCATTTGGCATTATTTATACTAGGGAGACTACAGCCTGGCTGTGAATTTGGAGGGTGAGGGGAGGAGGAGATATTTGTAACCCTGAAGGGCAGGCATGACTTCTGGGTTCATAATGCTTCTTCAGTTCCTGAAGTCACAACTTGATAAGGCTGGGGATAAGGAACAGATAGCAGCCTGCCATTCTTATGCTCTGATTTGGCAATTGCACATGTTGAAACAGCACATAAGTGTGTAATTATGAGCGTGGAAGTAAAGATTCTGTGTGTGTGTGTTCATCCTGTTTGCTTAGTGCATCATCAGTTGATTCAGTATTTTCTTAATTGTGAGTTTTATATGTATTTACTGTTCTTGAGATTTGAAGGAGTGAATGCATGAAATTGCTGAGCTCCCCCAAAGTGAAGTTTTAACTGTAATTTATCATCATGGTACCAGAGGAATAAAGGGGAGCACGTTTGAGAACAGTTTGAAATAGGGTGCTTGGGAGAATTACAGAAACTAGGCTGACTTCTAAGCCAGGAACATGACAGGAATTGTAATGAGAACACTATTAGCGGATACATGGAAAATACGGAGTTTGCAAAGGGGCATCACACCTCTTGGAATTCTTTCAAGCAGGCAACGAGCCTGTAGATAAAAAGATGAGTCAGTTGTCACAACCTCCTTGGATTTTCAAGTTGCTTTGAGCCCTTGAGAACTTAAACTGGTATGCAATAAAGAGAAGATCCTTTTGTAGATTAAGAGCTGGCTGAAGGAAAGGAAGAAAATGGGAGGAACATGTATTTTTCACAGAGAGAGATCCCAGAGGGACGTATGGTTAAAGACCTAAGAAGAGATGTGAGTATTAGGGAGATAGTGTTTGCTGACTCTATAAAATTATTTTTTTGTCAAAACTAAAGCTGCCTCTAAAGAAAAGTCTTGGTATATAAATGACTGAGAAATAAAATAACAAGACTAAGGTCTGTACTGTACAAAGCAATATGCTTGAACTAAAAAATGGATTCTGAATTAATTTGTTCCATTCAGGATCTTGGTCTTCCTGTGGTAAATTTGTTGTCATCTCAGTGTTTAGTAGCAGTCAAAAAGGGAATTAGAAAATTAGGAATTACAAATGGGATACCATATGAAATAGAGTGTATAATGATGCTACTGCTGTTAAGTCCACGTCTTTGCTGCATCTTGAATGTTGTGTGGTGTTCTGACAATTCTGTCTCAAAAGGCATATAGTGAAATGATAAAAGTACAAAGAATGCCTGAAGTGTTTAGAAATGTATAATGATTTCTATTTGAGATATGAATTGGACAAGGAGTCTTCTGTGTGAAAACAGATGATCGAAGTGGGGTATGACAGAAGTTTATAAAATCATGAATAAGATGACTAAGGAATGTTCATTCACTTATGATCATATAATACAGTGGGTACACAGTGAAGTTACTGTGCAAGGGAGTTTGAAGCAGAAAGTCCATTTTCACACAGCGCACAATTTAATTGCAGTTCTTGTTTCCATATCTGCTGTAGAGGCTAATAACATAATTATAAATATAAATTAGATTATATACATAGAAACTGTCAATAAACACAGTGGTCTGAATGAACCCATGGACAGACTAAGTCCATAATCTGCAGGGTACCAGCAGGAAAGTGTAAGAGGAGGAGCACTCTCATACACTTTTTCAGGTGACTACTACTGACAACTGTTACACAGGATATTGGCCTGCTGAACTTTTTTTCTGAGTCAGTATGTCTGTAATTTCATAAAATTAAAATGATAATGTTATAATTGTTGGGAAAGGAGAGGAGTTGCAGTGGGTGAAACTCTGCCAGGGTCCTATTGAGACTTTTCCTCAGTATTGGTCTATTAAAAGTGAGTATTTGCTCTGTCCCTCCAATAAATCACAGCTCTAACTTTGAAATTCACAGACTGCAAGATTTGGAGAAGGCCAAGAGTCCACCTGTGAGTCCCTAAAACATCGCAGTGCCTCCTGCAGTTTCACCTCTGGAGCTGTGTTGCCAATGAAGCTATGTTGCTGTTAATGAGACCTTCCCAGCTGTGGCTACCTCTTGAACACCTCCACGCTGGGAAAATCCCTGCAGAGGCTGATTTGTGGTAAAGGTAATACAGTCTCTCTCTTTTTGGGGTTAATCAAGAAACCTTCTCTTAGTTTCTTAACAGGCCATGCCCTCTCTTTCTCAATGGATCTTGATCTTTGGGATAAAAATAAAGAATGGTGCAACAGAGATTGCTAACATCTTCCCTCTCTTGTGAATTGATCGTGGAGGATGTGTGTGGGCATATGTTCTAGTCTTGATTTACTAATCACAGAAAAAATCATACTGCAGCTTTGCTGAAACTTGTCTTGCAAGATACTAAAAGCTGCTGTTGACTTACTAATAATAATGAAAAAAGAAAGAAAGATCTGGCTAGGTATTAACCTCATGCTAACCAGAGTAAAACATTCCTTGTACTATGAACAGAAAGTCTTGTGTTCTGTGATGCCAGAATAATAAAGAAGCTTGATACTTAGATTTTTAAATTTTTATTCTTTCCCTGACTCAGGGTGCCTTTAAAGTAAAAATTTACAGATGTATTATGAGCATTAGTGTGGGTCTATGCAAGGCCAAGGTGTACGCGTTTTGCAGGAATAAAGATTATTCAGATGGTCCCAAAAGGATGAGGAAGTGTTAGATAACGAAAAAATGTCAGGAAATGCGGCAAGAGCTGTGGCAGCCTTGTCAGAGCTGCTATTTCTCTGCAGAGCGCAGTCCCATACTGTCTGGGGCACATCAGCAACCTGCAGCTGACTGTGTTCCCATGCCCCTTAGGAAAATACACCTTTGGCCAGCAGAGCAAGGAAAAGCTTCTGAGGGATTCACAGAGGGCAGGTCTGTGGTAGAGTGGAGATACTTAACATACCTTCATGACCTACCTTGAAGTACTGGAATGCAGGCTCACAGTGGCATCTGTAAAGATAGATATATATTGCCATGGTTGGACTGTTTTTTAGGTACCCAAGTTATTTCAATACATTGTATGATGTTATTCACAAAAGATGAAAGATCTCAGGTACTTTACAAATCAAGTGTGTGTTACAATAACTCTACCAGTGGACTGTGGCACACAGCTTTCTTTTCTCCTTTGTACCTCAAACAGCAACAGACTACATGTAGATAGGGAGCAAGACACCCTAGCTGAAGGTAGCAGATCACTTTGTGATTATGTACATGCAACAAGAATTACAAAATAACAGAATTAATAGATTGAAACTGTGCAGCATTCTCTATCATAAACTTTAACAAAAAGGTGCTGTTCAAATTGAAGTAAATAAAAAACATGTCTTTTATTACAATGAAAACAGAATTGGAATAAGGGTATGCACCCAGCAATACTAAGCACGTACAAGAAATTTATCGACAAGAAGTAGAACTGCTGCTATGCAGTATGGCAATTTGATACTAATACTATATAACGCTATAGGACTATTATTTCAAATGTACTTCAAATTTTATTATCTACAATAGAGTATTTTTATGTTTCTACTTCACCACAATGCTTTGGCTTCTAGATAGGGTCAGTCTGTTACCTACACATCTAGGGAAGCCTTCTTAATTGACTTAAATATTAATTCCTGTGCTTTATCCATACTAGTGCTTCCGCATGCAGGCTATGGTTAATGATTACACATATCTGCAAATTGACTAGCTCCTGTAATAGCTTCTTTTTCTGACACCAAACAGATTGTTGAGTCATGCAAACTTTCCCCATAAGACTGATACCCTGATTCTTCCCTCTCAAAGCAGCTGTTGTTTTGGGATCCTAAGGCTGAAATAAACTTGGTGGGCAGCCTCAGAACACGGGATCCGAAGGGCCTCCAGTCACTGCTGACAGGCACAGGCTTGTACCATGACCTGATCCCACTGCACGGTGATTGCCCTGCCATGTGCATTTGGTCACCAAGTGCTTGTAACATCTGTTGATTGTTGTTTATTGTCTGCAGAACACTCATCTGCTCAGATTTCTTTTCTAGCTGCTTCCCACCTGGCAGATCTGGTAGGTGTATTTCCACAAATACAGACAAATCAGTTCCTTCTCCCAGCAATGGTCAGTTGGCTCCAGGGGTGACAGTAAAGGACTTGAAAACTGGCATGTTGAAGCTTGGAGTGTAACAGAAAGAACTTCTGGAGTCTTTAAATATTATGTGAAAATGAAGTGATGAAGTGGAACAGAAGGAATTTTTTGAGACTGAACACTTACTCCCTGATAAGTACAGCTGCAACCCACACTGTACTGAAAAAATTCCCAGAGACAGAGAGTCAGAAAGTGTCATGAGGGACATTAGTGCTTACCTACAATGAATGCTTTTTACTAACACAGCGTGTTACTCAAAGGATTGGGACTGTCAGCCAAATGTACATTTGTTCTGGTATCCCAGCGCAGCAGCTGATAGCTGGGCAGAAGTGAACTTAGGAATTTTCAGATTTAGGTGGGGCTTTTATAACAAGGCCAAGGAGGAACGAGAATCTGGAAAACAGATCTGACTGTGGGTTCTGCTGCAGCTTTCCTCTGTGATACTGGAGCACTCTCTTGCCCTTAAGTAGACCATCAATCTTTTCCACTTGGAAATGGAGATTATAATACTGCTGTACCTCACAAGGGAAGAATGAAAATGCTTTGAGATAGTCCTTTATGTTCTGCATGGAAAACACATCATTACTGTAGAATAACTGCATTTTATTTGATTAATGTTAAGAACAGATTGACAGTAAAATGGGTCAGTGTACCTTTATTTGTGCTCAAGAAGCAAATAATCATGCCTTGATCTAACTGCCAGTTAGGTTGCTGAATTGCTTAAAAGTGGACCTTGATCCTTGGAGATGCTGATTGACTTTAGAAAAAGTTGAGTAATAGGAACTGATGCATGCATTTCACTCAATGTGGTCAGAAATTCACAGAAGTTTACTTGCTCGTATGCTGGTAAACATACTATTTGTCTGGTATGTACTAAAAACACCCACCCACAATTAAAAGAAAGCAATATATGTGTGCCATGCAAGAAATGATAGGAAAGGTACAGCACTAGTGAAAACTGAGAACACCTCTTCCTGACTGTATCATCTTACCTTCCTCAGTTGTTCGTATTCCCAGATGTATGGAATGAGCTTGGATAGGTTTGGGGTGTTCTCTTTGAGACTGCTGGAGTGAGAGACAAGTAAATAAACAAGGCAGAGAACTCCCAGCACACCCACAAAAGGACTGTTAATTGCAGTTGAAGAAAATATACATAGTTGTTATAATGTGTATTTTAGAATAGTTCCTCATCACATAAAATAAGACTGGGCTTATTTAAATGTGAATACTATACAAAATTTCAAAACCTGATTTTTAGAACTCAGAAAGAAAATTTCTCCTGACAGAATTAATCTGGAGAGAATGACCAAGCAGGTCATGGTCTGAAAATAAACATTAGAGTAGTTACAGTGTATAGAAATGTGGAAATGTGTGCCATAAATCCTTTACCAATTTATGATGTTATTGGAATAATTATTTAAAACTCGATGCCTTAAATCTTGATTGCCTACAAGTCATTTTGCCTTTTCCTAGGAAGGGCACTTGAAATTTAGGTATATAAAAAGATGAGGAAAAAATAGTAAGAAAACTGAATACACAATGAATATAAAATTAAAAACTGCATTTGAAACCTTTCCAATACAATAGAAAAATTTGCACTTTCATAATTAATGAATGACCTTTCCTTCCTTGCCCCAGATATTAGTTGTTTGCAACAAATGAACAAAAGAACAAATCACTTGAAGTCAGTGAAGCCAACACAACAGCTTCCATAAAACTCTTTGCCAAACTGATTAGATTTGCAATTCACTCACTAAGCCTGCCTGGTCATGGCAGCATCATGCAATGAATCCTTTCATTGAATAAAACTGGAATTTCAGAGAAACTAATTTTTTTTTTGTATGAATACTTCTGTAGTGCTTGTTTAAACATGAAATTGTTCCTGATTAACTCATGTGTGAGCAGTCTTATTCTGGAAAAAAAAATAAATCTTCCTGTTAAGCTAAATGTAGTTGTTTAATAATTAAACAGAAGCAGTTAATTGGAAAATACTGCATATGCAGACAATCCTAAGTCATCTTCGTTTGGTGGATGCAAATGGTTAGTGGTTGGATAAAGAAGTGGTATTTTTAAAAATTCTTCCTTGGATAACAGACTTTCTTAATTTGTTGATTTTCTTAATTTCTTAATTTGTTGGACTAAATGAGAAAGTGAAAGTATCTGATAGTTTTTGCATGTAAAATAACAGTACAGGTAGATAGGCACAAAGGTAGAAGAATCTTTTGTTTCTGTATAATAACTCATGAGGCTCTAGAAACTAAAGGTTGCATTGCTCAGTAGGGAGCTTACGAGAACTACAGAGTGTCCTCAGTGTCCACATAACTGCTCTTCACATCCAGGCAAAGCAGGGAGAGAACAACCTGATTTTCATTCAGACAGTAACTCAAATCCTGAGTGGACTGGGCCTTTACAGACTTTACCTTTTTTTTACAGCCTTTGCATAATTAACACTTTCATCATTGTTAGTAAGCACATTAGCAAGTGAGACTTAATTTAACAAAAGATTGGATTTGTTCATTATGGATTGATTCAAAGGACTAAGATTAATTAAAACTGTAGATTGTCCAGAAAAGAAATATTTTTAAATGGTGATCCAAATGAAGTAAAAAAGATGACTGTGGTGCTCAGTTCTACCTTGTCCAATTTGTACTTCAGAAATCAGGACGTTAATCTAAAGAGAAAAGTGAATGCATTTGTTAAATTTATTTTTATTTAAAAAAGAAAAGAGAAAAAACTTCTATTAGGAAAGAAAAGGTAAAGAAAGTAGAGGAAGCATCTTTCTGAGGCTACTGGCTTTAGGCCTTAACCAGAGAAGCATCCTCTGCTGGCTTTGTTGGCAGTGGTCTGAAAGCCGTGTTTAAACATGTCTTGAACACAGGTCCTGTTGAATTAGTGGCAGACATGGTTTGTTTGGCACGTGTGAATGAGGTGGCTGTAGTACCAAAGTCGTAAAATTGTTATAGATAGTGACTATCAAAAAACTTAAATCTGTTTTTAAAAAAAAAAGGTCAGATTTCTTTGCACCGTTCTTGTCAATCACTGGAAACCTCTGTGCAAACTGAGTGGGCTTTAGCTCCTCCATGGAAGCCAAACAGCCAGCTGGCTGCCCTCACAGCTGGGTCTGATCCAGGACATGATGGGGGGAGCAGGTGTAACAAGTGTAGTAGTGACCAAGCAGCTGCTTCCACTAGTTCAGTGCAAGGGGAGCTGGGGGTCTCAGCTATGCTGTACTGTTACAGTAAGCTAGGTAGTGACCTAGAGACCAGATTCTTCAAGTGACTAATTCCTGGTCTTGTGCTTTTCAGACTCTGTCCCAGGGCCACGTCCTGTGTGTCCAGCACCCCGTGCAGCTCTTGGAGGTAAGTGCTATCAAGGTTGTGTGGAGTTGTGCTTTGGGTGATGGCCAAAGATTCTTTAGTGAGAGTCTGTGTGAGCTAGGAGAACAAAAGTGTTCTGTCCTAAACAATGATTATTTTTGGCTCTTGATAGAGTTAAAGTATGTCCCATGAAGGTTCATCTTGCTTCCTGAGTTCCTAGGGAGAATCTCCAGGGAGATCCTGTGAATATCTTGCTTGTAAGCCTTCTCTTTTCCTCCCTGGCTCTCTGCCAGCACCTACTCAAGAAATACCTTGCTTACTTTTTTAATGTCCTCTGCTAGCCTACAATGGTTGTAGCCCAGCAATGGTTGGCTGTTTTGGCCCAAACTGGCTGGAAGATGCACATATAGACAGACATTGAGGGAGAGTTGGCTAGAATTGCCTAAAAGTTTGCATCTGGTATCAGGTTATGTCTCTGCCCTGGTGAACAATGGTATAAAACAAGCAAGGTTTTACATGCAGGATAGTGTTGTAGATCAAGGAGCATGCATGGTATAGATGAGTCTGGGACGCAGGCAGTACTACAAGTTTCACCTGTGGTGATGCAAGAGATTTGGGGATATATATGTCTGGCTGAGAGAGCCACAAAATGGGGCTGCAAAGGGGCCTATGATGTGTATAATGATGTTTAAGCTTAGGCTGCCCTTACTGGGGGGGGAATCTTATATAGTGGTGTATGTAACTAGTGAATTAGAATACAGGCATACGTTCAAAATGGCCGCAGTTTTATGCCTTAGTTATCAGTAATTTTGAAGGAACATCCTTAATTCCTTCCACAGCAATCCAAACTATGGTGTTTAGTTCCCATTTGTCACCAGCATTTCTCTGATCTCTGCCTAGCTACACTCATAAAGTACCTCCAAGTATGTTTACAAAGATGTTTACTCTCCAAACAGTTCAGGCTGGTCATTCTGAAACTACTTAAGGAATGTACCTGACAGCTTGGGTGGAAAAATATTCTCTCTGTGTAAAAGACTTAAAGAACTGCTATATAACACTGGTCGCAGTGTTTGCCAAAATTCTGAGTCTGGACCGAAATATTTCTTTCAACTCTTATTTTTATTTGTGTAATACTTTGTATATTATATAGAAACATTAAGTTAAAGCCCTGACACTAAATGTTACAAACTCAGACTTAAAGACTTTAAACATGGAATATGTTTAATTCTAAGCAATTTGTCTACAGAGGTAAAATATTTCTACTTTGCAAGCCAGTAAAGAATGGCAGAGTTATGTCTGTAGTTGTTTTGGACATCAAAGAGAAAAATAAAAATTGTAAGAACATACTGACATCTTCATCTGGCACTGTAGTTAATCGGATTTAAATATAGCAACAAGTAAAAAGCTGCATCTTGGGAATCTTTCTGAAAAGATATTAGAGAGATTGAGATATTCGTCATTGTTATAAATGATATAAATATGATGAGTGTCAGTTCTGCATAATTCAGAATACCAAGTGTGTAAATATATCTATTTTAATGCTCTGGTTTCTAGACTGCTCAGAGCAAAACATTTTGTTTACATGGTGTTGAGCAGTTTGTCTCCCTTACCACTGTACGCACTTTTATCCCCTGTGCTGCTGTTTGCTAGTCCTAATGTCATTGTTAACTGAGAAGCAAGAACAGCCATAGAGGATATACTGGCAAAAATAGTCTGATAGCCTGGCTACATAAGAATTCAACTGTTTATTGTAGCTGTTGAGATGCATCTGTTCAATAAATGTAAACAACTTAGAGAACATGCGGTTCTAAAAATGATAGGTGTATTGCGTTTAGGAGAAACCATCCAGAAGGTTGATCCAGGCTACTAACACTTAAAACTAGGTTATGTTTCTGAGCTGAAAAAACTCGTAGCTTTAGACCTTGCACAGTGAACAAACCTTTTTGACTTGTATCTTTTTTCATCTGGAATTACATCAATTATAAAATCAAGCCCTTTTTTTTTTTTTTTTTTTTTTTTTTTTTTTTTATGAAATGGGAAGGGGATGTTTACGTATTTTGGCTTTTCAGGACCATTTGATGTGCTGCATTAAAGCTGCACATCTGAGTATCCGCAAGTTGTGTATTTCTTTGCGTAGTATGTTTTGTTCATATAAAAGTTCAGAAATGTAAAGCATTGTGTCTTGCCTTCCTTCTAGTGAAAGCCTAAAATGTCTTGCCAAGCTCTAGCTTTTCCATCCCACCTCTTCTATTTTCTAGAAATTATTTTTTTCCTTTGTAATTAACTACACGGTTGTATGGAGGAGGAAAGTATTGCTGGCAGTAAGGCTTGCTCAATATGTAGACACAGCAGGCAAACACCTTGTAGCCCTTTGGCCGAGTATCAACACACTGTTAATAAGCAGACAGCTTGAAAATTTGGCAATAGCAGAGCATTTGTTACAAAAAAGAGAGACACCTTTGATCTGGCCATTGCCTTTCTTAGAATCACTCCAGTATTATGTGTAGCAGAGTGCTCACGTTTAATTGGTCATCATACCTAATCTTGGTCCCCCTTTATACAGGGATGGTACAAAAGAGGAATTCCTGAAGTATGTGTTAGTTATCTATAACCCACAGCATGTTTGTTTTGGAGGAAGAGCAAAGGAAGGAAACTGACATTTTTTTAAAAAACTTTTTTTTTGCCTCTCCTCATCTAGAGCAAATGAAAATAGTACAAAATTATGAGAGACTATCTAAGGTAACCCTAAGTTGTTTGTGTGCAGTTCTGCTCCACCCTGTATATAGTCTATTTTTGTTGTTCCTACTGTGGTCACTCGAGACAGGTTTTAATAGAACTGTGTCTTGGAATGCTCGTTACTGTATCTGGAGATGAGAAAACTCTGTCTCTCCTCAGCAACCTCTGTGGATAACAACAAACAGGTACAACGTGCCCAGGCAGCACTGGTTAGAGGGAGGGAGGGAGAGGGAGAAGTCGGATGAACCTAATGTGTCAGTATCATTCAGATGGCTCAGGATGAAAGTATTTCTGTGACTCCCTACACAAGTTGAGTACAAGCATTACTTAAAAAGTAACTATAGTTACTATAAGAGTATTGTAAGCATGCAAGTTGAAATGGTCCTGAAGGGAAAACTGCTAAGACTTTGGTACAGACCTCAACGCTATTTTAAAAGACTTGTTTTCAAATCTTTACTAATTACTGTGAAATATGTGGATTGTAGTAAGCCTACTTGTAATTAGTCTGAGACCCTTTCCCCTTATGGGTCCTTTAGTGAAACCATAGGGCGGTGTTTATGCCAGTACAGTTTTCTGCTGTGGCAGTGACTGTGAAGTGATTGAACACTGGATTAAGACTTTGAATGAGTTGGGCATGAAGAGTAAGCAGGGAAATCTATTAGCAATAAATATCTGGGAGTCTAATTTAACAAAATGTTTTGTTTCCACATTAGATGCACATTTCTGGTGTGTTTTCTCCTCTCTTTTGATCAAGGGTGTTTTGGACTTGTGCCAAAGACTTGTCTGTACATGGAGTTATCCTAGAATAATTACTCTGGAAAAAGTAGCCTGGATTAACTCCATGGGAGCAGAGTATTGTTCCAGAAGGAGTTATTTGGAGTATTGACATATTTGAGTGCTCTGTCTTGATTGCTCTTTTCTCACTTTCTCTGGAATCTCTTGTGTGAGAAGAGAAGCTTCTCTCTTCATATCCTGGATATCGGTAGAAAAGAAGAACAGAGTATTGTCACGCTGCTTGGCACTTGTGAGGTTTTAAAACCTTGCATCCGCTTCCCTAAACCAGAGCACTAAACAAAGACTCTGTTGGACCCAAACCTCTCTCTCTCGGGTGGATGAAGTGCATGAAGGCATGCTTGCAAATACCCTTCCGGAGTTACAGGTGAAAGTATGAGATAAAATGATCTGGGATCCAAAACCACGTATTGTTTTCAAACAATTAAAAGGTAGGGGTAAGAAATTCTCAGATCTATTCAGAGATAGGAGATGCCGGAGGAGGCTCATGTAGTCTTGAGTCTGTCTCCTCGTGTGCTGTCTGAAGTCTGGAAAACAGAGATACATCTGCACTGATATTCCCCCCGCCCCGGCATGGTGTTTGGGGAGCGAAGCCTGAACACAAGAAGCACCTGTGTACTGGGGTCACGCCGTCCTTAGCTCTGTACCGACCTTGCAGCATTTCAGCAAGGTGTTACGCGCGTGTTCAGTACTCGGACGTGCCGCCGAGCATCACCCAGACCCGCCGGCTCTCACGGCGCCCCCGGCACGGCTTTATTTTCGGTTGTGAAGAGCAAAGACCCGCGCGGCTGGGGGCGCGGGGGGCGGTGTGTCCCCGCGGGCCTCGGGAGGCGGCCGGGCACCCGCGGGCGGGGCGGCCCCCTCGGGTGCCCGGCCCCGGGGACATTTTGTGCCCGGCTGCGGCGGCGGGGGCGCGGGGCTCCTCGGCGGGGAGCCGCCGCTCGGGGGCCGGGCAGCCCGCGGCGGTGGAGGGCGGGGAGGGCGGGGCGGGGCGGGCTCCGTCGCGGCGCGCGGAGCCGGCGGGGCACAACGGGCGCCCTCAGCGCGGGGAGCAGCGGCGGCGGCGGCGGCGCTGGGCAGCAGGTTCCCGTGGCCGGCGAGAGCAGATGGCGGCCGCGCGCCTCTCCTACCTGCCCCTCCTGCTGGGGCTGGCCGGCGCCTTCAACCTGGACACGGACGACGTGATCAGCCGGCGCGGGGAGCCGGGCAGCCTCTTCGGCTTCTCCCTCGCCATGCACCGGCAGCTGCAGCCGCAGGAGAAACGGCTGTAAGTGTTCCCGCGCTCCGCCTGGCCCCGTCCCGGGCCGCCCCGCGGGGGACCCTCCTCCCTTCCACTGCCGGGAAACCTCCCCTGGCGCCGGGCCGGGGCCGCCAGCCCCCCACCTGGTGGCCGGCCGCCCGCTGGCGGCGGGGAGCGGGGCCGGGCGGCGGGGCGCCCCGCGGAGAGCGAGCCGAGGGAGGAGGGGGGCCCGGAGGGACGGGGCGGCACCTGCCGCGGCCCGTGGGGTCCTGCGGCGCCGCAGGCCGCCCGGAGGCGGCGTGCGCCCGGGCGGAGCGGCGGGGACGTGCCGGGCAGCGAGGTGCCGCCCCGCCCTCCCCCGTGCCCTGCGGGGAGCCGGGGCGAGAAAGGGGGAAGCGAGCAACAGCCCCCGCCGGGAAACCTTCCCGCCTCAGCCGCGACAGCGGTCTCCTGCGCGGGCCCGGCCGGCGGCGTCCCGCGGCGGCGGCGGCTGTGCCCGCGGGGCCCGGGCGGAGCGCGGCGCCGGGAGGCTGGAGCCCGCGGCGGGCTCCCGGGGCTACCCGTGCCTGTCCGGGCTCTCGGGGTTGTTCTCCCTGTGCGTACCCGGCCTCGGGCAATGCAGGGGCTGCTGTTCAAGACGGAACCCGCCCGGGAGTGCGGGTGGGAGGTGGTGCAAGGAAGTCGGGAAAAATAAATCCATGTCGGCGGCATATGGGCGAAAGCTAGGAACTTTTGGGAGATTCAGAAAGCCAAGTAAGGCTCCTCCGCACATCTTCAGGATCCTTGCCTCTTCGTGACCGCATCTGAGCAGTGCCTGGCCCCGCCCTATCCAGCAGTACTGGATGGAGTGTGTCTGGTATAAGGTATTGTTATCAAATAAATGTTCCTTTCCTAAATATTTAGTTTTAATTCGAGGGACGACAAGCCCGTAATCTATATAGAGTTAATGGGATAAGAAAGCTGGAAAGAAATCATATCCTTCGTAAAGTTAGCTGGTAAACTTAAAAGTCCCAGGGGCCTGTTTTTCTCACGCTTGTGGTCTCTATGATTTCATAAAAATTACAGTGTGTAAAGGACTATAAATCACAAATACCCGCTTTCCATCTTCCATCTAGTAGACAAGATGAACTGTGGTATCCTGAAGAATGAAATACAAATCTTTGCGTGCCTTTTCAGAGGCCTTTATCTTAATTCTGGACGGGATTACTCTTGCGTTGGTCTCATTTTAGTTCTACTAAGAAAGCAGCGCCTGAAGCTTGTTAGTTTCCCCTTCTGTTGTCAGTACTGGTAGAATGAGTGTGTCAGAATATGCAGAGATAGAAAGCCAATTACTGAGAAGTCAGTAGAAACACAGAGCGGTCACAGTATTGAGCTAGTCTGTAGTGTTTGGCTGAAATGCTTCAGAGATTACTAGCATGAAAGTTCTGTATTGTATGTATAGTCAGTGCTTCCTCAGGCAATCCAAATCTGGGGACAGAGCTGAGCCAGATGCTATCTGCCTTGACATGGTTTTCTGAATCCAGGCTTTCATCAGGATCAAGGGTCTCTAACAGAGACAAAACCAGACTAGAGAAACTGTGTTTTATGGTGATGTGCACTTCTGAGTATGAAATGTCTTGGCCATTTTTAAAATCTATTCATAGTTCTAGCATAAAGAATTTGAGTGCTACCCTGGGTAGCTGCTGGGTAGTACTCTTGGAATGAAACCTTTTACATCATACAGGCATGTTACAGTCACTTTGAGCATCGTTTTTCAGTCTGTAGGAGTAGTAATATGTGGCTGTAAGAGAATAAGATGTTAAACATGCTGAACTGTAGCTGTCTTTTATAGGGACAGAGGTGTGTTTAGCTCGCTTTGTGTAAGTTCTGTCTCATGAAATAGGTGGGAGTTTTGGTGGGGAAACTTGGAGTGAAGCCTCCTATGTTAGGGTGCATATTTATAGCAGATAAAAATGACCAACCTTGAACTAATACTGAATAATTTGTGTGGCCTGTTCCACGGAAACCATGTGCAGTTTCTAAATAGCTTGACTTTACAGGTGGAGCAAACAGTGTCTGCTGTCCAGATACTGGGTGGTGGTGGAAAATTATGGGAATGGAGGTTCATACTGAGGTCTCCTACTGAGAAACAAGTATGTCTAATGCTTGTATGCTGCCTGTTATCTGTAACAGCAGGAATTTTAGTAGCTTGTTCTCAGGGGTGCAATACCTCTGCGTTCCCAACTGCATTTTGGCCTGTGTCTTGCCTCTACTGCAAAAGTGGTTTTATGTGCAGCTATTTCTTAGTCAGGTAGAAGTACTTATTTTACCCCTTCTTCTCACATGGATGCTAACTTCAAAGCTCAGTTACAGTTTGAGTGCGAACAGTGTTAAGTAGTTGCCAAAAATACACAAACTCCATTTCATCGTTGAAACTTAATTGAAAGTGACGCTTGGGTTCTCATCTGGCAGGGACTTCCATTCAAAAAAAATTGCTGACCCGAGCACCCCCTGCCCCTCCAATTTTACAAAATTAGAAACCAGTTGTAACAGATGTGCAAGATCAGTCAGTCAATCCTTGGAAAAACAAGCAAATGAGAGAAGGTGAAATACATGAATTCTATTCAAGGGCTGGTTTAGTCTGTGGCTTGGAGCAAAGCTTGGTAAAACAAACTAAATGGTGTGTAATTTTTCTCTTGCCTCACTTAAGCGGTCCTTAAGTGAAACGGTTCCCTCTTCCTCACACCAGATAATTCAGTATTAAGCATTATGAGAATCCTCTGCAAAGATGGGGGTGGAGAATGTCTAGGAAGCGTGACAAATAAAAGTACAGCTGAAATAGCCTTTGATTAAAAATGGTACTTGCTTTTTGATCACCTTTTTTCTTGGTCACAGGGTACTGTGGATTGCATATAAGCTTCGAAGTGCAATCTTTTCATTTATTAGTGTTAGCTACTAATGCCATGTTTGCCAATGAGGAATTACTTAACTCCCAACAGTACGGGTAAATGACTGTTCAACTGCTTTGACTCTAACCGAGTATAAGGCTATGGACTAGTAACAGGATTTCGTTTTTCTTCATGAATATTTTCAGGTGAGAAAAGGTGGAAAGTTTGTCAGTTGGAGAGAAGAAAAACTTTATTAATTCACAGTGACTGAAAGTGGACTGCTAATGACACGTGGGTGTGAAAGACAGCCGAATGCAATCTTAATGTGCATCAGGGGAGCATTAACGTTGGAGGTACCAAGGGCAGCCTGCCTGGATTTTTGTGTACAGTTCTGGTTCACTGTCAAGCACAGTGAATCAGGTAGCAGAAAAGGCTAATGGAGCTCCAAAGAGAGCTGAGCTTGTTGCCCCATATAAGATTGTTGTGTTTTTAATCTGTCAATATGATGAAAATGAGGGAGTTCTAGTTCTGCGAGGGGGTGGTGGCACAACAGCAGTGCGTTTTGTCTGCAAACTGGAAAAAGGTTTGTAACTCGGAGAGGCCTGAGACTCGGGGACAGCGAAGCTATAGGAGTAACGTGGTTAAAGTTTAAGTAGTCCCGTGATGGAGAATGCGAGTGTATCTAGCATCTATAAATGGGGACTACACTTGCTATGTATATATATTAGCTACTATATATTATAAATAGTTACTATTATAATAAATATATTATTACTAGTTACTCACTATATATATAGTGAGTGTAATCACATATGTGTAGTTTTATATATATAGAATATATATAAATGGTATGTATGTGTATATACTCCACGCGAGACGTCCAGCAGGTCTTTCCAGTCCTTTTTGTTTGTAATTCACCATGATTTAAGCAAATATCTTGAATTAGAACACAAGCCCCAAGAATATCTAAATTTGCGTATAACTTTACTTGAAAGTAGTTCTGATATTATTTTCAGTAGAAGTATGGAGCTGAATTCATGTAGGCTTCTTACTGTTTAAGGCAGAAAAGGATGAGATCGTAGTAAGCAACATTAGAGGTGATCTCATCAGCTGAAAAGCTGTGTGGTTGAAAGCGTGGATAGGCACTTTGTGTCAAGGCTGCACTGACCATTAGCAGCCATAAAGTCCTAAAAATTGCAGTATCTTACTGAAATTTTTACTTGTGATAGGTTTTGCTGATACTGCATGTCTCTACTGTGAGCTGTTATATCGATACATAACAAAGTTGCCTTGGGTCAGCAGGGCTGCTGACATTGCTTTACTGCTGCAGTGCATCCTCAGTGGCATTTAGCCAGTACTTCTGTGTTGATTGAGGGCTTGTGCTCATAGACACTTTGCTCCAGCAACAAAAGAACTGGATTATGCCAGTCTGCAGTGGAAAATGACAATTTCTGCTTTCAGAGGTGGTGGTGTGTAATTCAAGCTTCAGGTGGACTGAATTAATAACAGTGCATATTTACATCTTCAGGATTTAAATGCTTTAATAGTGCTGTTCTTCAGTGCTTCTGTCAATTTAAAAAAAAGATTTATTATTAATTTTCCTTTTTTTTTAAAAAAAAAAGACGACTGTGTCCTTACTGTCTCATTGCATTTAGTATTTTTTTTCTCTTGAGTGTCTCTCTGGTTTTGTCTATGCAAGCTATTCTTGGATAACCTGCTTAGCATGCTTGATTACTTCCTTAATTTGTGATAGTAGAGGAGTTTGTCTATGTTTGAGATAGGTGTCCTGTGGCAAAGGTCAGGATCAAATGAAATTGGGTAGGAGGAGGGAGGAGTAGTTTAAGAGTTTCCCTGTAGCGGTAGGGGAAAGATTTTTAAAAAGAAGATCCATCATACTAATATCATGGGTGAAAGAAGTGAGAAGATAAATTTACATTGCATAAAGGGGAAGAATGTGGAATTGCTATAGGTGGAGTAGGTGGAGTCAAACTGCAGAAGGCAAGCTTTTTCCTGGTGCCAAGTTTGAGTTGTGCTGTGGGATATCTGTGGCAGAGACACAGCTGACACGTTTACAGGTCAGGTGTACAAAAGTTTGGAAACTGTCATATAATTGTCACTATCTGACTCCCATTCTTGCAGGTGGAAAACAAGAGGTTAACATCTTTATTTTTGTCTTTTTGTTGTTGTTGTTGTTTTCCTCAAAGGAACAGGAAAGAATTGTGCTCTTAATCCTGCAGAACTCTACTAAGGCTGGAAGGATGCAAGGGAGCATTGAACTGATACACACTAGGAAGTTGCAATAGTGTAACCACATCCGTCAGTGTAGAAAAAGAGCAGTCCCTGCAAGGCACTGGTGAAGTCACAGGTCATACAGCAAAAATGTGCTTCTACTAGGGCAGTTTAGTCCAGGTGGCTCTAAAAAGGCTGTGTCAGGAAAGATGTGCTGCCGTACAGTCCTTTGCTGTTAGCGGTGTGAGTTCACGGGTTCACTGCAGTGTTAACTGGTGTGACAGATGTTCATAGCGTAAAGCTAGCCTTCCCACATGGTAAGTGGCGAACCTCTTATCCCAGTCCTCCATCCCCCTTGAGAAACTTGCTTTTCAAGAGGTCAGATACTTTTCAGATAGTGTTTTTTTCTACGGTCACCTGTAAGTGTGTAAGAATCTTAAGTAACCCTGTGGTAGATGCGTCATTTTTCTTATACTGGTGTTATTAAGAATTAACAAAATTCATTGCTGTGCTAGTGGGAGCCTTCTGTGAGTAAGGACTGTAGCATATGCCTTTTGTCAGCAGTGCTGATGAATGGCCTTATGTGCAGACTCCAGCTTTGAGAAACAGCCTAGGCTATCAGCTTCAATTACAGCTCATAAAATTGTTATGCTCTTACTGGAAGATGCTTGTACCTGATACAGCTCCTTGGTTTTGTAGCTTTTTTTTTTTTTTAACCTATGCTGAGCCTGATCTGTGAGTCAGTTTCTAATGAGAGAAGTACCATGTCTTTGGTGGGGTTGCTAGACCATAACATTTACAGGGTAGAGGTGATGACAGGTTTAGAAGCATTTTGGCTTATGCTTTCTTATTTTTAAACGTCTCAATAGATGTGAATGGAAATTTGTGGTGGCACAAATTCCTCTCTCTTCAGGCTATGTGTTTGGAAAGAGAAGGGTGTTCTGTAAGCTGTTACTCTGCGTAAAACACAGACCTGCCAAGCTGTTCCAAGAGCATTAAAATAGAAGTGATGGCTCAATTAACCAAAATTGCTTTAAGTTCCTCTGGTCCAAGTCTGTTGTACTCATCCCTTTCTAGAAGGATGGAATTTATACCAGGTAGTTCTTATTAAATAGTATTAGGATATAAATCGACCTTGATGAACACAGTATATGCTAGCCCAGCAAGCTCTGTTGCGGCCAAAGTATTGGACATGTCTCAGAAACAGATCAAAAACTTAATCTTGTGTCCTCTAAAACTAGCAAGGTTAAAATAGTGTAACTGGAACAAAATAACACACAAGGCAGGCAAGGACAGACCTTGATCTCAGGAAGGAGGAAAAGGCTTTTCTCTTTACTGAAGTGAATGAAAACTAATGAACTGCACAAAATATGAGTTAAGGACAAAGGAAAAGTATTCTCCTTGACAAGTTGTGTTCTTGAGCAGGGGCTGTGGGTCCTGACAACTCTGCTTAATGATGCCCGAAGGCTGGGCAGAAAAGTGTTGGGGGGAGGGCTCACAGTTGGAAAGACCAGCAGTTATTCTCCTGCTTTTCAAACTAAGCTGATGTAGACACACGCAGATGGGCAAATAGATGTGTCTGTGTGCATGTCTGACATAAAGCCTTCAATGAAACTGTCCATGAAGTATTCTGTTGTGAAAAGGGGCTGTAGTCCTTAACAGTGTTTGCTCTAAATATTAGGGGGGGAAAAAGTCATCCTGTACCTTCTTAGTCTGATGTATACTTCAGTTTGAGAAATGTAGTTGTAAGTTGGGTGAGCTAAAATGTGTTTGAAGAGCATAAACACTTATCATCTAAAACCTGAGGTGGGCGTGAGCTGGAGGAGCATTTTTTTCTGCAGTTCCCTTCATGCAATGAGAGGTGGGGTGCTGGGGTGCTGACTGGGGTGTGCGTGCTGTCTGCGTGCTCTGCAGGCTGGAGCTGAGCAAAGAATCAGGGCTCGCTGTGGTGCTGGCATCCTGAAAGCTTCAGCTGGCAGACAGCTACTTGAAGCTCCTTGCTTCATTACAGACTGACTGGCACAAGAAAATTTATGGTGCTGTTTAGACTTAAAATGTGACCCCATCAGCTACAGAAGGGTGGAAAGCGAGGGAGACAGAGAGAATATTGACCAAGTTGCCAGGGCGTAGGGTGAACCATTCAAGTATCTGAAGTACGTGGCATGCACAACACAAGGCCTGCTTTCTGTGTGCTGCTCTGTTCCAAAGCAGCAGGATTTGGAACAGATGTGCCAGGAGTTCTTCTGCGACAGGGACATTAAAGGGAGCACCGGATCGTCACATTATCTATGAGCTGGAATCTTAACATTTAGCATTTGTATTTGAGGACATAGTTTCCCTTTGGTTTCTGTTTTCATTTTCCAAATTCTCTGAGGTCTTGAGAGCAGCAAAGAGCTTTCAAACAGATGTGCACAGAGAGATGAGATGTACTGGTAGTATTGGGCATAGAGGTGCAGCTGTGTCAGAATTATTATCAGAAGATACGCTACAATTTCTGTATCAATTTTGTGCTGGCTACCCTGATGGTGAAATATACTTAAAGAATGGCTGGCATATACTTAAAGAATAAACCATCAGGCAGCCCTACCATCAGGTATGGATCTGTCTTCATCCAGATGTGGAGTTTCATGTACTGCATTTTCTACTGTTAAAAATACCATTCACCTGTGTAGAGAGTACTAATTAATCCCTTTTTTTGTTATGATCTAGTAGAAAAATGTCTCGTACTGTGGCAGGAAATAACAAATAGTCTGTGTTGTATCTTCTTCAGAAGTACTGGCTAACCCCATCAGTCTGCACCGGGACTATTTGACAGATCCAATCTGTAACTGTACAAGACAAATGTAGATCTTTGTAGTATAACTGTCAAATTAAGTGTTTTTATTTAAACAATTTTTATTTAAGTTTCTGAGAACTGCCTTTTAATAAATATTCTGCAGTTTTGTAGGCTCTTTCATCCAAAAATCTCAACATAATTTATAGTCATATTATTTCTTTAACTGTAAAATAGGAATGAAGAGGAGCACAAAATCACTGTTACGGTGCTTGCTAAGATGAGTGCAATTTTCTGTGTATTATATGTTACTAATGCTGCTTATGTTAATTTGTAAATAATGAAGAAAGCAGGACAGGTAGGTTGGCTTCTCATAAATGTTTTTTCTTAAAGGATAACAAGCAGAGAAGAATGGTTTACTGATCTAATTTGTTGCTGTCTGGATTCTCCACAAAATGAACCAGAACGTTTCCCAAATTAGTATATTGAGTTGCCTGGCACGTTGCAGCAGTAAATTGTTCACCAGTCAGTATGGGCCATTCTTTTCTCCTCTGTTAAACTCTACTGAAAACCCTTTCTGTGTGTGCCAGGGTAACTGTCAGTTTTGTAAGGAATGCAACCTGGTAAGTTTTCATAGGAGATCCCTCATTAATTTCAGAACTGCTGTTTAAAATAAGTTGTTGTTTAAATGTTTCAGAACCAGCTTGGGGCTGAATGAGTCATTCTAGCCATAACTGTAAAAATGTGACATTTTGGGGAATATCCTGTAGAAAGGACAAGACTGAGATTAGGTAAACAAGTAAGCAAAAATCCATATTATTGAATGAGCAGATGGTGGTCTGTACTGTGAAACATTAGCTGGAAAATTAACACCTCATAGTGGTATTTGGCAAGGGTAAGTACAGTAACAGGCACAGAAATATTTGAAGAAGGAAGTATACAGAATGGTCTGGAAAACATTGGATAATTAATTTATTAGCATTGGATATTGTTGATTGAGATATATATAAGCAAGTTGTTGCTTTGTAAGTAATGGCAGAAGAATATAGCCTAGAAAAGCAAATGTGAATATGGCAAAAAGTCTCACTTTGCTTTTTAAGGGAATTATTCAGTATATTAAAAATAAATTAACCCCACCATACATTAATAAAGCTCCTTTTGCAACTTTAGCATAAAATGTATTGTATTCTTGGTAAAAAGCACTTCCCTTGGGTTTAAGGTGTCACGACTATCACATTTTCTAAAACTATTTTGAGAATTCCATAACTGTTGCTTTGGAAAAGAGAATTGCAGTTACGTTGGTTTAGTTTAAAGAGCAGGCCGGATGTATTCTGCTGTGGAGTGCCCGAGATTAGATTTTTGTATCAAAATGATAGCAGCAGGCAAAAAGTACTGGTTCTTGCATTGTGATTTTCAGAGCATTTGCTAGTATGGACTGACTGTTTGGCTCTGTTGGAGTGTTGGCTGTTTTTTCTTGTTTCCTCTTACAGAACTGCATCTAAAAATATGTCATTTCCTAATATTGATTTCCTTTAAGCAGTTGTACTAATGTGTGTGAGGATGTTTCGGCTGTGTTTGGAAGGGAGAAGGTCTGCAGGATAAAGAACAAAAGCAAGGGGGTTCATGGGATGCTCCCTGTCTAGATGCCACCTGCAGCATAAAAATGTACCTGAGTCCCTCCACGGTAACATGTATGGATCCTGCACTGGATTTCACTGTCAGCTAGCGAGCTTCTAGGTTACTTTTTGGCTGTATTCTTTGCATTTGTTTTCTACTTTCAAGGAGTTTGGAGATCTTTTAAGAAACCAGGAACAGCAAATAGGCATCATCAGCATTGTTGTTTAGTTTGCTGATAGATAGTGTCCATAGGAATGGCAGACTTTCTTACAGAGGCTGAGTGTTGTTTCCTTTTCAGTGAAGATGGCAGACAGTTTTTCAAATGGAGCTAAACGTGCTTAGCTTCTGCCTGTTTCAGCTGGCATTGTTACCCTCCTCAAAAGCAGGTCTATAAAATACATCTTTTAAGAACAAAGCAAAACAAGATTGCAAATATGTTGGGAAGGTCTCACCCCTGTAATGCCTGAGGTTGTTTGCTCAGCAGCACATGCACGGGTCAAAGGTCTGAGGGAAATTCATGTTTATCCTGGAAGTGCTCAAAAGTGGCAGCCAGCTGTTGCTGATAGCAAGCGCATTATCGTCGTGTGTAGTTGAATTTTCTGCATCCTTCTTTTCTCATAGCTCTTTTCACATTACTCTTGTAAGGGGATTATAAAGATTGGTTAGCCTTGCACTTTGTCATTGGTGCTGCTGAAGCTGCATAGTGGTTAAATCTGCTGGCTCAGACCTTAGTGATGTCTAGGAGTGTGTATGAAAAGAGATCACAGCTCATCTTTAATTATCCATGTTTGTTTAGCGTGAAACAAACCTTAAGTGAAAATCACATTATTTCCTTGGCTGAAGATGCTAAAATAAATTTGGTATGGTTTTTTTCTTATATAGCCAACTCCTGTAGCTGCTACTACAAATACGGTGTAATTATGCAAGTCCCTGTAAACTTTTCATCCACTCAGCTTATTTTTCTGCTAGAGAAATGTTTGATAATTATGTAGTGTGGCCCCAGAATGTTGCTGAAGAGGTAGGTTTCTTCTCTCTTCCCAGCCAAACTATATTACTGCATATAGTGGAAGAATACTTTTGTTGTTATTAGATCCAGTCCTGGTAATAGCTGTGATACTGTTTGCACAACTTCCAGCCTAAAGGAACATAAGGTGTTAAAAATACTTGAAAACAAATAATTAATTTCAGGTTCTGCTCAAGTGAGAACGTGGGGAGTGGCAAAAGATGGGAAAAAAGTATGTGCGAGGGGGAGGCATGTAAAAATTAAGCATGTATGCATGTGGAGGGGGAGCAGTATATAGCGGAAGAGAATGCAGTGGGTTTCTTGGCATAGTCTCAAATACAAGTTATTTTGCAAACAGAAAAATCTTGTTCTTAGGTTTTGCAAGCTGGTTGAAATTCTAAGAGTTTGTACATTTGTACTCACAGTAAAATATAATTGCTTCTTCTTCCACAAAGGCGTATATGGAGAAGTTTCTTGTGAATATAAGATTTATTTCTGTTGATCCACTTGATCAGTGTTTCAGTATGTGCATGGGACATAAAAAAAGGCTCCTTAACTGTCCCAACTGCATGGGCATTTGTATGACTTGGTTCTCCTATGAAAATACTTCATTGGAGTGATGTTCTTCCAAGTGATTTGAATGCCTGTGTTTTCAGTTAATTTGAAGGAGTGGGGGGACTATGTGTCAGTACACGTACCCAGTGACACATCTGCTTTTGTCATTAAGTTCATGGCTTGAAGAAAAGCCTTACTCAAACTGTGGATCCTGTTACGGGCGTTTAACCCAGACCTGTGATGGTTTTAAGACTGGAAGAATAATTTGAACTGTGCTTCAGCGTGCAAGTGACTTTTTGGCTGTCGAAGTGTGTGTTTGCTGTGTGGCTGTGTACTCGTTCTCCGAAACATTTATCGGGATTACATATCAGGAAGGTACATGCCTTTTCTACACATGCAGAGTTCTTTAGCCTGCTCCTGCAGGGTACCTCTGACCTCTCTGTGGTGCCATGGGCTTTTATTGGCAGCTGGGAGGGCACAGCTTAGCTCAGAGTGCCAGTTGGTCTGGTGTGGGTGAGCTTCCCACTGGGGCTCTGGTTGGTACGTTATGGCTGAATGCGATGAAATTCCTTCGTTCAGAAATGAATCTGCCAAAGTTGCATATTACCATTTCTGTGGATGTGTATCTAGTAGAGGAGGTTTCTACCTGTCTCATTTTTCCCCCTACAATTCAGAGGGAGAAGGTGGTAAGTCTGGAAAAGAAGGAGCAGGAGTCGTCTCATAAATTGGATGTATGGGTAGAGGAACAATGGCTTGGGTTAGCTGGGGAGCAGTCGCTCTTCAAGTACTGCAGGGCTTTAGAATTAGTTGCTGTAGCATGTTATATTGCCCATTGATTCTACTGTGAAATGCCCAGCCCTCTTACTGTACTTCTTTTATGCCTTTTAATGGTTTAATTATGGTCATAAATGAAACTGATGTACTTCATTCAGTGAAGGAAGTAGAGGAATGACATTTCAACCCAAATATTTGTTTTGCACTGTATTAAAACTCCTGCAGTTTTTTTTAAATGGCTTTTGGCATGTTGATGAACAATATATGCCTGTTACAGTTGTAACCTCTCTAACAAGCTGCCTTCAGATACTGACTGGGAGCACTTTGCTTTCAGATTGCTTTTTTGGGGGGGGGGAGCCTAAGCAGCTGTTTCCATATTTTGATTACTTCCACATTTGTTTCTAAAACATGTACCTAGTAGATGATGTGACACTCCTTTCATTTTTCATGAACTTCAAATGGAGATGGCATGTGTAGTGGGGGGATACAAAGACAAGCCCTGCAAATGTGCAGAAGTTTAAATTTGAATTCAGAGGTTTTCTATGGCATGCATGGCCAACGGCCCAGGTGCAGGAGACAGTAATTCCTGATTTCTGTCATGCACTTGCTTGCTTGAGCCTGTAGATGTCCACAAAACACTGATGCAGCTGCTTCTTTACAGCCTGTTCTGCCACGGGAACTGGGGCAGCGCTGGGCGAGGCGGTGGGCCAGGGCCCGGGTGCGTGTGGGCTGTTGGCGTGGGAGTGGGACTGCGGTGTGGGGGCGGCAGGGGCGGACAATTCACGCTTGCTGTGCTTGCAGGTAGCTGTGGACTGCTGGGTCACCTCTGCTTTATTGCAGCCGCCCTTGCTCGCTTGTTGTCTGGCTGCTGTCAGGACCCGTGCCTTGGCGCGCCGTCGCTGCCCGCAGTGGAGGGTCGCTGGGTTGTGCCCGGCTGACTGGGGTGAGACTCGCGCGGTTTCGGCCAGCCTAGTGCAGGCAAGGTGGCTGTGGGCAGGGGCTGGGCTGGCAGTGCTAGGGCCTCGGCTCCCAAGTTTGTTTCTCGAAATGGCGCACTTATCACTTCTTGAGTTAAACCCCATGTTGTTATAAGAGGATTTCATGCAGTAACAGGCACTGCTGTGTTAGAAAATCTGAGTGAAAAATCCCTTTAGCACTATTTCTTCCATAAGTTTATCAGAGATTAATTATAAAACTGTCTAATACATGTTTTACAGTATCGCTTCGTGCTCAAGTCTGTTCCTGGCACGGGTGTTGTTCTGCCTTTTAAATCTGAAGGCATGTATAGCCTGTAAGGGAGAAATGAAAACTGTAAGTATTAGACAGGTTTCACTTGCTATTTGACAATAAGAAAAATGTGAGGTATCTCCTGGTTAAAGCCAGAGTGGTGTCTGAAATGGAAAACTGTGTTTTGAAACATGACTTTGGAGCAGACTCTACCATTTCTTGTAAGAAAAATGCTTTCTACCAATGAAAATAAGACCTGTAAAACCTATTTCAAATCCATACAGGCTGGGCTGTGGACTGTGAGGGGAAAGGGTTTATTTTTCCATGTGACTTTCAGAAAGTCAATAATAAGTGGCCTTTCCGGAACAACAGGTATCTTTGTAGTTCCAGTTTTGCTTTGTAGTAGCTTGCCCTAGTCCTTCTGCTGCTTTTGGCTTCTTTTCCCAGCCTCTGTCATAATCCGCTTCCTAAAAAAGGCTGAACGAATAAAATGAAAATTGCAATCCTTCAAGTGCCAAGCCTCCAGGCAACAGAGATTAATGGTGTACTTGGCCATGGCTTTGCACTGGTAGTTGGAAAATGTAACTGTGGAGTAGCAGATTAGGAGAATCACCAGTCACTTAAAATAGCTGTTAATAACAGGCTGGCAATGATGGGTATCTCTGTAAACAGCATCACAAGCAAGTTCACTGCTGACATAGTTACTGGCTGTATTTTGCCGGGAGAGGGGATTTTTTTGGAGAAGCCCAGTCCCATGGTTCAGCTCCAGTTCCTATTAGCAGCCTCAGTGTATTGCTAATTAGTCCATGATGCTCCAGTCCTGTGACTTGTTTCTGTTGTGAGAAGCCAAATCCAGGCACAAAGCAGAGGTGGTGCCACCAATATTCAAACACAGCTTCTGTCCCATTGACCAACTTTAGTTATGTTGAAATATTGTGGGGGTTAAGATGTTCCCGTCCTCCCCTTTCGTCAAGTTTAAAAACTGTTGAGACCAAACCAGTGCAGGGGATGGAAAATACAGCTCCAATGGAGAGCTCTAGATGTCCACATTGAGATCAGGGGTCTCTGCCTGCAGGTTTTAAACATTTGATAGACAACTAGGGACTGTGACTGGTGATTTGGTAGTAAAATTTAATCTAAATATGAGTTAGTGATAGTTAATTTTTTCATTTTGTTCAATCCAGTGAAACTCTGCAAGCAAGTCCTGGGAGCGTGAGAGGAAAAGGATGCAGGAGTCTTATCTGTTTAGTCCGGGATGGAAGAAGTTTCATAGCATTTAGCTTCATCACTTTCCATATTTGCCCCCCTTATGTGTTTGGAGTCTTTCTGAAAACACAATGAAGTGCAAAGTCTGCCGTGGCAGCATTGTTATCTGAGAACAGCAACCTCAAATTGGACATTTGTGCTCAATGAAGGTTGCAAAATTGGAAATTACTTACACCACTGACTATTTTATTCCGCCTGTATGTGAAAATGGCTAATGGTTTGTTACCCAGGAAACACTTTCAGTGATTTCTACTCCAGTCTGTTAAAGCTCCGAGCTGGCGCTATTGATGTGTTGCTGTTACTTTTAAAGAAAGGATGGCAAAGACATGGTGTGTTGTTTGGGGTAGAAAGTACCATGGAAAAGGAAAGAATTTAAGGAATGAAGAAAGCTTTGGGAGGTAGCAGAGTATCTGAGCTGTTTAAATCAAAGTGTAATCTACTCAATGGAAGTCTCTGATGAACAAGATTTGCTTTCAAAAAATGTTGAAGATGCTCTCCCTCTTTTGACTTGATTTCTTTTGAGTAAGTGTTTATTCCAAAGCAGAACTCTAATGAATTGCTGATAATTTTTCTTCTCTGAAGTATGTTGTGAAAATCGTATGCTGTCCTTAGACAGTTCCAGGCTATAAGTGAGGAAAAGAATTTCACTGCAGAGTGAGGGAATACTTGCAGGAGCTTGGAGGTCTTCTGGATTTCTTTTGATACGGTTTTCTCATCTTAACTGCAGCTTTTCTTTTGAAAGCGACCAGGGTAGTTTCATGAGCAGTATTGGAGGGAGTTCAGATAGTTGTGAGCAGAAACTACTCCCAATTCTCACTGTTGTTTTCATTAGCCGAGAAGGAGCTGCAGCCACCTACTAAACTTCTCAAGAATTACGGACAAAAGCAGGGAGGGTTTTACAATCTGCACTCTACTGCTTAATATTCCGTAATATCTGTTAAAATGGAAAGCTCTTTCTGGTGTATTTTGCTTTCAATTTTAATAACTCTTTTGGGCTACTTTTGATTAAATTAAGTTACAGCCTTTCTTCTTAATGTTCATCTGTTCTTGCTGAGCACTGGTCAACAGCAGTTGACAAACTGAGGCCTGGTGCCTGCCTGATTGTGGGCAGTGAGTTCCAACCTCCTTCGGCTTCTTGGAAATGTGGGTGTTTATAAAGCATGTTTTCTACATACAATTATCCAAAGGTCTGGTCCAAATCTAGATCAAGTCAGTAAGATGGCTTGATGCCTTTTCTGAGGCTTGAGTAGTGCTCAGCATAACTGATGAAATGGAGTTTTTCTTGCCTCAGCTGTTTGGTGCAGGTGTAGTGTAATATTGCAGCGAGGTGGGGTGGGTGTAGCTGTGCCCTAGGGTTATGTGAGGGACGTGGTGCTGCGCTGGTCCCTCTTGTGGGGGGGGGGGGGTCCTGCCTGTCCCTGTTGCATGTTGTGGCTGCACCTCGCACGTGCAGGTACAGCTGGGGGTGCTGGTGTCTGTGCAATGCAGGCACCATCCTCCTGAGCCAAAATTGCGCCTCAGCGAGGTCAATTAGTTAAACTGGCATTACATGGCAATCCTGGAGCTCTAATCCTATAGGATTACCTCAAGTTTGGCGTTGAATCCAGGGTTGCAAGGGAGCAAATCTGTCCCTGGAAGCCAGCAGATGCTCATAATTGCCAGTGGGACTTTAGTCATTATCACATGTCTCCAAGAAGTAATTAAGAGAAGGCAATAATTAGTCTAATTCTAACCAATAGAACAACAGGACTGATATAGTTGGTTTGAAATTAGAATTTTAGTTTGCAATTGGGAGGCACATGTTTTAATTACAGGGTATAACTGGAGCTAAAGTGCATTGTAGTTTTGTGCCAGGGTATGAGAGAATTCTGAATTTTTTTTTTCCAACATTGTCACTTGATAGGCACTTCTTTTAATCTATAGAAATGTAACGTAATGAACTATGAATAGAAGTTAATTTAACACCTGTGTGGTCTGATTGGCTCAGGGAAAACCTAATCAGTTTATAGTATATACTTAAGCAAGATGAATGGGGAAGGTCAGGATTCAAGTAGTACAAAGCATCTGATTCTGTAATTTACGTGAGGAATAGTAGTGGGTTTTTTTTTCAGACTTTTAGCTCATATGGTAAGCATGAGATACTAAGTCATCATAAACCATAAAAAGCTAAGGATCCAACAGGAACTGATGTTCATATATGCTCATGTTCAGTATACTGTATGGCTGAGCTTCTGTTCTCTGCATAGTAATAAGGCAAACCTGCCATGGGATAGAAAATCAGTAAAATGTCCGCGTGTTGGAGTCTCTGGGGTTTTCATCTCTGACTACACCGTCTTCACAATGGGGCGTTATTTTGGCATCTAAATATGGATTCTGGAGCCTGACATGGGGCATTCAGACCTGAATTAAAAGTAGGGACTAATGCCCTTGTACACCTGCAGGGGGAAGTCCCGATGAATAAAATGAATCATACTGTGATCATGGGTGGAGAGAAATGAAGAACTTTTGTCAGTCTTCGTTTGCAGATGAAGTTCTTTGGTTTTAATCTCAGCGTTTCATCTGCCAATGTAAAGATATAATGGTAGCTAGGAGAGCACCTCCTCACCCCTCCTTACCTCTTTTCCTTTTGCAGAAAGGGATTTTGCTGGCCACTGAGAAAGCTAAGATGGAACATGCATAGCTGCAGAAAAAACATTTTTGGCATAATGAGTTCAAACTTGATGAAAATTCTTCTATTAAAACACAGCTCAGGAAGTAGCCATACAGTAATGACTGGAATGTGTTCCTCAGTCTGGAAGGACTCTGTTGAGCACGTATCACAGCTCAGAGTACAAGCTGATTCATTTGGACTGCTGCAGTCATGCTGAAATTCACACTGGTGCATGGTCTATGTCGTGCTTCCTTAGTTTTGTTCACACTTTTATTTTTAAATGAAGTAATTTGGTTTCTGTGATAGAATACTGATTTTTTCAAACATACCTCTTGAACAGTAGGCAGGGTGAACAGCAGCTCTGTTGATCACAAGTCACAATGTGCTTGACAAGGGATTCTTATGTTTTGCTTGATTTATGCAGCCAAAGGTTAGATGCATACGACTTTCTCACTTAATGTTCCTAATAATGTTGATAATCCTCATAATGTTTATAATCCTCATCATCTTTAGTAACCTGTCTTGCAGAACTTGGAAGCGTAGGTTTAGTCTTCTCTGTTGTGGTCTTTGGGGTAGATAAGTAGTGAAGAAGTACAAAGGAGTTATGCCACTTTTTAATAGGTCTTTGGCTGCTACTTGAAAATACATTTCAGGATTTACCACAGTATCTATGTGAACTGATCTAATCCCTTGGAAGTGCCTGCTCATAGTCTGTGCTACTTTTGAACTGTGTGTGATTAAGGACTTGCAGTGATCTACCTAACAGGATTCAAGATTTTTGTGTTTGATGAGCCTTGAAGACTAGTGACAGGATTCGTGACAAAAGTTCTTTGAAGTTTGGGGGGTTTTAAATAAGTCTGTTTTGAAATACTTTGTTTACAGTGGAAAATAATTTATGCAAAATTAGGGGAAAATAACTTATGCAAGACTTGGATGGGGGTATGGGTGCTGAGAAGAATTGAAGGTTGCCCGTTTCCTTTGAGATCATGTTGGATTGACACCTTTTTTTTTTTTTTTTTTTTAAGAAGGCTGAACAATAGCATTTTTCATCTGTTGATCTCAACAGGTGTTTGTTTGAGATGCCATTGAATGTTTGGGGCATCTTATGACAGGTGGCACATCTTTCCACTTTGTCTTCTGTTGGCTATATGGGTTATTCCCTGATGCCTCAGTAGGTCTTCCCTCTGGCTGAATTGTCATCAAGATGTTGTAAAAGGTGTCATTTAGCTAGGGAGAGGATATAGTCTAGCTATCCCATAGAAAAGAACAGGGTTGTAATTTTCTTGATCTAGCACAGCTGCTGTCAGTAGTATGCAGGTGGGCAAATTAAACCAAATTAAGTATTTCGATTCCAGAAACTCTTAGTTGTGTTCACAATGTTGAAACAAAAGGTTTCTGATCAAATTTCTGTAAGTGAAGTTCATCATTTTTACTCCCCAAGCTTTGACTGAAAAAGTAGAAATAATAAAAATTTCTGTAAGTTGGGAAATCAGCGCCTCTACTTTCCTATATTTATGGTTGTTAATGTTAAAAAAGAAAGTCTCATCTGTCTTTCCCTGGGGAATAACAGAACTGAGGAGAAAATGTATCTACTCCCACCTTAGGAATAGCTCAGAAACAGATGCTTTGCAAAAGAACTACTCTTAAGAGATTGCAGTTAAATGCACTGTTGCCAAAATTAGAAAATGAAGTTATTAATGGCCTTTCTAAAAGCATGGTTGTTTCTAAAGATTACAAACTCTTGTGATGACTGCTACGTTTCTGAAAAAGTCTTTGAAAAAGATGCTACGCATATGTAGGGGGAAAAGAAGGAAACGCTTTAAACCAAACCCCACCCGCACTGTGTGTCCTGATTTTACATGCTTATCAGTCAAAAGCAAGTATTCTACCTGAAGGTTTCACCATTCAGGGGGTTACCTTCATGAGGGCAAATTATGGGTTGTGGGAGAATTTATTTCTGGAAAAGTGGTGAAAACATGGCTGTTTCACAGATGTAATTTTCTGGTTTAAAAAAATATGTTTTCTCATAATACATCAATTTCATTTTGTGTCTCATTACTTTAGTGACACTGAATAAATGTTTTCTTAGTAACAAAAATTATGTATTGACCTTAACTGATCCAGTCTTAACTGTTTGATATGAATAAAAATGAGTCTTGTTTTTAGTAAGAAAAGCATTCTGAGGGACAGCAGTGTGCTTTGTCCCACTGTGGCTATAAGGCATGCAGAAAAGCTTTTCTCTCAAGCAAAACTCTATAGCTGAAGCCTTAACGAGGGTCTGAGTTCCTCTTTGAGACTCGTGGGTCCAACAGTAGTTCCAGTTTTGCCCTCCTTGACACTGTAATGTCAGGGATCTCTTTCAGATGTGTTGTACCAGGGTCAGGAAACACATGGAGTCTGGTTCAGCATCCATCCATCCATTGTACCTGCTGCGTTGCCCCTGTCCACATGCTGTTCTCTCATCCTCGTTTTTCAGCTGAGCTTGACGTTTCTTGTTTCTTCCACAAATATTGCATACTGGTGGTTCCTAGTTTCAGTTAGCTGCTTAAGAGGCAGCTGTGCTTTGTGTGTGTGTGACACTTCAAAGCAACATAGACAGTATAAGAATTTTTTTTGGCTGAAACCCCTTATTTTGCAAGTAAATAGGTCTACTGGTGATTTTATGATAATACTCATGGGGGACAGTTGATACAGGAAAAAAAATTGCTTTATTCAGTTTTTAAAATAAGAACCTTCACATTTGGTTACTAGAACAGTGTCTAAGGAAGGCTTGTTAGAGTGGCCTTTTTACAGGAGAAATAAGGGCTTTGTGGCAATGGCCTGGTCTTGATGAGAGATTCGTTGGAGAGGAACATTTTCAGCTTCAAAATGGAGTATTGAGCCAAAGGAGTGGAGAGGAGGAGTGCATTGCACAGTGCCTGGAATAATTCAGTGAACACTTGCTTGGGCCAGGAGGGATCTTGGTTTGCTTTGTGGGTAAGAGATACTAAGGTGCCTGTAAATTCAGCTGAACAGTGGCACAGGACTAGAGTAAAACTACAAGACAGCCTGAAAGCACTTTTATTCACTGTTTTGGGCATTTGTGGTCATTTTGGTAACAATACTTTACCCACCCTTACCAACAATTAAAAAATTGCCAACAAAAAGAAGGCAAAAAATGCTCCACTTGACTCCCTGATAGAAGGGTGTTTTTTGCAGAACTGCTAGACACCTACTTTTTTTTATTTTTATCAACCACTCTCAGTGAAATTTGCAACAATAATAGCAGTAATAACAATACGCTTACTGGTTTACAGGTCCAATAATTGCAGGACTATTACTGCTTTACAGCGCACGACTCCCATGCCCCCCCCTTTTTTTTTAAGGAACAGTGCTGTGATGTAGCTTTTCATCCATCTTCAAATGTTTGCATGTCAAACCTCTAGCAGAATGGTGAAAACACTTCCTGATTCAGTTGCCTTCCTCTTTTCTAATATTCACTCTACAGATCCCTTGAAATTATTTCTCTTTCCCTGCAGATTGCTGGTTGGAGCTCCTCGGGAAAAGGCCTTTCCATCCCAACAAGCCAACAGAACAGGTGGATTGTACAGCTGTGACATCGCATCTCCAAATACACACTGCACACGTGTTGTATTTGATGAGGAGAGTAAGTTCTTCAGCGGTTTTATTTTGGATTGAAACAGTTGTCTGATTTCTTATTTGATGTGGTCCTTTCCAGAGGCAGTGTATCAGATGGTTGCTCCTATGGATTTATATGTAACTTATTTTGCATCAGAATAAGTTGTAGCTTAATTGCAAAGATAGCATAAGATGCTTAAATCTTGGTAGATTTGGATATTCTTATTTTTTCGTAAACTGATGTGACATGAAGTAATATACTGGAAGTATTTAATAAAATGGATGTTGTCAGTGATAAAATGTACAGACACTGCCACCTGCAGACTGTCTCATGTACTGTATGGAGTGCCTGCCCTGACAGGGACTTTAAAAAAAAAAAAAAAAAAAAAAAAAAAGAGAAAAAGTAGTTAACTGTTAATATTTGAAGCTGTATTATGATAACTCTGCAGCGGACCCGAAGATGGAGAGTAAAGAAGACCAATGGATGGGTGTAACTGTCCAAAGTCAGGGGCCAGGAGGAAACGTGGTGGTAAGTCTAAAGGACTAACTTACAAAAACGTTTTGGGCCTATGGTAAATATTCTGAATTGTCTGCATTTCTGTGCAGCTTTCTGAAAGGTAACTTTCCTATGTTTACTCCTGTGATTTCTTGTAAGGATGGACTTAAATGTCTTCCTAGCGAAGTAAGATACTTGAGATTGTAAAAGCTTTGAATTATTTTTCTAACTGTGAGTTAGCCTTTCTTTATAACGTTTGTAACAATGTAGGCTGGATGGTTCATTTTCAGGGTGTCTACTTTTTTTTTTTTTGATACACACATTGTTTCTTTTAAATACCATTGGCTACAGACATAGGGAAAAATAGTGTGATAAGGTTGTAAAAGTAGCAGCCTATCATCAGCCTGTTTTCCAAGATGGATCAGCCTCGCTTTAACTTTAATCTGGGACTTTGGCTGAGTTGCTCCTATGAATTAATGTGGCCATTGCACTGCAGTAAGACTACTAGCTATCCTTTATTTTATCAATATAGAGTTATTCTTCATTTTATACAATACAGAGATATTCTTTATACAATACACAGAGAAAAAGCTTTCAGGAATTACCAGAGAATGTTACTTTTTTTAGCTCTTTCTCAGTTAAATAAACCTCTGGTGGTGCTGCAGGATACCAGCTACATTATAAAATGGGTGTGCAGTGAAGCTTCCCCATCTAATTATACTCTTGCAGGTTAATGCCACTGCTTCCAAAACTGGAGGCAGGTGACTTCAGGGTGTGAATCTGGAGTTATTGATGGATATAGAGGCAGTAATAACTTGCTTCAGTCTGCCTCAGAACCCAAAGGGGGGAAGAGCAGACGGAAAGAGTCCTGCTCGTTGAATAATTAATCATCAACTAGTGCTGTCTCATCTTCTCTGACAAGGAACTTTTCTTTGTAAGTGATAAGTGGGAAGTGCACTTATTAGATGCGGTGTTGGCAGCCTGAAGGTTGCTGTGCAGCAGGGCAGTGCTGCAGTGCTCTAAGTGTGGAGCAGCTGGGTGTTTGCTTAATATTTAAGCCTTGATAGGAAGCATAGAAAAGGTATGTCAGCTGAGAAACCTGGCTTGCTTGTGCTCTTCACACACCTACTACATCTGGTTCTGCATAAAACACTGCTGGCAAAGGGGTTTGATTGTTCCACCTCTTTTTACAATGGTTTGGTGGTTACACCACTTAACCCAGTGGCTGTTTATCCTTTGTGTTAAATATTTGATCAGAATTCTGTTCCCAGGTGAATGGTCTAAAAGGTTAAGGAACAGGTTGTGCTCAGTGCTGCTGCTCTCTATCCCAGTGACAGTTACCCTGTAAGTGGAACATCCAACATAGGAAGTAGGAAGAACTTCTCTCCCCTTCACTGGAAAAGCTTTCAGCCTCTGCTTTGTGGCATTTGTCTGGAAGGGATGAGTTCTGAGTAGTCTTAGGTAGATGGTAGTTGAACCAGCTTCTCGTGTCCTGCACAAGCGTGTAAGTCATTTAATTCTGACAGCTGTGGGGAAACACAGCCACTTCTTTCTTTATGAGAGAGAGGGTGGTTCTCTCCTCACTTCTTGGAAGAGAGGGATTAGGTATCAGGGAAGGCTTTAGGGCTGAAAACTCTAAATCCCACAGAGAAGAGGGATTTAACCATGTGACCTTCCTTGACCATGAAGCTAGTTGTTCCAACTTGTATCCATAGATGCCCAACTTTTCCCATATATTGCCCGTAGGGAACAGTGGACTCTTTCTCTGCATTGCAGCACGGATGTGTCTACAAGGTGACTGACTTACAGCATTGGTAGCATGGAGTATTGCTACAGGAGACCAGCCTCCTTTGGTCACTTGCAAACAAGCATACAGAAAGCATCACTCATTATCTCTTCTATCTTGCAGACATGCGCACATCGCTATGAGAAAAGGCAGTATGTAAACACAGTGCAGGAAACCCGGGATATCATTGGAAGGTGCTATGTGCTGAGCCAGGATCTCACTATTAAGGATGATATGGATAATGGAGTATGGAGCTTCTGTGATGGTCGTTTAAGAGGCCATGAGAAGTTTGGTTCCTGTCAGCAAGGTGTTGCTGCTACTTTTACTAGAGACTATCACTATATTGTGTTTGGTGCCCCAGGCACTTACAATTGGAAAGGTATGACCTGGCTTCCTTCCTACCCACCCTTCCTGTTTCCTCTGAGATTGCTCACAGGGGTTGCATCCTAAGGTTTTTTTTGTTTGTTTTTTTTTGTTTGTTTGTTGTTTTTTTTTTGGGGGGGGGGGGGCGGGTAACAGGGATCTAATGATTTTACCCTGTTCTCACAAAATGTTAATGCTCCTGTATCAAAAAAATTTACTGAAGCTCCTTTAAATATCTTTGAGGGAGTGCTTATGAATGGATAATGGAACTTTGCATATATGTACAGCAATTTTTTCCCTTATTAGTCTTAACCTTATGGTGGGATTGAGTGCTTGCTTTGAGACTTCCATACTGGAACAAATTACTAAATCATTTTAAAGTTATTTGATGAACCTTTTCTCCTGGGTTTGAGCAACTGTTAGATAGCTGCACTGAGATGTGTTTATCCTACAGTATTCTCCACTTTGTGAAGTCTGTGGAAGGTAGTACTTCCCAAATTAAATACTGGAGCATTGCAGGAAGATAACTGAACAGACCAATACTAGATGTATTCATATCTAAATCCATGGATATCCATGTAAAATTCCATGGATAATCTGTCTGAGTAAGAGCCAAGTACTCTGTATCATTTAGGAGATATTCCAAAACTTAAGGGAAAAAACCCATAGATTTTCTCTGTTAGTTTAAACTGAGAAGTATCTAAGTGGCCAGCTCTGTCTGTCTCTTTTTTTTTTTTTTTTCCTTAAAGTGATTTTTCCCATCACACTTATTACACCAACAGCTGTAAATACTTCCCTCTTTAGAACATCTGATCCCTCAGCCATTACATTTTTCCCCTCGTACACCTGTGCCTGCTATATGAACCATGCAAAATCTTTTGAGTTAAGCTCTGGCACAAGGTGTACTTTAGTGAAAACTTAATCTTCCACGTATCTGTCAACAAAATCTGACCAAGCTGAAACAGCATATTTAGTTCAGACACTGTTTTACTTTAATTGCAGAGAAGTGCTATGACAGTGTATCGGTCATAAGAGTACTCTTTTGTATCATGGAAAAACATGTTTGTGCTTGCCAAAATGTTAAATATGCCTGTTGATAAAAGGGAAGCACACATTTTATCAAACAATAGCTCTTTTCCCCTTAAATAATGTTTTCTAAATATATCACCGGTGTTTGTCATAGCTGAACAGTAAATTTTTTTTTTGTATTCCTGTGTACTTACCTCCGTTTTAAGAGAGGCTTTATGAGGTTAAGAACGGTGGGATGAGGGCAGTTCCTGACCAAGTTGGTCCCATGTTTTTGTTGAGAATTTTCTTAGTATCCCATGTTTTCCAGATCATTGCATGGCCTCTCTGTAGAGCAGCGTGAGATTCTGGCACGTGGATAGAACTTAGAAATTCATTGCCTTTTGAAAACACTTTCACCCAGTGTACTGTTCTGTGTTTGTCCCATTTAAACAGCAGTCACTATCTCATTTTTTGTAATTAATATTAGTTGAGAACCATTTGTTATTTTTCTCCCTTACCATTCATTTGCTTTTATTTTATCATTTCATTTCTTCAGGGGTGGTTCGTGCAGAGCAAAAGAATCAGACATTTTATGATCTGGGTATCTTTGATGATGGGCCTTACGAAGTTGGTGATGAGAGCCGCCAAGATAAGAATCTAGTTCCTGTTCCAGCTAACAGTTACTTAGGTAGGATTAAGCACCTATGGTAAATCTCTTTAGGCTTCTTAAACATTTGTGATCCCAGCCTGGTGCAATGATACAAAATGGGAGCAGAAAATCCTTCATTTGTGGACCCTGTAACATGTTAACCGTTATGGGTAATTCACATCTCCCTCCATGTCTGTGGGCCAGTTTTAAGTGTGAGATGATACTCTGTGGAGGTACCTAGAAGAGCTGCTGATTTAGTGAGAGATTTAAGAGCTGTGATGAGGACCTACAGATTCTTGGGGAGTGATTATAATCACTCTAGTGGTTAAGTACAGGGTATGGATCTGTAGTCCTTAGTCACAAGCTCTCTGCCCTGTGGTATCAGAAGGTTTATCAAAATTTGAGTTTCCGGATGTAACCGTTTCTCTCTCCCGGTAGGTGAATGCAATTTTTTTTTATTCTTCAAGTTTTTAAAACTCCAGTGGCCTTTTTACAGGCCTTTAAAATACTGGAATATGAGTAGTGATTGCATTTTAAGTGTATGTCTGTGTGTGTGTGCGTGTGTGTTGCAGGAGGTGAGTCTCTTGCACTTTGTGCATGCATGAAAGCAGAAATAAGTCCTTACACCACTGGATGTTACTGTACACCGGTGAGGTATGTTGGTGCAGAGAAAAGGCTACGCTGCATTTTTGGGAAGGCCTCATGTAAAGCGTAAAGAACCTTTCTGTTCTAGTGCAGATTTCTGTCATGTATTGATCCACTGCTTTTGGCAGATGCAACAAATACAATTTTGGTAACTTGAGACTGGCGTTTCTGTGTGAGTGGTGGAAAGTTGAACAGTTGGGAAGGGCAATGCTAATACAAAAAGTGAAAGCAAGTCAAAAAAAGAGCCAGCTTGGAGGTACATATCTGTTAGAAGAAATAGAACATAAACTTCTGTTAAATATCAGCAATAATTACTGGGTGTTAAAAAAAAAAAAGAAATCATAAGAGCTTACGTTAGAAAGACAAGCTGATAACCTCTTCTGGTGAAATAAGAATTGGCAAGGTGAGGAGTGCTTGTGGACATGTCTTTTGCTGTGAACAGAGTAATACTGACTTTTTGCAGTTTTGTAACAAATGCATTTATCTCCTAAATGTAAGTGCTGCCTTTGATTTGTCATGATCAAAACCACTTCCAGGCAAGCCTGCTTTTCACTGGCATTGCTGTGTTCCCTCTGTTTAGACAGTAAACAAACATGGTTATAGCTGCTTTGCTTAACTACTGTTTTTTTCTCTTCAATCTTTCACTCGTGTTTACAGGTCTTCTATTTTTGACAGCTGTATCTGATACTCATCCAGATCAGTTTGTGTACAAAACATTGCCTCCCAGCATACAGGTGGACAAATCGGTGGATGTAATGATGAATAGCTACTTAGGTTTGTGGCCACTTGAGGTGGCAGCATCTGGTCAGACATAATCTCCAGACCTTTGACATGGTCCTCTCCCTTCCATACGCCCTCATCTCAAATACACTGCAAGTAAAAGCATGTAAAAACAGGGATTCAGATGAAGAGGAGCTTGCAGAATAACATGGCTTCAGAGAAACACTGATTTGTCATGCATTTCTCCAAACCCTCTCATCCCTCCCCCAGATGGGACTCCCCAAATTTTTCTGGAACTGTCTCATTGTGAATTGCTGTAACTGAGAATTTTCATAGTAGTGGTGAAGTGTTTCAGAAGGGAGATAGCTGTCTGCTGGCTAGTACCTTTCTTCCTTGCCATGTGCATAATTTTCTACTTTGGCCTTCATTGGATATGTTGGTATATGCAGTATATTCTTTCAACTCAGTTTTTCATATATTTTAAAACGTATTGGCTTTTATAAAGAATACGTAAGACTAAATTCATTTGAACATGTCCTTCAGGGCTGCATTAAATCAAAATTGCCAATTTCACCATTACTGTGTAACGCGATTCTCAAATACCGTATACATCATTCGTGTAAATACTGTGCTTGTGCGGTACATTTTGCATGTTTGCAGTAGAGTGAAACTGACTTGTACTTGGAAAGTTTTATAAATAATTTTGCCAGAGGAGAAATACTGGAGCTATATTCAAGTGGTAAGGTTTCATAATTTCTAAGCTGGTGTGTTTAAAAATGATCTTGTATTTGGTGTCCGTGAAAAGTAGATCTGAGTGAGCAATGAAATAATACATTTTGTGGGGGAAATACTTAAATGTAATGTATGGAGGAGTGTAGACTTGTAAAGATGCATCCGCCAGTCCAAATAGAAATGGGGAATTCCCAGTATACCATACTCTGTCTTAGGCAAAACTTCTATTCATTATACCACTTTAATATAGTAGGGGAATTTATTTTTCTGATTAACAATACAAGCTGTGTGTTTATTTGTTTATATTTTCTTTCTTTCTCTGTTAAAGGTTTCTCTTTGGACTCTGGTAAAGGAATTGTCTCCCAAGATGAGATGACTTTTGTGTCTGGTGCCCCAAGAGCCAACCACAGCGGAGCAGTTGTTTTACTGAAGAAAGAGAAAAATCAGAGAGCACTTTCACTCGAGCACATGTTTGAAGGAGAAGGGCTGGCCTCTTCTTTCGGCTATGATGTTGCTGTTGTGGATCTCAACAATGACGGGTACGGCCTTGGTTAACTCCTGCTGCCTGTGTAATGAAGGATGGCAATCTGGTTTCTCTCTGCTTTGGTTTTTCACATGAGAAATACAAGGAATGCCAAATCCCATCTTCCGTATTTTGTTGGAGGAAATGGCGAGCATCTCAGGGAACAGTCAGGTCACAGTTGACATTTCTAATTATAGAAAAGAGTTTTATTTCAATTTAAACAATCAGTGTAAACAAAGAAAGAAGAAACAAATCTCATACCCAGAGAAGGCCCTAGAAGATCCTTGTATGTCACAAAGGGAATATAATCGGTTTGTAGTATCAGTGGAGCTGTTGTTGCTCAGCCAGTTTAATGTATTTTTTAGTCTTTGTTTAGAGCTCTTTGGCTAGCTGACCTTGAGACCACAGTCAGATAAGTTATTTTTCACAGTTCTTCTGTAAAAGGACTGCTTTTTTTTTTCTTTAATTCTAAGATGGCAAGACATTGTTGTTGGAGCCCCCCAGTATTTTGACAGAAGTGGAGATATTGGTGGTGCTGTGTACATCTACATTAACCAGCAAGGCAAATGGGAAGGAGTAAAACCTATTCGCTTAAATGGAACCACTGACTCCATGTTTGGCCTGGCAGTTGAAAATGTTGGGGACATTAATCAGGATGGATATCCCGGTGAGTGACAAACAATTACAATAAAAATATGTGTGACTTTTTTGCTAATGCCAGACTTGGAACATCTTACCCTTATCATGATTGCAAGCTCCAGAAAGAGTAAGAATGACTTTAGATGTTGCAACTTATTTTCAACAGATATTGCAGTAGGGGCTCCGTACGATGGGTTTGGCAAAGTATACATTTATCATGGATCCAAGAATGGAATAAATACAAAACCAGCACAGGTAATGAAATAACCTTTACTATATATAATTAGTCTTGCACAAAATGAAAGGAACGACGGGGCTATCCATCTTCTCCCTTTCTATTAATGGGGTGGTGGGTATGCAGAAAAGTCATAGGACCCTTCAAAGATGGCACTGCTGACCAGAAAGATTAGGAATTCTTGATTTTAATACACATTTTTCTTTCTGGGGCAGTCCTTTAGCACCAGTAATATGTAGAGAAGGAAGAAGGCATGTAGATGTGTAAGTTTTGGTTTTTTGAAAGAAATTTGGGGATTTGAAAATAATTGGTTTCTTCATTTTCTCTTTCACTACTACTACTTCACTTTCTTTTAAAAAAAAAAAATGTTTCTGCCTTTCTTTTTTTTGTGAGGACCACTGTGTTCAGTTAGCAAGGTGAGAATGGAACTTGATGGCACTTCCTAGTATACTGCTAGAATACTTTCTACAATACTTTTTCAGTTTCAAGTGCCTACACTGCATAAATACTGTAAAGACACACAAGCTAGGCAACATTCCTATGCAAAACAGCCATCATTTCTGGTACTTGCTGCTGTTGCAAAGTAGCTTCTTGGAAGAAAAGCAAATCATCTTGGCACTGCAGTGTCATTTACCTGAACACAGAGGTCCTATTTCCTTGTGTGTCTTTTTTTTTTTTTTTTTCCCCTCCTGGCTATAGGACAATGATGTTCACTTGTTACTTACTTCACTTTTATAGCTTTTAAATGTCTGAATTTCCTCAATCTGTTTGCTCTTTAGATTCTTGATGGTGAAAAAACAGGCACCAGTTTCTTTGGTTACTCTATTGCTGGAAACATGGACCTGGATAAAAATGCCTACCCTGATGTTGCTGTTGGTTCCCTTTCAGATTCTGTATCTGTCTTCAGGTATTATATACAGAACTGCATTACACCAAGGTTTTGGTTTTTAGTTTTTTAAAAACATACTGCTTAGAAGTAACAAAAAGCTGTTTGGCCTGGAGCATATTTTTCCTTCTAGAAGTTGGAAATTCTGGGGGAAAAAAAAATCCATAAATTGGTTTGTTACTTTATGCCCCTCTTCTGACCGAGAATACAGGGCAAGAGGGTGAATGTGGACAGTTACTGTGGAGTGCTGATGTGTGTAGTGTGTCTGTAACTACCCTGGCTTTGCCCTGTGGTAACTAACTTGGATGCCCGTGTCCTTCGATGGAATTAAGGGTGACAAGTAATTCTTTTGCCTTAAGAAAAGAGAAGTTAACTGATACATTTGCTAGAGCTTTTGTTTGCTGCTGTTACATAAATCTAATCCTGCTTTATTGAAGAAAGACCCAAACCAAACCAAACCCTTCTTTTGGAGCTGAGGATCCAAAAACAGTGAGGCATACAGCCTTGCTGAGGTTCCAGTGGGGTCCATGAAACAGCTGTGAGGAAGCCCTGCAGATAGGATCCTTTTGGATTTCTGTAGTACATGCCTTAATTAGGGATGAGGTCATGGTCTTTTGCAGACCTCTGCTTTTTTTCCAGTTTAATGTACTGTTAAGTTGAATTCACTAGTAATGAGCAGGAAAAGGGCTGTCTCCTCATCAGAGCTGTGAAGGCTGCATCAGGTTCAGGTCTTCGGTGGTTGCTGTCAGGTCCCAAAGGAGGAGGAGCAGAAATTCTAAAACTGGTTGTGTCAATTTTGGGGATGAAAACAACTCTACCTTTCAGGCAGAACGACCTTTCCTACAATTTTTTGATGATCACATCTCTAAGGTGTATAGGATTCGTGTACATAATTGGAATGTTCTTAAATACACTGAAACAGCACTCAACAAAAGCAACTCATATTGCTTGTGGAAGAGAATAGAGTAAGTGGAAGGGAGGTCGGCTAGATTAAGTGTTCTGCTTACTCAAAAGGAGCTTTAATCATTTGCTGATATGGGCAGTACAAAAACTTGTACAAAGGTGAGAATGAAAACCTTTATGGTGATGAAGAGTGCAATGGGTGGCCCAGTTAAAAGAAATTTGCTAGAAAAGGAGGAGGTGGCTTACTGGCCATTTTAAACAACCCTTAGATGCTTTGATGAGAGCAGTATGAGCTCATTCATTTGTTCATGTGAACTGTCTTTTCTTGTCCCTTCCAAAAAGGAGGAAAAGTTGTCAGACTGAATTATGGTTACAGCCTACATGCAGAGGAGTCAGGAAATGAAAACATAATTTCCCCCAGCCACCCAGGCTCCACATTAAAGCTGTTGCGGACATCAACCTGAATGAACTTCAGTACCTACAGTTGTTCACAGGGGCTGAATTGCCATTGGGGTGGGAAAAATCCCTTTGAATTTTCTGGTTTTTATGTGTATAAAAAGACAACCACAACATCACGTTAATGTACCCTGCTTCCCTGTCAGGCATTTAATACAGTTGTTTTTTGTGACTTGCTTTGCTTAGCTTTAAGTAGTCTTCTTTTGTTTCTAACCATTATCAAAGCCAAACTCTGTGTTTCTTGGGGTGTCTTTGCTGCAAATCAGTGCAGGCATGGAGGACACCTAGGATTCACATGAATTATTTCATTAATCTTAACAGAAACTTTTCCTTCTTTTTACTCCCCGTTTTCCCCCCAAATGAAGATCTCGGCCTGTGATAAGCATTAGAAGAAGCATTACAGTACAGCCTGACAGAATTGATCTAAAGAAAAAGAACCCTGAGGACCGTAGTGAAATATGGTAATTAAAAACAAAAATTACTCTATCAGAAGCCTTGGTGTATTAAGTTTTCTGTTGTCAGAATTCATTCTGTCAGTGATGATGTTAAAGTGAAGGGGTATAACAGTCACACAGGTTAAGCAAATGTATCTATATATGATAATTTTGACTTCCTGAATTTGTTATGCCTACTGTACTAAAAGTGTGGCATATGTTCTGTTCATAATGTCCATTTTTGAAAATGAATGTCACTTTGCCACTTAAGACTTTTAACACTTGCAAGTGTCTTAACTTGTACAGCTTTCTCCTGAGTAGAGATGTAAGAGCAAATGCCAGAAAATATTTTTTCTAATTGCTTATCAACCATTTTTTCTTGCTTTGTAATTCAGTTTAGTAAGCAGCAAATTACTGTTCTAGCATGAATAACACAGTCTAAGACTGATAATATCAGTCAACGGACTATTAAAACTTTTCAGTCTGGACCATGCCTTACTGAAGTTAATACTAATTTCTTGCCACTTTTTACAGGATGGATGTGAAAGCATGTTTTCAATATACTGCAAACCCCAGTGATTTAAATCCAAGAATAAGTAAGTTTTTAAGAGAAGTATTTTTTATCTGTTTGTTACATGGTTTGTTTTTTTCTTTTTTTTCTTTAGAGTGTATCATGGAAGAATAGTATGCAAATTATAGTGACTCATCTCAGACTGACCATCAAATTTAAAACGTGACTGAATACTAAGGTCAATCAGCTATCACACTATCTGTATGTAGAGTAACATGTATTTAGAGTCATGCTGGTATATTAGGAAGTTTTGTGGATGACAGACTGAACTGAAGCTTTCTGGGTGATACTACTGCCAGTGAGCAAATGGCTGCCATACAGACCAAAAACATTTTGCCTCTCTAGGTTACCGCTGCTTTAGAAAAGTTTTAAAAGCCCATTTCATATATCACTAGTAAGCATCATTTCTTATTGGAGACTTACTGTATAAAACAGTGTTCTGCATTCGTGAAAATGGTTTTGTGGAAATAGGTAACTGAAATAAAAAAAATCTTCATATTAACAAGAACCTAGAAGACTGTGCCATAAATACAGTTAAAAATGTAAAGCATTAGTTTCTCATGTCTCCTGTTTTCTCTCATTACAATGCCGCTGTTACTACACCTCAGAAAACTGTAGAATTTTGAGAGGAAATGAGAAGAATTTTAAGCCCAAACCTCATTTTCCCCCGGGTTGTCTTGAGTTTCTCAGTAACTAGTAAAAGCTGTAGGATGTGCCTGAATAAGGTCCTGGTCCTTCAACAGGTCAAGTGCTTCCAGCTCTCGGAGGCAGCTCACGTGTGCCCACCTGCGTGCTTCTGAGGCCCGGCATGCTCAGTGCTGTTCCCATCCTTGCAACACTGCATTAGCTCTGTGAATACAGAGATGATTAGAAGATGCACAGAGTTCAGCTCTAATCAAAACATGGCTCAGCATACAACTAGAAAGCTCTAGTCACACTTTTGCCCTCAGTGTTAAAATCAACAGTGTACCTTGACCTCAAAACCCTGCTGGATGCTTAGGTGCTATTTGGGACAAAACAGAAATCAAGGACAGCGAGTCAAGAGTATTTACAAAGTTTTTGTATCTCAGCCCTCTGCTGGCTCAACAGCAGCAATTACATCTCCTCCAGCCAGCTCTGCATGGTGGTGAAGTAATGGGGTACTTTTGGAATAAAAGAATATGGTTTAGAAGGTTCCTTTAGATAAACGCACAGGGTACACAGCCCTCAACTGGAGAGGGACAAAACTGACAGATGGAGAAAGTTTTGTAAATAACTGAAAACAGTTTGTGAAGCCCAGCACTGGCTGAAACAGTCTTCTCCACGTACCTGGAGAAATTAAAAGTTCTTTTTAATAAGGCAAGGGTTCTTTTTTATAGTGACCTACTTTATTTCTTCATATAGAGATCAACTATACATTTGAAGCAGAAAATGAGAGGAGGCAGCTAGGCCTGCCGTCTAGAGTACGGTTTAAGGACCACCTGTCTGATCAGTTTACTGCAAGTACAACCCTAAGGGGACAGAACTCAAAAGAGTGTGTGACAACCAAGCTTGTACTGCAGGTAAGGCAGAGTATTTTATTTCATTTAGATCCATTTAAAACAAAAGTGTGCTCTTTTTTCAGCCTCATGGTACCTTTGTGTAGAATTTAAAAGGCACATGCAATATAAAGTTTCAAAACTAGAAAACAACTATAGTGAAGTAGTACCTTACTACTCCCTGCACACATGCTGCTTCCTCCTGTTGCCTTTCTTACAAAGTATGAATAAAAGTTGTAGCCACTGCAGAATGCTCTGGAGGTCAATAGAGCTGAACTAATTTAGAATAAGAGATGGAATAAATGCCAAAAATGGAGAGCTGTTTCCAACAGAAGTAATTGTTACAGAATTTAATGGTGTGACTGGCTAGGAAAAGAATTTTAATCCCTAGAAAGCTTGGTATGTGCTCTCTTGACTCGGCTGCTACACTGGCCCTTAAAGGTGGCACTGCTCCAGGAGCTCAACAAATTCTGTATGTGTGGCTCAGGAGTAATGAGCCAGCCTCCAAGGCTGCTTTTGACCGCAGCAAATTAAAGAGTGTGAACTTAAGCAATAGGGAGAAAGTATGTTATTTTACTGTTGTAGTGTGAATTCCACTTGCCTGAGTTACCATCTGTTGTTCCTAGGAATTCTTAACAGTGAGAGAAATCATCAGATTGGGAAGCAAAAAAAAAAAAAACCACCAGTACAGCTAGGTTCCTTGTGTTCTTGCCCATTTTTAGAAAATGCTGGTTTTCTATATAGTGAATAGTTTTAATAGGGCAAAATGTAGCAGAAGAGTTTGGTTCACTGCTTGTTCTAATATGTGTATCAAAAGCTAAATGTGTATCATTGTGTTGTTTTTTCTTCTCTGCACTAATTATGTCATTTATATATTTTAACAGGAAAAAATTAAAGATAAGCTACGCCCCATTCCAATATCAGTCAGTGTTAAAATTGCTGGCCTGGAGTCTAGTTCACCGTCCACAAGAAAAGAGAGAGCACTTCCAGATCTTATACCAATTCTAAATTCAAATGAATCTGAAACAAAGACCACAAAAGTAAGCCTTTGATACCACATTTTCCCATAAATCTGTACTTTGATACATCACTGACTTTTAAAGGCTGTAGAAAGCTAAATTACAACCAAAGGAAATAACTGGGGTGGCACTGGACTTGTAACTACTGGCTTTTGTTTTGCATTTTGTTATGAACTTGTTACAAAACATTATGAACTAGATCCTGTGTTTCTTTTGCAACAAAAGGGAAGATAGTATAGCTGCTAGTTTTTTTTTTCTGTCCCCAACAATTTTAGCAGGAAATGTACTTTTGATTAAAAATGGAAATCCATCATCTCCCACTGTGAACACTTGTCCCACATCACAAAATAATGTACATCCTAATTCTTCCATGATAAGGATGCTGCAGCAGCGTTAGAGCTCTGCAGCAGTGACATAGAGGGAGTATCTCGGGTAAAAGATGTCATTTCCTCAGTGCTCACTGAAGAATCAGACTTACAGATGCTTTTTCTCATTAGAAGTGTACCTCTTACTTAGAATTATCTAACTCTGCCTTTTAGTCACATTTAAAGTTCTAAATTATCAGCATCAAGGGCTGTCTCACAAAGAAAAACTGTCTTGACAGGCGAGAAGAGTCAGGTTAAAAATCTTACTCTATCCAGGAAAGTGTCTCTGAGTTCCCTGTAGGTGCTTTATGCAGTGCACATCAGAATCTTGTTTTAAGCTAGTATCATGTGGCATGCAGTAAAAGTGCTTTGGTTTTATTTAGGTGGAGTTCTTAAAAGAAGGATGTGGAGAAGACAATAAATGTCACAGCAATCTGAAACTTCAGTACCGGTTTTGCACTAGAGAAGGAAATGAAGACAGGTTTACTTATTTACCACTGTAAGCCTTGATTAATGCATTGCTAAAATTCAAATTATTAACAAGTGCTTCAAAGAACTTCTGGGAGATAGAGCAGCTTTATTCTGTTAGTCTGGCAAATGCAGCCCTATGACATAGTACTGATCTGTCAGGGTGGGGAAGGTGGGGGAGCGGGCATGAGCTTTAGAAGAAGAGTAGGGGTATGGAGAGAAACGGATACAAGGTGGCCACAACCATGCAGGTGTGGGCTAAAGGTTAGAAAAAAAAGTTTCTAACCCTGGAGAAAGGAGATTGTAAACCAGCCTTGCAGTAGCTTACTGTGTGTAATACTGTTAACTATTATTGAGATGAGGTTTGATTGTGAGTATGATAACATGATATACTATAGTCTAGTAGCCTAAGAGAAGCAGTTACAAAGAAGTGATTTCACCATAACACACAGCTAACACCCTGCTGCATCTCTCCTCCCTGGAGGGCCAGTGAAATTAGAAAAGAGGTGTGAAACAAACAAAAGGAAGTATGTTTACTTACTGTCAACAGTTCGTCTCCTTTAGCAGTGAGTGCCACAACCTGACTCGGATGACAAAACCATGTATACTTTACAAGAAAAAAGTAGGTCAGTAGATTTATTCAGAGAAAATTCATTACTATTAAACATGAGCCAGATGCAAGTGCTGGTTCAGAAATACTATAAGCTCATGATTACTTGAGGGGTATATCAGTCTGTTCTATCCTGTTAACTGCTGCCCACTTCGAGAGACTAAATACTGGTCTGGGAAAAAAAAAAACAAACCTATGACGATTCATGTGTTTATGGTCTTACAATAATTCTTCCCTAACAGAGGGAGTTACATTTGGGTAAGCCACAGTAAAAAGCAAACTCTAATATATGTTTGTTTTCCTAATGTACCCAACGCTGTATACTCCGTTTCTGTAGTGAAAATGGCATGCCAGTGCTTGTTCTGAAAGATCAGAAAGATATTGCCCTGGAGATAACGGTGACAAACAATCCATCTGATGCAAAAAATCCCCAAAAAGATGGTGAAGATGCATATGAAGCCAAACTAATAGCAACTTTTCCAGACAGTCTGACATATTCTGCGTTCAGGGAGATGAGGGGTTATCCTGTAAGTATTTTTAAAGAGAAAAGATACTCAATTTTAAAATATTTTCAGCATATATTTATTTTTAAATGTATTCTGTTTAATCAGGAAAAACAGCTAACATGTGGTGCTAACCAAAATGGCTCTCAAGCAGAGTGCGAACTTGGAAATCCTTTCAAAAGAAATTCTAATGTAAGTTGCACCCATTTTACTCAAGTCATAAAATCTGATTCCTGATTGCAGTTGTCCAAAGTTTCTGTGTCATAACTGGAAATTTGATTTGGATCTGTTTTTTTAACTCTAGAATTTGATGGTGTATTTCTGTAATACTGCACATACTAATATATTTTATAAAATGTTTACATATTCCATGGATGTTCTTTCTTGTCTAGGTAACCTTTTATCTGATCTTAAGTACCACTAAAGTTAATGTTGATACAACAGACTTGGACATTAATCTGAAGTTGGAAACGTAAGTTTTCTTTGTGTGTGTGCTCGCTATGTTTTTACATACAGTTGTAAATGTTTTGAATTAATTTGTTTGATTTACAAAAGCAATTTAATAGTAAAGTGAAAAACTGAAATTTGTAAGATAAACGGCATTGTTTCCTTTTCATTGTAGAACAAGCACTCAAGTTAATTCGACTCCAATTACAGCTAGTGCTAAAGTGGTTCTTGAATTGCTTTTATCACTCACTGGGTAAGTGCTGATAGCATAACAAATGGGGGGGGCTGGGGATGACACTTTTGCTGCAGACTTCATTAAAATCTGATTATTCTCCTTCCCCACCCCCACCTGAACAGAGTTGCTAAGCCTTCTCAGGTATATTTTGGAGGTAACATCATTGGTGAGAGTGCTATGAAATCTGAAGATAATATTGGAAACCTCATAGAGTATGAATTCAGAGTGAGTAATTTAGATTAATGCCAACAGCTGCTTTTAATCAAACAAACAGCTTCTCTCTTTATGCATAGAATACTTGGAAAAGTTGCTAGATTTAAAATTGGCTTTTCTTGTCCCAAAATCCTGACTTCCAGTTCAGAACATGCAGTCTGGCTGCAGACTAGAGCTTCTATGTTTTATGATGATATTTTGAGAAAGTGACCTGAGGCTGGCTGTACACTTTTTTTTCAGAGCAGTTCATGCATGTTCAGTTGTACAGCATAAAACCCTATGCAGGTAGGGAAGAAAACTTAAACCCAGACCCCTAACTGTGGCATGCCCAGGTGTTAGCTGGTGCACACAGACAGCGAGTATGTGTACTTACTGCGTGCAGGATTGAGCAGGCACAAGAAGACACTGTGGGACCCACTCTGAATGTGTGGGTCTGTTCCACTCTTTTGGTCTTCCGCCTAATTAATAAATCAACGAGAAGGCTAAGGGAGGCAATTTTGGTTCTGTAAAAATTCTGTTCATCAGCAAGAGAGTTGCTTTTTCTACATCATTAATGCAAGCCCCGTTGTCTTTGTACATAGTAGTTTGTCAGGATTAAAGTCCATCTGTCAATCCTTTACTTTCTTCTGTACCTTGCATGCATATATTAAAGTAGAAGCAGTTACAATATCTGTTTTAGAACTTGCTATTATGAACAGTAACATGAAGAAAGCAAAAAAATAGGTTGGGAAACAACTTTCAGACTTGGGAGAGCAAGAGCTGGTTATCTTTCTGTGTCAGAGTTCCTCATAAACTTGCAATTTGCCTCAGTTATTTAACTGAATGATTTGTTAACTCTAAATTGGAGTTGTTGTTTCACATGAAGGTAGATTTCTAAAAATCAACAGCTTAAAGTTCATGTTAGGGAATTTTAATCCTTATATGTTTAAACTCTGTATTTACTTGCTAACCAAGTGTGCTAGTTTTAGTATATGCTCTGTTTTTATACTCTGTTTTGACTGTCTTCCATCTCCCTTTAAATTTCCTGTTAGCTGCATGCTTAGAACTTGCTCAAGTCAATAACACTTTCGATAGAGAAGAAAATCCCTTTCAGAAGTATTTCACAGTTTAAATAATATTTGTTTTAACAGGTAACTAACTTGGGCAGACCACTGAAAACATTTGGTACTGCTTCCCTGGACATCCAGTGGCCAAAAGAAATTAGTAATGGCAAGTGGCTGCTTTATTTGATGAAAATAGATTCCAAAGGCTTGGAAAAAGTCTCCTGTCAACCTGAGAATGAAATCAATAGTTTGCATGTTGCGGTATGTTACCCTGCCTTCTGTTAAGGAATTAGTACAACATGAAAGCACCACGGCATGTGATAGTAGGGCATAAGAGCTTGCCTTCAGAAGGACTTTTTTTTTTTGTCTTAAGCAGGTCACAAGCACAATACATGAACAATGTATAAAGGGTTAGGCTTATTAGGAGACTTCATAACAACTAATGAGGATAATATGCTGAAGGATAGATGCTATGTCATGGTGACTGTTTTTGCAATGGGGACTGCTGTCATATGCTCTTATAGGGTGAAATTGCTGATTGCTTTAACAAATTTCATCAGCATTCTTGAAATCTGGTCAAATTCTTACACAGAAAACAATAAACAGGAAACATCTCCCCATCCTGGGGGAATCCATGTACTTTCTTAAAGAGAGAGGGCTTGCACTTAAATTTACTTATTTACAACAAATATGATAAATAGAATTTCTCAAGCAAGTTTCACAGCCCTTCATTGTGCCTATCTAGCAAGGTTTTTTCCTAAACCCTGAGCCTTCATTTTCATTATATTTTTTTATATCTTAAGATCATTTGGGAGTTTTAATTTTCACTATTAAAAGTGCATGCACGTAAACCCATTCTTGTCAGATGACGACATTAGTTAGTAAAACTTTCAGTGAGGGTAATTAGTATACAGTTAAAAAAAATTCATCTACTGACCTTAGCACAATCTTACTCTTTTAGCATAGTAACATTGATAGCCTTTATGTAGAACAAAAATGGAAATAGCATTGAAAGCTTTATAAATCTAAAACTCCCTTGACCTATTAAAGTAGTCAGCTGACGTTTCTTTAGGTAATCTCAAATTCTAGTAATTGTCCTGACTCTACTATTAGCAATACATATAGGTAAGTAGGGATGTATAATGATGTCACTCATGTGCTGATCTTGAAATAAGAAAACACTGAACTCGTTTCTTTGCTTGTATGGGGTCAGAATTAGGAGAATTAAGATATAGTTATGATAAACTACTAAAACTCCTATGTCCTCCCCCCCCCCTTTCTTTTAGGAATCCCATGACTCAAGAAGGAAACGTGAGGTTGCAGAGAAGCAGATTACAGACAGCAAAACATTTTCTTTTTTCTCAGAAAGAAAATACAAGACCTTGGTAAGCATTTTGCACCAACTACAGTCTTGTCAGATACCTCCCCCTGCACTCATAAGAGGGCTTTTCTGAGTTTTGCAGGGTAAAAGAAGGTTATCTCTTTGCTTTGTTTTTATCTTAAATCCAAGTATCGATGCTTTGAAAATTTGACCGTTTAGGTTATCCTACTGATGAGAGAGAAATAGGAAAGAATTTCTGCATAGTTATCTACATTAAAATAAACAGGCAATAGCATCTTCATTGTATTTTCCTATTGCTGTCAGTACAGATTTTGGTTCTTGCACGTAATTAATATAATCCAATTTTTAATCGGGGTGTGTGTTAAACAATTTGTGAGGATGTGTTTTTATTTACATGTAGAAATTTTTAATTGTAGGACTGCAATGTGAATGCACGCTGTGTGGACATAAAATGTCCCCTGAAGGGTTTAGACAGCAAGGCATCTATTGTGCTGCGTTCCAGATTGTGGAACAGTACTTTCTTAGAAGTAAGTCCTCTTCCCTGCCATTTTTGGAAGGTCAGAGTTCTTTCCTGTTCTGTGTCTAATGTCCGTATTTTATTTTGGAACAGGAATACTCCAAAATGAACTACCTGGACATTCTTGTTAGGGCTTCGATCAGTGTTCCTGCTGCAGCTAAGAATGTTAAACTCACAAATGAAGTTGCTCAGGTAGGTTCAACATTTAATGCTAACCATGTGTTACGGTTGCCATGTTTCCAGCTTATCTCAAAGACTGGGGAAAAAACCCAAACCATTTAAAAAAAAAAGTAGCTAAAAGTTTAGCTCTTTAACTTAATTTTGAATTATTTATCATTTTAACCTTTTAACCAGGTCAGAAAAATTCACTAGCATATTGAAATGATACCAGTAGGAACTTTTTCTTCAAAAACATTTTGTAGATGAGAGAGAGAAGACTTCTTGTTACAGAAGAGCTAAGACTGTATAAATTGCAGCTTTATATTCAACATGGATGCTTCTCAAATGTTCTTTCCATCTTCACATATTTTCTCTCCTTTAGGTGCGTGTTACTGTCTTTCCTGCAAAACCAGTAGCACTTTATACAGGAGTACCTTGGTGGATCATCTCTGTGGCCATTTTTGCTGGAATACTGATGCTTGCACTGTTGGTATTCTTACTATGGAAGGTGAGGTTTTATTCATCTGGTTATTTTATATTTCCTGGTCTACAGCTGATGAGACGGCAAATGATTAAGTATTTTGGTTTGTATTTGGGACTCAAAACAGAGCAAAACTGCCCAAACCATAGATTACCTTTATCCATTTTTCAGTTTTGCAACATTTGGAATTAAAATGGTTACATGGGAAGACTTGTTATGACATTTTTCTGTTTGCACATCCTCAAAAGGGAGTATTTTGAGGTCTGGGCAAAACTTGAGACAAATGTTCAGAGACCATAGTTACTTTGATATGGATGGATACAGCTAATTGGGGCTTCTGCAGTTAGGTGTAAAACTTCATGTGAACCATGTACAAATGTTTTAGCAGGGCTTTGTTATCATAACACTAGAAATGCCGTTCAGCTGATGGTAGATGAAAATAACCAAAAGGTACAGAAATAATACAAAGCCAAGTGTGCTGGTGAATGTCTGTAGTACTGGCCTTTTATCTTAGAAACCCTGAAGGAGGAAATGAGTGTGCATAACAAAAGGTTAACAGTTTGCAAAAGAAAAAATAAAGTACCTATTTTTCTAACTACCTTTGGCATTTTTACAACTAACTGTGGTTCCAAGTATAACAGGGCAGTCTTTTTACTCTTAGTTTTTACAGGCATAGGCAGTTAGTATTTGCTGTTATGGGATAGCTGAAGGTCATTAAGAAAGAGGGGAAGAAGAATATCCTGTCACTTGCTTTCTTCTGGAGAAGCTGCACCAGTTAGCTTTGCTGAGGACCTACTATTTGCTGCAGGTTACTTCTCACAGGATAGTTCTGACTTCCGTATTTTCTAATAAATGCCCAGCTCCTGCTGCAAATCTTCCTGATGAATTAATACTTTGGGTGGGCTGTTAGGTTATAACTACTAGTGGTTTACTGCACATGAAAACACATTTTTCACAGGCACACCCACAGTGTACAGTGCTTCTTTTGATGACACTGTGCCAACTTATGAAGGACAAATATGGTACTTCAACGACAGTTACGTGATTGGTTTAAGACAAATGCTTGTGATGTACAGGTCAAAGCAGTACTCATCTTTGTTCTACCCTCTGTTTTTGTGTCTCCTGTGCAGTAGTTCACTAACAGGTTTCTGTATAGACTTGTTTTGGCTCTTCACAGCCAGCTTTAGTTGCTATGGACATATTTTATAGTAGTTTTTCTTAAAAAAAAACCAAAACCAACAGATGCACTACAAATTTAACAAAATGCCTCTAAAATACTTCAGGTTATTCTGTTATTTTACACATCAAGTTAGTTCAAGTTCTCAGATCTAGAAATGGCTAAGTTCTTGTTACATTTTTTTTTCTGCCTGTGAAGGGATAATAGGAACATAGTTCACAGAGTTAATTTAAGTCAGTTTTAATAGGTTTGACTTCTTGCAGTCCACAAAAATTGACTAAATACCTTGCTTCCTTGTAGTGTGGTTTCTTCAAGAGAAATAAGAAAGATCATTACGATGCCACATATCACAAGGCTGAGATCCATGCTCAGCCATCTGATAAAGAAAGGCTTACTTCTGATGCATAGTATTGATCTACTTCTGTAATTGGTAATTGATGATATTTTTTAATTTTTAGCTGTGGCACTTGCTATGGTTGCGGTGGCTAACTATGAAGCTTTTACTGCATATGTTCTATTAACTTTTGGATTTCAAACTATTGTACTTGCTTGCTCATTCTGTCAATAGATTTTCAGCTTTTGGTGCACGTGAACAAACAAGTGTTTATCTTGGTCTAAAAAGCTTGTTTATTTCTCTAGAAAATGTTGATCCATGGCAATGGTTTTTAGTCTTTTTTTTTTTTAATTTATGTTTTAACAGTACAAGTAAGTTTTTAAGCTTGAGAGATGGTAATCCAACACTGCAGAGTTGAGATTTAAAGCTAAGACTATGTGGACAATAGATAAACTTGCTTTACTAACCTTCTGTGCATGCTAAAAGGTACATGTTGCTTATAATGAAAGGGGTTTTCATAATGAGAATTTAATTTGCTGTGGAACCATCTGTTTTCCTTCAGTTCTAAGGTATACTTTTCTAGGAATGTACTTTCCTCTGCTGAAGCTACTAGATGCACGATGCTTCTAGCAACCTTTACTCAACTTAAGATGTTACATGCATGTACATTATATTAAGTGATGCTTGGGATGAGGGGGTGGGGAGGAATTCTTAACTAAAATACATCAGAACGGTGCTTAATGAAAAACTAAGAGATGGCTAAAGATTTGGTCTATGCCTCAATGCAATTTTTTAAAAATTGAGTTCCATGTAAGTTTTATTATTTAAAAACCAACCAACCAACCAACCAACAACAAAAAACTCACCACCTCAAATACTATGAACAAAATCTTGCCCCTTTAATCTTTTTTTTTCTAGTAGTATCTAATGAGAGCTGGATGGCACAATGTCTCTTAACCTTAGTCTTGACATCAGTGACCCATAAGCATGTAAAGTTGAGTGTCTACCAATCATCATCGTTGTAATGCTGTGGCCATAACTACATTTTGTTTTGAGGAATGGACTGAAATTAATTTTCAATATTTAAAATCTGTTTTTACAGTGGCTTTGAATAAAAAAAATTGCAGGGCACAAATAAGCTGTACTAGATTTCATCTAGGGAGACTTGTCGTGGCACATTACAAAACTCGCAAGTTAATGTCTGTTTTATTTATCCCATGGCAAACTAAGCAAGTCTCATGTTCTAATGCTGCATATGTGTGTGTTAGTTCAGGTGACTACAGTTGAGATGTGGTGCTTGGGAAAACAAGGCCCTACTGTAACTTTTCTTGAAGGTCCTGGAAATCTTTCTGTAGGTTTTTAAAGGTAAATCATGTCACCATACAGAAAGATACTGAAGTACATACCTACCTTTGACACAGAAGCAAGCTTTCCTGAACTCTATCTACTTCTTTGTGTAGCATTAAATTCTCTCATTATATGAATGAATAGCTTTATAAGACGACTTAAGAATTGTAAAACAAATTTAGAAAGTTAATGGAGGGAGGGAATATTTTTAAGGTATTAGATTACCACCAGATTGTCAGACTGCCATTTGTCTTCAACTGGTGCTGGAACAACTAATGTAGACCTGCTGGCTCACATTTTTACAGCTAAGTACACTACATTTTTGGCCTACATATGTTTGTTTTCAATTTTCTTACCTGTGTATCTGTGCAAAGGAAGAATTTACTGCCTCTATAATTGTAGTGCTTTGGCAGCAATTCAAACCTAAACTGTTCTTTTTCTTCTCTGCCCCAGTGCGGGTTCTTCCAGCGTTCTAGGTACGAAGACAGTGTCCCCCGATATCATGCTGTAAGAATTCGAAAAGAAGAGCGACAGATCAAGGACAGGAAATGTAAAGACCTTGAGACAAAACAATGGTTCACAAAATGGAATGAAAATGAAAGTTACTCTTAGGGAAAGATTCTTTTCATCCACAAAGTTCAGATAGAAGTTAAGGTTTTCATTAATGGAATACTGACAGAATTAGACCTATGAACACTATGGACATTCACCATTTGATTGTAGATATTACTACTTATATTGAGGCTTTTGTTTGCACAGTTAAAATTGCTTCAACAGACTTTATTTGCATTATTTAATTTCCAGACTGCCTCTTTCCCCCTTCAAATCTAACTCACACTTTAGACAATGCTGTGTTGATTTAGGGTCTTTTCTGCAAAATATGCAAAACCACTACCAGCAGACCTTTTCCTGTGATCCTAACCTTATTCCGAGGTATGCAAGGAATGCATGGTTAAGGTCAAGACAGGTTCTCCATCCTTCCCTCAACACACAGTGGCCTTAACACACTTTGTTCAAGTATAATCTGAAGACCTGCAAATCTGCTTTAGCCATAAACTTTGCCTGCTGCAGTAGTTAGGGCTTAACAAAAAGCATCATCTTAAATTACATGTGCAATAGGTCATGTTGCTTGATTTTTCTTTTTTTTTTTAAGATCAGATTGTGTGATTCTTATTCACAACAAATATACACAGTTTTTTTTTAAAAGAGAGGCTTGAATAGTAGATGTACTTTTTGTATATATATATATTTTAGTTGTTTTTGTATTTATTTTTGTTAGAAATCATTGTCTTTGACTAACTGTTAGGACAAAGATTTAAGTGAACTTTCAACTCCACTGTGTTTTTGAACTTCAGATTATGAGACTTGAGGCTTTAACTGCATTTTAATAAGTCACTGAAGGTGCCAATGCTTTCTAAAAATGTAAATATTTATTCCAGTGATGTGTATGGGGGCTTTTTTTTCCTGATACTTGTAACTTTATGTAATAGGAATTATCAGGTCTTGTAACATGATTTATGTATTACTTCAGACCATTTAATGATTTGGACACCAAGCAGAAATAGGGTTTTTAGATACAGTTTTATACTTACTGCAAGAAAGTGAGAGGTTCTCTGGAAACAGCTTTCCAGCTTCATAAGGACTTCCTGTTTGGCAAAAGGCATTGACTACTGCAACTGTTACAGAGCACTTGAAGGAGGCTATAAATGCCTAACTTACTTACCTTAAGTATGGGGATCTGAGCTGATCCATGTTGAGACTACTGAATCGTCTTGAATACCTGAATGTTGATAAAAGTAGAACCACAATGTTGTGTTTATCAGTAATCTAGTTATTGTAACATAACTGATATAACTATTTAAAGAATTTACTTTTTTACCCATGTTCTAAAGCTTTGGTACTATTTAAGAATGAAGATTTAGTTCACAATTGCTTATTCCATGTGAAACAAAATTCTGCTCAAAAAGTATGCACGTTAATTGCTAGTAATTTGAACTATGCAAAAACCTCTTGGTACTTTTTCCCCTCATAGGGTAAAAACCTGCTAGGAGGGCAGTTGTCAAGTGTCTTATTTTTACTACTAACTTTGAACGTGCCTTCTTGGAAGGTGCTGTCACCTAAAAAGTCATCATTATAGGAAGTGCATTGATTTAATAATAGACTCTTCTTTCTCCCACTAAATAATCTCAGTATGCTGTGACCCTGATTTTATGAACACTTACACATGTATTTAGCTGTTACCCAGTTTTTGAGCTTTTAAAATTCTAGCTTATTTGCTGAAAGGCTCAGTAGCATCAGAAGCCAGGCTAATCAGGGGCTAAGAAGCATGACAAATAGCCTTAGATTTAAAAGCAGATTGTGGCCCTCACCTAAGAACATGAATGTCTTAGCAGTGTTAAACTGAAAGTTCTTGAAAAGTAAGTCATGTCACTGGTATACTTCTATCTCAAAACTTTTTTTATACCAGATAGCAATGCTACATCATTCCATGATTAGAAATTACCTGTGGATATTTGTATAGAAGTGTGAAATAAATTTTTTTTTAATTAAACATTGTTTTGTTAATAGCGATTTCTTATCATAATTAATTGAGTTGAACTTAGCCAAGTTCACTGGAAGAGTAAGCTGAAAGTTGCAAGCTTTAACAAATTGTCTCATTTTCAATATTGCCATAACTCTCACTGCCCTCCCCCCTGCAATGGGGCAGTGTGGTGGGTTGACCATGGCTGTACACCAGATGCCCACCAAAGCCATTCTGTCACTTCGCACCCCCCCTCCCCCCTCAGCTGGACAGGGGAGAGAAAATATAACAAAGGGTTCATGGGTCCAAGATAAGGACAGGAGAGATCACTTGCCAATTACCATCATGGGCAAAACAGACTCAACTTGGGGAAAATTAATTCAATTTATTACCAACCAGCCAGAGTAAGGTAATGAGAAATAAAACTAAATCTCAAAATGCCTTCCCTCCACCCCTCCCTTCTTCCTGGGCACAACCTCACTCCTGGATTCTCTACCTACCACCCCCAGCAACGCAGGGGGACAGTGTTTACGGTCAGTTCATCACGTTACCTCTGCTGCTTCATCCTCTTCAGGGGCAGGACTCATCACACTCTTCCCCTGCTCTAGTGTGGGGTCCCTCCCACAGGAGACAGTCCTCCATGAACTACTCCAGTGTGGGTCCCTTCCACAGCATGCAGTCCTTCAGGAGCACAGTGTTCCAGCATGGGTCCCCCGTGGGGTCACAAGTCCTGCCAGAAAACCTGCTCCGTGGGCTCCTCTCTCCACAGGTCCTGCCAGGAGCCTGCTCCAGTGCAGGCTTCCCGCAGGGTCACAGCCTCCTTTGGGCACCCACCTGCTCCAGCATGGGGTCCTCCACAGGCTGCAGGTGGATATCTGCTCCACTGTGGACATCCATGGTCTGCAGGGGGACAGCCTGCCTCACCATGGTCTTCACCAGGGCTGCAAGGGAATGAATCTCTGCTCTGGTGCCCGGAGCATCTTCTCCCCCTCCTTCACTGACCTGGGTGTCTGCAGGGTTGTTTCTCTTACATGTTCTCACTCCTCTTTCCAGCTGCCATTTCTGTGTGCCCTGCAACTTTTTTCCTTCTTAAATATGTTATCCCAGAGGCGCTGCCACTATCACTGATTGATTGGCTCAGCCTTGGCTGGCAGCAGATCCGTCTTAGAGCTGGCCGGTTTTGGCTCTGTTGGACATAGGGGAAGCTTCCAGCAGTTTCTCAGAGAAGACACCCCTGTAACCTCCCATGCTACCAAAATCTTGCCACACAAACCCAATACAGGCAGATAAGGCAACTGCAGGAGATAGATAACACAATCTGATGCTCACAGGCTCTCTGCTGCTTGCTGCCATTTCCAGCATTGCTGAGTCAGGCACAAAACCTGGCAGAGCAGGTTCTGGCAAAGCACCAAGTGTCAGCTCCCATGGGGCAGAGCTACTCTTTCCCTCCACACTTCACTCATGCTGCCCAGGGGTACCTTCAATCCAAGCAGCCTTCTAAAAGCTCCCCTGCCAGACAGGTGTTTCTGTAAATAGGGGAGATGGATGCATCCCCCAAAATTAGTCAAGGACTTCACACGCCTATCTGTGTTTAGCAGTGGAAGTTTGACACTGACAGTCAGTTACATGGTTGCAGGGTACAGCTTCAACTCCACAAAAACACCCAGAAAAGCCAAAAAGATGCAGGGAAAAAAACCCCTAACCCAACAGAGGAAACCTGTTGTTTATCTATCTCCATTTTTAGGATGTTAACCCTTGCTCACCTTTGCTGAAAGGAAAGACCTTTTGTTAAAACAAAGCCTGAAGATAAGGGTTAGCTAGATACATGGTAGACCAGTGTTGTTACAGCCAAGAAACTTCTAGGACTAGAACCAGAAGATGCTGCTAGATCTTTCAGAGCACGTAGACTCAACCTGCTTTTATTAAACAATTATTCTCATTTACATAACTACACCCACAAACGTTGCCCACAAGACAAAATACGGACTGGGAGAACAGTTAAGTAGCTGATCATAGGAAATGCAGTAAAAATATAGTATATTAGTTTTTATATATGTTCATATATACTATACACACATGTAGTACTAGATGTAGTACATACTATATACACGGTAGTACAGTACTATACATAAGTGTATGTGTATACATGCATATATAAAACCTAATGTACTATATTTGCTGTGTATATATATAGTGTTTGTGTGTAGTATGTATATATAATACACACATACTATGGGCTAAGGTACATAAATAGAATGCTAGTAAACAGCAATACCTTCACATATGTTTCACTGTCACAGCACAGGAGACATCTCTTATGACAGAAGCTTTCAATACAAGGGACTATCACAGCAGAGATTCAATAAGTACCTGGGCAGAAGTTGTACGTGGAAGAAGAGATGGAACAGGGTGCTTGGATGCAAATGTCAGGAATTGGCACATAAGGTGAAGGGAAACTTTTGAAAGCAGCATTGAAACTCCAATCCCCATTTGGAGCACCTATGTTACAATGCTAACCATCACTGCAGCAGCATGTCTTGACTAAAATAAACAGAACCCGAAAGCTGCTTATGTGCAAACAACTGAAATAATAACTTCTCCCAGCACAGAGTAGGTGAGAGTGTCAGCAGTCGGTTTGCAAAACCCAGGACAACAAACTGTGATGAAAGAGGCAACTGTAGCCAGTGCTCTGAGCCAGAGGCAGCGCACAGTCATGCTTCGGGGGGCTTGCCAGACAACACACCCCTGTGTGGCAACAAGAATGTGAGCGGTGTATTCCCCTATGGTGGCTCTGTAAGCAGTTGCTTCAGTTTTTATCCCAGTCCTCAGACATCTTTAAATGTCCATTTGTCTTCCCAGGCTGTGGATTCATAATTAATACTATACACCTTTTATAACCTCATAAGCCCTGCTGGAGTCCTAACCATGATCCTCATGAGGAAAACACTGCAACTCTTCACCCTGAAAGACTGCTGCAGAAACCAGCCTTAATCTGCAGCCAGGGTGTGATACTGTCATTGTACAGGGGTGGTGGACCCGCAGTTTGCATTTTCCAAACTTGAAGACAGACCCCCTTTCCTCCTTCATCTTCTGGCTCTGCAAAATGGTTGTTTGCAAGCAGCACCTCTTCAGGGCCGTACCTGCCTTCAAGATCCTAGAAGACAGAGGCATCGAACTGAGTTTTTAACAAGGTGTCCTTGCTGCTAGCTATCACAGAACAACATAGACCCTCCTCACCATTGATATACAGTGCTAACTATTTAGTTCCTCTTCTCTCTCAATCTTGGTGTCTTCAGGGGATAGGGAAGGAAGGGACAGAAAAGTCAAATACTTTTGCCAGGAATGTATGAAATAATGCAACTGCTAAGTTGATTAAAAGGAAGTTTGTAGGATATTGCTTGGTTTTTTGAAGTGGAGGGGACCAACAGTTAACATTACAGAGCTGAGAAGCGTATCATTGTCAGCCAGCTTACCCAGACAGCCTGTGATTGACTTCCGCTTAGCAAGGAGGAACATAAAAATAGCTGTTCTGGACTAGACCACAGATCCACCTGAATCAGCATCCCACCTCTGACAATGGCAATGACAATTAAGCGGCATGACGGTGATACTTCGTTGTTCCTGTTCCCACAAAAAGTTAGTGTCAACTTCAGTGCTATACAGCATATTTTTCCTATGAAATGAAAAGCCATCCATGATAATCATAAAACTTCTCCAACTGCCTTCTGATCTTGAGTCACAAAGTTGTACGCGGCAAAAATTCACAAAACCCAAAGTTTAATTATACACTGGGTAAAAAGAAATAAACCCATCTGTATGCTGTTCTTGAATCTACTACAATTTCATAACTCATACAGAAGCCACTCCATACTTTTGACCAACTTCATCACCATTTTTCTTTCTATTTCTACTCCCGCAAAAAAGAGACCAAAGCCACATCAGACCAATGTAACCCTACAAATTTTCTAGCATAGCAAAAGCAGCTGAACTTACTGACAAAAACCTAAGAACAACAACAAGCCTTTGTGCAGAGTAAGTACACAAGCTGAAAAGAGACATGGATAGATGAACCAGTTGACTGTGCAGGCATCATAGCAAAGCATATAAACCATTGGAAGAAGAGAAAGAGAGATTCTATGGATATATGTACCTGGCAACTTAAGTTTTTTTTCTTAATCTATGATGCACCTATTTTGGAGGAAAGGGAGGAAAAGAAAAAAAGCACCAGTACATGCAGCAACCAAGAATGGTGACTTCCAGTAAGAGGTTATATAAGTATCACCCTAACAAACCAAGAATTCTTTCTGTGGAACACCCTGCAAGAAACCTATGCTTCGAATTACCTTATTAAACCTTAAATTGAAAAAAAAATTAAAATGTAATTGCTTAGGCTAAAACTAAATGCTTTCTGTTTTTTCAATTATCTTGAAGTCTGATTTGTTCTGTCCCATTTAAATTATGGGTCCAGATGTATTATAATTTCAGGAACACCAGTAAGCAGGAATATGAGTAGAAAAATGCCAAATGAAAAAAATAATACACTTCTTTTTGGTTTGCATAAGAATTTGCAGGAATTGGCACATCAGAACTCCAGCTACTGTCACACTGGATGAGATCAGAGTAAGTCCCCAGAAGATCATGAGAGGAAACGGGTTTTCAAAAGGGATGGGGCTGGGAGAAGAGAGAAAGAAAATTCAAAATATTCTCCAATATTTTAGCAGAACATGTTTACATGGAGCAGTATCTGATCAGTAGTTTAAACAAGACCAAGAAAATGCCTTTAGGTAAACAGAGAGGGTTTGTCCTGCTCCAAACACAGCACTTAAAGAATTATCCACAATTCTTTATCCACAGTTACTTCTGTGACTGCTCATCCTGCATGATTTTCCCTGAGAAAAGTGCTCACTGTTTATATTATTGAGAATGGCCTCTAGCTTACAAAGTACAATGATTTATTCAGCCTCTGACAGCCTCTGCCACAACTTCTGGCTGGGGACTGCTGTCCAAAGATAACTTTAGGCAGTAGGCCAGTTTTAAGGCATGCCTGTAAGTTGAAACATCAGGCCTCAAGACAGTAACATACAGGCATAAAGGATGAAGCCAATTGAAAGTCATCATAAGATTGCAACAACTTAGGAATACCCAATTTACTGCTTGTAGGCACTGCTTTAAACTCGTGCTAGCTCACAACTGAGAGGCCATTATAAAATGGTTTTAAGCACAGCAATTCGTAAGTAGGAGTCCCAAACTATTACAAACTTGAGTAGCATGAGCTGCTATTTGGTGCTTCTGGGGGAGGCCTACAAGAAGCAATAATGCAAAAACTGTCAGTAACCTCTATTTGTAGAAGACTTGCAGAGATAGACAAGCTGTTAGTTCACCCCATCAGCCGCCACTCCCTGACCAGAACAGAACAAGCCATTAATTTTTTGGCACAAGATGGAGGTACAGTCTGATTACAAACCAGGTGAAGCAGTCTAATCCTGAATTACCGATTCATTCTTACGTACTATTGGTGCAGTTACTGCTCAGAAAATTGCCTCTGGAGGCAGACTGAATCAATGTTTTCTGTATTTCAATGCACCATCAAAAAAACCCCAACCCAAGCCCTTAATTCATTACGGTATCTTCATCTCTCTAATGGGAGGCTCCAAGCAATCCAACAAAGCGCTGAACAGATAAATGTGACAGAAATAGCAAAATGATTCCTGCTCTAGCGGAGGCCATTGGATATCCATCCCTGCTATCAGATCATGGACAAGTCACAGGTACAAGGCATGTTTAAAGGAAACCAAGCAATACTTAAGAGTTGATTTCATAAGATGAATTTCTGGGGCAAATACAAGTATCCACAATAAAAGAAGCAAGTGATATAGGGCCAGATCCACTATTGGACTGTATTGCATATGATTTTTAATTACAGGATTCAATATCGACACTGCAGTAAATTTATCAGAAATGCTTATAATCACTCTTAACTGCCTTTTTTGTTAATGTTCTGGGTATTTCTACCTGAGCAGGACAAAAAACTATTAAATACCACTGTTTGGTACCTCACATGTTGCATTAGTAGCCTAAAAGCCGGTAAAGCGATTGAGCGTGACGTACGGTCCAAATACTTTTCAACCAATGAAGACACGTACTGTGTTCATTGTTGACCGATCGGGAGTGTAACTGTAAAGACAGAAGCCCTACTTTTCCCCTGTATTTTTTTGTTTCTCTTTTTCCTGACAGCTGAAACCAAAGTTATCCCTCCTCTCGTTTTTCTCATTGGCACGCTGTAACACAGTGCAAGGCGCGAAGGGCTGGAAGAGGCCGTAGTGCCCCTTCCCATACCATCACGTAGCTAAGCGGACACAAGGTGCACTAGTAGGAAGACACACGGCTGTAAAGTCGCGGGTTAAAACCCTCAGGTCAGGCTCTGCCCTCACGCCGGCCGGCAGCGGTATGAATAAAGCCGGCGCTTTTGCGGGTTTCCGCTACCTCCCGTTCCAGCCCCGCGGGTAACCGAGGCCGGCAGCCGAGTCCCCGCCGCCACGGCCCAGACCCGGACCCGGACCGCGGCGAGGGGAAGCGGCAGCGGGGCTGACCGCCGCGGCGGCGCCGCCCGCCAGCCCGCCCTCCCCACCTCCCCCAGCGCGCCGTTTACCCAACGGGTCAACCGCTCGGGTAACCCTTCCACGGCAGAACGCCCAGACACCGATGCGTGGGCACCTTTCGGCCCCGCTACGGGAGCGCACCCGCCGCCCGCCGCAGGGCCCCCGCGGTCCCGGCCACCGCCGCCCGCCCCCTCACACCCACCGCCCCTCCGCCGGGGGGCCGCCGCCTCCGGCCCCCTCACGGCTTCCCGCCCCGGGGGTGGTGAGCGCGCAGCCCTCCGCCGGGAAGGCGGCGGCACCCGCCCCCGTGAGTAACGCCGCCGTACCTGTCCGAGGCCGGGCTGCTCCGGAAAGCGAACGCCGCCTTCTCCCGGCGGACGGCCGAGGCACAGGGGCGCCTGAGCGGCCGCCTCAACGGCTGCGACCCTGCCAGCGGGGGCCGAGCTCCTGCGGGCGCCCCCGCCCCGCTCCCTCGGTGCCGCCCTCTCCTCCGCCCCGTCGCCGCTGCGTGGGGCTGGGCCGGGAGGAGACACCCGCCTCTCCGGGCACCTCCTCCCGGCCGCGCGGCGGAGGAGGCTGCGGCCTGGGCAGGGGCCGGGGGAGGTGGCGCGGAGGGAAATGGCGGCCGGGCCGAGCTGAGGGGGGAGGAGAGCCGCGCCATGAGGCTGCTGCGCGCCCTGCTGCGCAGCGCCTCCCCGGGCAGCATCCCGCAGCAGGTGGACTTCTACTCGCGCTTCTCCCCCTCGCCGCTCTCCATGAAGCAGTTCCTGGACTTCGGTGAGTCCCCGCCGGGCTGCCCGCCGCCTCCGCCTCCTCGCCCCGCTGCCCGCAGGTGCCTGTGAGGGAGCGGGGGGGGGGGCGAGAGGGGAGGCAGGAGGCGGCTCCGGCGCGGCCGTGAGCTTCCCCGCCCCCCGCCGTCGTGTTAGCGCTACCGCGTTGCCCAGCTGTTGCTTATCGCTTCTTAGTACTGTCCTTTTTGGCAGAAAAAGGCTCTGCTTCCTTCCGGAAGGAGGGAGCGCAGTGGGCTCCTTCCCCGGAGACTGGAACTGTGGCAAGGTTGAAATTCGGCTGAACGGTCCAGTTTTTGGCATCGCAGAAGTAGTTTGTTTTTTCCTGCAAAACCTGCAGGGTTGGGTAGAGGGTGGGGGCAGTTTTGACAATTGGTACTGTTAGAGTAGTGACTCAGGACCAAGTGAGATTTTCAAGCCTTTTGCAAGCTAGCAGCATGCCACCATTTAAGGTCCACCAAACACAAGAAAGGTTTAACCTCAGCTGGCGCCGAGCAGCTGAAATCATGTCACTTCTCAGTCACGTGTGTGTGCGCCCTACAAAAACACCTTACCCAAATGATGTTGTTTTAGAAGAGGTGTGAGAGAAGGAGCAGGACGCAAACACCAAGAGCCGTTCTGGAGGACTGGGAATCTAGCCTTGAAAATGAGTACATTGGTAACAGGATCCTCAGTCTTACACTCTGCGCTAAAACCACTCATAATGCTCCCAGGTTTGACTGACCACTTGGAAACAAAAGGGATCACAGGAATTGTTCTGTTCTGCTTCAAAGCAAAGACTATGCAGGGAAAGGTCTTGTAAGTCACGTGAGAAACCTTTCCAAAGCCTGGGGATGGAGCCATACTATAATAAATGCTGTTATTGTACCCAGGGCGCTCTCACGTGCATAAATGTTTACATAAATGTTGTGTATAAACATTTAACTAGGTAATAGTTACATTGCTTTTTACATTTTCGTAAGTAAAACATAACTCAGAACTAATCCTAGAACGCCATACTTTGTGTAAGTAGGAAGACTTAGAAAGAAAAGTTTCTCTTAACTATCCACTCTCACTTCATCCATCTATTCAGCATTTCATATGTTGCAATAAAAGGTATCCAATATTTAAAACTCCAGATTTGTACAGGACCCCCAGCATATATTCTGTTGCTACCATACTTTTAAGCAGAGAATCTCGCAATTCAGAGTTTGCTTTGACCTGTGTTATTTTACTACTAAAATGCCGATAAAATAATGCTTATCTTAAAATCAGTGTTTATTTTCAAGGAGTAGTATTTCCTCATGTCAAAAGTTAGGCTACTTTTTTGCTGTTAGTACCTGAACATAAGGAAGGTACAGATAAGCTTGAAAACTTTTATTTTCTCTCTCTCTCTTTTACTTAAGGATTTAATAGTAAAGATAGTAAAAACTAATAACAAAGGCAAAAAAAGAGTAGAGTGCAATACCGAGTATTTGTCTGCAAGACATTCTGTAAGCCATTATAATCTGATGGTGTTTTCATTCAGGATTTTTTCGGGTCCTTTTGCTAAAGTGAGAGCAGTCAAAAAGGAAATCATAAAATCTGGTAATGTTAACTTTAAAAAAGAAAAAGTCTGCTTCTAGTTGCCCCAGGTTTCGATCTAGCAAATTAAATATTCCATATGCAAATTTAGGTCTGGGTCATATACATCTGTCATATCTTGGGTTATAAGCACACAGTATTTTCTGTAAGAGTCTTACCCATTCTTTGCCTAGATACACCATAGCTGCACAGGGAAACAAAGCCATTTGCCCATTCACTGAAATCTTGTTTACCCTAAGCTGTCTCCCATATTTGACCCAGGATTGCAAAGATACAGCCTCCAGATAAAAAAGTGGAATGTCATTTGCTGACTATATGAGGTATTTGAAGATTATCTTTACTTCTAATACTTCAGTCTGACTTGTTCATGGAATTTTAGCTGAGAAAAGCGAAAGGCCAGTAACAGTCATGCCTGAAGTGCAATCTGACTAGGGAGAAGAATGAAAGGTTTCTGGGCAGAGGTCATATGTAGACAACGCATAATACTGGTAAGTGTCACTGGGGAGGAATTCCTTGTAAGCTATTAATTTTTTATTAAGTTAACTGACATGCTCTCATCAGTGTAGTTTATGATGTATCTGAGTCTGGATGCATTAAACTACTCCATTTCAATTTGGTGAAGATTTTTCCTGTTTAAGACACTCCCAGTTCCCTCTTTTTCCATATCCCTTCCTTTAATCTTCTTCCCCAACTCTCCCTTGCCAAATGGAAGGAATGAACTGAGCAGAAACATGAGAGTTAATTTGTAGGAGTTACCTGTTGTGAAACACCAAGCCTGAGGTATGTACTTCACTGCAGCAGATGAACTGGTTAGTAAGTCCAGATGCTGTTTACATGACACTCTTGAAATCTAGAAAAAAGTGTGGCTGAGAATAAAGTACAGCATTTCTTAGCCTCTTCCCCACTCCACACCCTCCTTTCTTGCGTAGTAAAACAAGCATTGTGGGAGTGAATTTAGGTCTTGATCTTAATAACCACATTTAATTGCCACCCACACAGATGACACCTGTCCTTATAAAACGACAGGTCAGTTATCAACAGGTGCAGTAATTTAGCTTCTAGCTTTTAAAAATGTAAAAAATTCAAAAAGTAAATATATGGGAGAACTACTATTCTCATGACTAAGCACTGTAGCTGTCCTACTTTAATTTCTCTCTCAGTATTCATGTGAATTCATTCATCTGTCTTCTATTCCTGTAAGACAGTGAATTTAAATTACAACAGATCTAGCTGAAAATGAGATAAATATTACAGCATTTTTTTACTGAAAGTGTTCCAGTATGAGTTATGGTAATTAAGTAAGATCAGTGATCAAGCAGGGTGTATGGGACTATGATACCTTCTCAAGCATCATTCCCATAAATCATTTCCTGTGCTGGTTTCATTTGCCTCTCTGACATGCTCAGAATGACATACTGTTTGATCAGTACTAGTTACAGTCAATGTTTCCTGCAAATAAAACGGAACAATTTACATGGATAGAAGTGATATTTAAAGTTGAATAGTATGGGTCTGCAACTATTGCATGAGTTACACTTTATATATTGAACATTCTTGTTACTGCAACAGGGCTGGTAGGTTTCAATTTGAGTTTACATTTTGAAATATAAATGGGCCGCTGCCATGAAAGAAACATTGGCTTACCAGACTGGCCTGTCAACTTTAAAACCAAACCACAGACCTCTTATGCAAGAAAGTAAGAGTTTGTGTAGTTCTCTACTGTAAGTACTGACTTTATTCTGAAGCTGCCATATATTTACTTTGGTCTTAGGATCTGAAAATGCTTGTGAAAAGACTTCATTTATGTTTCTGCGACAAGAGTTGCCTGTGAGATTGGCAAATATAATGAAGGAAATAAGCCTGCTTCCAGACAACCTCCTAAGAACACCTTCAGTTCAGCTGGTGCAGAGCTGGTAAGAACAGCATCATTTCATACCTTTAAAGATGACTTTCTGCATATATACAAGTTGGAGGAATTCTCTTCCACAGAAAGAACATTTCATGTGCTCGTTACATGAACATCGCTTATTTAGACTAAATATCCCAATGTAACATAAATCAGAAACTAAATTTACAAACTTGGAAAAAAACCTTTAGGAGCAATCAGAGAACCCACAGGGAATTAAAAATCTTTAAGTATTGCAGATAGTCATGTATGAGAACTCAGTAAAACCAAAAATCCACCAGAACAATGTTTAATAGGGGACTTACCTAAAATGAGGAATCTGGTTAAAGAAACCAACAGAAGAAGGCTAATGCACAAAATGCTTGCAAAAGCTAGTAGAAACCATTTAAAAGACAGGTTATTGCAGATTGAGAGTAAAGGAAGGTGTAGAAAATACAAAGAAAGAGCAATAGGAATCTCCCAAAGCCAAAATATGTAAAACAACAGAAAGAATATGAGGCTATTAAAATAAAAAAGACATAATTGGAAGAGTAAAATTTGCTTTCAAGTAAGGAACTTAAACATAAACATAAGCTTTTGTAAGATGAGAGCAAAACAAGGAGATTGCTTGGCAGCTGCTAAAGGCACATGGGTATCTGGAAAGGCTTTTAAAGTTAAGAGAACAGAAGATCTGCCAGTGAATAAGTGGGATTGATTAGATGACTGGATATAAAAAGAGCTATCAATGAAACACGAATATTTAAATTCTCATTATACTAAATGACATTGATCAGATGGGAAATGAATCCAACTTGGACAAATGCAAAGCAGAGCCCAGAGAGGAACGTCGTCTCCCTGTATGCTTGCTTGCTTACAATGGAAAAAGAAATTTTGATGCTACTGGGGATATTTTTCTGACTATGTCAGTTGATGGGCAAGAAGGCAAATAGTGTTAGGAACTAAGTAACAAATGGGGAGGAATATAATTGTACCACTGCGTTAGCCCATTATTCCTCTGAATTGCATGCAGTTTCAGTCACTCCATCCTGAACAGAAAAGACCAAGAGGGATAATCAGAGGGTTGGAACAACTTCTACGTGAGGAGAAACCAAATAGAATTCTTCAGCTTGGAAAATACACATCTAAGGAAAGAGATGGCAGAAATACTTAAATCATGAACAAGCCAGGAAGATTTTCTAATAACAGAACTCACTGGGGCTGCAAATAGGTGATCACCTACTGGGTTTAAAACACAAAGAAGATCTTTTATGCATTCTGATTAAATTGTGGTATTTATTGCTCTGGAAATTTTGGAAGAAAACATCATGAATAGATTCAAAAGTATCTAACAAAATTCACAGGGGATAGGTCAATGGGATGTATCAAATACAATGATTTGGAAACAAGCAACCTTGGAAGACCATAAATTGCTAACCAAAGGGATCTGAGGAGGCATATTAGAATTGGTCTTTGTCATTTTTCTTTCCTTTAAAGGTATGTCCAAAGTCTTCAGGAGATCCTTGACTTTAAGGACAAAAGCTCAGAAGATTCAGGGGCTATTCATAGGTAAGGATTTGCTGTCACATATGTTAATATTATGGTAATATTATGTTAATATTATGTAGAAGGACTGGCAAGAAAATGATAGCCTAGGAAGAATTTCAGCTATCTCCAATCTTTACATAAGAATTGTAGTAACGTCACCCCCTGTCCCTAAAAGGAGGGTACACTAAAACATGAAAAAAAGCACTTTTATACCGTATCATTCTGGTCAGGACCTTTTTTGGTTACACTGAAGAAGCTATGAATACATTAAGCTTGACCAAATGTTTACCAGTTCCTTACTTGTAATGTTGGAACCGATGTGTGGAACTTTTCACCTGTAGAGTAGGTTTGGTCATCATTGGCTGACCATAACTGCCGTTTGACAGGCATGGGATGATCTGCGTGAAAATGGTTGGCAGAATTTTCTCTTTTTCTTGGCAGTAATCAAGATAATAACTAATAATTTTATAAATAATCAATAAAGGTTGAGTAATGATTGTTTCAATGCTAGTCGCTTGAAATATGCTGTAAAGACTGACCTGTCTTCTTATTGTCATAGGCAGACCTGTGATATTTCTGTACATAATGGTCTTCATTTTTGTAGGCAGATACTGTGTTTGCCATAATACTAAATTCACTTGAAAGTGAAATACTAACAATGTATTTATTTTAGTTTTACAGATACTGTGATAAAAATCCGGAATCGACACAATGATGTAATTCCTACGATGGCTCAAGGAGTAATAGAGTACAAGGAAAGCTTTGGCATTGATCCAGTGACCTCACAGAATGTGCAGTATTTTTTAGACCGTTTCTACATGAGTCGCATTTCAATTAGAATGCTCCTTAATCAACACTGTAGGTGCTATTGTTGAAAGAAAGGGAAATGATACCTGTACTATTGTCAGCATATTTTCTTCTCATTTTTAAGTGCTTAATATGTACTTAAATGCTTCTTAGGAGTACACTATTTGCCTTGCTATTTATAAACTCATTCTTAATACACTTCTTAAAATATTTATTAATAGTAGGCTTTCAAGTATGGTGAAGATTGGAGTTATAGATTGCCTATAAATTTCTGTTTAGCAAAACTGAAGACACAAACTAAAATTATAAAATTATATTGGGAATAAAATCGTATTTTCTTTTTTGGCAGCTTTACTGTTTGGTGGGAAAATTAATCCAGCTCATCCAAAACACATTGGAAGCATTGATCCTAGCTGCAATGTTGTTGAAGTTATTAGAGGTAAATTCAGCAGATAAGAACAAGAATCCTGAAAACTTACATGAACGTCTACACTGAGAGCCAATACACATCTTGATATTCATATACTGTTTAGTTCTTTCCTACGTGGAGGAGAAGTTTCATTTAAAGTGTAATACAGTTTTGTCACTTTTCCCTGTAAACCTAGTTTGTGTGAGAAAATACAAAATCTCCTTTACAGTACAGTGTTTTCAATTTTAGTTTTTCTTTTTGGCAAACTGTAAAGGAGGAAAAGAAAAAAATGGAGGGGGAAATGTAACTTCCTGTGTTTTTATTATAGATGGCTATGAAAGTGCCAAGAGACTTTGTGATTTATATTACATGAGCTCTCCAGAACTCATCCTTGAAGAGCTGAATGGTAAGTGAATATGGGACAAGGCACTCTCTTGAACATAGTGACGGCTTCTTCTAAAGTAGCTGGTGGTGAAATGTTCTCTTTCCACTTTTCATATAGTTGATGTGTTCTCTCTTCTATACTGTCATAAATAGTTTGGGGCTTTTTTTGTGTTTTTTCTTTTGTTTTTGTTAAATCTGGCAGAAGGCTTTCCCTATTCCTCCCTTTAATTAGAAAACTGGAATCTGTAGAAAAGTTTTTGACACTACAGCTGTTGATATAAATTATTTTAGCAGCCTCCTTCCCTCCCTAAGTTTTCTTGCATGTCTTCATCCTATGCTGTCTATTGCATCTTGCCCTCTGCATTTCTTGTGACACTTAAGATTTATACTAAACATTCCATTGTAATTTCTCTTGCTTATTCAGCTGTCATGTTCTTGTAGCTGTAATTAGATATAGTACACTCAAGTTGTGGTAAAAATTATTTGAACCCATTGGCTGTAAACTGTTTTTTCAAGTCACAGCTGTGTTGCTGTGAACTCAGAGGTCAGCTATTGCCCTTGTAGCCTTGCTGAATGCTAAAGAGCCTTTCTGACACTACTCACTAGAGTACTTTACAAGATACTAAATGCCAACTTCAGACAGACCTACAAAAACAAGCAATCAACATTGCTTCTACAAGTCATTGTGAAAGCCAAAGTGCAACCACAGTAACTTGGCCTATGAAGCTAAAGGCAAAGAAAGTGTGGCCTTGACTACACATTCTAGATCTTTTCTTCCTACTGTACAAAACCTGTCATTCTGTATCTAGGTTAAAGAGTTTACCTCTTGTTGGAGCATGATACTAAAAACACTTGTAGGAAACTATCAGTCACACTAGCTAATTCTCTGTACTGAGGGGTCATTTAATGGTGTACATGCTCCAGAAGCCAGAACAAATAGTTGTTTTTATAAAAGGAGTGACCTTTTGCTCAATGAATTGTGAAGGTGAGTTAAACCTGATCCAGGGCAAATGCACGTTCCTTGCCCACAGCTGAGAGTGGAGACCATTATTTAAACCTTAGGCATGGGATCTGGGGGTGGAGGCATGGAGGGAAGCAGTTACCTTGAGGATAGAAACCTAACATATTTCAAAGAGTGATTCCCCCCCCCCCCCTTTTATTTTTGCTGGGTACATAATTTGTTCTAGATCTTTTGACATCACTAGTCTTCAACATTTATGTTCATAAAGCACTGGTCACTAACACAGTCTGGTTGAGAAATTATTAATTTGTTGAACTGAAAGAACGTTAAGAGCCAGCAGAATTTTCTGAGCAACCTTTCCTTAATCTTTCATATAACGAACGTGTTGCCATGATGTATTTTCTAGAATTTATTCTTTAAAAAAACTTTGAAAATGATACCAGTTTTATAGACAGAATTGTCTGTATAATTTTTGTTACGGTTTCTTGCTAGAAATCAGCTAATATCTAAATGAATCCAAGAATAGGCTGTGCTGTAGTTACTATTTGGTGCATTATAGGATCATAAGATAATTCAGGTTGGGAGGGACCTCAGGAGGTTTCTAGCCTGACCTGCAGGGACAGCTACAAGGTCAGACCAGGTTGCTCAGGGCTTTATTCAGTTTGGTCTTACATATCCTCCATGGATGACGACTATGTAACATCTCTGGGCAACCTGTTTCAATCCTTAACTGTCATGGTGAAAAAGTTTTGCTCTATATGCAGCCTGAAGCTCTGTTATTTCATCTTACGCTCACTGTTTCTTGTTCTCCCACCACCTGAATAGCCTGGCTCTATATTCATAACTTCCTCATAGGTATTAGAAAGCAATTATTATATGCTCTAATCAGTGATGCCACAGTGGGTTTTAAGATTAAATTCTAAAGCAGCAGGCACAGTTGAAAATCTTGAGTATGACTTTTGATTAACGTGCAACTTTTTGTCAGATTTCTGTTCAAATTTTCCTTCTCTTGTAAATTCTCTCAACAATACAAACACACATTTTGAATTACTGCGGGAATGAATAAAAGATACCTAGTTTGCTATTTAATTATTTAGACTCTCTTTTCTCCAGCTAAATCACCAGGACAGCCCATGCAAGTGGTGTATGTGCCATCACATCTCTATCACATGGTTTTTGAACTTTTCAAGGTCTGTGCACTTAACCATTACACAATTTTTTTTATACCTCTTTGTTTAGTGAGATTTTATTTGTTTGACTTTTTGAACTTAATTCTAGATAGCAGTGTTTTTGCAAGTGCAAACCTCTTGCTGTTTGACTGCAGGAAGATACCTAAATTGTACTACTTAGACAAACAGTAACCGCACAGAAAATTAACGGCTTTGGAAGATGTATCTCCTTTGCCTAGCCACTGAATACATCTGACACCTTCTGAGTAGACAGCTTTGTCAAAAAACCTTAAAATGTATAAAGGCATTAATTAATAAAGCAAGTGAGAGTAAGAGATAAAATTTTTGGGATACCTTCAAATCTGGTATAATGTGTAGCAGGTCCTATAGAGCTTTTCTCAAGCAGTTCAGTCCTAGACTTTTTTTTATCTTTGTGTCATATTGCATGTACTGTGCATTCTAAAGAAATCTACAAATAAAACTATACATTAAAATATTAATATGTTTGTTCTAAAAAAAATTAAATATTTGAAGTCTGTGTATTCTAATAAACTATATAAATACTGATACTGAATAAACCAGAAATACTAAAAAACCCCTACTCTAAAACCATATACATTTGTCTTGATTCTGAAATATATGATAAAAGTAACTTTCCTAAGTTGATGTTTTAAGATAACATACAAAGTGGTAAGAACAGCATTAAAGTTGTACTTGAAAATTGCAGAATGCAATGAGAGCCACCATGGAACATAATGCTGATCGATGCATTTATCCTCCAATTCATGTACACATCACGCTGGGAAATGAGGATTTAACTGTGAAGGTACCCACTTTTTTGGTTATTTTGATTAGGTTTTTTTTCCCATCACAGGCAGCATATTACTAACTTTAGCTGGTGATCTGGTTTTAACAACAGATTGTATGTGATGTTGTAAGTAAGTAACAAGACCATTATGGAACTTCACATACTGCATCAGTAGGAAATTCATGAAGAGGTTGCACAGTCACACTGAAGGCTCTGCAGTAGAATTACTTGCTTTTGTCCTGCTCATGTCTTGCCTAGCTTATAAGCAACCACGACTAAAAATGAAGTAGCATCTTTATACAATTGTAGTATCAGTCACTCACATTTTGTATGTGACAATGACAGAGCTATACAGGTGTGAAACAACTGAAAAAAGGGAAACAAACATTGTATATTCAATGCAAATCAAACCTCTCTGAAGTACAGTTTGCAGAGTAGTTCCTTCTTTTTCTGTACAACATCCATGTTGGATTTCAAAGACCAACTGCAAGCATTGTCTTTTTTGTAGATCTAACTAAACTGTAGTAAAACAACTCTTCTGACTTACTCCTTCAGCAAGACATTTTAATAGATTGTATTTAACTGGCAGTATTCCTGAGGAATAAAGATAAAAATACACAGAACCTGGCATTTGCTAAAAGGTCTAAGTACTGACTTCAGACAAAATGGAGTTATGAACAAGATAAAAGCAATGCATAATTTAAGTAGAATTTTCTTGCTTCCAAGGGATTATGAATGCTTCTTATGGTAGTATTTTATTTAAATGGTTTGGATAAGGGATGAAAGGGAAGGATTCATCTCTCTCTGGTCATTGTTGTAGCTGAGAGATGGCAATTTAAGAAACCCCATACTTTAATAGGGACAACTTTATATTATGTTTTACCTGAACTTTCTCTGGATCATTGTTTGAGAGAAACTGTCTTTTATAAAAATGTATTCAGGGACATAATGCTACATGTTCCTTCTTGTTCCAGATGAGTGATCGTGGTGGAGGTGTTCCTATGAGGAAAATTGACAGACTATTCAACTACATGTATTCAACAGCACCACGTCCACGTGTTGAGACATCACAAGCTACACCTTTGGTATGCAAATCTTTTATACGTTGTCATCTTGGATGTGTTTAATTGTCACAAAAGAAACCATTTAGCCAAAGCTATGAAATACTGATTTTATAGATACAATGAGTATCACTGTTTGAATGTTACAGCTTAATTCAAGTATTTTTCTGAAAGTAACTGGAAAATTGCATAAAACGCTGAAATAAAAATTATTTAAACTTGTTCAAGATTCTCTTTTTCTCTACCAAATATAAAGATCGGCTATCTCAAGCAGAACACTTAGCTATGCTGCATGTACTGCAGTAAGGACAGGACTCTGAATTCCTGTTGTGGCCACTGAATGAAAGGAAGAACAATTACAGCAATGATTTTGGATCAAGCCCATAGTTTCATTTGTACTGTGTAGTCAGTTGTACCATCCCCCAGCAAGGATGAAGGTATGCAGATGCGACAGGGCATATGAAGAATCTACTTTGGTCTTGTGTGAACTTAATAGATGCACAAGAAATAAAGCCTTAGCTTTCAGTAAGAAGCTCTGAACAGCTTTCCTGAATTTATTCTCTCACATTGGATTATTCAAAATGTGTTTTTTAAATGTATATAGTGTTCTGAATCTAGATGACTCTGCAACTCACTAAACACTAGATCTTTACAGAGAAGTGTTGTGTATATTCGTTGAGAGATCACCTCTAAAATTTAGCACATAAAAAAACCAACTTAACACTTCAGGGCTATGTCCTGCTACTACAGACAGGGCTTGATAGAATTTTAGTATAAGCTACAAATTCACAGACATTGTTTCTTGGACCTTTTTTATATGTACTGATGATGAAATGTATCTGACTTAAGTACTCAGCTTTCTTAAGATTAGCAGCTCCATGAGTCATAGGACAGACTCAGTACAGTTTTCTCTAATGGTGTCATGTCTTCTTCAAAAAGCTACCATAATACAAGGAGTGTCATCTAGCAGCCCTGTCTGACAAAGAAAGGAATAAAACAGTTTTCTCATAATCACAATCATCCATGCATTCTTCTGTGTCTGGGGTGTATAATAGTTCTGGGGGGCATAATAGCTAACATTTGAACTCTTTCCCTTACTGTCAAACATCATGCTTAGTTCATCTATTTACTTATTAAGTTAAAACAGAAAACACTACTGGTTGATACAATTAATGAAAATACACTTTTTCCTCCTGGATCAGGCTGGATTTGGTTATGGCTTACCCATATCACGTCTGTATGCACAGTACTTCCAAGGAGACCTGAAACTGTATTCCTTAGAAGGCTATGGTACAGATGCAGTTATTTACATAAAGGTATGATGTTAACACTTTACCATTTTAAATCTGTCAGCAACCCTAACTGCTAATAGAACTCCTTGTTCTGTTACTATAACTTCGATTAAGAAGAATCGTCAGCTACAGTCTTCTCTACTTACAGGCCTTATCAACAGATTCAATTGAAAGACTCCCTGTATATAACAAAGCAGCCTGGAAACATTATAAAGCAAACCATGAAGCAGATGATTGGTGCGTGCCAAGCAGTGAGCCAAAGGACATGACCACTTTTCGCAGTATATAGCTTTTTCCTCAACAGTTCATACGAAGTAGGTATGTCTGTAAAGGGAATTTAAAAGACCTGATTTACACCAAGATGCTGAGCTACATTTGGTATGTGAAAGTAATTTTAAGTGGAGTAACAGCAGGTTTAATGTAATTACTCTTTTCTGGAATTAAGAAAAAAACAACCAAGAAAAACCCCAAACCTCTACATCTAAATTTTAAGTGAGGAGGCCCCAATTAATTTGTTCCACTTTCTATTTATGACTACTTTCAGTAGCTAAGTCAAAGAAGCTGTAATTTCAGGTTTTACAGGGACCAATGCAATCTATATCATATCTGGTGAGAAATGTATTAATTCATATAATTACAAAATTATTTTACTAGAAGAGCTGTTGAAAAAGCTCACCAGAGCATTTTCCATTATACAAATTACAGATCAGTGGAAAACTCATGTAAGAAATATTGAGGAGGTCACTGCTATACCTTTGCACCTGTATGGCACTTTCTATTCTTTTGTCTTAAGCATGCTGAAGCTTAATTTTGCAAAGTTAGATATGTTGCCTACACACCTTGCCTACATCAAGGTTCTTTGTAGCTGTAGAAATCACACTTAGGTCTGTAGGGATGAAAAAAAAAAAAATCAGTTCTAGCTGCTACCACTGGTATAATATATCTCAGGTATGTGGTATCAGTCATATTTCTTTGGTTGTAATGTGAATATTTAATACATGTGAAAAACTTCTCTTGCCGTGATCATTGTGACTTAGCAAATAGTTTTGGCCTGTGTACAGTAAAGATAATGCTGTCTTGCATTTGCTTATATTTCTGTAGGTAATACCAAAACGCAGTATCAATGTTCTAGCCCTAGTAAGATCTCGGATTCGGGTGTGTCAGGTTACAGCTATAAATGGAAACTATTTTAATAAACAGATTTTTAAAATTTGCCCTTAATAGGGCATCTCTATTATTTTGACAATAGAAACTACCTTCTCAGGAGTATTTTAGAAAAAGCGGAATTAACCGTTTTTGAAAATACCTTTGTATTTGTGATGTGCTTCTGGCATTGTTTATGTAGTAACTGGAAGTCACACTATAACATAAATAAGGTAAGCAGAATGTGTTTATCAGTCAAAGGCAAACTGTCAAAACATACTGGGGAAGATAAGAGAGGGGAATGAGTATTACATTTCAGATACAAAGTCCTTCTTTTAATAAAGGATTCAACTTCTTTTAATGCCTATTATGCCAGCTTTGTTCAAATCATACACATCTATGTTGCACCTCCATCCCTGTCATTCCTGAACATTTTAGGAGTGATGCACTTAAAGACACTGAGAACTAATCCTTTTCTCAGTTAATTCATTGCATGTAATTCTGTGATTTTTGTTCTGCAGCAGACATGCATAATCCCGCTTAGAAAGAATAAGCCTAAATTTTGCTAGTTTACTAGCTCTGCATAGAGCAGAAGGTGAGAAACCACAAGTGAAGGGAATAGCTGGTATGTTAGAAATTGAAGTCATGCTATTCTAGTTGTAGCTGAGCCAGATTAAAGATTATCACCTACCTCCCTAGCCTAGTTGTGCAAAACAATAAAATGGTTCTATACCCTGGTCAAGCTAACATAGGTCACTTTAACAGGAGTGATTTACAGAATGGGCTATATATGCAGTTAAACCGATGCTCTGAGGGAGGATTATTCTAGCTTAATTGCCACCACAACAGTACAGTTACCTGCTCCACTCAAGCTTGTGAGCACTTTGAGAGGTCCCTATTTGTCTTCTTTACAAGGATGTGAGGTGGTGACTGGCATACCCTTCAATCTGCATGGCTACAAGTGAGGAGAATCTATAGCTGTTCTCTTCTTCAGCCCCGCAAGAGGATGTATATGAGAAATTCCACATACTGTGAAAAGGGGCCTGTACAAAAGTTAGAGGGAATGCTTGCAGCTATGGCTTTTGCTAAACTAAAGCTGAAAGTTACAGCAAGGGATTTTAAAAACTCATCTCTGAAGCTGAACATTGTAGCTTTTACGCTGAGTTTTTAATCTTCTTTTAACTAACTTAATTGAACTGATTTTAGTAATATCTGAGAACTACAAGAAAAGCTAACACAGTTGGTTTTCTACAGTCTATTATAGTATTTCATATGGTATTACTGAAATAAAACCTCTTTCATGCTCTCAGCTAGCTACCAGTTGAATTCTGATTATTAGAACAACTTGCTGTGTAATTATATTTGTATCCATCTCCTCACCTGCCACCCTGAATGATTGTGGTGAAAACACAAATGTAGTAGTATTTTGGTTTACAATGTTTAACCATGCTTACAAGTTTAATCTTACTTTTGATTTAAATAGAAGTTCAGAAGATAATTTTTGTGTTTAATATTTTCATTACTGTACTGAAGTCATTGCTAGTACACTGGTTAAGTTGAAGTGAATCACTGTAAAAAATTAGTATACTATCTCAGCTATCAAAATGCTGAGATTAATAGTTTTGTATGCAAATGAGCTCAGTCTTGCACTGTAAAATTAAACTTGGTTTGTGTTAACTTGATTTTTTTGAAAGAATCACTACATTTCTTCATTAAAACTATTTTAAAAATCAAACTTTCAGTTGGGTGATTTTGTGGCTTGGTACTAAGCTAGTTCCATGGAGCCAGCCTTCTTGTTTAGCATCTGACAGATGTTAAATGCTGTGGTCTGTGATAATCAATGTTCTTATGCTCAGGTGCCAAGTGAGTTTATCATCCCTGCTGGGGCCTCTGTTTAACTACAACAGCTCTGCGCACAGGCAAACCTTTGAAATCATTATTTCCACTAGTCTCCTTCCTGAGAAACAAACTCTTCACAGGGTGCAATATTCAGTTCAGTAGGCTTAAAGGAAAAAGGTAATACATGGTTGTATCAATATTCTCTCTTCTAGCTGAAAGCACAACAGAGAAAAAAAACTTCCTTGACTGAATTAATCAAAGGGTGGTTTTATGTGTGTGATCCTAAGCATTTGATCATTCCGTACTTCTAAATCCCTTCTCTTTTATCAGTAGGGCAGCATTCCTCTCTGGCTTAAAGTCTGTAAGTTTGGAGTACGAACTGTAAACTACTGGAAACAAAGTAAATAAGTTAAATCTTGACCAAAGAGTTGTTTCTTAATGCACAAACCTGAAAATTGAACTTCTTTTTCAAAGTAATTATTACCAAGATTTTCAAATTTTACTTTGGAAATGCATAGTGTGCAGAAGCATTTCCACACAGTCCTTCTGTTGAAATTCATAAGACATTTACACAAAAAAATAACAACTGTGAAACACCAGCAGTGAAGTTCATTCATTTAATTAAAATGAAAAATAGTCCATAGATTTAAAGGAGAACTTGGTCCACATAAACAAATTATGTAAGTTTTGTTCTAGTCCATTCTATGGTGGAATTGATATTTAAACTAGTCTATGTTTCTGGAATAATCAAAGGAAGTGCTGTTGTAGTATCTCTAGAAAATAGTATGTAAACATACAAAACACCAATCCACGTTCTAAACTATTCTGAGAATCAAATCCTCCTTTAAAGAGAAATAATCTGTAGTCTACAATTGAACATTTAAATACAATGCAGAAACCCAGTGCTTCAGTGATAATTTTTCCTACAATTCTTCCCTCAGTATTTTAAGTTTGAAAAACAGTATAGTTTAAAATTAGCAAATATATAAATTTGGTCCGCAAAAATCTTGTAGCAGGTAGAAAAGAGAAATACATGTATTGCAAATTGATCTTATTCATAGCATAAATCTATAAAACTATGTATTATTTAGGAAAAATAGGTTAAAAAAGATCTTATTTATAGGTTTAAACCTTGTCCCAACACCATACGGGTAGTGTACAGAAAACTTAGTATTATGCTTAGTATATGTAGTTTGTGAAAACTACTTAATACTTCTTGTTATTTTCTCAGTAAGTTGCAACACATAGAACGCAAAAACAATGTGCTACTACAGTGAACTTTGAAAGAAAATCCCAGAAATACAAGAATTTAAACAAAATAATCCATAAATTTGAAATACATGCTTTCTTTTTAAATTAATTTGACATTACCGTTTTCTTAAACTTAATTTTTACTATACATCTTTAGTGGCAACAGATAAACAGACTGTCACAGACTGAATTTGTTGGCAGGATTTTTCTATTGTCCCTCTATCAGATTCAACTCTATCAAATGCTAGTTGACTAATATTGGAATGATTTTTAATACAGTATTCTACTTTTCACAAACATCAATTTCAATGAAAAGGGCATATGAGGTCTTAGAAGCACAAATATTACTTAAGGCAGAAAGTTAAATTATTGTCTATTAGTACAGGCAGAGTCAACTAGGAATAAAATACTGAAAACATCTCATTTTACTGGGTTGTAATGGGGAGGGACCATAATTAAAAAGTAAAAAAACACCTACCATGTTAAACTGTTGCACTTTCCCTCCTCCCTCAATTGTACAACTATATACAAATTTGCTGAACTTCCTCAAGATGAAGCAAGTCTGTGCTAAAATAAAACAGGGTCATTTTAGCAGCTTGATTCAAGAGTGGCTACAACTCTGCCAGTCTTGCGAACTTCTCTCTCCTTCTTTTGAACCTTTTCCTTCTGCTTTTCCAGTTTTTCTTGTGTTTTTCTAATATCCTTAATTTTTTTCTTTATTGTTGATCGGTCATTTTGACTGGAAACTCCCAAAGCCTTTGGGGGGGAAAAAAAAAAAAAACACCTCATCATTAATTTTTCCAACAGCACTGTCAACAGTGCTCGTGCATGAACAGTTTAAGAAAGTGTTATTCGCTTTGCTGGAAGCTAGTCTGTTTATTTGAAAAATAGGGACCTAAGTCCTTAAGAGCATCGTAAATGATCATCTGGTTAACAAGGTAAGTAAGGAAACAAGGGCCTACTCTTGTTCGGTTGTGAAATAACAGCTTCTCATTGCATTTTACAAACAGGTAGACACCTCTAGAATTTCCAGCAAATAGCAAACTAAGTAGTATTCTCAAAATATTTTTCTAGCTCTTTTTATACAAGAGGAATTTATATTCAATAACTAATAAAATTTTTAATATTAAGGATTTTAAAGTGTATTATTAAAAAGTGTATTCAGGAAGTATATGGTATGCTTTGATTTTTAATCAGCAGGTGGCAGTACCCAATTCCAAGTTACAGACAGCACTCGCTCACACTCTATGAAACTCTGAATGGCATTAGGTGTAAATTAAGCTTTAAGCATCAACACCCAAAGTTCCCCAAATAGAGACAGTCATTTGACAGATGAGTAACAGGTATTTCCCCTGTGTCCAAGGAAATACTTATTTAACAAAAATACAGGACATTTAATGTTGCACGTCTGTTCTAAAATGCAGGTGTATTTTGGAGGCTGAAGTTAGACACTTTTTTTTTTCCTCCCTAAAACACTCAAGTCCTACTATTGATCATTAACAATAATTTGCCTTATGCCAGAACAGACAAATGAACCTCATTTTAGTCACACATCTTGGCTGTCCAAAATGCAGTCTGATAATCTAATGAGAAAGAAAAACTGAAAGAGTTTACTAGCACTATAAGGGATACATACCATGTGGCTTCCAGAGGTGAAGTGGCAAGAAAAAGCTCAAAAGATTGATTTAGAATAGATTTTTTCAGCAGGAGTAAAAACCAAAAACATTTAAAAGGTCACCAGATAGGATTTTGAAGAGGAGATGTGAAAAACCCAGATTTCTAAAATTGGATCCTGCAATTCTATGCATTTGAATTGGTTGGATCTTGTTTTGATATGACCTTGTGCTGAGATTGATAGATATATCAAGCCCCTTTAGGGAATTATGCTTACTTTGATTTCCTCAAGATGCAAACAAGGGAGAAATACTTGGTATTATTCTGATTAAAACCGGCTTGTCTTTAATTGTACAATTATTAATTCTCATCTAACTGTATAATCTCCAAGTATTTCAAAAGCAAAACTCTGTCCCTTAAAAAGCCATGAAAACAGACTTTGTAGGTTAAAAATATGTCTGAATAAGCAGTGAAATTCATACCGTTCCATATCTATCCTGGGATATTCACATACCTTTAACTTCTCACTGTCGAGCTGCATTAACTGCTGTCCATCTATGTTCATAGCTGTGAACTCCATAATATACTGCTCCATGTTCATTCCCATTAACCAGTGGCATACTTGCTGGGTGGTCCATTCAGAAATAGGTCTATTGTGCCATTGATTTTGCTTTCCTGTTGTTGTAAATTCATCATCTAATGCCTAACCAATTGAGAAAAGTCACCGTAAGCAATGTTTTACTTGACTATATGTTGAATTCCAGTTGCCAATTGAGTTTGATGAACAAAATGCATTTTTAAACATACTCTAGCTCAAGGACTTAAGTTCTTGGGATCACAGTTTATAGTCAGTTTGCCTAGGAGTTTGCTATAAACAAAAAGACACTACAACATTCAACACAAACTAAGTCGGAAATAGAGAACATAAATGGTTTTCTCTAAGAAATTATATAGCAAAACATTAATTTAAATTTGATGTATCCTAAGAATGAACAAGCTTCCTCAGTCAGTTAAGGTAGCTCAATCCTAATGTTAGATACTGCCTTACACAGACAGCATCAAGAAGGATCAATTAGCACTTCAACTATATTATTGATTATTGTTAAGTGAAGGAAATCCCCAATAAAAGCAATTCTAGTAGTCAGTAAATCTGCTGACTGTTTCAGGTACAGTTTTACTAAATTTGGGGCATTTCTAAAAAGGACTAAACATCCTGTCAACATTTTAAAGGGTCTGCCTAGAAGACCATTTCAGAAACGGAAGAGCTTGTAGCCTTCCACTGAAAATACACTTTGCCAGCTCACAGAGCTTTTGAAGCTCTCTGCTTCAATTTCAGTTGGCTTCTGAGGGGAAAAAGGTACTGCTGTTCATCCTGAAGCACTCTATTACTTCATCACAAAAGAAAAGCTACATAAAACGGAGCTCAGTGTCTATACAGAAGAAATTCTAGTGCAATACTTGAATCAGTAACATCAGTTACCTGAAGTTTTATTAACTATCCAAAATGATCTCTCACTAGCTCATGATTGAGTACAAGCTGCATTAGATTTGCAGACTGCTCCACTAGGCAGCTTTCACCACTTATCAAAGATATTTGCAAACCAGCAGAAAGTATGCCTACTTTTTCCAGCAAGCCTTACACCTGTCATCTGTAAACAGAAAACATGGAAATAAGCATCTTTCTAGTGATGGATTTGAAATACGAGCCTGTAAGTTTCAGGTGAACAACTACAACTCCCAACCAGAGGGATCTCACAAAATCCAACTCCCTTGATAGAAAATTTGGGAGAGTTGATTAAATGTAACAAAATAATTCTGGCAATTGCAAGTGAAAGATACTGAGACATAGGCCTGTCACATGGTCCAATCATACAGTAAACTGGATCTGAGAGTGCAACATGGAACACACATCTGAGGTGAAACAAATACAATTTTAAACTTCCGATGCATCAGAGGACTACAGCTAATTAGAAACGATTTTGCTTTTCCTGGTCTGTGAAACAAAGGACAGTGGTTACATTAGGAGGTAGCGCAGATAAATAGGAACAGGTTTGTAGGGCAGAACAGTTTGTGCTGAGGTCTTAAATCCATACTACAAGCATTTAAAAAGATTTTTACTTCGGAATAGCTCTAGTCTGGTCACACAGACTCAATGGCCACTAGCAGCTGGAAAGCACCAAAAACACTGTTGGAGCACATCTGATTTGATTTCCAAGATAAATCAAAGTAAGGCAAGCGGGGACAATCAGGAGATTTACTTCAAAAATGAACCCCTAATCCTAATTAAAATGCTTAGGTAGATGCAACAAGTGTGAACACATCCGCCTCCTGATGTGCAAAGAAGAATAGCAATTTTCATAAAATAACAGCAGAGGGCTCTAGAAGAGGTTTTGCTTGAAGTGCTCCATACAGCATCTGTATCAAGACAACAGGGGCACAGTGAGTTTTTTATCCAAGCTATCAAGCTTGAGATGCTTCGTACAGAGAAAGAAGATTAATTGTATAAATTACTAAAGGAATTTAAAAATGCCTGTTTATTTTAAATCATTTTAGGTAACAGTACTCCTCAACCTGATATTGTAATACAAAATATATATTGGTAGCTTTATTTTGTCTCATACTAGCAAGTGTTCATGAATAATACACAAAAAAGGGGAAACTCTTTACATTTCAAGTTTGACCTGCATCCTGCATCTTAGAGTTGTGTGTGGTCTATCAGCAGCAAAAAAATACTAAAATATATATTGCCACATATATATATTTTTTTATATATATCTAACTACTTTTATCCTTTGGGGGTGTGTGCGTGCATCTATCTATCTCTTTTACACTGAGAAATGTGTAAAATGTTTTATTCCAGTTGGAACTCACTCACTAGTTTTATCTAATCTGTGCTAGCCACGCAACAACTTCACTTCTGTAATTTCAAACTGTAAATACTTGAAGAAGATGTACTCCTGTCAAACAAAGAGGCCCAGATTAATTAATTTTGCCAGGGGAATGCAGTCCCTCGACAGAATCTCGGGGGCATTCTGCACCAGTTCCTCCAAGCAGCACGGATTAGAGCAGCTAACAGACTGTACCATGGAGGAGTCCTCCAGACTGAGCTACTAATTCCAGTCTAGGCTTTCAGCATCATCAGTTGCTAATGAAGTCCTCCTACTTCTTATTGGTAAAGACACAACCCTAAAACCAGAAGAAGTTGTACCAAAAACTGAATCTGTGTTAAAACACTTAGACATCCTCTCCTCACAGAAGTGAAGGTGAACAGAAAGATATTTAATGCTGTATAATTTGAATTTTTCACTACTGCACAAAGAAAAAGCACATCTGTAACTATTTTGTTAATAAAAGTGTAGAAGAATAAGATGAAGAACACTGATTTTTGAGTAATGCTTATTGGTCATTAAATAACACCTCTACATCTTTTTTTTTTTTACAATTGTTTACTGTCCTTCCAGAGACAGAAGGACTGTCCCAAGCTGTGTGTACATCAGAGTTACAGTCCCCAAAACAGCCACCACACACACACAAAAGATCAGCTGCAAATTCAGAAAGCAGAACTAAAACTACTTATAAGGTATGGAAACATGAGAAAATCACGTGCTCCTGCATAAAAATGCAGGTGATGCAGAAAGCAAGTACAGAAATACTGAAGGCTCTAACGATAAAATATACAAAACCCAAGAAAACACCAATGCTGTCACACCATTTAACAGATAAAAAACTTTAGAAAGGTAGGAGGGATTACCAGCTAGCTTGCCTTTGCTGTAACCAGCTAGCTGCTAACAACCTAATTCTCACCATGCAGTCACTTCCCCAAACTGCTCATGAGTACCTGCCCAGCAGAAGCAGACTCTTCAGTGCTGCTCCCATCTAGATTTCCAAGAGGTGTTCCCATCTCCTGTCTACTAACAGTTCCAGGATTTCTGGGCAGCATGCAGTAGCCCATTCCTCTGAAAGCAGGGGTTGTTACACTGGCTAGCACGATCCCTGCAGGATATTTGTGAACCCATCCAAACAACAAGCACCAGGTAGAAATTCTACTTGTGAAGGGCTTAAGGATTTGAAATAGCTAAAATTGCTATATGATTGGTTTATTATTTTTTCCTAGACCTCAATGTATACTACTACTACTTAAAAAAAACCCCAAGAACAGAACTACCTATTTTTCTTTACACATATGGCTTTCCAAAAGAGAAACCAGCTCAGTGTTTATTTATCATTATCCTCAGAACAGACCCTGATAACCAATGTAATTACTGAAAAGGTACAAACGACTTTCATTGGTCATACACTTAAGCAACATATAAACTAGACAGAACACTAGAATCAGACTCATCTGTAACAACAACAAAAAAATCATCACTTTACACATGCAGAATTAGTAACGGACAACTTTCATTTGAGTTTTAGGACCAGAAGTTTACTGAAAGTTGTAACACTGATCAAAGAACAATATTCAAGAAGATATATCTTATGATTTATACTGCTTGAAAGTTTTAAAAACACATATTCTATTAATGAATGATTCCATTCAAAAATCTGCATGGAGCACTTGCAATGACAGGTATTAGCTGAAGTTCCTCTGGTTTTCGTTAGATCTATGACTGTTATCTCTGATAAAAATCTGCAAGAAATGAATCCACTACTGAAACCTGTAAACTAGTTATATGATTTTTGACACCCCAGATTTTTATGTTAGTGATTTCATATTTATAACATTGTTTGTAAGACTGTTCCGGCTTTCTACATATTACTGGACTATTTTAAGATTTTCACCAAAGCCTGGTTTAAGATAGCTAATAACCTGCACATTCATGAACCACCATTTAATTTTTTTCTTCAAACATTATCACTACCAGTTTGGCAAGCCCTCTAACTCATTTCTGGAAGATGACCGTGTTCAGCTTTTAATGACTCCTCCTAGTCTATACAGGATTTAATTTATAAAGACGCCCATCGTCAAACATTGAATGAGACAATATCTCAGAATGTTACCAAAATGTAGACTTCAGGTTTCAGCTGTAGCCAAAGGAGTTAGTTCTCCAGTGGAATGAACACTGACTTTCAGGCATCTAGTTTCTACCTATATATCAGAACCACTATATTCTGCCTTTTTTTTTTTTGTTGTTCTTTTTTCTTCTGTTTGTTTTTATATAGATGAAATTTTATGGTAAAACAAACCTGCATGGATATGAAGGCAAGGTCAAAAACGCTGCAGTTTTCATTCACCCAGGAAGTTGCTTTAAATTAGTGGAACAGAAAGGTGTTACATTTAAAATTAAAAACTGCAATTTGATCACAGTTAATTCGTTCCAATTTTTATCATATTAACTAGGATCAGAACACAAAGGCTGTTATGGCATCTACTAGTCTGTGTCCTTAGTTCAGTAACACCTTAACAATTCTTTACAGTGCTCTTCAACATTCAAATATGGAAACAGCCATCTAGTTTCATATTACACAAATCTGTTTCTATTAAACATGCTGTAGTGTGAACAACAACATCAACAAGACACATACACACTTTGAAACTCACCTCATTTGAAGAGAAGGTTAAAGTGTGTGAACGACCTGACAGATTTGGTTCTGTCACTAACCCTGAAAGTTCACAACTTGGCTTGCTATGGTATGTATCATCTATGACAATTCTACTCTGCAAACAAGTGGAAATAACGTTTTATTAACTCACTCCTTGGAAAAGCAGGTCATAAGGTGACATCCTAGTAATTTTGATTTTTGGTAAAAAAAGAATACTTTGACTCAGTTATCTTTAGATCACATATGAAATGCACTCACTACATCAAGCATCTGACTTGTCTTTGTTAAACTTCTGAATTCAAAAATGCAATAACAAATTTAAAGCAATATCCCCAATAAAAGCACCTTGTGTGGAGAATCGGTGATAAACTGAAATGGTGTTAAAGTACACAAGGAAACACACATGGTTACTTTTTCAGCAGGTATACCACACTCGGGGAGAAGCAATTTAAGATTCGTTTGGTGGAATTATTATGCCAACTTTGTATTCAACTGAAATCTACACAAGCACTATGAATGTGCTTCAGAAGGTGCTCTTCTGTTGGTGAGATAAAAATCAGTCCTAATTGTTTATGGTCATTAAAAGTCTTATGGCACAGAAGTGCCCCCATAACTTACAAAGTTTCTGAAAACAAGAGCTAGGTTTAGACTTCATAGTTTCCTGCTATTGAACCACTGTCGTTAACAGTGAAACAAATAGGCTGTCTTTGCCTGACATACATTAAGACTTGGAAGAGCAAGGACCTTTCGGCAGCTTGCAGATCAGGGTTTAAATTAGTTCATTAATAGATAATAGAGAGCTTGCCTAAGGACAACCTTTCCCAAAACTTTAAATTCTGATTCAAGATACTGTATTGTAATGCTGTTCATTTGAACAGCTTCAGTGAGGGTGGTTGAACACTGGAACAGGTTGTCCAGAGAGGTGGTAGATGCCACATCCCTGGAAACATTCAAGGTCAAGTCAGATAGGGCTCCGAGCAATGTGATCAAGTTGAAGATGAGGGGTTTGGACGAGATGACCTTTAAAGCTCCCTTCCAACCCAAACTACTCTATGATTCTATGATTCAATTTTGAGGTGGCTGCATTTGAGGCACAGAATCACATCATCTGAAAATTACCTTGATATGAAAAATACCACATAGATGTAAAATATCTTTAGAAGAATTTTTATAATAAATGGACCATATCAAGCTATGTAAAGTCTTCTTTATAGTTAAAGCACCAAATAATGTAAAAAACCTATAACAAAGCTGAACATTTAAGAAATTAAACAATTACTCGGATGTCTTTACAAAAAATGGTTTAACACTGTAAAACTACAGTAATTATGCAGTTTGACAGCCTGAATAAATTATTTGCAAAATAGAAAAGTCTTCTGAAATAAAAGATTTTGACAGATTTATTCTTTTGATAAATCAATAAAATACTTTTTTTTTAATGTAACAAAGTAAAATTCAGGTTAAAAATATGACTAATGTAAGAACTATCATATTGAAAGACTGTAAAATCTTCATAGCATTTACTGTTTACATTCAGTTTTACACTTAGTCTGTGTTTAAAGGAAGTTTTTGGATCTGTATGCCTGCCTTAGCATCTAAAAGCAGCAGGATCTAGGTTCAAACTCATCCAGCAGCCAGTACTCATACAACCTCAGGCAGGTTACCTGAGCAGCCTGTGACTCAAGCTGAAGACTATGAAAAAACCAGATGCTACACCTGAAAACTTCACAGCAGGTTTGGTAAGAAAATCCTTCTAAAGACTACTTACGCATGTGTTCCCCAGAATATTTTCTGATTTGATTACCTCCATTCCAACCAGATCTTGACCTCTACGTCATTTTTCTTTAGTGAGTGAAAAATAATTCTGCCAAAAGCATGCCTCCTACTTTTGCGTTTCTAAAATTTACTTCTCAGCACTACTCTGTGTCCTTCAAACAGTAAGCAATTATTTATCATTACGTTCTCTAATTTTCTCTAAGTCTCTAATCAACTAACTATACTTTGTAAGGATGCCATACCATATCCCTATATGCATAAATAATCTGAGATCCTAATTAAACTGAATGTAAAGACATTTTTCTTCAGTCACTTATGCTCCTATAAGAGCATGTTTTTGCAGTTGTCTTCGTTGAGCTCTTCTGTATTTGTGTTCTGATTTCAGTTTAACTTGAACTCTAAATTTTCTAGATTATTCTATTTTTGTTTTGGGGGTGGATACTTGATCTTCACACTCCCTTTTACGCTAAGTTACTGATATGCATTTCCAGTCTTAAAAAAAAAAAAAAAAAAGGAGAAAAAGTACAGAAAACCAAAAAAACCCAAGAAAAAACCACAACCAAAAAACCCAAACCACAACTTGAGTTCTCCTGCTACCTTTTCATGGAGTGTGATACTGTACCTGACTGAAAAATGGTGTTCTATTTATCATGCAGATAATATTATTAATTACATTATATTTTAGGGACTTCTTCAGTCTTTTAGATATAAAAAGCATTACTAGAAACAACAGAATTACTTTGTCTACCAACCTATTCTCAAATTAATTTCAACCCAAACTGAAAATCTACTTAGGAGCTTTTCTTTTGGCTACCCTTAGCTCACTCCTTCTACCTTTGCAAAGCAATCGAGAATAATTCAGAAACAAAACTGTACACACACACACACACACACAAAAGACAGGATGATATTTGAGCAAAATATTTAATGAGACCTTAGAAAAAACATGAAGAAAACATAGCCAAAAGTAAAGCATCTCATCACCAGTTGTAATGTTTTCTCCTCCCTCTGCTCCTGTTTGGTTTAAAGTAGTAATTTCCTTTTAAGGATTTAGAGCCAGTTGCAAAGATTTTTGATTCTTGAAGAGCACAGAATTTGGATAGGAAAGGTTTTATAGGTATGCTTCCTAAGATTTAAGGTACTAGGATATAAATAGTTTATACCACATTGTTCTTCCTCACAATGAAAACGAAACACTGCATACAAGCTTACAGAAGCTAAATAATGCTCTAGAAAAATAATACGAACAGTATGTATGTGTTTGTATTGTATCAGAGAATGGGACTACATCAAGGGGCAGATTATGTAAAGGGACTAATTTAAGAACTGTGTAATTCAGGAATCTCCTAAATGTAAACAGTCTGCAAACACTCAGATCACAGGATTTTAGTTCTTGTGTTTCTAGTTTTCACAAGCAACAAGAAGGTGATTCATTACTTTGTTCAATTATAATTTTAAGATTAACTTCAGTATAATTTTAAGAAAACAAAATCCTTCTAGGTACAGTAATTTTTAAGAGGCAAATTTTGCAGAAACAGAAAACAGTTAAAATATAGTTACATTGCTTACACCATCAATATTAAAACACATCTACAGAAATTATACATAATGCGAAAGACTCAATACAACAGTTAGAGATTTTTACATGACAAAGTTCTTATTTTAGGGTTTCAACTTTTACCTGCTCTTTAATAAATGTTTTGCCTGATCATATGGGATACTACAGACATAAAAGCAAGAAATATTATGGAGTTAACATCAAGAAAAAGGAGTATTCTTTTGTTAAATTCTGGGAAGATGATTTTGTCCCGGCTGTTATGGTTTAGTAGCAAGACTCACTGCTGAGTGGTCAAGCACACTTCTTTCTCAGTTTTAATGTCTTTTCATAGTGATGTTTACCAGCCAAAGCCTTGTTACTGTAGTGCAAACACAGTGGTCAGCTGCAGGTTAATATCTACAAAGATCAGTCATTCCAAGCAGTAGCTGCTGTCACATTACCATCTTCATAAAAGAGCCCAAATGTTGCAAAGTTAAAACAAACAGCCTGACTTCGGAGAGGCCAAGTATGATTTTAGGATCCATTTATATATGAGAATCTGTTCTTTAATAGGGTCAGCTTTCTACTGTTTTACAAAGCAGGAATACAGCTGAAAACTTGTATATTCTTCCAGCTGCTGGTTTGCAACTGGCACTAAGGAAAAGAGCAGCAAGCAGCAATTACATACTGGAGCATGAGAAGGAAACATAAAACAGTAGGCAGGAAACCAGGCGGAAGGTTGAAGTGATAATCAACTTGGATAAAGGATACAACTATGAGAAGAAAATGCTATTATTTCCGGGCAATGTGAAAAGGAAGAGAGCACCCAATCTGTACGATCTATACCTTTCTGATTGCCAAAAAAAAAGCGTCTGGTGCTTAAGCACATCATGGGTGCTTATAGTAGAAATGCAGCAGTGGGACTTTTACTGTGCTCAAAACAATTATTTGAATTGGACAGAAAGGAGGAATGAAGAGGGCATGAATGGGTTATTCTGAACCAATGACTTTGAAAGCTAAACCACTGTACGTTTCTGTATACAGAAAACATCTCCTGATAGCTTTGCTACACCCTATTAAGAGATCAACCATGCACTCCTATTTAATAAAAAAATTGTACCAAAGTGTATGCATATCCCCTTCAACATGGATCTTGCAGTCCCAAGATCCTCAGGTTATTTACAGAAACATCTTTTGGCCACTGCATGCTTCAACAGAAGCAAACAATGCAGGAGGTGTAAATACACAAGACTGACACACACTGGACAGTATTGTGTAGTGTCATTCTACTTCAGAAATTAAAAATTTCCTACTCTTAAGTTCTAGTGTTACAGTAAGGTATGGTATGGTTCTAAAACCACTTTCTGTCTTTTTTTACAAACTATGTATGCAGACAGCTTACTCCTGTCACAGGGACTGTAAATTCACACTAAGAAAACAAGGTAATTTAAAAAAATGTATTTTAAGAGCATTTTAGTGCAATCAGCATCTGGAAAGATGGAAAGCCAACTTGTTGCTATCTGCCATCTATGCAAAATATCAGTGACTTCATGGACTACAACCAGGCAAGTTTCTTTTCTAGAGTTGTAACTCATTTCTAATAACACAGAGGAAAAGGAAAAAAAAGTGAAAGGGTATTTTAGACAACCAAAGTGAAGAAAAAGTGTGAAACTCAAGAATAAACCTAGCTTATGAGGTTACTCAAATAGCTACAACTTTGAATCTGACAAAATCCAAAGGAAACAAGAATGAAGGTAAGTTAATGAGATTGTTAGTAATAGTCTTACATTGCAATAGGTTTTAACAAAATATTTAGACAGTGCACACATTAAACTTCTTACTTTTTAGAGCCACTTCTTACAAATACTTTAAACTGTAAAGATGGTAACTTCATGGTTATAGACTGAACTGTGTAGCCTCACTCTTAAGATCTGGTTAAAAGGCTTTAAATTATTAGAACATTATCAGTTACTCAGAAGCAGTTTCCTAGAAGTGTCTCTTAGCTTTCAATACTAACTTCATTAATGAAAACCAGGATGCTATCTTCATCCACCTGTCTGGTACTCCACCCCTACATACCAGTATGGTAACAACTGGTTGGCCAGCTGACTGGGAACCTGACCTCTAGGTATACTTCCTCTAAGTATAAGACTGTATTAGACAGGCGTCCTGGTTTCAGCTGGGATAGAATTAATTTTCTGGTACAATGGTACAGTGCTGTGTTTTGGATTTAGTGTGTAAATGATGTTGATAACACATTGATGTTTTAGTTGTTGCTAAGTAGCACTTATGTTTAATTTAAGATTCTTCAGTTTCCCATACTCTGCCAGCAAGCAGGTGTACAAGAAGCTGGGAGGGAGCATGGCCAGGACAGCTGACCCAAACTAGCCAAAGGGACATTCCACACCATAGAACATGATGCTCAGTATATAAACTGGGGGGAGTTGGCCAGGAGGCATGAATCACTGCTCGGGCATTGGTCAGCAGGTGGTGAGCAACTGTATTCTGCATCACTTGTTTTTTCTTAGCTTTTATTTCTCTCTCTTTGTTATATTACTTTTCATTGCAATTATTTTTAATTATTATTGTTATTATATTTTCTTTTAGTTATTAAACTGTTCTTATCTCAACCCACAAGTTTTACTTTTTTTTTCCGATTCTCCTTCCCATCCCACTGGGAGTGAGTAAGCGTCTGCGTGGTACTTAGTTGCTGGCTGGGCTTAAACCACAACAACAGGGAAACAGATTTGGCTTTTAAAACTATACTGTCCTACAGCTAGTGTTAACTTTTAGCATTATAAACCAGTAAAAAAACCATACCCTGTGATTGTTCCTTGGATGCTACTTCAGCCTGAATAGCCTCCACTGATGCTTCAACTGAACCGGAGGGAATGGGAACACACAATTTCTGCTTGTGAGGGCTGTAAAGTCTCAAAACTTCTGCAGCAATGTTTGTAAGAGGTGGTGTGGTCAAGGACTAAGTCATCAAGCTTCCACATACTAAGCATTGATGTTTTTACTTTATCAAGATGCAACACTTAAATATTCAAAGCACAAATTAGTCATCATTACCTTGCTCCTGTTCTTTTCTTGACCATGTTCACAACTGTCCTGCCCGCTCTGAGTAACGTGCAGGCTGCTACTAGAAACGTGAGATTCTTTGTGGCTGTCTCCAAACCAAGAGAAAGGCATGCAAGTAGGGACAGGGGAATCTGAATCTGATGCAGATAGATTGTTGCCAGAGTCATCCAGCAGTTCTCGGGAACCCCTGAAATAAGTAGATTAAATTGTGTTTAAACAACAGCAGCAAAAACCCCCACCCCTCCCACCAAACACACAACCCCCACCCCCAAAGCAACAAACTCAAAACACACACCACTAATTTTTACCTGTTTCACAGCACAATTGATATTTAAAATGAAAACTAATACTTGCCTTTAAATATACATGCAAAATAATTTGTTATTGAACAACACAAATTTAAGAGCTTTTGCAGTATTTCACACAACAATTTAACAATTTCAAATAATTTGCAAATTTAATTTACTCAACATTCATCTTCCTAAGCAAAATACGGTTTTTATATTTAAGATAGGTTATAACATGTTAATCTTATGAGCCGCTTTAAAATGTAACTCTGCTTTACTGTTTCCTCTATACTATTCTATGTATTTTTATTTCGGGAGATTAGAAACTCATCTTCACATCATTGTATTAATCTTCACAGAATTTTGCTACTGTTATACTTGAATGTACTTTAAGGTCAAACAGTCATGATAGTTTTAAAGAAATTCTTAGGTTAAAAATTTTAGGAATGCAGCATGTATGTATTAAACAAAACAAAACAACTACCTGCTATCCAGAGAACCTCTTAGATTTTCTTTTTCTTGTTTCTTGCCCTTGCCCCCAGATTTCCGTAATCCACTGAAGTGAAAAACCACAATTTTCATAAAGCATTTACATTTACAGGGTACAACATTTTTTTTTAATCAGCAAGGTAGTTTTTACATCAATTTCAACAGTTAGAAAAAGCCACACCTATGTTGTTACACAGAGCACGATTTTGCAGATTATGCATGCAATAAAAAAGTACTGTTATATTTTATTTAAGAACCATGACAGAATTATGAAAGTACCTTTCAAAGACCACATATAATCAAAATAAACACAGGAAATGACCAAAGAAACTTAGCATATAGTAGATACAACCAAGAGGAAGAACACAGTTTTACTGCTATATAAATGTTCATATGCAACGCAGAGTGAGTTGAACTTCTTTGTGTGAAGTTATCATTTTTATGTTATTTGTCATATTTGTTGCAGTACAAGTCTGAGTCTTCAATGTTAGCTGGCTTCAACAAACTTTATACCTGGCTCCACAGGAGCAAGGCTTATTGCAAAACGTAGCAACTCTCTCTCAAATCCCCAGAGTTCAGTTACCACACTGCATTTCCAGATAATATGCAGCTTGCTCTTTTGTTTTACCCCTGTTCACATACTCATCTTCTAAAGGAATTCAGAAATCCACTCATCACTGCTGCCTGCCTCCAAGGAACAGTTCAGTAAGCAGCTACTATAGCCAAACCCTGTGCAATGACACCTCTACTGTAGAAGGAATTAAGGCAAGACAGGTATCTATTTTAGACTGTAATGCCAGCATGACATAACATTAGAGTCTAAGCTCCAACAGTATTTTTGGCATAAAACTATGCATGGATTTCCAATTTAATTCATCGAGAAGTTGTGTATTCAGATAAAAACTGAAGAACCCGAAGAAATTCTTTGAGGGAAAAAAGTACAGATAAATAAAATCAAAATGTGGTAGAAACATGAATGCAATGTTACAAATTCTAGATGAAAAAGACTCTCTCCAGTGGTGTTGCTATGATGTAGCATTACTAGATTTCCTGAACATTTTATTTAGAGAACATGATATTCTCCAAAAATAACACTGAAAACCATTTATTTCCAAACGAACACAAGTAAAATCTTACCCAAAATCTGGAAATCTCCTTTTGGACCTCCCTGATGATGTTCCTTCATTTGTTTCTATTGTCCTGTCTTCATTTTTCTTTTCTTCTGCTTTGCATAGAGGGATGAAAAATAAAAACATTATTCTAAAAATACTTGCAAGTTTCAAGTACTTACGATGATGCCTGTAAGTAAAGAAGATACTAAAACCTCAGTAACAGTGTTAAAATTCTCATTCGCACATACAGATACTAGCTGAAAATACTACAGCCATATCAACATAAGTTATTCTCTATGGCATCTTCCCACCATTCTGGCTGTGCCGTACCATTGAAAAATGGCAACACAACAGTTGCTTATGACTGATCAAAAATATTGCTTTTGATAAACAGTAATTCTATACTGTCTACAGAAAGATAAAACTTACTACAGTATTTTGATTCAATGAATTACAAAGATAGTTTAAGATAGGTTTAGAAAAAAGTACCTCTTTCTTCTGCAAAACATCAACTTGAAAATACAACAACTAGATATAATAGTATGAATGCATGAAAGAAACTCAGTTTTAAAGCAACAGTTGAGCAAGTACAGCATTTAATCATCCTTTATTACACCTGAAGTATTAAAAGACGTTCCTTCTACATTTTTTCTGGTTCAGTAGCTAGTCCAGGCTAGCTACTTGGAACATGGGCTACATATGCAAGTTGCTAGCTCCAGAATGAGTGCCTAACTAACATGATAGCCAGTACCCGGAGAGCAGACAGATCCCAACAAGCCGAGTTTCTTGGAAACAGTATACAAACTATAACTATTCTAAAGAAATAATTGGGACTTTGAAGCTCCTCCAAGACTGCCATATTTTCAAAACTGGAATACAACCTGCTAGGCTCTAATTTTTCACCAGAGGGAGCATGTTCAATTATCAAGTGAAATTAAGTGACAAATTTAAGCATCACACTACCTCATCCCAATGTGACACATTACTGCAAATCCTGACCGTACTTCCTTTTAAATTCTCAGGCTACTAGATTATTATTTTTTTAAACAATTGAAATACGTTTCATATTGCAAATCAGATGTTTCATAACTAAGCTGCCTATGAAAGACATGCACCCTGCTTTTTGTGAGACAAAGTAGGTTTTAAGCTCTGCCTTTAAGACAACCCCTGACATGAAGTAATGTACACAGATGCCTTCAGGGATCATAAAAAAAAACCAAAAAATCATGTTTACTACACAAAACTGAGGACAACTCCCCACCACCCCATCAGCTAATAATCCTTCCTGAAATGTATAATGGTTATCTCAAAGTTTACATGCTGAATAGTCAGGATAGTCAGGGTTTTTGTGGTTTTGTTTTGTTTTTTTCATATCTGATCAGTAGCTTCTGATCAACATCAGAACTTTATCTAATCAGTTAACCACTCTTCCTAAACATGTAACATCCAATAAATTGTAACTACCAGTTAAACTGGTTATTTTTTCTGTCAACTTAAATACAAAACCAGAAGAATTAATTTTAATATTGACATGTGTTTCCAGCTGTCCTGGTTTCAGCTGGGATACAGTTAATTGTCTTCCTAGTTGCTGGTACAGTGCTATGTTTTGAGTTCAGTATGAGAAGAATGTTGATAACACTGATGTTTTCAGTTGTTGCTAAGTAATGTTTAGACTAAATCAAGGATTTTTCAACTTCTCATGCCCAGCCAGTGAGAAGGCTGGAGGGGCACAAGAAGTTGGCACAGGACACAGCCAGGGCAGCTGACCCAAAGTGGCCAACAGGGTATTCCATACCATGGACGTCGTCACATCTAGTATAGGAACTGGGGGGAGTGGGGACGGGGGATCGCCACGCGGGGACTAACTGGGTGTTGATCAGTGGGTGGTGAGCAATTGCCCTGCGCATCATTTGTACATTCCAATCCTTTTATTATTGCTGTTGTCATTTTATTAGTGTTATCATTATCATTATTAGTTTCTTCTTTTCCGTTCTATTAAACTGTTCTTATCTCAACCCACGGGTTTTGCTTCTTTTCCCGATTTTCTCCCCCATCCCACTGGGTAGGGGGGAGCGAGTGAGCAGCTGCGTGGCATTTAGTCGCTGGCTGGGGTTAAACCACAACACCAGCTCTCTCTCCAGAGGTAATATTTTAAGAAAAAAGGTAATTTCTAAACCACATTACAATAGGTTAAAAAACAGACTGATACATGAATGGATGGGAAGGTAATTGAAAGGATTATTTCAATGAAATAATAGGTAGATATTTAAATAGTTAGAAAGCAACAATCTAACAGAAAGTAGCATTTAGTGTCATTGTGCCTGCAAAGAGCTAGCTTTCAATACTAATCCTTGTCTTTGATGTACTGCATTAATTAGCTCTTCCAGTGAGTCTGCCAATTTTAAGAAAACGTTTGTAATGCTTCAGCCATCACAAAAAAGTTGTAGAAAAGAAAGCAAAATCACTTATATATTAGGTACTTGTTTTCATATGATTTTTTTTAAAAACAAACAAAACAGAAGCTGGGGTAGAGACAGTTTTTGTTTAAGACTTTCTAGAAACACATAATATGAGGAGAGTATAAAACAAATCCTGTTTTCAGAATACTCAACGGTTTTGTCTGAGCTGTATAGAAAAGACAGCAAGTATAATCTGCCTTTATATATTCTGCTAGCTGACTAAAGGAAACATCAAGCATTTAAAATATTCTATCTGATCCCTTTTTCAATTATTCACAAGAAAAAAAGCCAAATATTTCTAGCAAATAATGATTAGTAGTGACTAGGCTGATTATAATACCTTTAACTTTTGCCTAGTGAGAAATATCCTAAGAGGGCAAGATGAATAATGCAGTAATTCCCGTAATGTTCAGAATCCGTATCTTGTTTAAACACCTGGATAATGCTGGGGAAACACAAAGTCAACACTGAATTTTTCTGGGAATTGGGAAATCAGTCAAACTTGCTCTCCAATACATTGCCACTTATGAGGCTAGTGTTTTGCAGAAATGTGTTATGAGCTTTACTGATTATCCACAGTCAATTACTTAGCTCCCCTCTAGGCTTATGTCAAGGCAACCATTTAGACTCTCTAGATTTAGAGGTTTGAGCTTTTACCAAACTGACTTAGACATACTCCTTTCTGTAACTGTTTAATTGAAACAACATTTATTCTGCAGGCACCTTTGAGATTCTTGGCACTATAAATTATTTTGGAAATGTTGAGGTTTTGTAGAAATCTGGTAACTAATTTGTTGCAGATGAAGAAATTAAAAGATAGATAAGCGTATTTCAGAACATACTACTATTTTATCAAAATCTTTCAGTAAGTAAAAATAGAATACAACGAACTTGCATACTTTTTTGCTAACTTCAAACTTTGCTGAAGAGTTAACAAGTGGTTTTAGAATAGGTAATTAGTTTTTTAGTCAGTTCATTTTCCCTCAAAGTAGCTTATTGTTCAATATTTATTTATATCTAAAATCTGTAATACTTTAACCCTGAAGGATTAAAATAATAATAAACCCTTAAGTCTTACCCTTGGCCTCTTTCCCTTTCCCTTTTGCTTCTCTTTGCTTAACATTCTTGGGATATCCTTGAGGAGAATTGGGAGCCATCTCTTCAGGAGGAGGTGAACGTGTGGTAGTTGTGCTGTTTTCGTTGTTTGGTTTGTGTACTGGAGAAGAGTGTGTGGAAGCAGAAGGACTTGACTCTAGAGGACTTTCTGTGCTTTCAGTTTGCTCAGGCTTTTCACTCTTTCGATCTATGTCATCCAGGCATGGGAGAGTTAATTTTTCACTTGTTTCTAAGGTCTTGGTTAGGTACACAGTGGAAAGTTCTTTGTTGAGAACAGTATCTTCTGAATCCTCATCCTTCAACAAATTCAAAAGTTATTTTATAAGCATGACATAATCCTTTACTATCTGATCTTTTACCAGGATATAAGGATATGCTATGCTACAGACAAACTTCCCAGTTCAGAAAATTTTAACTTAATCACTTGCAGATACCATCTGAATCACATGAAGCTGATTTTAGAGACTTTTCTTTATCTACCTCTATACAGATCTTGTGCACATCCCAAATCCTCTTTTTCTAGCCAAGTCCGAAATGTTCTGGTATATCTTGGCCATTCCAATTCAATGCAACCACTTTTCAGTCTAACTGAAGTAGTTCAATCTTCTCCATCTATGACAGGCTCTCTCTTATACCAACTATTTACACCTCAGTATTTCAACTGTTTTCCAGAAACGTGCAAGAACATTTTATTGATATATTTTTTGTGGCCTTAAATGATTATTTATGGAATAATGAAGCATTTCAGAAGTGTTCAGTTTTTGAAGAAGTTTGGTAACTAACTTGTTTCAAACGAAGGAATTATAAAATAGATAAGCATATTTCACAACATACCACTGTCACGGTATCAAAATATTTCAGGAAGTAGAAGTAGAATACAACAAGCCTGCATACTTCTTTGCTAACTTCAAATTAACTGTGCCACAAAAACCGTCGGAGATCACATACGTGGTATGAACCCAAAGAGGGTTTTTCACTCGATACAGCATAAAAATACGATGCTTCGGCACGGTGTGAATGAAGCACAGAGAACACTTAAAATTGCACATACAGATAAAACTGAACACACATTCAGGCTCCTGAATGCATAATTATCTACCAATATCGGTACCTGTAGATTTGCAGTCTGTTGTCCAGCCCCAAGAGATTCTTTCAGCTTTGATCGAGAAGGTGGCTGGCGTTTGACTTTCAAAGCAAGCTGAGCTTTTGCTTTGTGGGCACTTGTATCTAATCTGGGAGTATCCCCAACAAAAGCATCAAAATCTGCAACAAATATGTAGTTCTTTTAAAAAACAAAACAAACTGGTAGGCAAGTTCTCCAACCCACTGTCCAGAAAAATATTCAGAAGTTAAATCAGAATTATTCTACCTGGTAATGATTACTATCTGGAAATACTGTTTTATATAATACTACAATATTTTAACACATTGTGATAGCAATTTCTAATTAATTTGAAATATATTTCTACCCAATTTCTTCAATTAAAAAAAAAAAAAAAATCAATCAGGATATAGTTTCTGAATTTTATTCTCAAATAGATGAGAATTTGTGCCCAAAATGTACTTTCCTATGCTTGTTCTTTAAGATAGAAACTTTTTACAAAGTACATAAGCATCTACCAAATCTTTTTAAAATATGCTTCTCATTTGAACCACTATCTGATATTTTATAACATTCTAGGCATAAAATTACAAGACAAATTTAAAAAATCATAGCAAGTTTTGGTGCAAATCATAGCTTAAAATCAATGGGATTTTAACTGACATATCTCAGTGTATTAGTCCCACTAACGTCATTGGTTTCACTAATAGAGAATCTGAGGAACAGTGAAGACGGATCTCTCTCCATCTATCTCCTCTTTCCCACAGAATTTAAGAAATACATTATTACAATACTGAAAATGTTGGGGGACCTAAACAAAAATATCCACACTGGCTCAGGTCAAACATTTACCCAGTCAGTAGGAAACAGCAAACGCTTAACTTTTTAACAACAAAAAACAGTACACATATAACTCCTGATTTTTTTTAAATGCGAATCAAAGATCCTACGACCTACTTACCAGAAATTAACATTTCTGAAGAATTTAGTCTTTCTTCTATTGATTCTGTTTCTTTTTCATTTTCTTCTCTTATCTTTGACTGCTCATTATATTGGCCTGGACTTTGACAGCCATCTGCCAATAAACTACCACTTCCAAACATGTACGGCATTCTCTCATATACTTTCAATTTACTTTCAAGCTCTGAAATCTGCAAGAATTAAAATTCAGGAGTGAGATACAACTCTCCAAGAATGCAGAAGTTTATTTCAAAATATAATACTGCTTTACTTTTTCCTGATATATTTTCAGCTGTTCTGCATATTTCTGGTCTCTCTCTTCAAGTAGCCTTGAATGGTCGTCGTCTTTTTTCATAAATTCTATTTCTCTGGTGAAAGAAATATATATATATATATATGAAACAGTAGTATATAGAAATGTAGCAAAAGACATAAAATAGAAATACGCACAGTTGCATTTACTAAAAAGCATTCTGTTAGTAAACGTTGAAAAAAAAAATCAGTCTGTAAGGTATAACTGATTCATTAATCTTGTAACATCACAAAATGACCTATGTTTCTACTGTCTTCAAAAGAAAGTACATATGACACTATAATTTACTCTGGGCTGAAAAAGGATGCTTTGCAACACTTCTTCTAAAAGTTACAACCATTTCTCTACCTTTAAAACTGGCAAGTTGCATATACATTTAAAGCGACTCCAACAATTACAGCTTACTTTCTTCCACAAAGATACATGCACACATGGTATTTTCCTTCCAAAAGCTACAGTAAAATTCTTTGTAGGAAAATAAATTGCATTTCAAGTTTCTACTTGGTTCATCCTACAGAAATTGCAATGTCTGTGTTTTACAAAAAAGAAACAACAATTACAAGAGGGAAACAAAAATAAAAGCTGCTTTTTCCTGTAAGTCAGATGGAATAACACACAAAAATAGAAAATTAGTGTAGAACATCTACACAAAACGCAAAAGCTTCAGGGACAGTCAGAAGAGTAATGGGAATTTGCTAAACAGCGAGGAAACAGAAACTAGCATGTTAGAAGTCATCTTAACATACTTTTGGACTTCCTCGCATATAATCTTGGGAGAAGAGGGGAAAGAAGACCTTTAAAAAGCTCACCAAACAGCACAAAAATGCACTATGAAAAGTAACATTTCTGCATGTGGACTAGAGAGCAAAAGAGCATGCAAACTGCCTTTAAAAATAAGTAACAAGTGGAGAAACTGGGGGCAAGAGAATTATATGCTTACAATAACTATCAAAAGCAACAGTTGTGTTCTGTATTATCGAGACACTTCTACAAGTATTTTGCAATTAGCTCTTGTTTAGCTGAGAGGAAAGAAGGCAGAACAAATAGACACAACTGCATGACAAGAGTGTACAAGTCTTACACAGATGTATCTAATAAGCAATATTACCTCTACTAAAAAACCCAAACCTGTTAACAGATTGAAGGTACTGTTTTCATGCTGCCATTTTGATGGGCTAGATACATATGCCAAACTCTTAATTTTTCTCAGAATTGCTTTTATTCCCCCTACAAGATATAATTCCTAAGTCAGGCTGAATCACACATATCTGGCTTTTATATCCTTTGATGCCTACCCTATCTGGAACATTCAGGTTGGTCAAAGCTAGAGGGTTTTTCATGAACAGCAAAAGGTATTGGCAAATACCTCATGCCAAATTTCAAGTAGTCCTTCGAAAAGTATAGATGCATTACAGTTTCTCAACTAAGTTGTTTTAAAAATTTGTTCTTGAAATATTTCAATAATTTTTCCTAAGCTTAGAATCAAAAGTAGCAGCAAAGTTTTTGGAGAACCTTTCCAGAAGCCGGTGACTTAAGGTATGGAAGAATTCAGCATGTATAACCCACTGAACTCTGACAAATGAAAAGAAAATGTGTTAAGCAAATCCTAATCCTACATATCATTGTCAGTTTTCCCCATAATGTACAAAATGTACCAGCAAGAAAGGGAGACATGGTATTTTGGGGTACTTACTTTTGTTGGTAATCTTTAAGCAATTTCTTGGCTGCCTTGTATTTCTTTTCAAGGGCATCACATTGTTCTTGAGTTTCTTTAAGATGCTCATTTACGGTTTTGCATAAACTCTGTGCCTCTAACCAGTAGGTCTCTAACTTTTTAATTTTCTCTTTGCTTTCGTCTAAGTTTTGCTGAAGTTGGGCTCGACTCAGTTTCCATTCATTTTTTTCCGCTTCAACAATTTTTAACTGAAAAGATTAATACTTAAGGAATTAATATAAACTAAAAGATGAAATAAAAAACCAGTTGTTTATACATATGTAAGTAGAGAATAGCTAATAACAAGTACTTACCATTAATATTAAAGACACTGAACTTTTAAAGAAAAGGTATCAACTCTTCTAACCCTTGCTAATACAAGTAAGTTCAGAACTCAAACCCAAGAGTCTTTTACTACTTCCTCATTAGTATTGCTTCTTTTTAAAGAGATAAAATGAGTAAGACCTTTATTATTAGCTTATGTTGACTTGTTCAAGATCTCACCATTCCTTAATACCTCTGGAGAGGCCTATTTTGATTACCTTCAAAGACAACTGGAGATACAGAATCTTAACCTGTATAAGACAAGCTCCCTGTCCTACTACTTTGCTACCAACAGCTTTTTGAATAAAGCTAATGAGACCGGTTGATCTTCCCTGGTACTTTATATAACATTGGTCTTTCTAATAAATTATGATATACTCATGGTTTGCTTTCCTGGGGCTAATTTATAAAAACACCAAACGTTCCCTCAACAAAGGAGAGGGATAGGGCCCCTTCAGCTTGACAGCAGCCACATTATAAAAGGGAATGTTAACATCTGAAGTTCTCCAGGCCTTGGAGGAATGAGCAGGCAGAATACCACTTAATTTGTCCATGCCTCCTTCTTTGGGGACACCATTTACAGTGAGGAAATCACTGCTTTTGAAGCCAGTTAAGATCACCTGCTGATGGAACAGAGATGTTGTAAGGACCAAGAATTTCTTGAATCTAAAATGGGGCTGTAAGTTGTACTAATGCCAACATTTTTAACAGCATTTTTAGCAATCCAGTTGGGCCAAAATTCAAGAATACTGCAAGGAGGAGGAGCACTGTCAGAAATCAAAATCAGAAATCATAAGAACACAAAGAAGTTTTGGCTGCCTTGCCTCTCTACGCTTGGAGCTTTGAACATTTGCAGAGTGCAAGAAAACACCCAATAGATACTGTTATTCAAAATTATTGCAGTCTGAAGCACTATCCCCTCTGCACTTGCTACACACCCCCAGCAACGTCCTGCAACTTGTCCTAGGGTACACATTTCTCGGTAAGGCAACACAGAAGGGCAATGGAATAAAAGCAGCTGCTCACCTACAACAAATATTTCCAGAAAAAAGCCATGCACAGATCTCCATCAGTGGAAAAAGCAGCAAAAAGAACAAGAAACCCTTTCTCAGAGAAAGCAGAAGTGTTGAACCAATTCTCAAAAAAAAAAAAAAAAAAAAAAAAAAAGCAAGCTGGGAAAAAACTCCCTCCCCACAGCAGGTCAGAAATTTGAGGAGGGAAAGAGGGGAAACAAGGTAACAGAAATAACTTTCTGGTAACAAAGTCAGTTGCAAACCATTGTCTCTAAGTGCCAAATCTATACTCAGATAAGACAAGTTCTATCTGCTGAAAATGTTCTAATACTTGTTTGGGAGCTTGTTTCATACAGTACTCCACTATATTCAGTTCTGCTCTAAGCAGTAATATTGAAGCGTTCATTTTATAATGGCACAGGGGGGATTTTGGGGTTGGGGGGGGGTTGTTTGTTTGTTTTGTGGGGTTGGGGGTGGGTTTTGTTTGTTTTTTTTTAATTTGAGCACAGGTCTTCAGCTTAGAAATGTCTGTCTAGCATAACACAGAGTATATTGAGCCTGAGACCTAAAACAGATTGCTGCCTTTTGCATTCAGCCTACTCTTGATAAAATTTGTAGGTAGAAATAAATAAATAAAAAACCCCCCCAACACATAAAAAAACCCCACCACCAAATAAGATTCTTTGAAAACTTACTTTCTCCTTCAGTTGATTCACTTCAGCTATTGTTACTGCATGTTTTAATTGTAGCTGAAACAACAAACAAACAATTGTATGAGCATACACAAAATGCATTTGTCCATGATTCCCTTCTTCCTCAAACCATTTTTATAGTAGCATGAAGTCAACTTAATTATTTGTCAATTACAGGAGAAGCAATCATGAGCTTTTATTAAAAGAAAGTTGAACTCAAATTAAAACCAAAAAAGTTCCACAGTATTCCACTTGCTACAAAAATCAATACATGATGTGGGATTTTTAATTATAGGTGATCATTTTCTATACATTAAGTGAGGAGGTTAAAATAATGTTTCAATGTGCCAGAAGAATGAAAAGGCAGCATGCATTTATGATGACAACTGGTACACAGAATGTAGTAAAAATTTAACAGTACTAAATATTTTTACTTATTCAGCACTTACAAATAAACATGCTGGCTTTGTTTTAAAATTAAGCCTTGTACTTTACACCACAAATCTGCATAGGATTATTAGAAATGGATAAAGGCTACACCTAAGCCAAATGTAAAGATTATTGTTTACATGTCTTAAGCAAACAGCACATATATGAGTACAAAAGCACATTTTTTGACAACTGTTAGTTATTTCTTATATCTCTTTCCATCTGTAACCCTCGGGGGACTTTTTTTTTTTTTGGCAAGGCATAATGCACCGAACACATTAAAACAAATGAATCCATGACTATCCTTTGTTTAGATTATGTTAATAACAGCATAGTAATGATTCCAGCTGAGAATTTAATTGTATCCCAAGTAAATATAGCACTTGGGAAAAGATGCTGTAGCCTGCTGCTACGCTTCCTAACCTAGAAAAACTGTAAATGTTCTCTAGTGATCAATAGCCTGAAATTTCAACTTCCCCAACAACATCATCAATATCATCAAGAGAGCAAACTTAAGGAGATCTGCAAAATACTGATCCTTTAAAAAATAAGCTGGTGTATGTACAAATGGCACCTGACAAAACAGTTTCTTTGCAGTATATTTTTCTCCTCCAGAGTGAAAATGACAGGGACTTAAATCTACCAAAGAAGCCCAGACCCCTAAATGCCAAAGACCATACCACTTAAATGCCCAACTAAATTCCACAGACCTGAATAAAGCAAATATGCTCCTTTATAAAAACCCTGGGAAAAGGGAACTGAATTTTCCAATTATGTTAAGTTGGGATTCACAGTCTGGAATGCCCTATTGACTTTACAAATTCATTACTTCAAAAAAATACACCATAAAAAAAAAAACAAACCAGAAGGGATTACCTGAAAAAACCCTCCAAGCCAAAAACATGCCTATCTACAGAATCAAGTGCTTTTATGTATGCAGATATTACCCAGAAAACCTCAGGGACTAGAGCAAGAGATTAGATGTGTATTTCTTGTCTTTCTGAAGAATATCTAACCACAACATTCAAGACCATTCAGAATGGGCATACTTGTCCCCCCATGCTCCCCCCACAGCTACAGCCGTTCTACTACACAGCAAATAAGAGCCAAGTCCAATGGGCCACAGAAGAACTAAGAGAAGCGCCATATCTATTTAATGCAATGTTCAGACATCACAACAAGGAGGGAGGTGATGTTGGGTTCTAACACCTCTTTCCAAGGGCTTTTTTTAATTTAGTTTAAATGAAAGGACCATTTAATATGAATAGGTATAGGGAAGCTGGGATCAGAAAATTACAGAAGACCTACATTTCAAGGGACATTTACCAGAGAGATTATTGGCGATGTTGAAACAAACCCCAAACCACATGAAGGGGGACATGAAGGAGATTATATCCAAATCTTACAAGGTTCAGGTGCTCCCCCAGTGCATCACAAAGAATATTTAAGAAACTGCCACCACACCTCTTTAAATTTAAGAAGAGACTGTGCTGAATCCATATCCAGTGGTAAACCAATATCTTCATTTTCAGGAAGATCAAAAACTTCTACAGATTTTCCATGTAAATGTGACTCATATGTATCATCATCATCATCATAGTCATCATCCTGACAAAATGGGAAGATCATGACATTCTCTAACACACACACTTTGTTTGCATTATAGTAGCAGCAATAACAAAAGCATACAATCAAGGAATCCAAACAGTTGCAAAACTTTTCTCAACTAGTTACTATGCCATTTTAGTTTCTTATACCCATGATAAGTTTTAAAGATGACTTGCAAACACCTTCATCAAAGTACCACAAGAGAGAGCTAAGCCAGCCATGCACAAAACAATCACACACAGCTGATACCTTTTGGATTACTGATAAACTGGAAGTATAGCAAGTAGTGCTAATCATGTGCCTTGATAATAGTAATGTATGAAGTTTGTACTTTGTTTTTAACAAGTTGCCTCTTTTACCTTTTTTTTTTGCTTCAATTTGATTCAAAAAACATTTATTCCACTTGCAGAAATTATTGCACGTAGCAGTAATCATGTACTTTTAAAAATATTTAAGTATGTACGATGTTTTACCTGCTCTGTATCATCATGAACATAGTGCTGCTCATACAGACATCTCTCTTGCTCTAAGGTCTCACTAATGAGGCGGGCTACTTCACTCTGAGTCCCTGGCTTCTCTCTCCCAATGAGAAAACTACAGAAGAGAAACAAATTACCTTGAAGCAAAAAGTTTAAGATATGCTTAAGAAATTAGTTTGCCATACTGCTGCCTTCAGCAATGTCTTTGTAAAACTTTCAGATTTTGGTTTTGTATTCTCCGTTAATGAAGAATGAAAAAAAGAAAGTAGTATTTCATAGAAAACATACATACCTCACTGTGCCTTTGGTGTTTTTTAATACAGTGGCTGCAAAGAACTGAGTAACTCCGACCAGACTTATGCCATCAACCTCAACAATCTGATCATTTACTTGAATTCTGCAAAATAAATAAATGCTGAGCTAACACTTCAACAAAAATATTTTGGCTTGATAGATTTTTGACATGACAAGTATCACTTAAAAGTCAATAGTAGTTATAATAAGAATTTCTCAGTTACTATGCAGATCACCAATTAAAATTTACATGGCATTTGCCTTGATATTTTTTATACTGTTTACACAGTGATTGCTGTCCTGGGGTATCAACATGATTTTGTGGCACTTTTACACTTGGGTACATCCTAAGCTTTTCTCATATATGCTGTAAGCAGATCTACACTTATTTTGCAAAAATGTCCTATATTAAATAAATTTTTTTAAAAAAAATTAACATAATGCAGGAATGTAATATTTATTCAGCCACATTCAGCTTTTGTACTTTTATTCACAGTATTTAGCATATCCAATGAAAACAACTGGGCTCAGTTAGAAATTTGTAAAAAGCATGATCAATTCAATGAAAAACTCACCGTCCATCTCTCTGAGCAGCTCCACCATCTGTTATTGTTTTTACAAAAATACCTAGTTTTTCCAGTCCCTGATCAGCACCAACTCCCATTCCAATAATACTGATGCCCAGACCACTGTCACCTAAGGGATTAAAAAATCTAACGTTAGCCGCATAACACAAGATGTAACACTTCGCAGTAGTGAGCTGTTTCAAAGCACTCCAAGTCCTTCCATGCAAAAGATATGAAAATTCACTTAAAAAAAAAAAAAGACAACATATTTGTCTATCTAGATACTACTTAAAGCCTTTTTGTTCTGTAGTTATGACTGCCTGTTAGATTCAAAGCTTCATGGTATCTGGAAGAGATAGCAACGTTTATGAATTGTATATATTTTGGTGCACATCTGTCACTCAGTAATGTAGCCTTCCTAACTTCAATTAAGTATGACAATTTGCACTTAGTAGAGGCCTGTCCAGTTAACATTCACTAAATTCAATAGAACTAGCCATAAATGTAAGCCTGAACACATGTTCAAAAATTCAAGACCTAAATTCAGGGAAAATAGAGTTTACAGTTGTTTTATCTTTTGTGCGCATAGTATCTCTTGCAAATGTTCAAGGTTTGATTTGCACCTTTTTCAATTTCCACAGGAAACACTTCCATTTTTTCCACCCTTTTCTCAAGTTCATACTCAGCTGAGGCTGCCACAGGGTCAACTTCTTCATTACGTCTATCATAGTCTTCATTTGAGTAAGTACTGAAAACCTAAGAAAGGTAACAGAAAACTTTTTTTAGTGCTTTCCCACCCCATTTCAAACATGACATAATTGAAAGAAAATCAGCAAGGAAATTAAAGTGGTATTTTTAGAGATCTCATTTTCTAAACAACCATCAATTTAATAAATACTGCTGCTGCAAGACAGTTTCTAACTTGCAGAGAAGTAACATTTTAGAAGTTTCAAACAATTCCTTAAACACTTTTTGTGTTGTAAATGCACAGTTAAAAGAAATCAGTCAAGCAATCAGTCATCTCCTCTTTGATATGACTTTTTTTTTTTTTAGGACTACATTTCCCCAAATCCTTCTTCCTCTCTTCTTCCCTCCCCCCACACCATCTGCCAATTGCAGTGCTTCAAACAGATGTAGTTTTCTGATTTTGCAAGGGAATCACGCAGTTTCCCAGGAAAAGGAAATGCCTTGTTACATACATTACTATTTTTGGTAATCACTCCAACTGAATTTCTGAATTGTTAAAAATAAAAGATAAACAAACAACATGAATTAAGACAGAAATCTAGAATAATGAGCTACACGTAACAGGGTTAATTTTACTTATGAGCATGTTCATTGATTGTATTTAAATTCGTAAGTTAGAAAAAAAAGAAAAAATAATACACCACCACCCCTTTATCTGAAAAACAAGGTTTATCTGCTTAAGTTTTTGCAGGCACTGAGTGTTTTACTCAAGGTCACTGTAAGAGAAAAGTTATGGATTGCAGCTGCAGCAGCCATCTCCCTAATCAAGAACATACAGTGCTGACACACAGTTAATTTACACGAGCCTACTAAGTTTTTGCAACTTTTGCATTTTCCCACTAAGACTACCTAGACAGGTAACTGCAATCATGTAAATAAGACAGAATTAACTGTAATTAGCTGTAATTAACATTTTCCCAGTGAATTTACATCCACTAGTATATGGTGTTAGCTCTGCATGGCAGTAGCCTCAGACACAGGAAAACGTTTATTGAAACAGATTACCAAAAAGCAACTAATGTAACTCAGCATTTCCCATGGGGAGCTTACTGCTTCACCTGCAGATTACAGCTGGCAGACAGCTTCACAAACTCTTTGCCAAATCCTGCAGAACAGCTACTCCAGAAACATGGCATGGCCATATACCAGCCCAGTAAGTAAGCAAGATTAGATGCACTTGGCTGAAAGGGAAGGAAGAAACCCACTCTCGGAAGTCTTACGTTTCCCCCAATAAAAGAACCTTCCTGAAAAGTTGTGCTTCCCAAGTCTTGCATAAGGTAGACAAACTAATAAACTCCTTTGGACTACCATACAGACACCAGTGGGCAACAACTGGACACTGAAACAAGGGTTGCAATTACAGTATCTGTCTTCCATAAATTTTACAGAAAAATCTGCAAAATAGACAAAGAAAACCATACAAATGGTCTCAAGTATTCTTACTCTATAAGAAAAAAGGTGGCCAAGTTCTTTAATTTAATGTCCCTCCCCACCCCCTCAAATCAGTAAATAGGATATGAAGCAGAAGCATTTCATGAAGCACTATTCTCCCTTTGGAACAAGACCCGTCTAGTTTGGTTCCTTTCCATCCCAATAGAAAAAACAATCTCTCTAAAAATATAATCAAGTTATAAGAAGATGAATTACAAAATTATAAAAAGGAAGTTAATGAGTGGACAAATGGTAACTTGTTAATGAGAATATGTGAATTCTTGAGGACAAATCAAATACTGGGGCATGAAAAAAATCAAGTTTGCTTATTTCTAAGTGTACATATGTTCTAGTATTAATAATATGAGTAAAATGTTAAAGACCACTACCAAATGGCTGAATGAGCAAAAGGTGGATAATGGTAGTAGTTCATTTTGGAGACACTGACAACTGTATTTTCTTGATTCTTTATAATTCAGTGGTCTAACTCACAAAGCAGAAGATGATGCAAGTACTCACTATCTACTGAAGAATTACATTAGCAAAGGAATGACCAGTTTCTTACACAACCATTTATAAAATGCTGGAAATGTGGGGTAAGCAAAGTTGGACCATCATAACAGCATTACATATGCTGCAAATCTTAGGCTGCCAGCCCTAAAATATCTCTGGAATTTCTAAAAATTATTAAATATTTTTCCAGTTTGAAAGTAACACCATTGTACTTGAGAGTCTCATGGAATTTGCCTATTTTGACACAAAATTGATCATAGGAATTGATCATCTGCCGGGAGTGGATCATAGAATTTAAAATTAGTGGTAGCTTAGATTCCAGTGATCTTTATAATTGTTACTCATAAAATAATAGCACAAATATATCTATGCAGATGAAAACTACTAATATTTATGCACACTAGCTTTTTAAGAAAAACCTATCGGAAATAAATTCTGACTAATCAACTCAGAGAAAGAATTCACAATTTGCTCTTAAAGTGACAGATGGCAAATGTGTGATGACATTTAGGTAATATTCTAAAAAACATAACTTCACAATTAAGACAAGACAGACTCATTTCAAAATGGTAAGAATCCCCCCCCCCGACTCCAGAAAAATAATTTTGAGGAAAAACATGAATTTACAAAGAATAGAGGAAAAGCAAAACTGATATATAACCAGAAGCGAAACACTGCAATAACAAAAAGAAAAGCAAGAGCACACTAAGAAAACTATGGCCAAAGAGTCAAGGGCAAAAGACGGAAATCTTTGTTGTGTACATGTGGAATCATAACACGGTATTCATCTTTTGTGAGATGGGAACAGTAAAATTGTTGATACTAATATAGAAAAAACAGAACTGCTCAGCAAGTTGTTCTTGCCAAGCAGCAAAAGTAACATTAAACACAGTTAAAATGTGGATAACAAATAATAAGTTACAAAGTTTAGAAGATTGATGAGAATGCTAAACAAAGTTCATCCCTGCCCCATGTCTGGCGGGGTTTAGTCACTGAATCAAATGCGTTAAGGACAAAAGAAATTCTGATCTTACTATTTAAAAGCCACTGCTAGCCAGAGATCATAAAAGTGTAGTGTGCAAGTGATATTTTTTAAAGATATGCTTTAGCAAACACAAGTTATTGTCTCAACATAGGAGAAACCAGATGAATTTTACTGTGGAAACCATGTGAACTTTACAAGCCTTTTACCATAGCTTGTTACATATCCAGAAGCTTAACATACCGTTAATAACTTCTGGATCCTGTCAAGCTAATAAATGATGAAGAACCCTGCTATGTGAAAAAAGAATTTCTTTTTACACTCAAGACTTCTTTTCTTCAGAATGAATAAAAATAATTTGAATCTAAAAAAGTTCTGGCAGACTGCTGAATTTTTAAGGATTATTTTAATTAAATTGTTAATATACATAACTGGAAATTTTCAACTTAGTCTTTTATACTTAGTCCTTGGACAGCAAATATATTTATTTGGAGACAGAACAAACTGCATTCTTCACACCAGGAAAATGAGTCACTTTTTGAATGCAAAACTCAGTTTGCCTCCTCCTGTGAACATGCTAATATCAACATCATCAAGATCAGCAGTCAAAAACAACCAATGCAGCCTACTGCCTAAAAGATCTTACTGTTCAGTTCCTGTTACCATACGGAACTAATAAACTCTATTTTATCATTTTAGTACTATCACAGAAAACAGCATCATCACAGAAAAACAACAATCTCGCTTAATTCAAAATCTTAGCAGCACATAAAAAGCTCTACTTAAGAAGTATGTTAGTTTTAGCAGAACATTCATTTTGTTAGAGGGTAAACACTAATTTACCACGTGTTTGCATGAAACTGCTATGAAGTCATAAAACACAGTCCAAAGACCTTCACTCCTATATTCATTTCTAGTAGATAATTTGTGCCTGATCAAAACCAGAACATTACAAAAGTAATTAAACTAAGATTAAGAAATCAGTAACTGCCCAGAAGGGCTCCCAACTAATTGGAACAGAAGCACTATCAATATCACTTTAAAATTTAAAATACCGTAGTATTTGCTGGAAAGCCTCACAACACCTGCACAGGCAATTAAGGGAACACTTAACAGCTGAGAGAGGCACTGAAGTGTTACTAACACCTCTGCCGGGACAACACACCTCTGAAACACAATTCTTACTTTGAATGTGCAAGTTTACTGACACCTAATAAAGCCAAACATTCAAAACACAAGTTACAGCTCAGGGAAAATTGTCTGGTAGTGAACAGTTTCAGCTTTTCAAACTGATTGCCTTTGCCATGCCTGGCAAAATGTGAAGTGCCCAGGCAAACGTGAATAATCATTTGAAACAGTAGCACTGAAGCAGGGCTGAAGTATAAGGTACACTTCACAGTTTACTCTTAAAATCTCTTCGGTTAAAGTAGACATCTCATTATGGCAACCCACTGTTCCCTCTGTTTCCGAAAGCTACACAGTTAGTATTTTATTACGACTACTTGTTATATTTTAAGTGAATAAGTGACTATACCTGATTTAAGTCAATTCATGCTATCAAATCCTTTAATCAGCAAACAGAAATACCTCGCTTACTTTTTTTTTTTTAAACACACTTTCACTCTTCTCCAAAAAGTATTCAGAATGGTTGGTAACTGTTAAACAGGTTAATACTACAAGCGATTACACTCAATGTAGCATTTTCTGTTACCAAACAGGTGGACAGGCAGGCTGTGCACACTTTTGCACTCAATCCTGTAGCTCTGCATGACTTAATCAAAAACCCCAAACAAGTCAGTTTACATAAAGGCATAGGCGCAACCTTGCTTCAGATCTACAGTACAGACAATTTCATATAGATAATTTCAATAAATAAGTCAGTTTTTTTACCAGTCTCACTATTCTCTACTTAATTCTCAATAAAACCAATAAAAATTATTCTCTAGTTCTGTATTGTACTGCAGGGGCAAAGGCACTGGAGCTAGCTAGAAAGCAAGAAAGACAACATGGTATCTGTTTCAGTCAGGTCATGCTACCTACTCCAGAAGGAGAAACACTCCTTCACTTTCAGGTATTTCATTTTTAAATCCCAGTGAAAGAAACATTGGAAGACAGAGAAAAGCATCCATTCACAGTTGGTGCACCGATTCTACTTCAGTTCAAACATTCAGAGGAGAAGCTGAGAGACAATCCATGTCCTCCCTCTGTGGAAGTGGAGCTCCACTGTGACCTGGTTGTACTCCACCACCATCTCAGTTGAGATGGCATTGCTCTCTGACTGACAAAGAGACTGAAAGACTCCAAATAAATAGCATATGATCAGAAGAGGCAAAACCTACTCACAATATCACATAAAGGGGGGGGCACCCCCCAAAAATCTTAATTCCTGAAAGACTTTATATAAAGAAAGTGATTAAATTATCAACATCCACAAGCTTCACAGGTGCCTTGGTACCACCAATTTAAGCCTGGCAATCCAGAAGAATTAGATATGTGTTTTCATTTAGTATTCACCAAACCAAAAATCTTGACCTGACCAAATCTAAATAGCAAGCAAATTGTTAAGAGGAACTTAAAAAGAAAAACAATGAACACAAAAATGGTCGACCTGGCTGTTTTCTAAAGGCCATAAGAAGAAACAACAACAAAGTAACCCTGCCGTACCAGATCAACTTAATTACCTAATCTGCAGTAATACTGTCACTAACAATGATCAATACCCCAGGTCTGAAAAGGAGGATCATCTCACTATACCGAGACACATCAGAGGGCGATGGAGGAAAATGATTGAGAAATAAATCTAAAGAGTTTGCATGTTGCCCTTCGGAATAATACTTTACTACGCAATAAAAATATAAGAACCCTGAAAAAACCCCTCTGCTACACTGCACCTTCATGATCTCAAGATTACAAAATATGTACTCAGATAATAGAGGCACACTTCTTTTCATTGATGTCCTCTGAGTGTTCACCTTCTCTTTTATGTTAGAATGATATGAAAAGGGATAATTTATTTTTTCCATCTCTCAAAAGGTAAACTACAAACAAGTTTAAGCTACTGCCTGTTCATGTTTATCAGTCTAGGTTAAGTATTCGCAGGTGCTAATAACAACAATCATCATAAAAAAGATGCCGAATCTTTCAGCAGCTTAACTGTTGAGCTAATGAACTTGCCTCCTATAAATTTGCTTGTCTTTGCTCAGTGTTTCTTCTGACTACATCTCCCATGAAACCCTCACGAGCCTCCTATTCGCTTCCTTTCCTCCCTCCTGTTCCCCACAGCTATTCTCAGAGCAAAACAGCACAGGCTGGACATGCATAGTGATCAGCTAACATTAAGTCAAAAAAGAACAACTAAAACTAAAGCTGTAGTCCTGCCATCAGTGAGGGCACAAATCTGCAACTCTGACAGACATGCTAATTTTCCCCAAACCAAGCAGTATTTTAAAAATACCTTTAAAAATCTCTCTCTCTTCCCTGTCAAATCCAGGTGAAACTGCTAGGAAGTTAGAAGTTGGAGGGACTGAAAAAGGAGTGAGGACAGACAGGTCATAACCCGTCATCCTCACTGTCACCTCACCTGACATCCATAACCTGAGTGTTCTCTTACTTGTCTGTAGTTTTATAGCATCATCGAGTACATGAAACAGGGCAGCTAGTATGTCATATAACTGCATACGGGGAATAATGCAGTTAGAAATACATTGAGATATTAATGTAAAGAGTCAAGCTGCTGTGATCCAGGATATAAAAAGAAATTATTTTCCTTTTCTGTTCTGGTTTAGATTGCTGCTCTACAGCCCCAAACCCTCCCACTGGACTCTCATGCAAAGGCTCTTGAAATGCCAAATCAATCTACCATTGTAAAACTTACATATCAAATATTTCCTAAAAATCAAAACAGAAGACATGTGATTAAAAAAACAAAAGCCAAAGAAAGCTTGAGTTGAAAGTGCTTCTTTCTGGAGAGCTGAACAAAGGTTGTGGAATCAAAACGTAACAAGGACCAGAAAGGCATCAGAAATACTGGATATGGAACTTTCTAAACCCAGGTAAATCTATACACACAATTAAATGAATTTAGGCTTAATAAACATTTAACTTTTACGAAAATTGAATTTTCAAATTCAGTAAGATTTTAAAGATTATCTTTCCTCAAAAAAAAAAAAACCCCAAACCAAACCCTAAAATAACAAAATTTTCACGTGTGTGAAAATATGTACCCTCTTCCTCCAGTTAGTATCCCTGTTTTTAATATCTTGTACTGTTAAGTTAACCAGCTGGAAATGCCATACTCTCAGATGCAGGCAGAACACAACAGGGTTACTTTTTGTGAAAAGTCACTGAAAACTACCATGGAAAGTTTAAGTTTGAGATAAAAATATGAAGAAGAGTTGTTATGATGTTAAGTTACAAACATCGTAATGTTGATGCAAGTGATAAACAGAGCTTCAAAACAATTAAAATCTATGAGTTACAACAAACAAAACTGTCACTGCAAAAGATCCCAAACAAAGCATGATGGAAATACACTTACATTATTTGTGCCAAGAAAAAAAGCAGATGACTTCCCACATACAAGTCCATTCTGTTTAAATCTACTGTCAAATTAAATCTCTATTTTCCTAGATCAACCTACATCCATGTCACATACTTGTTTCTTAATGCCCCTGAAGTGCTTGACCAGTGGCTGACAAACAATTGACCATTTATGCAGTCATCAATTCTCTAATTACTGAAGAAACTCCAGGGTCTGGGTATCTTCCACCAGTTAGTGTATTTTGTATCCCTTTCTGTGTATGACATCGTAGGTATAGAAGTTACAGTTCAAAAATCAGAGGATGTATGAAGCTGAAGCACTACTCTGCAAGATTTTGTTAAAAGTGTTCAGAAGAATATATGTTGACCTAGAAAAATGGTGCATCTCCTAGAAGTGGTAAGCATTTACAGATATGCTGTTATACAGGCAATCTAATTCAAGTGTATCTTCATTTACTGCTTCATTAACTTCCCACAGTAAGCAGTTCTGTACTAAAAAGATTGAAGAGTATGCCAGCCTGAACAAGATTACTGTTTGTGTCCCAGCTATACATAAAACAGCTCTATTCTGATATGCAAGACAAATGGCAATATTATGAAGGACTTCCAGATTCTCTCAGGAGCAGCTGATACTCAGCTGGTTAGGACCAAGACACAAGCTATGGAACTGCTTTCAGTTTCCTTTTTAAAGAAGCAAGTTTAAACTTTTGCTCAGCTGTGACAAATATAAAAGCAAAGCCTTTGTGAAGGTTTCGGTTTTGTTTCTCTCTTTTTTTTTTTTTTAAAACTGATTTTAAATGAAAGTATTATTCACAAAAAGCTGGGAACACAGACTCCCATGCAACATAAACCGGATAACGCTGCTAATTAAACAGACTTACGGAAGCAAACAGCAGCCTGTACTATCTTTTCAGTTTACCTGAGCTACAGAATTTCTAAGGATTATAAATCATTGCACAAGTTAATCATAGTGCTATTAAAGGTTTCGACGACAAAGTTTGACACAGTCAGAGGTAAAAACATCTCAAGAAGTCAATTTGGAAACACGCATTTGTTTTCCCCAATGGAAAGTTTCAAAATCACAAATGTCAAACAGCACTCAGTCTTTACATTTAAGTTAATTAAAGCCTCTCAAGGTAATCAGGTTTGAAAGCGAGTTTAAGCTCTACATTACAAAAGCAAAGTGAAATATAAAGGGATGACAGCACAGTTACCTGACGTTATTTGCACTGCTTGTAATGCTGATTGTTTACACAGTTTATTCAGAAAGCTTCAAGACAAAGACAAATTCAGTTCCCTCGCAAATACCTTGGACAGCTGAGTGTGCTTTACATTCCTTACTGGCTTCATATGTGGCATGAAACTAAAAATAGCAAACCCAGTCTGTGAAGTTCTGCTAATAACTGTACAGTATCACTCTCTTCACTACTGTAGGAAGGAAAAGCAATTGAGACATAATGTTCCTTAACATCTGCAGACATCAAACAGCAGCAGGACTTAAAGAGTCAGGTCACCCATGGCAAGCAAGAAATCTTCCCACACATCATTTATGACCAGCTTCTATGGAATCAGAACACTTACTTTAAAATGTCTCATCTATGCTTATTTTCACAGGCACAAGGCAACACAAAATAAAAGAGTATTTGTATAATTATGTTCCATCTTTCCTGAAATTATCAGATCAACTTATGTTCTTAAGCCCTGCTACAGGATGTCAGCAATTATGGATCTCTGGCATGGGTCAGTTGCAGTGCTAACAGTATTAGCTACCTTATACATCCCCTGGGAGCTCCACAGTCTCCTTCTTTTACTCAAAAGCCTTGCCAATTTTGCAACTGACTAGAAACTTCGAAGCAGAGATATTAATCAAGTTCTCTTTGCTACTGCAGCATAAATACTGATTTTAGGGTGCCTGTGTGTAAGTTATATCCATTACCTACACACGTATCCAACTTCCCTTTTAGGTATATCAAGTACAATGGTCAGAGCTCCGTCACTGCAGAACCTTGATGACCTGAGAACGTGCTTTTTCTTGTCCAAACACCTTCTGAATGTTTTGAATTCTCCAACTCTATCAGACACCTGCTAAACAGCAACTGCAAAATACAGAGATGGTTTCTTCATAATCACTAGATAGGTGCAGAAGGAAAACAGCAAGAACGCCAAGGCCAGCCTGGCCTTTCTCAGGAGCATCTAAGAGGAGAAACGCAGGCCTTCTCCTCTAGTGGCTATGGATGTCTGGAATGGCAGTCACATTTTGGTCAAACTTACTCGTCTAAATAAAGCTGAAAAAAGAAGCTACTAGGATACATTTCTCACTGTGGCACTGCTCTAAGCTGTGGTGGGGACCAGGAATAATCTTCTGCTACCACTCAGGATGTTTTTTTCCCCTCTTCCAATTTAAGATGCACTAAAAACCTATGCATAAGGTCAAACAAGAGAGTTTTCCTTCTGTGAGGTAGAAGTGGAATTTTTCTAAAAAGTTACTGAGATATTAAAGGTACATTACTGAAAAAGATTTTGAGGAAGTGCAAATAAAGCTGAAATTCTTTATTTTATAGAGTACAAAAGCTGAAAACCATACACCAGGACTCATTCCCTACATTATTTTTAATGGCAAACTGCTAACAGTTGCTGCTAATCATTCATTCCTTGGTTGTGTAATTGATAATCTGGTACAGGTTGGTTCCTCTGGGTTTCAGAGAAGCAGCTGTAATTGAACAGTGCTATTTACCAAAAACTGAGTTTTGCCTACACGAGAGCTTCCATCGCAGCTGGCACAGAGATTTCTACTAATGCTTTCAACTAAGTCTGGCATAGACATAACAGAGAAGGCACGAAAAGCCTTCACTCCATGCTTCAGTAGTTTCGGCAATGATCAGTAAAACCCTGCCTACAGCAGGATACCAGCAGTCACTCAACGAACACACATTTACAGTAGACTCCACATAGCACTTTCCTCAGCGCACAAATGCGAGGGGAAATGGACTGATGCCCCTCCGGCTCTCTCACAGCCCTCACCAGACTTGTTATGCAGTTTCCAATAGTGGCACTCTCCCCTTCAGTGCTCCAGGTCACCACTAAAGCAGCATCAACTACAAGAAAGCCATATAAAGTCAGCCTGTCTATGGAGAGACTATAAAAAAACCCACATGCAACAAAACTCGGTTTTTGCCACAGCCAAAACATTTTTTGGGGTACAGCACTGGTGTGTGTTCAGCAAACTGGGAAATTACAGCTCTCCGCTGTAGGAAGTACAGGAGTCAACAGATTTTTTACATCCCTCTGATGAGTAAAAGTGAGTCCTGACTCTGTGCTAACGAAGTGTAAAAATTGTAGGAGAAGTGTGCTTGAGAAAGCCTGAACAGTTTCTCATTCCATCCTGTCTGCACCTCCCAATTCTCCTCCCAAACTTTAAGAGGGACTAGAATAACTGAAGTCTGCAACAAGACTATGGGTAACCCACTGTCTGAGTTGTGGAATGACTTATTTTGTGGGTGTTTTTGGTGAGGGAAGATCAGACACCTAAATCTTTTTAATTTGTTAGTGTTTTAACTTACACTACTCCTCATTATCCAGTCTGCCCTACGACTTCTACTTCTGCAAGTTCGTAGCTCAAAAATACTGATGCTAATGCTCCTACAGCTTGTTCACCAAGCCAGTATAAAAAAAACCCCAAACAACATATATATGGTTATTATTAAAGAGAATTCTAAATTCTTAAATAACGGGAACCAGTCATTGATATTTTGTCACAGTTAATTCTGAAAACAAGTCGGAAGTTGAATCTGAAGGTTTGCTATGGGGGTTTTTGTTGTTTGGTTTGGTTTCTTTTTTTGAACTTTTGTACAAAAAGTAAAAGTGAAAAAAATCCTTCCTAATGCAACACCTCAATTTTAAACAAATGAAGGCAAGTATTACAGGTCACATGTTTGTAACTCTTGCTAAAAGTTTAGTGCTCCTGAAAATGCCCGGTACATAAAATCTCATGTTTCACTATGCTATCTTATGAAGCTGCTGTGATTCAGAAATCACTTGTGACTAATTCATAAATTTTTCAATAAAATTCATAAAGTTGTAACTTCTCTCTTATTCAGTTTTGAATAAAAGCCATAAACTTACATTTTTCAAAGCTTTGAAAAATGTATTACCTGGGTATTTTTGACTATAGAACAACAACAACAAAAAAATTCAAATGTACTTACCTTGATAGGAGCTGTTGAGAACTTGACTTTTCGGTCTGGCTCAGGATCTTCCTCTTCAGAAAGTCCAGGAAACTCCTCATATTCACTGTCATACATATACTCCTCCTCCTCTCCCTCAAAAATTTCTTTGCCTTCAGGCACTTGGTTTTCTGGCTCTGTATCCCTGTCATCATCAAAAGCTGCATTCTCTATTCCAAAAGCACTGAAGTTCTCGCTCTGCTTTTCCACCACTTGCTCCTCTTCTTCAGTATCCCCTTCCTGCTCTAGAACATCCTGGACTCGTGTAACTGGACCATCTCTCCCAGACACTCCACCTCTTTCTTCTTCCCCATTGGTCTTGCTGCCTTCTGTAAACTCTTCTACCACTTCCAAGGAGTAGTCGCTCCTCTTCCCTTCCTGTACGTGACATCTGAACAGCTGATCCTCTTGAATCATGTGATCTTTCTCCAAACCTTCTTTTTCATGCCCTGAGGTTTCACCTGGTGCAACCAGCTCTGTGCAAGTCCCCTCCGTGGGGGAGACCCGGGACAGAACACTATCTGATCTCTGCTGAGCCTCCTGACCAGGCATACTGCCCATATCCCACAGGCTTCTCTCAAGTAGCAGTTGCTCTCTTTTGCCTTTTTGAAGCGCCTCGCTCATCTCATCTCTGAGGATCACAGGCACTTTGGTGGACGCAGCCTTCTCAGGACATCCTTCAGCAACAACAGATGAATCCAAACTGTGGTGGCCTCTCAAAGGGTCCTGATTTGGAGGACTATCATTTTTGGAAATTTCTTTGGATTCTTCAGTATCACTGTCACCCAGAAAGCTTTCCAGCCTCCTAGAAATGGGCCCTGCATTCAGGAAGGAGGACTTGGAACCACTGCTGGGATATTGCTGTTTCAACTCCTCATTACCTTGATTTTCAGATTTCTCCGGGGCAACTGGAAGACTCGTTTCTGTATTAAAACTGAAGTGGTCCACCACGTTGCTGCAATCAGAAGCTGAACTGCGTCTCCTCTTATCCTCACTTCTTTCACATTTGCTGGGGGAGTATCTGTCCACTGAGCTCCGCTGTTTTATATTTCTCTCAAATAGCTTCCTGGTCTCTGAAAATTTTTCTGCCAGGGCAACTTTGTCCAAGTCCGCCTCATCGTTGCTACGGATCACCTTGTCGGCAGCAGAAGGCACAGACAATGAATCCACAGGACTGCCGGAGGGGCTGGTACTTGTATTAAGATGATTATTTTTTTGGACAATGAGGAAAGATGGGCTACCTGGAGAAGGTCCGTAGTCTGCTGCCACGGTCCGGCTGATTAATTTGGTCTCAGCAGGTGGACTGCTTTCACAAGAGGGTGTGGAAGAAGAGCCTCCCATTTGCAGAAACATATTTTTGATCTTGTGTACTCTATTGCCGTAAGTGGCAGCTCTGCCTCGACTGTGTGGGTCATTTCCGCCTCCATTGGAAGAGGTGCTCAGCTTCTGATGCAAGCCCGTTTTGTTGGAAGCGTTTTCAGGATTGTTTATGCCATCAAAAGAACATTTGATAGCATGGAAATCGGATTTATAGGCATTTCGGTGTGGAGAAGCACTTCTCAAAGTCCTTTCCCCTTTGCCTTCGGTTTTCATCATTGTCAGAGAGAAAGCTCCTTCGACTCCTGAAGAAGAACGGGAAGGACAACTCCCAGGCACAAAGCTTCCACCGTCCAACACCAGGCAGAATAGAGCCCACAGAAGATCCGAAACGCAGCCTTTCACTTGGCCAGCCTCCCCGCTCGCATTGAAATGGAGCGCAGGGGAGCAGACGTAGAGAGAAAGAAATCACAGCGTCTAAATGGCCACATTGGGTATTATCCCCAGTGCGGATCGCGGTATCCGGAAAGCCATCTGCGGAGAGAACAGAGAGTTTTCATTAACTCGGGGCCTCCCTCGCCGGCGTGTGACACGAATCCGAAACTCGGGGTGGGAAACGCCGCCCGAGACCTCCCCGCGGGATAAAGCCCATTGTGTCCGCCGGGACGCGCGGACCCAGCTGCTCCCAGCCGCCCGCCCGGGCACCGACCCGGCGGCTCCGGCGGGGGATGCGGCGGCGGCGGCAGGCGGCCCCCGCCCCCCCCCCGCTCCCGGCTGCCCGCCCCTCCCGCCAACGGCCGTCCCGGGCCGGACCGAGCCGGGCGGCGGGGGAGGGGGCAGCGCCCGGCCCTTCCTGCCGCCCGGGGGAGGCTGGGCCCGGGCCGGACCCCGCCACACGCACCGCGGCTCGGCGGGCCGGAGGGGCACGGCCGCCCTCGCGCTGCCCGGAGCGGGGCGGGGCGGGCGGCCGCAAGTTTCGGCCCCAAGTTGGGGCTTCCCCGTGGCGGCGCCTCTGCGCCGCGGGGCCTGCGGGGCGCGCCGCGGAGCCGCCCCGGTACCTCGCCCCAAACTTTCCGAGGCAGCCTACCTGGGGGCGGGGGTCCCGCCGGCTCCTTCCCCTCAGCGCTCCCGGCCGCCCAGCGGCCGCGCACACCACGCCATCATTATCCGCTGCCGCCAGCCGCTCGCCCTCTCGCCCTCCCGCCCTCCTTCCGTCCGTCCTTCCCTCCCTCCCTCCCTCTCACCCCCCCGCCGCCGCCCCGCGCTCCTCACTCCACCCTCCTCCCGCCCCTGCGGCGGCGCTCCAAACGCCCGCCCGCCCCGCTCGCTGAGCTCTCACGCCGCTCGGCGCCCTCCTCCGCGCTGTGTCTCGGGCCCGCCCGCCCGCGCGCGCTGCCTCGCTCGCACACAAAGAGAGGGAGCGGCGGGCGCGCCCTTGTTCCTCTCCGCGTGAGGGAAGAGAGGGGCCGGCGGGCGCGCCTGGCTCGAGGGACGCGCCTCCCGCGCCGGGATATACCACGCCGTAGCGGGATACGGGTTTCGGGTGATACCATGTCGGGGAGGCGAGCGGGCACGGGGCCGGCGGCCGTGAGGGTGTGGCGGCGCGGCGCTGCGCAGCGCCGGTGGGTGCGGGTCGCTCGCCGGGGGAACGGCTGCGACTGGGGACGCCGGGGCGTCCCAGAGGGAAGGACGGAGGGAGGGCCACGCGTCCCTGACGAAACGTGGGCGCCGGGCTGCCGGCGATGGGGAGCTGCGCGCTATTTTCAAAGCCCGGGCGGCCACCGCGGCGGGGGTAGCGGTAGCCCCGGCTTCACCGCGGGGCAGCGCAGTTCCCGGGCGGAGGGAAAGTCGCGGCAGCTGCCACGACCGAGGCTCTGACAGCCGGAAGTAACAACAGTGCCAAACGTTCCCCCCCCCCCCCCTTTTTTTTTTTAAATCATGCTGTTTTTAACTCCTCCCGAACAGGTAAGTATCGAACCCAAGCAAAGGTACATAGCCGGGGCAGCTCCCGGCCTCCCCGGGGCGCCGGAGGGGTCCGGGGCTGCCCGCGCCCACCTGCTGCCCGTTCCCTCAGCGTGGGAGACGCGCAGCGCGGTTCCCTGCGCCCTGCGGGCAATGCTCGTGGATACTTTGACATGTCCGCGCAGGACGATCGATCGGCCGAGCCGGCCGCGTTCCCACGCACGCTCCCCGGGCTGGAAGTCGCTGCAGCTCCCCGAGACGGAGGACGTGATGCCCGTCATCGGCAGCCGCAGGCAGCAATGACTGCGGTTTTGCAGGGCGTATTGCGTATATCCAGTTCTCTCGTTTGTTAGTCCGAATAAAACCACTGGCTTCAACCTGTTTGTCAGTTAAAGACAGAATTTGGACGACTGACTGGCTCGTCGTGTAGCCGCTTCCACGGAGATACAAAAATCACACAAAATAACTAGGCGAGCACTAAAGGGCACTGGTAGTTACCAATTATTTGGCAACTGTTGTTACCAAATTGTGTAGCAATTATTTAGACTCTTTGAAAAGAATTGTTTCACTAGTTTATTACTCAAATCAATGGTGAAATTTATACGTTCTCCCAGACATCCCAATTGACTCTGGCTTGTCTGGGAATCACAATGCCCGGAATATTTCACAGCTTGATTCAAAATCAATGATACAGTTTCAAATTAGCCTTAATCGTGATTTTGCAATAAAAAGAAAATTTTATTATTGATAAATTTTTCTAATGCTTTGTTTTTCCAGTACAAAGCAGGGACAAAATTGTTGATGCTTTCTTCTGTGTTTTCGAATGTCACAGGGACAATGGCATTTCACCAAGACCTGCCACTAGCAGTCTGAGGTACGCTTGGAAACACCGTTTTGAATAAAATTTTAATACAGATAGTTTCACTGTAAGTGCAACAAATGTTTCTTATTTTGAGAGTACGTAGGTCTTAACTAGAACGAGTAGCAGTGATCTTTCTGCCACATGCTCCTGAGATTGTCCTTCGTATCATGTTTGTAGGTTGGGTTGAAATTCCAGGACTTAAACCACCATCTTTCAATAACATGGACTGCAGGAGAATACTAAGCAAATGTCTCTTTCACTGTCGTGGTTTAACCCCAGCCAGCAACTAAGCACCACGCAGCCGCTCACTCACTCCCCCTGCACCCAGTGGGATGGGGGAGAAAATCGGGAAAAGAAGTAAAACTCCTGGGTTGAGATAAGAACGGTTTAATAGAACAGAAAAGAAGAAACAATGATAATGATAACACTAATAAAATGACAACAGTCATAGTAAAGGGATTGGAATGTACAAATGATGTGCAGGGCAATTGCTCACCACCCGCCGACCGACACCCAGCCAGTCCCTGAGCGGCGATTCCCCGCCCCCACTTCCCAGCTCCTATACTGGATGGGACGTCCCATGGTATGGAATACCCCGTTGGCCACTTTGGGTCAGCTGCCCTGGCTCTGTCCTGTGCCAACTTCTTGTGCCCCTCCAGCTTTCTCACTGGCTGGGCATGAGAAGCTGAAAAATCCTTGACTATAGTCTAAACACTACTGAGCAACAACTGAAAACATCAGTGTTATCAACATTCTTCACATACTGAACTCAAAACATAGCACTGTACCAGCTACTAGGAAGACAGTTAACTACATCCCAGCTGAAACCAGGACATTCACAAAGCAAAGGTAAATAGAAGGTTGCTCAGCAGTTTGAACACTGTGGACAGAGAACATTCTGCATGCTGCTTGGGGACCCTGGCAGTACATAGGAGACTGTTGAAAGAAAACAAAGGTAGAGCTCAGGAACAACATAATAAAGCCCAAAGCAGCTCTAAAGCGTGCCCAGGGAAGTCAGAGGCCTTTGTACTGGGTGCTGGCTAAAAGGCTGGAACAGGAAGATACTCTTGTGTTTTGAATTCTCCCATGCCTGAGAAAGCAGGAATTGTAATTACAGATCCTGAAAACAGATTTAGTTGCATCAAAGGACCCTTATTTCCTTACAATTTCCTATCCTAACTAGGAAAACATGCTATTTTAGGAAAACAGGTTATTTTAGCTAGCCGTGCTGCTTAGGAAGGACAACATTTATCAGGGTCGACTGATTTCTAGTGAGGAAAGACTCTAAATTGCATTCTAGGCGAACTGATGTGAAAGAAATAATAGAATTGTTTACGGAAACAATGATTAAAAAGATCAGAAGAGTTAAAGATAAAGACCTCTAGAATTTGAGCAAGAAGTCTAGAAAGGTGACGTGGTTTATGATTTCATCATAGCAAATAACTGCAATAAAACCTGGGAAGAGTATCTTACACATTCAGTGTGTGGTCGTTTCCTTGAAAGATGGTGAAACAAAGGTGAGTAAGCAAATGGTTTGCACTGAGCAAGAAGCATCTACGTTTTGTAATCTAAACTTATTAAAAAAATAGGAGTTTCAAGGTGGACCTTGGCAGCTCAAAATCTTCTTGGGGAGAAAGGGAATCAGTGTTGCAGTATATGAACTCATGAATCTAATGAAGACAGACAAAGAGGAAAGTGTTTCCAAAAAAAAAAAAAAAATTGAGGGCATTTCTACAAACCCAGTTGTTTAAACTGCCACTGAGGTACAGTGTTTATTTCGGTATTCACTCTGATTACAGAGGCATGTATGCTCAAAAGGAATCCATTTCAGTGGTCATCAGAGTGTGATTAAGCATCTTCTGAATGGAACAATATCCCTGTGACTACTCTTGTCTTGGCTTAACTGTTTCAAAATCCCTCCCCTATTGCACACACATGCCTGTGCGTAGGGTTTGGGGGCAATGTTAACAGTGGAACAACAGGCATTCCCTATGAGTACATCAAAAGAGTGTCTAAAACAGAACTGAGCAAGGAAAAAGACTCTCAGGAGGTCTGGATGAGAGTGATATTCTGTTATTGGTGTGAAATTATCCCGTAAGAAAGAACCAATAAATATATAAATAGATGAGCTTAGATAAACTAGCATTCCTTAAATGGTTTGTATACTTTCAGCTTGTAAGGACAGCCATCCTTTTAGACTTCACTTGAATGATTAATGTAGCTGAAACGGGGCAGGTATTTAGTGGTCTGGGTTAATATTTGTTGATGCTGGTGGACTCAGTTGCTGCTGTTTGTTCAAGATGAGCATGAGAAATCATTAAGTGCTTGTTCTACACCAAACAAGTTTGAAACTGGTACCATCACTCCATTAACATACTTTAATCAACTCATGAAAATTTTAGTCTTAAGTCTTTTAAGAAACTAAAAAACTTGAGCAAGCAAATGCCTTGGCTGGGGGCTGGATGGTAAAGCTCCCTCTCTCTCCATTGCTGCTCTGCTGATCCCTACAGCTGTCTGGGCAGGGCACGGCCGAGTAGGAGTAAGTGCTTCCCAGGGCAAGGAGAGCGCAACAAGCTGGTGTTAGCCGTTCAACATTGTTAAAGCTGGTGTTAGCAGTTCAACATTGTTAAAGCTGGTGATCAGCTGAGCTGAAGAAGCCTGCGTGAGACAAAACCATGTCTCCAGCATTCATTGCAAAACTTAATTCTCTGAACTTTTTAAAAGTTATCTGCTTTATCCACATTTTAGTTTTATCATGTGATTCGAAATGCAGCCTCACCATATTTGTACTTAATCAGTTTAATGTGAGTTACATCAGCAGTTTTAAGTAGAACAAATCAGTGGGGTTTTTTTATATTTTTGCAAAAAGCCAGGAATAGAAGGAATAATTAAGCATTCAGAGTTCCACAACTATTTCTGTAGATTTTTAAAGCTGTATTTTAAGAAAATATTTTTCTATCATTTAGGAGTAATTAAAATGTTCTGGAAGTATTTCAGTCATACTCAGTATAATTCGAACATCAATTTTGAATTTGAAATACGGCACCTTCTGTAAGTTTGGTGGGCAATTTTGTGATGTCTATCATTAGAATTAAGAAAGCAATCTGTAATTTTAGAAGACTGTACTTGCGTTAAATACGATTCTAAAATAATAAAGTAGCATTTAAAACTTATTATTTTGTAGCACTTCTTCACAAAAATAAAACAGAACTAACATCCAAAATGGTATTTAATGGTCAATAGCATTTGATCAATGAAGGAGAAGCAAAAAGTTTCAGAGTAGATGAGGAGACAAGTCATTTGGTAAAGGCAGTGCAGCAATGGCTGCGGACAGATATGGAACAAAAACCTGCAAGATAAAAGCTCAGGGTCTAAATATGGTCAAATGCATGAAGGACATTTCCAAGGCTTAAGGGCTGGACCAGCCAGGCTGCCATACAGTACTATGTGAAATAAGAATGTAAAGATATCCTAGAAGAAAGTGACAAACAAAAACCAGACCACCACTAGTGCAGGAGTTACAGTAAGTAATGGTAAACTAGGGCAGATTTCGGAATGGGATTCCCCTAACTGCTTGCATTTTGTGTAGAACATTACAGTTGCACAGCAGGACCCTAGAGACTACAAGTGCTGTGGGTGAAGAAATGCTCTAAAGACAGGAACTAATTAAATTTGACTCAGTTCCATTCAAATTGTGCTGGATAATGTGGCAATTACTCTACTGCATGCCAGCAGCACCACAGAGAAAGCCTGAGACATCACTGTGTCTGTCTTTGCCATTGCATATGATGATATATATGTTCAACATTTATTTTCATTTCTAAAATTGGAGCCACAGCGTTTTGGGTAAGTTAGTGCCTGCTCCAGGTTTTGTTTCTCTTTCCTCAAATTGCTCCTGAACGCATTCAAGAAGCAGTTGGTAAAAATACAGTAGTACAAGTTGAAATGGCTAACAGCAATGCCGTAATTCTGCAGCTTTATTTTTGGTTTCTCCTGCTATTGCCACCTCTGAACCTCCCCTATTGTCCCATTCCATGGTCAGCTGAGTCAAGTTATAAAGAAAAAGCCTTTTGAATAGAGCTGTGCTTACTGGAGGATGATGTATTTTATAGGTCTAATATGAAATACATATACTATAACTAGCATTTTGATCAAGAAAAAAAAATACTATTAGTACAAACCTTAACCAGATTTATACTGCTGCAAGCAAACTTTAGTTAGAAAACTACCATATTGAGCGGTGCTATTAATAAGGCATCAATAGTCAAGGCTCAAGTCCTCAGCTTGCCTGGTTCTCTCTCACTGCAGTAATATTTATGCCACAGCAAACCTTAAACATGGGATATGAAGCAGAATTTCAGAAACAGAAGCAGCTCCAGCAAAGGAGGGCTGCCCTTTCTCATTCCCAAACATGTCTGTCATGCAAAGTTCCAGGCAGGGGCCATTCTGGTGAGTAACACCTCAGTGTCTAACGTGCTGGATTAACTTTCATAAATCAGTATTTTCTTTGCTGCTTGTTCACTAAGATATAGGTCCTTCAAGGATAGGGCTGTCTGCAGAAGGGTGAATTTGATTAATGACTAGTTCCATTACTTCCTTCTACAGCCCACCCAGGATGCTGTTCCCCAGAAATGCTGTGAATTAATACCCTGACCACATATTCTGGCCACAGAACCACAGATGTTAAATGAAGGTTGGTGGAACATCACTGAAACTTGCATTGAGCACAGCTGGCCTGCCAGCACGCGTTCCTAGGTCTTTGCAAACTAAGGAGAGTTCCTTACATTACAGCTCCAAGACACGTTGGAGATAAAATTAGAAGAATCTCTTAAGTCTTGAGTCTCCAGAATCTCCTAAGCCTCAAGGTAAAATATTGGCAGTTGAATTTCAAAGTTGCATTCAAACAAAGAAGTCTTTATTGCCAGAAAGGCTGAACAGAAGACACTTGAGACTTTCCGCACCTTACAAGCCCCATTCCTGAAGTGTCCAAACCATCAAAGCCACTTGCCACATTGGCAAATTCATGAAAGAAAAAGAACAGGGGAGGAAAGAAATGACCACATTGTGCAATTGTGTGAAAAGGTAGTTCAAGACCATGCCGAGTTTCTCAAGCACAGTAAGCAGATGTTGGGATGACAAGGAGGCGGGGGTTTTAATAAGACCATCCACACCGATAGCTGTTGGAACAGAAAAGTCCATCACTGCATATTTCAGCCTGATGACTGGAATACTGTTGAGACAGCTTTATAGAATTTACAGGATTTTAGGAAATAAAGTTCGTGGCTATTGTTGATTTTACTGATTTCCAATGCAAGAAAGCTTATGCTGTTGTACTGTCTCTGTGTGCCTCTGAGTGTCTCCTACTCTGCAAGGACTTTTGAAAACTGGCCAACGGGTTCGACTAGATTTGACACAGGCTGAGAGTTTTCAACAATAATTATGTTCCTACCAGTTTGTAAAAATAGGCAGCCAGAGAGAGAGAAGAAAGAAAGACCTTGCAAGATCAATCAAGGGAAAGGTGACAGCAAGACATCACCCCTTATAAGCCACTAGAGAATCCCATATAAAGCCACACAAGACTGAAACCTGGTGAATGTATTAGTCACAAGAAAAGCCTTATTTTGAAGTTGCATCTTTTTTAAAGCCAAAGTCAGTCAACCAAGAGACACACATTGGGAGGGTAACTGGCTTTTTTAATTCTGGAGTTCACAGCACAATTTCTTACTCTGATATGCAAGTTTCTGTTCAACCACACAGTTTTATCCAAAACCCAAATCTTTCTACACAATAAAAGTGCAATCCTTGATCTGAATTATAATCAGGAATGCTATGAAAATCATGTGAAATAAATCCTGTCCACACACAACTATGATCACTTTTAAAAAAAATTAAATAGCATTATACTGTGTTATTTCATAGCAATATTTTAAATGCCCTCTGTTAAAATATCTACATTACAGTTATACCTATTTATGTATACATAACACACTTATGAATGTATTTTTGAGTTATGAGATAACCTTAAATCCTTTGAAATTAAGTCCTTATAAGGTATCTTAATTTTAATATTCAGGTTCCCTAGTCTTTTTAAAAAACTATGGCTAGATATAAGCAAAGTGACAAGTATACAGAGACTAGAATTTAGATTACAATATAAAGCTAAACCAATGCAGTTAAAAAGCAAACCAGAAGCATTCTAACTGCATATCTTTTATATGTTGTACTGTCTCTGTGTGCCTCTTGAAGTAGTAGTTATGTTAGAAAAAGCAAAAAGGAGAAGCATGATCTTACTCATAGGTGAGCTGTTTCCTTCAATTATCAATAATTTCAAATAAATAAGGCAGTACTTGAAATTCTGTCAGTCCAAGTATTGCTTGACATCATCTAGGTTTAGAATATATATATTAAAAAAAATAATCAATGTTACAAAACCAGAAGAAAAACATGAAACAAATTGAGCTTCAAAAATTCAGTTATTTTTAAAATTATAATTGTGTCAAAATAAAACAGGACATAGAGTGGTATAACTTACATAACAAAGAGAAAATAATTTTAATCTGATACCTATCAGGACAATTTCTATGATGGTTCCTTGCAACGTATTAGGAGATGTGCAGTTTGCAAGCCTTACGTAGACAGAAAACAAGAATCAGTCCCCCACTACTAGATGTATCTGCAGTTATGTTGGAAATGTGAGGGAAAGGCATTAAAAAGGCATTTTATGCAAATACTGAATTCACACCAACATTTTCAGAGATGTAATACTTATTTTCCAAATCTGTGAATCTGTAAAATAGCTTTAAGAGTAAAAATAAGTCAGATTTAGAGCTTATTTTGACATTTTCAAATCAAAACATTCAGATTTTTTTGAAAATAAATTTATCATTTAAAAATATTTTAGAGGACAAAATAACTATAAAGAGTGAAACATTTAAGCTAAAGAAGATATTTCGCATAAAGAGAAACAGATTTTATTTTTTTAGAAAAATAGAAAAAATGCATTTCACTTGAACTGAACCTTTTTTTCCTTCATTTTTAATTTAGCTTTTGAATCCAATACATTGCCCAGATGTACCAAGAAATAGCAAGCTTATGACTGAAGTCTTTCCTACCATAAGCCCTAGAGCAAGTGGAAAAAAGAGATCTGAATTCCCCAAACCCAGGTAAACAAGCGATATATCAGAAACAACCACCAAGTTTCGTGCTACTCTTAAGATGAAAATATAGTGCCTGGTGAATACAAGGCATTAACTCCATCTGAATTGGAGAAAGACCTGCCAACCGCCTGTTGAAAAATCTGATCTAATTTAAAAATTGCTATCAGACCTTTGCCTTCAAGTGTCACTTTTAGAATAGCTTTAAGAACATCATTAGCAACTGGTGGATTGTCACTGTTTCAGTGACTACTACGAAAGGGATTCACTTTGACAGTATATTGATTCAATTAGGCATACTTAAGATGCGTATCAGTACTCTCTGGGAATATAAACAAAGTGTCCATGCCTTTTATTGGTAGGCTGAAGTTTCTAATTTCACAGGAGTTGAAACCAGACCTGCTGATTTCCTAGGTGTCACAGCTGGAGCTGTTTCAGAATTGGGTTTGTAGGTTTTTCTGACTGCAAAGCTACCAGCTTGTTTTGCAGTTCTTATTTTTGGAACAGAAGGATGAGAGGCTATTCGCAGTGACTTTTTAATGTAGGAAATACCATTGAGAGGTAACTACTAAACTGAGGGATCCTCAACTAAACGTGCTTTAGAAACAAACTGTTAAAAAGATCACTCCTAGTGTTACTCTTACAGCAAAAGTCAATGGGGATGTACCCATCTAAGGGATACAACATTTGTTCCTGTATCTTTATTTAAGTAGTGATGTAGCACTACTACTGGCCGTAAAGCAAGTTACTGCCTTCAAAAGATTCTGTTCCTGCATTTAGTACCTCCTTACACCACAATCCTTAATATTTTCATTAACACCTTAAACAAGAAGAATATCTTGGGGATTAATCTAAAGTACACTGAAATAATTGAAAAACCACTTTCCCTCTGAAATTAATGTGCTTTTGATGAGGTTCATGAGTAGCGTCCTTAACAACCACCCCACATACTCACTCGGTGTATCTTTGCCTCCAAGCCAGCACTGAGGTGGTGGTTTACCATCACTGCAATATCATCTATAATGACCAGCTGGCGAGTCTGCAGCCTTCCACTGGCACTCGGAGGGCAGGTCTCAAATGTCACAGCACGGGAAGCAAAACCGGGTGATTCTCAAGTACGGCTACGCTGAGTCATAGGAAATGAAAGAGAGCTTCACTTTCTTTATAGACTTTCTCCACACTGAGGTTTAAACCTCTAATAGCAGATTTACAGGCTGAGCCTGAAAAGTTGTACTTTAATATGGTCCTAACAACTGCAGTTTAGGTTACAGAAAAGCTGATTACAGCAACTAGGTTTAAACATGAAAATAAAACCACAGAGCCGCTCACATGAATGTCTTATGGGGTCAGTAGATGAGTACGGCAAAATGTCGCAAGACGTAACAGGAAGGACAGTAGAATCAACAGAGGATTTCCCTTGAGTCACAGTCTAGCTCTGATGTATTTATTGTACCTATAGCTCTAGGTTTATATTCACATACCAAATGCCAGAGAGCTGGAGGTCATAGCCTTGTGGTAAAGCGTGCCAGCAAAGTAAATTATGTTGTGTTTGTAGTCACATCTTTCCAAAGACTGGTATCCTAATGAGACTTTGGAAGTGTCTGTCTACACACTTAAACCTGCCAACGTAGAGCAAGTCCTTGTATGCTGCTAATGTGTCCCATTTCCAGGTCACACAACAACCTGGTGTGCCTTTGGAAGGCTTGATTTGGAAGCATGGATGTGCACTGGATGATTTTGGCTGTGAACCATTCCACCAAGTCATTCCCCAGTGTTTGGGCTGACATTCCAAACCACTGAGCATTTTTAAGCAGCTGCCCATTTCTTAATATCAGTAATAGTCAGAAAATATTTCTTGCTCCCTAGCTCCTAAGTTTCTTCCCAAAATTACTTTCGAGATGCAGACTAGGCAACATTCAGCTCTGCAGTAATAAAAGCTCAGTAATTTGTCTACTTGTGCTTTAATTGTTTGAGAAATAGGAGTTTTGTCTTACCGTTATTTTTCAGCATTTATTTTCTGACTCAGAAGGCTCCCCCGTATAGCCTAAAGTTAGAATTTCAAATGAATAAAACTTATGCAGGGTAATTTCTGGGTTGTTTTACTCTCATTGATTTGATCTTTTTTCTCTGCTGTGAGAGCTTTGCAGACAAGGGTCTAACTACCCATATTTGCAGGAAAAATACAAGGATCAGTTCCATAAACATAGCAAACTCCTTGAAAACTATTCCAAAAATAGTATCTTTCAAGCATGTATGAAATACACAAAAGGCATGTGATGTGGGAAAGAAGTTGAATTGAAATAAATGGCAATATGCCATGCTCTACTAATAAACTCAGTTGATTTACTTAACATTCAGTTCACATTAGACTTTACAGATGTTCAAAATATGAGTAAGTTAACTCTACTAGAATTAGACTGCAGATTTGGCCTCACCGTATAGTAGTGCTCCTCTGTGCGCCACAAAGTCTTAGTTCACGTTCCACAAACTGAGGCAGAAGTGTTGTGCTGGTTATGCTTGGTGTAGATCATTTCCTTCACACCCATCTCAGGTGATAGGAATGAGCATGGCTCTGCTGACGCTGGAACCACACTCGTAGACATTAGGGAGACATTTTACCCTTCCTTTCTGTGGTATAGGGAAGTTTAGAAAAAGTACAGATGGGAGTGCAAGAGTAAAGTATTCTCTCATATTGTTTGATTGCTGTCATAGTGAGATATAAAGCCTTTATTAGATGTCACTTAGTGAGAGCTACATAGCTTGTTCATCGTTCTCCTTAGCTTATTCCTAGGTAATAAAAGCCTATAGTCATAAAAAGTTGGTATTGTACTGCATCACAGAGTTTCTTTTGTACTTTAATGCAGACTTACGTGCCCACCTATATAAAAAAAAGATGAAGTCTTTGAGTCATCTCCTCTTTAAAATAAGATACTGTGACTCAAAGCTCCTTCAAATCAGTGCAAAAATACTTAGTCACCCATTTGTCATTATGAAGTTCATGTGGAAAAAAATAATTAATCACAGCCATGGCCCTTGCTACACTGTCTGAACCTTGTAATGAGCCCCTAACCTCTCCTTTCTGTGGGTTGCTTCTCATGCTTCAAGCCCTGAGCTAGGCACCAGGACAATCAGAAAACATTTTTCTTTTTACTTCAAAATTAATTGAACCAGAGACACAAAATAGGAAACTTTCGGTTCAGAATAAGCTGATTTTTTTGATGATTAGCTGTTAAGTAAAACTTTAATCATCAAAAGAAAAATATTACCATCTTCCCATGGCAGTTATTTCTATCCATGATTTTGCTACTTAGGGGAAGAAGAGTTTTGGAAAATATCCCTGCAAAGGCAAGCACTTAGACACAGACTAGATTTAAACTCAATACGTATATTTGGCTTGTCTTTGCTGGATTTACGGACTATGGAGCAGATTCATGGTTTGTGTCGATAATAGGTCTGAAAACCTGTTCAACCCTCTGTTTTATCCAGCAGGTGCAGCCATCAAAGTGGCCTCATCACATCTCAATGAAAGCTATCATTCTACGGAACTTACTTAAATTTATTGTGTAGATTTATTATTATATACCCCATAGCTTCATTGTTTATCTTCATCAAAATCTGTATTTTATCCTATTCTAGAGGCTTCTTTCTGTTACGCAGTCATTCTGTTAGCCTGTCTAGACAGAGGTCATTGTCATACCAGCTGTTAAACTTGTTTGGGTTAGTGTGTCTGCAACTCAGTTCAGCTCAAATGTTATTAGAACATCCTTAAAAATGAAGGTAAGTCAGGCCAAGTCATACTTCCCAAGCATACTACAGGTAATAGATCTACTATTACAGATAATATAGGTAGTATTTTGTCATAGGTTTATTATAGAAGTATTTAGAAGCCATTTCAAGCTAATCTTGAAATATTTTCATCTGAATATCTGAATTCACATAAAAATTAGCATATTTGAGTCGCATGGAATTATTTAATTTATAGTACTGGTACAGATGTGGAAAAAATGCCTGTAATCTAAGGACAGATGTCAGAAGAAAAAGCTAGATTTTGATAGTCTGACTGACATTGAGTAAGACCTTGCATATACCAGCCCATGATCTCAGTCAGATGATGGGGAAGGGAAGGCACCAATTAGTGTGTGTTGTAAATATACCAGTGTGGCCCCTCCATCTGTGGCTCCCATGTGTTTCAGGGCATACAGATTCATCAAAGACAAAACTTGCAAAGATGTTTAGTTTGATGTTAACAGAAGCAAAACAAATATTGATATACGACTTCTATTTTTACTTACCTTCCAATGAACTGCATTGCCATGCCAGTAGCAATTGTTTACATACATGTGTTGCAGAAGGTGAAGAAACGGAGGGAGTGAAGGCTTCTTTATCACACCTTGGAGTCCAACAAGGTGATTAACACCGTATTCTACAGAGGAATAAAGAAACATTTGAAGTAAAATATTATTTCTAAACCATTCTGTTGATGTAGAATACTCTAATTCAAGAACAACAGAGCGATATCTGTGAATACTACTCTCACTAAGAGAACATCAGTAAGGAAATGCTGCACAATTTTTAAACCAAAAAGAGCAGCAGCTTTTTTTTTTTCATTGTTCATTGTATTACATGTTTTTTAAAATTATATTTTTTTCTAAATACTACATGGAGAAATAATGAGTAGCACTAGATACAGTATGTGTTGAATTTCTTATGAAGTTAATTTTTTTGAAGTGAACATTTTGCAATCATTGCTGCTAGCTGTATGATCTGCTTGTTCCCAAGAAAACCTAGACTTTATTTACTTCCATATTTTTATTATACAACTGTGTTTAGTTTGACATCCCTCCTATAAACCATATTCTCATAAATAAAAAAAAAAAGAAAAACAGAAAAACATATGTAAGTTTTTACCTGAATGTTGAACAAGCAGCCTCCAAGTTTATCTGCAGAAAGGAAAATGCAGAAAACGGAAATATCGCTAGATGTTTGCACAGCTATAAGTTAGGTCCTCAGGGTTTTTTTAATCTGTATTTTCTTAGATATTATAACTTTGTTGACAGTTGTGGAACTCTGTCTTGTTAGGCAACTTCTGTTAAAGAAGAAAGTATTCTCAAATAGTTGCAAATGTACTTAGCACAATTCACATCTAGCTTTTTAGAGGACAAGCTCAATTAAGCAACCATTTCACACTTGTTGCAAAACATGGTACTCAACTTAGGAGTTGGAGAGGGAGATAAGAATGACCACACTTACAGGGTCTTTAATGATAATGGAGATACCTGGGAATTCCTTGTCTTGGCAGGGATGAAGTGCTAGTACCAGTACAGGCAACTTGGCATGTTGTCTGTGTCTGTCTGAAATGTCAGCACAAAAATAGTTTGCTTCAGTGCCCCAGGGAATGGAGAATAGCAGTGCTGGGAGTTGTAAGGGAATGGGGATGTCTTTGCTGCATTGGGTCTCCTTAGTAAGAAAAACCATCTTGCTCAGTGCTGAACTTTCTCCACGAGGGTATAAGCAGGCATATTATTTGGTCAGTTCAACATCTTTGTTATTTTCCCTGCCCTCTGTCTTATCCAACTTAGAAAATATTTCTACGCCTTTTAGAACAGCTGGTGTAAAGAGAAAGTTGCCATTTCAGCCAGAATGTTGCAGGACCAGATTATTTTCACCTGTTTCTTGAGGGTGGGAATATACACTGACCTCTCCACCCTGTCCCTGGAATATTTTTTTCTTTATGCAAATTTTCTTTCGAATTGTCTAGAGAGTTGTACCTCACCAGATATATCCTTACTTAAAGAGCAGAAAATTCCCGGATTGTACTAAGTAATCTGTCCATTCCTTTTCTAACAAATCATATTAGTTCACTTCAAAATACCTTCATCTTCTTAAACTACAGTAATGCAACTCTGTTCTGAGGGCCAGTATGAAGTGATACCATTTTTGGGAGGCTGTGATTTTCAACTGGCAGAAAAGGAATGAGATCAATGGGAAAAAAAATTTAATTTTGTGCCAGTGCTTGGTATATCATTTCTGCCAATTGACTGTCATTCGCTACTAGCAGATGTGCTGTAAAAGGAGATGAAATTCATTGTTAGCATATTGCTTGGCAGGCAAAGCCAATTACAGAATGGAAAATTGAGACTTTCTAATAAAAGAATTTGCATATGGAAATTACATGGATTTCCATATAGTGATAAGTATTTTCAAACTGCTTAAAGGAAGGCTTGACCAAACTCATTTTATGTTAGTAGGCATTAGCATAGCTCCTTATTTCATACACAGTACAGATTTTTTTTACTACTGTATTTTAGTCTGATTTTTTTTCTTGCTGATCATATTCCTTAGTCTATCAATGTTTTCCAAGATAGAATACAGTTTGATACCTCACATTAAAAGTATATAATGATTGCCAGGAAGAGAAAAACTTTTTTTTTTTTCACAGAATGTGAGTTAAAAAAGCAGACTGAAATTGGTTGTTAAGTCTGGTGAGGATACACTGAAGGGAGACAACAACTATTTTCAAGTATACAATAGTTTGCTAGTTTGAGGAAAGCAATACTCTTTATTTGTTGCCCTTTTCTTCATGGATATGGTGATGTGCTTAAAACAGCAAGGGAGACTTAGATTACATGCTATGGAAAGCTTTCCAACAGATACAGAGTGCAGAGCACAGAATAGAATGTCTAGGGAGATTGTGGCATCCTTACTGTTGGAAGTTTTTTTAAGGACTTGTAATACAGGCCTTTCTTAAGAGTGTTTTAGGCAGAACTGATCCTGTTTGGGACAAGGGATGTATTAAGTGACTTCTCTGGGTCTCTCCATTCTTAATTTCTATGAATCCTTTGAGTAGCCCCAATAGTTTCCCACTAAATTCATATTGTAAATGGTTGACTGTAAACTTGGCATACAGTTGCAGCTACATTACAAGTAGTAATGGGCATTAGATTGACATTGTAGTAGTACAACCATTCCAAATGTACGCTATACCAAAATTGCTAGGTGCTATCTGCAGAACAAGTCTTTTTCTCTGCTTTGTTTCTGTGCCATTAGCCGCCTCCCATGTCTCGGCCCTGTTTTCTTCACTAAAGAATGACAGAAGTGAAGACATCTAGTTTTTTAGAGTAGCAAAGAAAACCTTGCCTCTGTCTTGAAATCTTCTGATCTCTTGTCCAAAAGGCTTAGTAGTAATAAGACAGTGGTATCAGTTCCCAGCCCTTTATTGGTGTTGGTGTCATGAAAGATTCAAATGATATGGCCCATAGCACATTGCAGATCAGGTCCTGTCTTTCACTTCTTCACCAGTTGCAGCCAGAGAAGTTAGGAAAACTAAAAACTACGTTTGGAAGTTTCTGTTGTGACTTCATAATTGGAGGGGACTGAGGAGATGGGGAGGCTGAGACAGGGGTTGGTTTAATGACATTGCATTGAAACTTCTACATCTAAAAATAAGTCCTAATTTGTACAGTAGTGCCTCAAAATATTTTACTTTAAGCCTTGAAATAAATGTTTCAAAACTAATTTATATATTACATATATGCATACCTGTATGCAAACACATCTTTCATTTTAAGTTAACTGTATCAGTGGCAATATTTAAAAGCATTAAATGCAGGTTTATTAAGGGCAGCAGCTATTAGAGCATTTTTTTCTTAAATCAAACTTTGAAAACATTCACATAGATGCAGTATCTAGAAATACCCTTGCTTTCTATCAATGAAATACATATGATAAATATTTTTGTACAAAATTACTTTGCTTTGTATTTACAAATATGTATAGATAACTCTTTTGCATTCCTTCCTTCCCAAATTATGCTACTTGAAACCTACTTGATTGCTATGGATAGCATGACAGAATCATTTGCATAATTTTTACAATGTAACATGGGCTAACTCTTGAAATCTTTTTACCCAAAAGTCTCACCGACATCCATAGTATATTTGCCTGGGAAAAAAAACCCAACAACAAAACCCCCCGAAACAACCTCACTATAGATTTTTGATTTGTATGATACTGGAACAACCCAAACATGCAACCTCCCCCCACAACTAGGTACTTCATCTCTCTTCAAAGTCCTGCTCTATTCTTTTCTCAAATGTTGAATAGTATTTCCTTTCTGTAATATATACAACCAAGCTGAAATGTATTGCAGAAAAACAGAAGGTCTGCTTTGGCTGTTTTGTAGCATTCCTGTCATGCAAAACATTCATATGTCTGATTTAACCAGGCAGGTGAGCCAAAGCCAGTGCTCCTACTGCAGTACACTCTTTTTTTCCAAACAAGTCTAAGATACTCTAAACTCATTCCAAAATCTCACTGATCAAGTTTGATTGTCTCACTTTCCAATCACTGCCAAATCCTTTTCCCCAGCTTCAACAAATGCAGTTTTCCCCGCTCTGTACGTACAGAAAGCTGCTGCAAGCGTCATTCTCCCAGCCTGTTGCTTTGACCATGGCCCTCCTCCACTGATTCTCCATGATTTCAGACATATGCTATCTGTTCTCATGCCGAGGGTCCTAGACTCCCCTAAAATTATAGTCTTTCACTGAAGACTGCAATTGACTGGATTCTGGTCTCCATCACATAATTGATTAATTTTCAAGGAAGCACATTTATCACTCTTACACTTCTCCACACGCTGCGTGAGACCTTCCTGTAGGCATCCACAAAAAATCATCTTGTTTTCTGAAATGGCTTCTTTGCACTTACCTGTAACTGTAGTGCTTACAGAAACCAGATAGTAGCTCGGCTATCAAGGCTGACTTATTTTCCCTTCTTTCCTTGTTTATTAACTGCCTTTATATTTGTCTAGTGGCTAGTATTTTATACCCAGGGTATGTCTATGTCTCTCATGGAGAGCTATGAACCCACCTGAAAGGTGTAGTGAGAAGGCTACAGGTAGATGTACTATGTCAGGGTTGTTGCTGCAGGAGCATATGCTGCCTTTCAGCAGGATCTACTGACTTATGCTGCTCCCTTCCAGCTTGGAGTTGGCTTGGATCTCAAAGGTGTGGACTGTGGAGGAGCTTGTTTGCTTCAGCCTGCAAAGTCCTGTGAAGATCACAAACCCCGAGGCAGGGATTATCTCTTTATTCTCTGTTTACTTGTCACGCTGGGGCTTCAAGGTGCTATAACAGAACATACAATAAATAAAAACAGTGGAATGATAATAGAAGCTAGTGCATGATTTATTTTTATTTTTTTCATGGGGAACTGATGTTCACGTAGATAAAGGTGTAAAGCTCATGATCTGTTTTCAAGTAATAAAAACTGTTTATTTGATATTTGCTCAATGTTTCAACTATTTGCTCAATAAATGATAATTTCACTGCAAATTGATAAAAGAGTAAAATAATAAAAAACAAGAAGGAAAATACTAATTAGATAGTCTCTGCCTGTAGGCAGGTTCTTGTGACGTATTTTCAACCAGAACTAATTTCTAACAAAGGTTTCTATTTGTTAATAACTCTAAGACTGGCTGTGGAGTGGTAGAGGCGAGGACTAGACATGAACAAAAAAGGCCTTTATTTTCACAGAGAAAATTTTGGACTGTTTTCAGTTTTTACTTGGAACCTTCTATGTCCGTAAGAGATTTTTTTTTTTTTTTAAATAATGAAAACTCAGTTTTCTGAAGGTAGGAGATAAATTTTAGGAAAAAAAAAATACTTATGAGGGTAGCCTGCCACTGAAGAACAGCTTTGATAGCAAATATTTGACCATCCTTGACAAAGCCCCTGCTTTTCAAGGGAAACTATTTCTATTTTCAACACATATTGCTACTTCTTTCCACTTTGCCCACTGGCATAGACAAGAATCACAGGTGCCCACTGGTGCCTGGGAGCCCGGCTGTACCACTCCCCAAGGTGCAGAGCCCCTGGGGCTCTCTGAGTAGCTTGAACACTGCAGGTTTTCACTGAAATGGCTGCTACTTAGTTTTTCATTTCTGGGAAAGAAGAATTGTGATTTTGCTCCCTAACCTAAGTATTGTAGCAGTAAAATAATATGTTCTACAAGAGACTCCTGAAAGAGATATTTTGCTAAATAGAACACTGTAAAATTATTTAATCTAGGATAACATCATTCTTTAAAGGTTTGAGAGACCTATGTTTATCTCTTGAAGAATACCACTCATCTCTCTCCCCTGCTATCTTTGCAAAGTAGCCCCTCCTATGGAAAAATATAATTTTACAACCACTCACTGCCTTAGCCAGACATATCATGGGTTCAAAGAGAATTGCAGGCCACATATAACAGTCTGTTCTAGCTGTTTCGTGCTGTTTTGCATGGAAAATACCAGGAAGATTAGCCAATGCTGTGAAGCCTGGATGTAGTAGGTAGACTTGCATGTGCTTATGTCATAAATTGGATATGAAGTGGAAGCAAATGGAAAATAAGAAAAATGGGTGGATATAGTAGACCAAAGCAAACAGATTAGTCACTTAGAATGATTACAGTTGGCAACTTATTTTCTGCTTCCTGCTTCATTCATATTGATTTTTAGGGTGTAAATGAGAGTAATATTTGGTCCAATTTGGGAAGGTTGGGTTTAGCTTGTTTTCAGGCTTCTCTATGTGTGGAAATGAACAAGAGTGTGAATTGCTGCAGCTACTTTTTATTTTGGAAAATAAAACCTGAACAATTCTTGGAAACTGGCGGGGTGGAGGGGAAGTATTCCATGTATTCCATTAATTAGATTGTCATTAATAGCTTCCTCTGTGAAAAGGCTAGGTTAAAGAACAAGGTGAAAATCTTACAACTGAGCTAAATCCATTCTAATTCTACTTTTGCTGCTAACAGACAAGGGAAAATTAACCCTGTTCAGAAATCTTACGTAAAGGTCTATTCACTTACTAAATGACAAACAAGTTTTCAAAGTAAGAGGTGAGTGGACTTAATTGATGGGAAGGCCTAGTGAATGCCTTGAGAAGGAAAGGTTTTCAAGAGCATCAGAATGCCTGGAAGCTGGATTTGTTGAACAAAATGTTGAAAACGTTTCTCACAGGGACTTACACCCCCTTAGTGACTTGAGTCAAGTTATCCCACTTTTTGGGAGAAAGTAGAATTTATGTTACTAAACAAGCAATAAATTGCATGATAGATGTGCTTATATAAAAAAAATGTTTTCTAGTACTTGTTGGAAAAGCAATCATTTGTGGTTCTTTTTTTCACTGGTAAGTCATGCATAATATAGGGTAAGGGGGGGTAAAATCCACACACCGCAAACCAAAGCAACTTGTTATAGCATGCTGCTTATGGTGCAGTGGATTTTAGAATCAATTATTTGTGTTAATAATTAAAAGGAATTTAAGATGTCTACAATTTAACATAGCTTTAGCCAGGCTTTTGTGGCTAACAGTGTCATATTCAAAGCACATAGAACAAAAGTATTCATGCCCAACTATATAAGAACTAACTTTGCTTTGAATAGAAGTTTCCAAATATAAAACACATTAGCATAAATATATCATTTTATGACCAATTTCTGACTAAGTCACAAAATTTCATAATGAAAAGGAAATGAGGAGGAAAAAAGCACAAAACACAAAAGAATGAGTCAGAATCTGATCTTGTGCTGGCAAATATCCAGAGTGTTATAATTGATTTTAGTATAACTGAGATTAGAAATGCTCCCACGTAGTGCAATAAATTGGCCCAGGAGACAAGAAATATAATTCAAACTCATTCCATGATGGCCATGCGATAACTCTGTTGAGCTGTGCAGGAAGCTTGCTAAGCATTATGCAATGCACAGCCATACAAAAATCTTTAGTACAGCTGATATTTGATGAGGGAGATTGAATTCAATTAAATATCTTTACATCTGAGTAGGAGGCAACAGGCACAATCTCTTTTCCAAACAGCTCCGGAATGCTGAATAACGCTGATAGGATGCAAGGACACTGAGCATGAAAGAAAGATTTCTGCATTCTTTTTATGGAACATGAAGAGTAACCAAGTTAGTAATTTAATTTTGTATTATCTTAATTTCTTTTGAGACACCCATTGGCACTGAAAAATACACTGTGCGTGTCTGAGTTGGGTGGTAAGAGGAGTGAGGCTTATTAACATGTAAATAGATTTATCTGAGCACTAAAATGGATATGCTAAGTAAATGGCAGTGCCAGGGAAACTGATTCTACCCAGTGGACTAGAAAGACAAAGGATCACCTGAGGAAGATGATGAGAGTCAGCTTTCAAAAACAGTTAGAGATTATCGAAGGAAGTGTCACCCACCAGTTTAGGTAAATGGTGGGGCATTAGTGATTTATATGAGACAGAATGTCCTGGTTTCAGCTGGGATAGAGTTAATTGTCTTCCTAGTAGCTGGTACAGTGCTATGTTTTGAGTTCAGTATGTGAAGAATGTTGATAACACACTGATGTTTTCAGTTGTTGCTAAGTAGTGTTTAGATTAAGTCAAGGATTTTTCAGCTTCTCATGCCCAGCCAGCAAGAAAGCTGGAGGGGCACAAGAAGTTGGCACAGGACACAGCCAGGGCACCTGACCCAAACTGGCCAACGGGGTATTCCATACCATGTGATACCACATCTAGTGTACAAACTGGGGGAAGTGGGGGCGGGGAATCGCCGCTCGGGGACTAACTGGGTGTTGATCGGTGGGTGGTGAGCAATTGCACTGCGCATCATTTGTACATTCCAATCCTTTTATTATTGCTGTTGTCATTTTATTAGTGTTATCATTATCATTATTAGTTTCTTCTTTTCTGTTCTATTAAACCGTTCTTATCTCAACCCACAAGTTTTACTTCTTTTCCCGATTTTCTCCCCCATCCCACTGGGTGCAGGGGGAGTGAGTGAGCGGCTGCATGGTGCTTAGTTGCTGGCCGGGGTTAAACCACGACACAGAAGAACAGCAATAACTGTAGATGTCAAAAAAGACCCTAATTAGGAGAAAAAGGCACACGCAGGAAGGGGGAACTCAAGCTAAAAAAAAAGCTCAAGAGTGAAAACAAAATGCCACTTTCAGTTATTTCACTGAGGTCTGCAGACTTGCTGCACCAGCTAAATTTGCTGGCATCTGCACAGATTTTGCTGTTGTCATGTCCCTGAGGAGGCAAACTGACAGAAGACCCTGTAAAGAGACAGAGATCTGGAAAATCTATGCTTGCTGATATCCTGAGGAAGAGCAAGCGTGTACCTTCTGTGGCTGTGGGTCAGCTACCCTCTGCGGTTCCCTTTCTACAAAGAAGCAGCAGATAGAGCTGCAGGAAGCATGACAAGACACTAGAGTCCTCTGAGACCAAGGGGAGCACACTGGTCTGCCATGCCAAGAGCCAGGTGCAACAGCCCAGGGTGCTTCACCATGGCGGGGGACAGAAGCACTAGTAAATTTGCAGTTGAGTGCCTTCCCATCATAGAAAGGCCATCTAGAAGTCTAGCATCATGCAGTCTAAAGCAAAGACATGCTAAAGTAAAAGTCTTTGTTTGCAAAGGTGGAATTTTTTTTCCTTTAAGAAATATACAGCAGAGACCTATGAACGTAAATAGCATGGACCTACATAAATAGTATAAGCAACAGGGTAAAGAAAGTAAATCTGGAGAGCTTCAGGGCCAGGCTTAAAGTAGAAATAAAGGGAAGGAAGCATGTCCAAGGAAGAGAGATGAGGGAGTTATTCCAGTGGATGTGGAAAACTGCCAAGCTGAGATTTGCCACAACAGGCATTGGAAATCTTCAAATGAAAAGGCCTGGGAAGCATTGCAATTACTGTGCCTTGGTTCATCTCACATGCTGCACATTTTAGAAAGCTAAATGCCTATCACATGTTTCTTGAATAGCATCCATCGTCACAGACTTCCAGAACTGTTTCTAACTAGGAAGGTCAGAAATAGGCTCATATGCTTACTAAATCATAAATTCTGCTTGATTAAAAAAAAAAAGGCAAACAAAAAAAACCTCAAAAAAATATATCATAACATCAGGTGGGTTTATTTTTAGTTCATAAAAATACTGCATAAGCACTTCAAAATTCAAAAATTAAGTCCTTGGAAGTAAGCCTAATTTCAGTTTTGTGAAGGTCAATATTTCAGGAAGTATGTTTTTGAGTACATTTGGGGCATTTAATAGTATTAATATTTTTCCTTGGTGATTTTTAGATTTAATTTTAAATAACATACTGAAGGCAATATTAAAAGTTTAATGGTTAAGGACTTAACCATTGATGTTAGTAGTGCAAGAGTACTTAGCCAAAACAATTCCACAGATTATGATCTATATCGTAGATTTTAATACTCAGTTAGAACATCCTATAAAGAGAGCTCCCTAGGAGCTCTTTCTTTATTAAATATTGCCCAGAAATTTGCTCAGAAAATAGAAGAGTGATTTTCTTTTCCGTTTTAACTTATCATATAGTACTGCATTATAATTTACAGTTAGATGCTTAGATTAGGAAAGCTATTCTTTAGTCTTCCAAAATTGTCTTTGTTCTTTGGAAGATGTTGTTTTGTCAGAAGACTATTTGAATGTTTCTGTAAGGAATGAGAAGAAGGATTAACACATTTTGATCACTTGTACTCTGCAAAGCTGTGATACAATGATTTAAATGTTCTTTCTTGAATATATTAAGATATTATCTACTCTAGTGATGATTAACAGAAGACTTCAAGAATATTTCTCACCAAACAGTCATCAAGAGGAAACAGTTTAAGAGGTGAGTGTGATAGGGTAGCTGAACTGCCATATGAGGTCTATCTGTTTCCCTAGGAATCACACCCAAATGGAGGACTAGTTTTGAGTACATTTTTAAAGAGGTCATAGACATTCTGCAGATTGCCACCATTTCAGACAATCCCTTGCTAAATAAACAAACAAATCTCAGAACTGAATTATTGTGCTGTATCGTATGCTTATTGTTCCTTAGTTGAAGTTAAAGGACCTAGATATTTCAGTATTAGTCACCTACCATTGTTAAATCTTTCTGATATTCTTTGGTGTCTTTCTGGATTTGGCTATCCTCAGTAATGTTGGTTTTCCTCATGTCTCTCTTTACTGAATCATGAATACATGAAAAAATATTGGTCATCACATACAGTTACCTGGAATATCAATATATATTTGCTCTGCTTATTATGTTATTAGAAGATTCATAAATGGAGAAAAAAAAATCCCTGTTCCTTACAGGTATTTGATCAACAGATTACTGTTTGTATACAATAACCTATGAGCTAATTTCTAAGTAACCTTTACTTTTGTAGGTAGATGGAAAAAAGAAGAACCAATGGGATTTGTGGTAGGAAGAATGCTGACCAGGCATTCATTTTGTTATAGATGTCAAACACAGAGGTGCTTCTAGGTTATTTCCAGCTTAAAGACTGCAGTGATTGATTTAAAGTACTGCTATACTTACAACTAGGAGCTGTTAGACTATGATCTGTGTCAAAGAAAAATGCCATTCTTTAGCCTTCCATTTACAGAAAGATTTAATTATACTTGAAAGGTTCAGCCTTTTTTAGAAGCAGAAGACATTCCCAGCTATGTTCCTGGATTTCTGGCTGTGCTGCATCTGTTTACATAGCTCTGCTGTTGCATACCCAGAAGCCAATATAGCTGAATGTGGAGGGATTGTCTGCGTCATCAATACTGGTGTAGGGCTAACTTTCTAAATGGGTCAGCCTTGCTTTTACTCCATAGTCCTCCAATGATTCTGAGATATGGAGCATATCCATGCTTCCCTAAGGATACTAAAGGATCCTGTAACATCTTGCATAGCTGCTTTGAGAAGGCTTTCTGGACACTGCTAAGAAAGGTCTCAGGACCCCTTCTGGGTCAGCACTGTCGTTCAGGAGCATGGCTGTACATAACCACCAAATTTGAGATCCCTTACTTGCTTGACTGAAATACTGGCTACTGATCTCAGCAGCATTTCAAACCAGTGGGACTGATGCATGCTTGATTGTATCTGCTGCATACAGATACTGCTGGGTAAGAAGCATAGGCATAAGGTCATGGTATACCCTTTAAGCAAAGAAAACATCATCTCTAGATCAGTAGTCATCAGTCCTGCTATACAGAATCACTTAAGAACTGCCAAGAACAGAGAACAATCATTTTCCCCAACTTGTATTACTGATTGTTTATTTTGTGAAGCAGTTGAAACATGAAAATAAAACTTTATTATTTAAATACACTGCTAAACGTCTTTTCCCTTTGTAGCATGACATAAAATATGGCTAGAAGATGTGTTGATTCTTGCAGGAATCAGAAGTAAGTTTATTCCATCTGGAAGAAGTGGAAAATAGTCAGAATTAAATTTTTACAGTTCATAAGGCATACATGGTACCAGTGCTTGTATGGCTTGCTTCATGTCACACCTAAGCACTGCACTGAGACCCTAGTTTTAAATGTCAATAAGGTTCTGAAAGCAATCTAGGTTAATTCCTGAGAATAAGCTAAACCTTCTTTGTTCTTGTGGCTTGCAGTTCTAGAAACAAAACCAGAAATATTTTCTGTTGTAACTGGTTGAGCAGACTAGGGATTGATGTGGTTTTGTGGTTTCCTTAGTTGTACCAGGAACTAACCAAAATACCCACTGGTCTTCTTGCTGCATCATTCTCTTAGTTTTGTTGAGTCATTACTACACATTACAATATGAAAAGGGAACCTCTTAGACACTCTAATTTTTTGTTTGTTTGTTTCTATTTTCATTGTATTTAACTTCTTTTTTCAGTGGACTTAAAGCTTGCACTGTATGGATAGTTCAAATGTCATTATTGAGTCATAATCCAACATGTGTCATAGAATTATAAGATGTTAAAGATTAATCCTAGGGCACAGTTTGACAAGATAAAAGCATTAGTTCTTAAACACTCATCTCTTACCCTTATGCTACCTTGGTTTGAATTTAATGGTGACTATGTCTCTTTATGGCACCTTCCTCATGCAAATAGGACACCTATAATAGAAGAAAGAGAACTAAATTAAATTTTGCTCCTGAAAATTGTTTTAGTAGAACATATATTTCCAGTTGCGTGTATCCAAATAAACAAGTAAATTGTAGATGAATTGGAAATTACTTAATGTCAAAAATACTCTTTGTTGATGAGAGAGTAGTCTGGGAAAGCATCACTAAAATCTTGCCCTGTTTTATTCTTCCCCAGGCATTTGCTGCTAGTGGCAGGATAATAGGCTAACACAAACTGTTGAGCTGAACTAATATGGCTTCTGGAGAGGTGAAAAAGAACTTTAATGTTAAGCTGAAAGAAACAAAAGACTCATGAAGGGGAGTTTGAAGTAAATGCAACTTAAACGCAACTCCTGGCTTTGGAAGTAAAATCCAGGATATTTCAGAAAGAAACACGAATCAGTCCAATACCAAAAGAACTTGCAAAAAGGATTTTAGATAGAAGGTAAAAAAGGAAGCAAAGACACCATATCTATGAAGAGCTCATAGATATACACAAACTTCATGTGGGTAACATTTCTGGCTAGGCTAAGGCTCTGTTGAATGGACCTCCTCCTCAAAACTAATGAATGGGAGTTAGCCATGTATATAACCAGGTAGAAATGTTAAATATATTCTGTAAAAGCTGTCTCATTCTTGCAGGACATATACACTGCCATATCAACTATCCTTTCAAGAGTAAAATTTCCAGTAATGCAGTGAAAAGAACACAAAGGAACCAATGAAACTTTATGAAGTTCCTAATTGTTCTTGGCCCAAAGCTAATACAACACTATTTAAATTAGACAGAAAAGAACACCTTGTATCAGTGGAGTGCAGCTTACATATGCGAGTAGCTGTATATTAATAATACGTTGGGAATCAATATATTGTCACTGCAGGGTGACCATGATTTAGTATGTTCTGACAATTCCCAAGTGACACATTCTTGCACTTTGATTTCAAGCCCACCATTTCAGAGTTGATTATGAGGAGTTAATGGAAGGGACCATACCATTGGCAAATAATTGATATGGGCTCTATGAGATTAAATGAAATGATTTGTACATAACATTGAATAAAATAGTCAAATCTACTTCACAAAGCTTTATTAGTATCACCTGCTTGAGAATTTTGTGGGATGAAAGACAAAAAACTTAATGGCAAAATCTGACAAGCTCTGTGAGCAAAGGAAATTATCTCTGACTTAACTTTAGGTGAAGTAAGTAAAGAAAAGCCAAAAGGCTGACTTCATAGCAAGTGGGAAATAAAACTTCCCAAGAGAAAAAAGTTGTCCGTCTCTAAGGTAGAAGATCATACTAAGGCAGTTTGTCATACACATTTTTTACAACCGTTCCTGTAATAGGAAGAAAAACAATTGAACAAACCCAGAGTGGGCCTTCATTCTCTTGAAGGGAACTTTCTGGTGACAGATGCAGAACGTGCTATGGGGTCATGAAAAACATCGGGTGCAACAGGCTCTAGCTTATTGATCCACCTCTGTCACAAAAGAAAATACCTTTCCCCAAAGAGTTCCTTCTGCACACAGTAGACATGAAAGTCCTAGAGAGAAGAGATGCTTAATAAGATGTTAAGTCATTTCCAAGATCCAGTTAGGGGAAAACATTTCATCTTGTCCTCACTAAATTTTTACAGTCATGTTGAAGTGCTGCCTTCCGTATTTTGAAGCAAGGTTCAGTGAAGAGGGTAAGGAGCTCTCTGTCATTGCAGACTCAGTGAAATAACTATTGCTGTTCTTGTATAGATCTGCCTGTTTGCAGGTGCTCAGCTGGAGGTTGGCAGTGAAGCTGTCTGAAGATTCCCCAGCTCTGACCGAGGAGGCAAGGCCCTTACAGTGCTGGGCCAGAGGCTGCACTTTGTCTTCCAACTCATGACGCCCATGCAGCGTAACTGAGAAGTGGAAGGCAACCTGACCTGACCACAGAGGAATGAGAAACAGAGCAGAGTCAGCAGCAGAGGGAGTGGGAAGGGCTTGATGGGACAGGCTGTAGGCAGGGGCATCTTACAGGACAGGAACAAAGGAATAATACTGCAGGAACCAGCAGCAGAATGTAGCCATTAAAGAAGCCTCACTCCCCAGACTGCACTGTAGGACCCAGCAGATGAGTGCTGGGGTTTACAGATACTCTGCAAACAGCTGTGAAGCCCACTTGCAAAGTAGGTGGTCCAAGCTGGAAAAAATAGCCTTCTCTAGCTTTCTGTTGCTCTTTGAACTCAACTAGCAAAGGCTTAAGAAAGTAGATCTAAAGGTCTGGTATTGCTGATGACCCCTTGCAAGCATGTAAACCATAACCATACTTCCATATGGTTAAAATCTGTTTTTATCCAGCAGATTTTCTTTTTGTAAATGCAGGAAGTTTCATGTAAATGCTATACTTCATGTGCATGTTAAAATTAAATAAAATTGATTGCAAAGTCAAGCACTTAAATTATGATCAAGGTAATATTAAAATAGAACACATTAATGCTGCATAGACAACTCTAATTTTGACTGCTTCTAATTTTTAATTTATAATTGCAGGATCATATATTTTCCCCTTGATTTAATTTACTTAGGATGGATCAAGGCATGAAAAAAGATTGTGAACACCATCATCAACCATATATGTTCACGAATAAGCTGTGCAAAAAGAGCCTGGATTAGACATAATAAAAACTTCTAACATTACGAATTTAGTTTAGGGTGACACTGCCTCTTTCCTTAAGGGTCAGAACCTACTCTTAGATACATGCAAAATTTCTTATTATGACACGTTACTCTGGGATGAGGAACTACCAGTCAAACCTCTTGCGATGCCATTCATGGGGATTTGTTAGGGCTGAAAAAGTGTCTCCTACTAATGTGAAAGATCTTCTTAAAGTTCTTGTTTCACTCCTACTTTCTAATATTACTGTAACAGGTAATCCTTTCCAGATACCAGTAGTATGATCTAATTTTCGTTCAATTTAAATTTTGTAACAGAAGTAGTACTCTTCTGTCCTAGTACTGTCTCCTATATCTCCAACACCAAGCGCTTGACTATTCTCATTGCCCACACAGTCCTGCCGAGTGATTTGACTGTACCACTGTCTCTTAGTCCTCTCTGCCACCAAAGGGGGTGGTAGAAAGGTAATTTTTTTAATGAATATGGCTTTCACCAGAAATGCACTTGGATTACAGGTGCCTTTATTGGGAGACTAAGATGGCTGTAGGCCATCAGCACTGCTCCTGCAACGAAGGAACAGTCGTGTGGCTGTGGAGAGGCCTCTTCTTGGACAAAGCTGGATCCTGCCATACCCCCCCCAAAATAGGAACCTCTTTGAATGATAGAGGTTTGGTGAGTTGGCACCACTTCCATGGTTAATACAATGCTTGCATGAAAACAATTAACCCCCCTAATATTCTAGTTGGTGCATAATAGCTAAGCAGAGCACTGGTGCATGCTTCTGAAGAGCAGGTGATTTGCACCTCACCAGCCTGGACCAGAAGCTGCACAAAACGGGTCAGTCTGCACCGACTTTTCCACACAGACCATCTGTGACGGTGACAGTGGTGCTGAACACTGCCCATCCCAGCTGTGGTGAGCTGTCCTGGCTGTTTTGAAACTGTATACAATACAAACTATGGTTTCGGTTTTTTTTGCTCCTCAGGAGGTTTCTATCTCCTTTTCAGAAAAGGAAATAAACAGCACCATTTCTGCAGCTAGAATTCTCTTTCAGTACTGTATGAAAATATTTTTCTTTCTCATGCTGAATTCCTGGTGATGAAACATCATCTCCCTCTAACCTGAGTTAATTTATATTTAAAACTTTGTTTTGCCTTTTCAGCATTTTAAAACTTTCATTAAAAGGTTTACCTAGTTCTCCAAATTATATTAGTAATCCAGGACAGTTTATTTGTATTTGTTTGTATAAAATCTTTAGTAAATGAAAAACTAATGAAATTTGTTTCATAAATGAACAGCATCTTTTATGAAGTTAATATGAGTTCATACCTCTCTCTGTCCAACAGCAAAATTTGACTGACTCAAACAGTAAATATTTTCCACTTACCTTTTTTACATATATATGTACCCTTTACTTATTATTTAAAACGAGCTCTTTTGCAACTTAATCAGGTTAGTAACTTTTATTTGTAAAATTAAGTGACTACAATTTCAGTTTTTAACTCTTTCATGTGGCTTTCTCCACACTGAAAATCTACAAAATCTTGCTTTTTTAATGTTTGCCCTTTCATCCACTTAGACAATTTTTAAAAAACTTGTTTCAGCTCCACCTCTGTTTTCACCTTCTTTCAGTAATGCCTGAGTTCTTGTAATTGCTGGTTTGATAGGACAAGGGGTTATGGCTTTAAACTGAAAGGGGGTAGATTTAGATCAGATGTAAGGAAGCAGTTCTTTACTGTGAGGGTGGTGAGGCACCGGAACAGGTTGCCCAGAGAGGTTGTGGATGCCCCATCCCTGGAAGTGTTCAAGGCCAGGTTGGATGGGGCTTTGAGCAGCCTGGTCTAGTGGAAGGTGTCCCTGTCCATGGCAGATGGTCTTTAAGGTCCCTTCCGATCCAAACCATTCTATGATTCTATGATATCTCCTTGAACAAATTTAATTTCATTCCAGTTGTGAATGTTTCTGTCAACTAGGTGGCAGATGTTTCAGATTGGCCACTATGAAACAAAATAACAGTAACTAAAATTTCCATTTCAACATTACCAGGAATTTGCAAAAGAAAGGTACTGTCAGCTCTGGAGAGTCAGGCCAGGTGAAAACTGGGTATTATTCTTCCACCCTATTTGTGTAGTCCTTTGCTCTGTACTTCATACCTTAATTCTTAAAGATTAAAAAAAATTGCTTTTGTTTCAAGCTAAACAAAACTGGAAAGTTATGTACATACAGATTCCTGTTCATTGTTGCTTTCTCTGGTTATTTTTTTTCCTTTGTAAAACAAGTAGAAAAGGAGCAGAGAAGCACTATCAAGTTGTGGGGTAGTGTAACCAAATCAGAAGATTTGCTTTGCATGGGTCTAATGCTTGGTACACACAGAGTGAAGCAAAGAATCCTCTTGATCTTTCACATAGGGGTCAGACATGCCAATACATGTTAAGACAGTTGTAGAGCACATGCTGCATACGGGTAAACAGCAAATAAAAAAGTGGGTAGACTTGCTTGTTTGGTATGTGTGAGGATAGCATAAACACCCCATTGGTCACATTAGACATGCTTTAACTCCGCTTATTTGCATTTGTTTTCAACCAGATCACCCTGTGCAGACGTGGCTGAAAACACTAGAGTTAATAAAACCTAAACAGTTTTATTCAAATACCCTCTCTATATACAAACACCTGAGAAAGTATTTAGCATATAATGCATTGCTGTTACCTAGAATTATTCCTGTAGCCCAATTTATTTGCAGAAGTTCAAAGACTAGTAAAATGCTAAAATAGTTACAGAATTACAGAATCATTCCTCCACTCCCTCTGCCCTTTTCTGAATCATAAACCTCTGGCTTTGGTTTGAACGAGTGTGTGGAAATGATTGCCTATAATGAGAATGTGTGAAAGGTTTTGAGTTTGCCCCACTCTGAATGAAACCAAATGCAAGAACTTAAGACGTGGTCCTGAGGTGGAACGGCAGGTCTTCAATCCATTCTGTGCTGAGCGAGGCCTGTTTATGCACTCCAGCTGCCACTTGAAGGGGTCATTGCGGCTTGCTCTGGAGAGTGCCCTTGAGCATGCATCAGTATAGCCCTACCCTGGAGTGGTTTGTATTTGTGTGTGTATATTTAAAGATGATGATGATGGGATTAAGTAAATTGTAAAATGTATGTGTTCTAGCTTATGGACTTGTATAGCATGCTTTATATAACCAAAAATATTCAGTCTGGTCATTGTCCATTTATATTTTCTGTCTTGATGGACTTTTATCTTAAATATTGTTAAGGTTACACTCACTTTGGGCTCTAATTGCCACTTGAATATATTTTATACAGAACAGAAGATGCATCTTTCCCTAGGCTTTCCTCTTCAGTACAAGGCCTAACCCTCATTTAGCCTTGTTTTAAATACATACGATCTCATTTTTTAAAAGACACTGAGCACTTCTCACAACAGAATAAAGAGTTAGTAGCCAATGTTATTCTAATGATTTAGAATTATTTTGAGGCAAGTCTTGATTCCAAACTCATTGAAATCAATGAGAATAAGTAATTTCAGCTGGCTTTGGATCAAGTCACAAAGCTTTAATTTACACACACACAGAGGTCTGATAGGACTTAGAGAATGAGATACCCATAAGTTCCCCATATATGCTAAGGTCTCTTAGTATTGTTCCATGTCATTGTGTGGTTTTTACTGAAGAAAGTAGGATAACCATGAGGATTTTTTTCCCTCATACTAGAAGGAACAAATAACGTGCTGGCTTGTAAACTATCTCCCTTTGACCTTTGTCTGCAACTATATCTCTAACTATCACTGCATTGCAATAATTGAAGGTGAGATACAGTTATGGGTGAATAATGCCCAGCCACCTCACTGTAATTCCATTAGTGTTCTACTCTTGCATCCTCTGCAGGAGTTGAAAGATTAACCCAACACCTGCGTCACTCGGGAGGGAAAAAAAAAAAAAAGAGAAGTATTCTCATTAAATAAACAAGGGAGGAAAATGTTCAGCCCATTATCCTGGAAGCTGCATACTATAGGAACTGCAGTCAATGTAGTTTCCAATTTCAGTGGTTTATATATATAAATTTTATATATAAAATCTGTGTGGCTGAAGTATTCTGCTTTTGCTTGTTTGTTTCGTCTGAAATCTTTAACCAGTTGTTGTTGTTTCTGTGTATGTTATATAGGTCTAGGTGATAAAATGAAAATATGTTTTTGTGTATGTTATGTTAAACAGAGTTCCTTAAGTAGAGTTTCTCAAAATTAACAGAACATTCCAGTTCTAGCTAATACATATCTTCAGAGTGAAAAAGAAATACTACCATAATGCTTCTGTCTAATTCAAATGTTAACACCTGATATTACAGAAAGACCATACAAATACAAAAGTACCTTCAGTTTGGCAAGTGGGTTTCCTTCGCTCTGAAGCTCTGCTATTCATAGAAACAATCAGCTGGGATTGCTCCATCTCCAGTAAGAGAAGACCTTAATCTAGAGGGCTTGGCTGGAACAGTGCAGGTGTCGATCTAGATTTCCTCTCAGCTTCTTTATTCTGTGGTCCTGTGTTACAAGGTGCAAACTGGCAACTACAGAATATTTGTCAGGCTTTGGACAATTTTTTTCCTTTTTTTTGATGTTCTAAGCTGCTAAATATACTGTTGAGCCAATATTTATTGACAGAAAAAGCAAGTAATAGTAAGAAGAATTACTGTCATCTGCAAGAATCTTGTGATGGGGTAAATAACAACTTTTAACACCTAAGCTCATAAATGGAGACCTGGAATTGCAGAATAATGATTGATAACATTGCCACCTTATTTACACCCATGCATACCCTTTATATTAGTGAATTCAAATGGAAAGGTAGAACAGACTGGGTGTGAAGAGACCCCTGGGCAAAGAAAGGCTGTTAACAGAGCCAATCAATGTGAGCTCTATTACAGAGAACAGATATCTATTTAAAAACAACCAACCAACCAACCCTTCTCCCATCAGTTTTTATCAAATTACCTTAATGTTTTCGGATGAGACTACAAACTTCTGCCATAATATCAATATAATAAGCAAAGATTTTTATGAAACTTTTTGACTTGTGGCATCTTGATTAATAAAATAGAATAACAAAACAAAAGCCATCAAGGCAAACATCAAATGGACTACAACTGTCCCAGTGATAATTTTTAACATGTCATTGTGAGCAGCATGTAGAGGTACTGGAAGTGGAAGGAAGATTAAGGGGTAGTAAGGTTTTCGCTCTTACCTCTCCTTCCTCCTGCTCCGAGCACTGGCAGCAGCAATATGCCTGCTCTTGGTCATATCAGGCTGTTGCAAATGCTCAGTACATTTCAAATGCCCTGCCTCCATTCACTTTGCAGTAGGGGAATCAAAAGACCTAGAGAACTGTCATACTGGAACTGGTACAGACAAAAAGTAAAAGAATAATTTAAGGGCTGAAAAATAGCAGCAGAAACTTTAATGATTGACTCTATCTAGCTCTTAAAAGATGAGGTACTTGATGACAATTTATTAAAAAAATTATGGAAGGTACAGAAGTTTTAGAATAAGGATCTCCAGCCTACTGCTCAAATATAAAATAGGAAATTGTAGCTAGACCAGAAATGGAAGACACATTTTCAATGGCTACAGTGATTAATGAACTGGTAACCAAAGGCTGTGGCTACCAGTGGTTCCAGTGATCCTTCATTACTAGAAATCATTGAATCAAGAATGGATATTTTAGGAAAGGTCAACTCTGATGCAAGGACAGCTATTGAAACTGAAGCAGGAATTAAACCCTTGTAGTCTTCTGTTTACTGACATTGAGACTAGATGAGTACATTTGTCCCTATAGCCTTAATGATGCCCAATGTTTCAGGTAGAAGAAGCCACAGAGCTTTCTACAGAGGCATTTGAGGATTGTGGGACCATGGCTTCTCACCATGGGATAAGACATATCTGCAATTTGATGAAAATTCATACATTCTCTTATGTTTGGTGGGTACAAGCCCAGTAATAGAACAGGACATGCAAGCAGTCTTGCTGAGTGACCCAGAGTGCTTACAAATTCCCCTAACGTAACAGATATGCCCTTGTTACTGGGTTGAGGGACCAGTTTTAATCATGTGACTGATTGATATTGTACTATGGAGGGCTGTGGCTTCCTCAGGAAACTGGGGTAGAGCAGGATGTAAGCAATATACTTTGAGTTGTCACCTGCTTGTCTTTGAGAAGGCCAAGAAGGGCACAAGGTGCAAGATGCATTGATTTCACTGGTAGTGTATGGACTGGCAACTCCTGGCTGTATTTATGAGGGTAAGGATTCAGGACTTCCTTCTTAATTCCATTGCTGTTTGATTGCAGAAGAGAGGTAACTAGATGTGCTTTGAAGAGGCAATCTGAGGTTAGTCCTATGAATAGTTAATATTTGAAAACTTTTCTGATATATTATCGTGTATCATAAGTATTTATGATCAGTGTGTTTGTAAGTGATATAGAATGATAGATACTCTGTTCTAGCTTTTTAGAAAGGTAATGGCTGATGCACTTTTTGGAAGCCAAAGAGCAATAGTACCTCTATCCTGCATAAAAAGTTGGACTGAGATTTTGCAGGTGAAGTATACTTGGCCCAGAAAGACATTGAAACACTCTTCTTTATCTTCGCCACCACTTTACTTTTTCAGTAAAGATTTGCTGTTGGGAGACTCAAAGCACTCAAAAAGAAGTAAGCATTTTACAAAATTATTAAAAGCAACCTCTATTGTCAATATCCAGTTTATAAGTTCCTTCTGATTCATTGTCCTTATTCATCTTACTCACTTGAATCACTTACTAGCTTTTCTGACTCAATTGCTTTTCTTTTCCCAGTCTTCCTGTTTCCAGCTTAATTCCCAAATTTCTGGTGCACTTCCTTGTAGTAGGCTCCAGGGAGACAAGAGTAAAATATGGAAGTAGGGGCACAACATCCAAACTGTTCGCTGCTCACTGTATGTAAGGTAAGACATAAGCAGTGGCTACTGATATAAAAGCTTTTAGAAGAAAGGTAGAACTCTTTGTTAGTGACCACTGTGTTGTAGGACAGGAATAGAAGATTAGGTAATGTAGTGGTATGTGATATTTTTGTTGTACATTATGTTTGTCTTGCATGTTACTCAGAGGAGATAATAATAATAGGCATAGCAGGAAGACACATTTCCTGACATGAGATTAGACCTAGTGAGGCCGGATAGTCCCAAATGAAAAAGAAAGGGATTTGTTGTCCTGAATGTCCCCTTGAGACTAAATAATTCTAATGGCTTTTTATGTGTGAGCTCTGAAACCATATACTTTTATGGTATCCAATTTGTTATTAGTATAAATGTACTGTACTTAAATAATATGTAACTAATGTAAAGAAACATGCTATTCTTAGAGAAAAGAGTACATCTGGAGTTACAGATTTAAATAGAAGGAAGAGAATTGGGCATATTTTGATTCAGCTGTGTTTGAGAAGGGTTTGAAAAACGCTTGTTCCTGGAAACAATGAGATACAAACCTGTTTGCATAGTCGATCTCTGGCCAGAAAGGATTCCTGTCAAGTGAAATATTAACCCAAAGGAATGCAGTTTTCTTAGGGCAATGAGCTCTTGGCTTCAAACAAACCTTTAATGCAGAGATAAAGTGACCATTTAAAAAACATATATGCATCCAGAGGATTGGATGGCTGTCAGACCAGAACAGGATTATCATATCTTTTAGCTATAGCTTACCTGTTTGTAACTGGCCTGGTTCTGTAGTGCTGAGAAGTAATTTCTAGCTGTATAGGGGCCAAATGTCTATTACATTGATTGCGTCATTGCAGCAGGCAGGTGTTTGCATTATGCAAACTATCATAGCAGCTGGGAGGTCTATTAGTAATCCTAATGTTTCAGGGTAGAGAAAGCTCAAGGAATATTTCCTTCAGTTTCTTTTCTCCTGGGGAGCAGATTCTCTGCTGGGAGTGATGATCTTCCCAAGCAGGGTCAATTTTACAGTGGATCCACAACATAAGAGGTATGAAAAATGCCATATGAAAAGCTCTGAGCCTCCTGAGGGTGATAGGTGTAAGGTCCTAAGCCTTTGCAGCATGGTATGCTAGATCTGCTAGTGAGAGCCAAGTCCAAGTTGCACACATTGAACCCACGGGTAGTTGCTGCCCCAGGAAACGCTTTTTAGGCCCCCAGAGGTATTTGCACTAATATGCCAAAATACCAGCAGAACAAGTCCTCATTCCTCCTGCCAACTGAGAAAGGGCTAAGCCTCTAAAACACAATACAGACCATAAAGTTCATGCTAAACTGGGTGTTTCCCTCATTTTTTTTTGTTCGCAGAGATTCATGTGCAAAATATAACCTTCTGTCTGTGGACTCTGATGTGCTTTGCAGGTGTTTCTGTGTACAGTTGGGGGAGGCCCAAATGTGCTGGAACTCACAACTGTGGAATTACAAAAGAAAATATCTTTCTTTCTCTGCAGAGTGGGTTTCTTCCTCTAAGTACCCTTCACTTCCCAGTGGCTTGGTGGCACTCTGGAGATCCTAATGGTAGGACTGGTTTGCTGTTTTTTGTGGTGGGTTTCAATCTACGCACAGGTTCTTGTAGATTTCTTACTAGCAGCTTCTTGAATAGGAAGTTATGGGGAGGGAGATGGGAGGAGGTAAGCATTACATCCCAAATCCTACCCACTTGTGACACTGAAATGGGAATTTGCTCATGGAAAGTATATGACGTTAAAAGAAAAATGAAAGGCTTTATTAACAGCAATGTTAAAAGTATCATCGCTAGGAAGCTGGGTTAATCCACTGAGAAGAGTGGGGCGGCTCCCTCTGCTGAGCTTTTATTTTCTATTTTTCACAGGGTCATTCCAACATTCATTTCACTTTGGATGACTTTGCAGTCATAGCAGAAAGAGTAAGAAAATATTTCCTCTAGAGTTTGTTCTCGCATTAAATGTGTGACTATAGCCTCAGAGAAGGACTGATATCGACAGTGTCCAGGAAGTGTCTCAGCTCTCATTAAACACAGATCATTAAATGTATTGCATAAAGAGTCACTGTGGCTGTCACATACAGTTAAGCCATGCTTCTGCTATTACCACTGTGCAAAAGGCAAGATGTTAAGTTTTAGTATCATTACAATTTTGCCCATAAAAGATGGAGAAAATTAATCCAAGCAGCTATTTTGCTTTCCCTACCTCCTCCTTTTATCTCATACCTGTTAACATTGCCCCATGGAGGGATTTCAGTCCTCAGCAAATAACTTGGTCAGTGGCTTATAGGCACAGTTTGTTGAAAACTCTGGCTACGTATATTTGTGGGCCCATAGTTTGTGTTGCTTTCAATGATAAGGAAACAAAGACTTCTAAGGGACTAATTCTTTGAAACACTAAGCCCTTTGGGCAAGGCCCTTTGAGTAGAAAATGGGGACCTGATCATCTTGCAGAATGAAACTGAGTGAATGTTCCTTCAAAAAAGGAAAAAAAAAGAGAGAAAATACAGACTTAAATGGCATTTGTAAATGGCTTCCCAACAGGAGGGACTACCGAACTCTTCCAACAGCATGTAGAGTTTTTGGAAGATCATACTTCTTTTGGAGCTATGTGGAAAATATAGGGTCTGAAACTGCATCCTCTGCAGTCAGTGATAAAATTGCCACTAAGTTCATGGACAGAATGGATCTTGATGTGATGGAGATTACTGTTACTATTTTTAGTCTATATTTCAATAGCTTCAGAAGTCTTAAGGAGGTCACATCTTTCCCCTCATCCTTATCCCAGGAATCTTTGGTGTACTGTCAACTATTGCATGTTTGTACAATGCATATTGCAGCTGGGATGCAGCCTAGTTCAAGCCTTCTTCCAATGTGCTTCCGGTAATACAAGAGCGGAGCATTTAGTAATCTGTGATCCAAGCACACCTGATGGTTAAAGTTATTGCAGCACAACTACTAAGAAAACAATAAACTGTCTGAGGCAGGGACTATGTGTTTGAATGGACAATCTCCTTCCTTAAAAAAAAAAAATAAAAAAAAATACTGCCTTATTCCATGTTCTATTTAGCTAGTTCTGCTTTTATGTAAAAAAAAAACCAAAACGAAATAAAAAATCCACCCCAAAACAAACAAAAACCCCAAACACCAAAATTAAGGTGATAAGGTGACAGACAAATTAACTAATTGGATTTCAACTTGCTTAGATCTGTGTGATAACCCAGACCTTGTAACTGGGAAGCACTAAATATAAGTAAAATAAAAATAAGAGAATCTAAATTTCAAAGAGAATCTGTCACCCCGAAATTTATGGAAATGGCATCTTGTTTTGTCTTCATTATGATAGATGATAAACAGATTATTTTATTTGTGATTCAAATAGAAACACATTCTGGCATCTTTTCTATGCCAATAGTTGCTCTTGCTATGAACATGCTTACATTTTATTGCATTGGGCTATTTGCCACTTTATGTAAGCTACACCAGCTGCTCTCACTCTTGCACAACAGATTACTATATGCAGCACTCTGGTTTTCCCTAAAGCAGATAATGCTTTGTAAAATCCAGATAACTAAGTCTCTAGGAAGTGATTGTAAGTTATATTAAAACTGTGATAACTGAGAACAGAAACAGCTTTGAAGAACTGTACTAAGAAGCTGCTATTCCAAGGGAAGATTGTGGTTGTGGGTAGCTGGTTTTTTTACTGTGCCTAATGTATGTTCTTACATTCTTTTACCTGCTACATTTTTTCTAGTACTTGCTGCTTTCCTTAAAATTTGATCTATAGCACACCATGATGAGAAATATTAATAATAGACTTAAAGACTGAGCAAATTTCTATTTTGATTTTTATGGCAATGAAATACACTGAAATCAGTTCAAATCTACTTGAAAATAAAGCCCCTGAATCCTCTCTGTTGCATTTCCGTGACAGGTTTCATGGTCTGTTTTCTTGGCGACCTTCTGCATGGGAAAGCAACATTATGCAAATAAAAATTCAAATGGCAGCCACAACGGGAAAATATAACACGATTGTTCTTGACATCTTGGGTGATATAGGTCAGACCATGCTATCACAGAACTAAGACAAGTTCTTTTTCTCAGGTGTAAGCTCTGCCTCAGCTACATTTTAAAACCAGTTTTCCTATGATTTGGATGCAGCATGGCTGCAAAATTATGTAATTCCAAATTTAGGAATGCCATGCTTAAGAGGTAGTTGAACTTTGCTGTTTTTGACTAGGTGTTGGTGATTAAAGTGCCCATGAGTGTAAGGTTGTGTAGGCACTGCTGCTGCAGGAAAAAGTCAAAGTATAATTGGTCTGAGAGCGTGGAGAGAAGCAGCAGGGGATGCTGGTAGGGATAGTAAAAGCTCAACAGGGTTACGGAAACCTGCCAAATCTCCATCCTCACTGCAGGGAGCTCCTGCTGCTGCCAGGGAGTAAGGAAAACAGATGGCTGTTCCTTTTGAAGCCACTAACATTCATTTCTGTGCTTGTTGTGTATTTTTTCTCCTTCCCCTCAAGTTTCCAACTCCTGCAGTAGCTGCTGGAGCAACCAGGCATTGGCAGGCATGTTGGAAGGCAGCCATGCAGGCGGGTGAGTTTCAGCTGAAGATGATGGTTGCTTTGTTTTGTTTTTCCTTTTCCCCAAGCTGCCTCCACAATTTGGCAAAGGGATGTCAGGATTAGAAATAGTGGGACTGGAGAATATGCCAGAATCTGTTAGAGGGAAAGAGGCAGAGCTATAGTAAATGGGGAGATGGAGCAGTGCCAGCAGGAGTGTGGGCGTGGGGGTTTGGATGCAATTAGCACAGCTGGCCAAACATACCCTAACACGGACACTTCACAGTTACGTGCTGAATGCTCCTCTATATTTGTGCTTATTTACAGTGGGGTATAGCTGATACCTGTAGATGGGGCCTTGTTTTTTTCCTCAAAACCAGCAATGATATGGATCCTGGTAAGTCTGTAGTGTGCATCAACTAGAAGTGGTTTCATGGAATGCTCAAAATCAAATCTCCATATCTAAAACAGAATAGCATGAGATGGAAAACAAATTAATGTTTAAGTTTATGTTTCCACTGTGTTTCAGCTACTTTGAAGGATTGTAAGATTTTTTTTTTTTCCTTAGATTTCTGGAACTTCTGATGCATTTGTATGCTGTTGTGAAGAGTAACAAAGCACCGGTTTGAAAGAAGACAGAAATGTGTAGGATGTTTAATTTTAATTTTAGGGTACCACTAAGAGAGCTCAAAGAAAGATGCAGGCTTGGGCTGAGTTAGCAATTCAATGAAATATATGCGTAGGTTGACATACAGAGTAATGATGGTATATGGTTGACTTGTCACCTATCTGAGGGGAAAAAATCTGCCCTTGTACAGATTTCTGACTGTTGATCTCCACCAATGAGTGATTCATACATTTAACAGATGTTTCTGACTTAGGCCAATGAAAGCTTATGGGACCTTTTTCTAGTCTCTGAGGAAAGAACGCCAGCCCAATCAAACAAGCAAATTTGGAGCTTGGCATCTGAATTGACTAGCAAAGCTGGATAATTTCCTTTTGCAAAAGTTGTGTGCCATCATTATTCTATGACACCCTAAACATTTGATAATTAGCACTGACTTGTTATTTATGCCACCTCTTGCATTTAATCATTTACCCACTATTGCCATCTACCAAGAAAGACACTAAAGCCGCTTATTCAAAAGGCCTGTCTGGCTTGTCCAAAATAGCACACAATTCCCAAACCAGCAAAATATGATGCATACAGCTGCCCCAGCTACGTGAGTAATTGTAGCAAATATTTCAAGATGCACAGCCACAAAACAAACTCAAGATGGCTCTGTGTTAGCTGATATTTGCCTTTTTAAAATTGCTGTTGTCATTAACATCATAAAAGTGAAGTAATGGGACTCTCTGGTACAGGCCAAACACAGCTGAAAGGACCTTGGTCAGTGACATAATGTAACAATAAAACTAAACTCATGGGGTTCGTCATCAGAAACTACACCTTGATTTTTGTCAGCTACATAGTTACTGCAGATTTTTATCAAATTTCATCTGCATGATGTTCCAGTCTAGTATTTCTCGGATTTTTAGTTTGGCAAAGCATAATACCTAATTTGTTTCACACCTACCTTGTAAAATAGCCTGAAAATAAGTGACATTTCTGGAAGACGCAAAGTTTCATAATATCAAAAAATACATGCAGTGAATCAGCCTTCTTATTAGAATCTTCAAAAGTGATTTGACAGCAAATTTTTGGCACAGGATTAGTAGGATTCCCAAAGGACTGTGGTGCCTGTCTCTCCATCATGCTGTATGACAGAGTTGCCAGTTCATGGGATGGGAAAGCAGTTTGCTTCATTTGCTTCCTCCACATTGCTGCTGCATCTCACCCTGAATCTGTCACTTGAAACATTCAGAAACCACTTCTAAAAAAATTAGGTGTCAAAATTTGAAAATATTTCATGAATTTCACAAATGTCAGGCACTATGTCCATCACAACGTTTTGTGTATGTGAATATTTGGAAGCCAAGCTGAAACTAAGTGTAAGGTCCTCAAGGTGGATCAACAAATGGAGGGAGGGAGATAATGAGGGGATTTTGGAGAACAGTTATTGCTATGGTCAAGGATCTCCAACAGGAGCATCTAAATCTTTGACAGAGATGTGCGCCTAATTTATATTCTTTTACATTTATCTGTGACGGCATGGTTTATCATAATTCTTTGTCTGCTCACTGGTTTATGAGCCTCATGTGGGAAAGATAAATTTAGCATAAAATAGCCATAGTGCATTAAATCACAAAAAGAAAAAAAATCACATTAATAAGTCATAGTGAAATGGGACTTATGACTCAGTGCTAAGGTACTTTAGAGCCATAGATCAATATTTTTTATTAGTGTAGAACATGCTCCATCAGACTACCAGTAAGTATGTACCAATAGATGATTAGAACACCTGCAGACATTGATAAAGCCTACTTAGAACTGAAATTATTGTTCTGTAAAATATGTAACATTTCTCAAGAAAGGCTGTAATATAGGTATAGAACCTTAATTTATGGATTCCACTTAGGGATGGTCTGGATTAAAGCACTACATTATTTCTTTGCTTGTAGCCCTGAGTAACCCTGTCTCCCTTGCAGTCTTTGAACCTGCAAGTCACTGAAGGGTCTGGTGCAGAGTGCAGAACACGAATGAACATTTGAAAATGAGTGGCAAGGGTTTTCTTGGCTCATTAATATTAACATCATTGCCTTGTGGAATTAGAAATAAGAGAGGCGTTGCTTTGTTACTCTCGATTCTCAACAGTCTTGGAATTTTATTTTTTATGTGCTGCAGATACAGGCTTTATTCCCCTGCAGAGAGAATCGACATTTTCTCCCAGACCTTAACTTAGAATGTGCCATAGTGGTATATGGGATAAGAGATACTGGACCTCCTGAAGTGTATCTAGTTCCCTGTCGTGATGCTGCTGTTTACCTCATCTCTCTAAGCCTGTATTTTTGGAGATGCACTCATGATGACTTCAGTTCCCATTTTGTGCAAGCCTGTTGATATGTGCAAATGCGCACTCTCATTTTTTGGTAGGGTGAGATGGGCAACCTTCTTCATTACTATCATGTGGTTGTAGTATTTGGTGCTGTTTCTGTGCAAGAACATCACCATTTGTCTGTGGGACTGCTCCTTTAAGTGTCTTGTGTGTCTAAGTGTAATTTGTGTATGAATTAATGCTTCATAGACAGTGACAAATTCTGGTGAGAAGTGCTGTGTAATGCCCTGTCTAGGCAAAGCATTATTAGCTGGGTGGACAGGTAGGCATAAGAAATTTGGGTACTCTGAAATGGGGTGAAAAGCCTTGTTTTTTTCTTTTCTGTAGTCATCTGCTAGTGCCTACAAAGTGTAAAAAGCCCAAGTAATATATTTTTTATCCAGCAGTTGAGGAAGATGCAAAACCTCATGGTGGTGGGTTCAGGGGTTTGAAGGGAATTAATTTTACCAGTCCGAAAATGTGCAGTAAATTACCTGACTCCGGCCTAAAGAGGGGACTGGGGGAGCTGTGTGCTTTCTCACTGGTTTGACTCTGGGATGAGAAAATTTTCTCACAGCTGGGGGATTTAATAATCTCCTGGCTGCACGCTTTGAACTGAAAATACATGCTAGTATCAGAGCTAGGTTCCTCAGGCCCTAATGTGGGATTATGGTGATAACTGCATGGTTTAATAAAATGTCATAGCTGGGATTTGAGCAAGAGCTGTTCAGAGCATGCCAGCATAAGCACTGGCCATGACAACGGGACGTGCAGCTCTCGGCACTGCTTAGACCAGAAGGCAACAGGCCAGCGAACAGGCAACGCTTCTAACAGCTGCTGAGGTTTTAAAACTTGGAGATGTTTAAAACCAGGTTTTTATAAAAGCTGACATGGTAAAGTCTTGTGGGTTTATTTACAGGCTGCACTGCATATAGTAGTGAGGCACTTTGTGTAGACACTGATATCTATTTCAGTTCCTGGGAGGGGGGAAGAGAAATGAGATGTTTAATTAAGGCATTGTTGAAATTCACAATGTGTGCGAAGGAGAAAAACCTGTTTGAAAATACTAGAGGCAGCGAGTGAAATCCTGCAATGATTACTTCAGGGGAAGAGAAACCCTAAAGCATCCAGTAAATCTTCCAAGGTTTCTTTCCCTTCATTTCCTGTTCAGAGCTAGAAATGGAAGAGAGAAATGTATCTCATGTGGTTTCCCCCTGTTGCTCATGTTGTGGTGTATGAACACTCAGAAAGCCCCAAAAGCCTTTATTTGTTTCAGTCACAAAGAAAACATCCAAACTGTGACGTCTTCAGGGAGAAATGTGTTCATACAATGCAACAGGACCGCTTTCATTGCCTGAACCCCTCCTTGCTGTATTGCAGCCTGCTTCTCATTTTGACTCAGTTACTCAGACAGTCCCTACTCATGGGGTCAAACTGGAACATTTTTAAGATAATGTGCTAAAAACCAAGAACGTACCAAAAGTTGTCCCGTGACCAAATGCCCCTAAATCATTCCAAATGCTGCTTGGAAATGTTTCTTCTTAAATGTTGGAAATGTCTTGTGGCTATAACAGGAAGCTGATAGTGTCCTGCAAACACACCCCTCTCAAGTTTTAGTGTATGTTTATTACTAAAAACAAGCTATTGAGATTCAGAGTCACACCAGCAAATCTCCCTTCCATGCCACCCTGAAAGACTTGGTTGTATACTATAATTGAACCATTAGGAATTGGTTCTTTCTGAGGAAAATATAGAAAAAGGACTTAAGTAATTGTCTGTATACAGGACTCCATAAGAATTTCATCTGGATATCTACTGGCTGCTGCTTTCTTGGGCTGAATTTCAACAAGTGACAGAAAGATGGAGCTTTCTTGTACCCTTTGATGACCCTCCCCCTTCAGTAATTCTACATAACAGCACACATTTAAAGAATGGCTAGAAAATAACCATTATTAGAATACAAGACACTAGAAGTTGGGTTGTTTTTTTAATAGTATTCATTAAGTAACCCCTTTCTGGTTACTTCTGTACTACTGCATCTTATTTTTAGAGATGATCTGGGACAGTGATGGTGCAGGTTGTTTTCTGTGACTCTCCTATAAGTATCAAGAACATTAATGTATAATCAATAACCCCATGTAATCCTGTTCATTTTGGTCAAGAATGTCTTTTTCATGTGCATAGTCTCTTTCTTTTTTTTTTTTTTTTTTTTTTGTGTGTGTGCAGTCCTTTCACAATGTGAATGGTCCATTTTTCTCCTGCCCTGGCTTCCATTGCTTAAGTTACTGTAATCATGCCTTACTGGTCTTTACATTAAAATTGCTGTTGTCTGTATATGAGTATAACTATGTATGGTTTCTTTACTGAAATTATTAGAAAAACCTATTCTGGGCCAGTGATCAAACCTGCAGTGAAGGGACTATTTCAATTACAGCTTTTTAGCATCTGGATCAACTCCTTACATCTCTTGGGGTAGTTCACCCTCTGGGCCTACATCTACAGTCGGTAGCACAGCTGTTGCTGACCCCTGCAGTGGATACATAAAGTGACCACAAAGATCATACACTCTGAGAATTTTTAAAAGAAAAAACAGATGAATCCCTGTTACAAAACATACTTTACATTGAATTCGTCTATCCTGTTACCTAATATTTAAGAATTGTTTAAATTTGTACTGTAAAGGAGCTTAGCAAATGCATGTGGCTGATGTGGATTTTCTGGTCATTCACAGTACGGGTAACCTTTCATTTTATTATAGTTTTGAAATTCTATATAATGATGTGAATATATCTTTAAGGTATAGATTTTCAATTCCCTTAATTATTTTTTTTAAACCTTAGCGACAGGGAAATGTCATGTGGTTCAATATTTGTTTTTCATTCAGCCAACAACCAGGTGTCCAGATATCTCTATGTATTTTCAGTGTGACACAACTGGGACCACAGTCTCAGCTGCTGAATCTTTCTTGTGCTTCATGTTGGGATGTATACACATGGATAGCCAGAAATACCGTGAAGAAATGAAATAAGCTTATCCAGCAACAAATTAGCATTTCTCGTTCTGGCTGGCTTTTAAGTTTGGATCTGCAAACAGTTAGAGATCAAAGGCTGAGACTTCTGTATTTCTTAATCTAATTTTACATCCCATTCTTCAAACAGCAAAAAGATTCAAATTTTTTACAGACATCAGGACATCTTCCTTCACTGAGCTCATCCAGGGGCATTCAGGAAACCTTACAAAGTGATGATCACATCTGTTTTCTGGGGTGTTCTTCATTCTTACAGTATCAATCTCACATTTAAACTCCACGCTAAGATGCACTGGCAACTTCTGTTTGAAGAAGATTCATGTTATAATGTTGTTTTGGCATCAAAAACTGCTTTTTATTTAAAATGCTTTCATATTTTTTCCTTTTTTGCAGCATCAGTGGACAACAGCACCTTGTCGAGTTTTGCAATGATTCGCACAAACACCCTGAAGCAATGTTTACAGAGACTATGCTTTGTACTAGCTGAAATTATGTTGGTGAGGGTTTGGTAACAAAAAATTAAGTGATATAGACCATACAGGCTTTGTTTGGTGAGCTAGTGGAAAGTGAAGAGGACCAGGAGTGTGTGGGTAAGGATGGCTACTCTGTAGTAGCAAGCTGACTGTGATTTCAGAAAGAATACATCTAATTTTGTCTGAGGGGGCTCCCTGAATTGGCACCTGGGGTTCCTGTAGAAATAAGGATGTCTTGAGTCCAGAATGTTGAAAATTTTAGTGGCGTTCCAAGTTTTTCCATACATTTTGTGTGAACCGTAGCTTTCCAGAAACCATTATGAGAGGCATGGAAATGACAGAAATGCTGCTAGAAGTGAAGCTCCACGTGAGTTGTCTATTTTAGCAGGGTGCAGAGTTTCAAGAAAATTAAGCAACTGATATATGGGTCACATCCCTGGTTGGCCTTAGGGCCAGCTGCCACTCTGCATACATGAATGCACGTGAGTCATCTCAATGCCTAGGGGAGGAGGTAGCTCCATGGGCTAGGGTAACATGACAGCTTGCTGGAAATTAGAGCAGAGAAAGGGGCCCTGCAGAAGTTTATAAGCAGAACAGGTGGCAGAAAGTAAGGGGTAATCACACATTTTAAATTAAAAAGAAAAAAATAATCTCTGGGGGCTGCATAGCCCCAAAATCTTCTGCTAGGTGCAGGAAGGCTCCTGTGAGATACAATGCATCAGCCACCTAGCAGCCATACTTTGGCAGGTTGCTCTGTATCCAGAAAGCCTACTCACTTGGTCTTCTGTAAGGGATTTATATGCTTCACTGAATGTCCACCTGCTGCATGCGTATGTCAGCAGCCAGCTCCTGAAGAGCCATTGCAGGTGCAATAGGGTTTTGGTGTTGGGTTTTTTTGTCTTTGGGACAGACTTTTGGGATATATGCTGCAATTTCTTGGCTGCATACACGGTGTAACGAAAAACAGATAAGAAATGAGCTGGATAGTCTTGCTGCTTCTGATAATATGGGCCTTAAGAATACAGGTCCTCAACTGCATGAATTGCTACTCCCAGATCTTTTTTCAATACTGACTGCTAAACTTTTGTTACTAGAAGGCCAAATTGGCCTTGTGAAACAGATTAGTGCCCTATGCTGCCAAAGTAGCGGTGATCCTGAGCAGCATAGGGAAATCTAGAAAGCAACAGCACTTCTATGTGAATGCAAAAACCTAATTTTCCTGTATTTTAAGAGTCTCTCCAGCTCTCCTCTACAGGATCTTGGTGTAGTAAGACTCCATTATTTCAGAGAAGATTTTATCCTTGCATGCAATTTATTTAGCTGCTAAATAAGAAGGCAAACAAAGAAATTTGTCAAAAGCTTTGTTTTCATTTATAGTACTTCCTCTTCTTTCCTTGCTTCCAGTTTGCCATTGCTTCAGCTCTGGGTAGTGGTAGTCTTTCTTCTTGCCTTATCTGGATGGTTGTAAGAATCTTCTCTGTACATTTCCATTCTTCTTCATTTTTTTCTCCTTTGTTTTCTGTTACCCTTCCTGCTCGCTGTTCATAGTGATTGACCATTCAACTTTTGAAATATTGCTGGCATTCTTATTCTCCTATTAACTCTCTGCTTTTGAGCACCCAGACGCTGAAAGTCGAAAAGCCAAGGCTTGTGTGGCAGGTGGGCAAGTGCTTCTTGTGCAAATACATTCATTTGCATGTGAATGTGCTCATTTGCACACAAATACTTTCATTCATAGGAATAAAAGGATTCTCTCCATGTGCACCATTTGTGCAAACAAAAAGTGGCTTCATGAAACTACTCAGAAAAGTCGGGGAGAGGTCAGGTCTCCTGCCATTTTCACTTTGGTAGTACATCCACAATCTGATAATATAACTTTGAAAAGATAATCAAAATTCTATCTTCAAGTACTGTTGATTTTTAAACTTCTTACTGCACAAGGTAGGGGTTGTCCTTCCATGGTGTGCATACAGTGCCAGATGGTGTAGATCTAAAGTGGTCTCAATCCAAACTGGGACCATGGGAAGTACCATAGCATAAATGAAACTATAATTATAGATACAAAGATGGTCAAATACAATTTCTCCTGAGAACGGTTGATATAGAGCAGAAACTCTGAACGCCTTCTACCAGGAAATATGTATTTTTTAGATCTATGGTAGATAAATTTGTACTTAAGGCTGTGGTTTTGTAATATCTTTTGCTCGAGATCATCTCTAGCATATGCTGTTCTGCTTCCTTACCTGACTCACAGTTCTGCACACAGGTCACTTTTCTATCAGGAATTACTAGTCAAATGCAAAGCGTGGCAGGAAACCCAAATAGTAGTATGTGTCTAAATAATTTGAGTGGTGCCATCAGCAAAGAAATGGGCATCGTAAAAAATGAAGTCAGCCAGTGCTTGGTAACAGACTACTGGCAACTCTCTTTAAGATGGTTTGTACTTTTTAAATTGGATTTTAGGTGAGATGGGAAGAACTGTTGGAAGAGAGCACTTTAAATTTTGGAAGTTTCCTCTGTGTAGCAGATGTTGAGCTGTCCAAAAAAAGTCTTCAAAAAAATTCTAATATGACTGCTGCTAATCTTTGTCATGAGAAATCCCAGACCTGGAATCTTCCACTGCAGAAGCTCCACTCTGGACACTGAAATACTTCCTTTTGGATTCTGATTGTTATGGCTCTGCTCAGATCAAAATGATCTGAAAAAGATTTTGAGGTAAGAAGAAGTGGGTTTGGTGTTTCTTAAGACATTTCATCCCAAGACCTTGATTTTGTTCCAGTGTTGGCTTAGGAGACTGAATAGGTTATGGAGAGGATATATAATTCTGTAGTACCAGTTTATTTCTGTCATACAGCACTTAAGGCATTCAACTATATTCCTAGGTCAGCAGCCAAAGACAAGTGCTGAAGATGCAGACACTGCAAGGTTTATTAATTGGCTTCCTGTATTTTGCAGTGTGCCTGTATGTAATAATGCATCCTGAAAACTTCTACTGGTTCCGTACTTGTGGTGGTTTTAGAGTAGTCAGTACAGTACAGTAAGTGACCATAGCTATGTTACAGTTGCTTCTTTACATATGCAGATTTAATGGAGTTCAGTAAAAGTCTGTATCTGAAACGTAAAAGGCCTTATTAAGGAAGATTATCACCCAGAAGCAGACCGTCAAGTCGGTGACTGTAGGGAGGCAATTGGGAGAGGTGATGTTGGCTAGCAATCTACTGCTACTTCTGGTGAAGAAAGAGCTAACAGCCCATCAGGTGGCGAATGATGTGGTGAGACTGTCCTAAAATCCAGTTAACTTACAAAATTTTCGAAAGTTAAATATTTGCAGTGGTCTAAAGAAGAAGCAGGCACAAAAAAAGTAAGATTCTGCCTTGTGCCTTGCACCTTCTCAGAAGCACCTGGTAGCAGCGTAGAGGAGCTCTAACACTTTTATAAATCTGGCACATTAACCAGATAATTTATAGTCATTACAGTCAATATGTGTTTCAAAAACCCAAGAAAAGAATAGGATGGGGTTATTCCTGGCCAGTGTTTGGAAAGATGAAAAAGAAGTAACAGGAAGATGTTTCACAGCTTTTTCAGAACCACAACTCAAAGGAATCATTATAAAGTGAAGAAGTAAAGGCCAGTGTCGCCGCCTTGCACAGAAGGATCTAAAAAGTTTTTGTATTTTCTATCTCTGATTTCATTACTCCTAATAACTCGTTTCCTGATGGAAGGTAAAGAGGCACCTGAAATATAGATTTGAGTCCTTTTAGTTAAACCTTTATCCTTTTGTCATAGCGGGTTTTTTTCTTCTGTAGTTCCATTCATCTGCTCTACTGGAACTTTCAGTCGCACAGTGTTAAAATATGGCTGTTCTAAGCTAATATGCATTAACTTTTTAAAACCTGTTTTATACATAACCTATTGTATTAATATAAAACGTTAAGGCCATTTTTTCGTTTCCTGGGAATGGCCCATTACATTGTGAGCAATCTACTCTTGCTTTTTTAGAAAAGACTTTGAACTCAATACAAAAGGAAAATATAATCATGTACAACTATAAAGACCGCTTTTTTCCCTTTTGTGCAGTGTAACAGAGGTGGATGAGTAGCATGGTAATGAAGAGATGGACCGTCTTTATTAGGAGGCTTGGTGAAAGGGTTCTTTTCAGAACTTCAACTTTTCTTATCTTCTTAGTTTTCATGACGTCTATTCGGACTCTTTCCTTTTCTTGACTTTCTTTTAAATATGTGTAACAGACTGGCAAAGCCAAGCCAGTTCATCCTTCTTTCCAAAGAAGGCTAGATACAAAGTCTAGTAGTTTAGATACTTCCGTAAGAGTTTTTCATATGTTTAGAGATGTGTTGCTGTTTGCATTGCTTAGGAACTAGTCACATGTATATCTCACAGTCATTCTTTAATTTCTCTAAGAACAAACACAACAAACCCCTTGCTATGATGTTTTTATACTGAGTTAAAGGAGGCTAATGATATAGGAAGTTTCTCTGAGTAACAAAATAGGACTAGAAATACCACTTAACCCTCTGCCCTAGAAATTGGTTAATATAGTAGATTTGTAGAGGACTATTTGATGATCTCTCAACCTCTTCTACAATGTGCTCTACAACCCTTTTTGATATTTCTCTGTTCCTCCTCCATGCTTCCTATTTTTCTGGTGTTCCTCCCACTCCTTCTGCTTCAGTATTCTTTGTTATGTAGACAGTTCACTTTTAATCTTGCTCAGTTAAGGAATTCCACTACAATAAAAGGAAATGGCCATGTGATTGCAAAAAACTTCAGTCTCGGTGGTAGAACAAGTGAAAACTACCTTCCATACTGCCATTCTGGTGTGGGGGATGTATTCCATCATCACTGTCTTGAGCTCTGAGGAAGGGACCTCAAAAATAACGACGAAGAAACAGAAAACATTATTTATTATCTGAGGCTGGAAAACTGTAACCTTAGTTTGTTGACTGGTATTTGCTTATTACAATATTATAAAGAATATCACAGATATATGGTGTGTGTAATTATATTACAGTCCTCTGTTAAGGACCACTATTGATGCATTGCTCAGAGTGGAATATTCAGTTCAGGAGTGTTGCTATTTAGCATGTGTACATCTTGGTCTTGAAAGAATATGGCTTTTATACAAAGAATACAGAGCAAAATTAAAGTATAAATAAGAAATGATGAATTGTGTAGACTTAATAGGCTGAAGGATACAAATAACGTCATAGCAAAGTTGATTCCAGTTAGATCTTATGTCATAAGCATCTCAGAATAATGAATATGATTAGTTTGGTTCAATAGATGATGTGTTCCAAAGAAACAGCTACCTACTTTGTAAAAGATTTCCAAGGCACCTATCCCCACTGTGTAGAAATAGCATGAAAAGGTGATTTAAGGCCTCTGTTGTCACAGGTGAAAAAACAGGGAGAATTCATAGAAGTATGAATCAATAAGGGGTATTTTGATATGAGTCATCTAGAACATGCTTTGAGAAAGAAGTTGGACTAGATGATCTCCAGAGGTCCTTCTAACCCCAATGATTCTGTGACTCTGTGAACCATAATTTTGTTCTGCATATAAACTAAATCAATGGTCATGTTGTCTTTATATTTGGCCATTTACAGGAATTTACCCAGAACAAACAACTTAAGAGTGTGTGTGTATGTATATATTTCAGCAACAGCATTACCATCCCAGGGAATTATACCCCCAAAACTGACATTAATTGCACACTTATGAAATCAACCAATACAAAGTGATTTACACAGATATTTAAGAATTCCTGTATATGCGTATGGAAATCTCCTGTCATCACTGGCAATAAGTCTGTTTTTTAGCTTTTTGTCAGAAGATTATTTAAGAGCTGGTTGTTGTTATTTAAATTAATTGGCTAGCAGTGGATTAAATTAGATAAAAGAAAGACAATTAAAACAATTTTAGTTTTGTTTTTAGTTTTAACCCAGAATGGTTACTATAATTTGCTTTTTGTAACATGGATTTGTTTTCAGGATGAAAAATATTTCTCCAAAAGAAAATAATTAAATATAAAGCAGACATTTTTTGCCAAGCCTTATGAATTGTTTAGGTGATCTTAATTGTTTAAAATTATCTTTAGATATAAGAACTATGTGTAGTTAAAATAGCATTTTTCCAGAAAATTTGAATTTTTTTTTTATTGGAAACTAATTTTTCATGGAAATATACCAAGTGTTGAATTTCTAGGCAAGTGTGGATTTTTTTTTGACATTTGAATTCAGGATACATATCTAGATGTACTTTCTGTTTCCTTTGGTGTCTTCAGCTATATATAGCTCAGAGATGTAAAACTGTTCCATATCTAATGATGGTTGAGAAACAACAAGATGTAACTTGTGCACAACTAGCATATATGCTCACAATAGTGTAACAAGTCCTGATGTGATTTATTTTGAACTGCTTACGAGATGTATAAAACCATCTTTCCTTGGCTGCCAGTTGCTACTCTATTCTTCTTTCTTAAGCATAATAAGTGTATTACTGTGTAGAAGGGACTAACTTTTTGCAAGTACTTGCCTGGCATAAGGCTTTTCAGGTGATTAGGAAAACTCTTCAGACCATTTTATTATACTGATATGATAATTTTCATGTCATTTAAAAAGGAATATATACATTTAGATGGAGTTTTTTTCCAAGTTTCAGATTATTAATCTCTCATTGAGATGCAGGTGTGTTGATGAAGAGTTGTCTGGAAGGTAAAGCAAAATCTTTTAAATGCTCTGCACAGAATCCCTGTTGTCCTCAAATGGTTTTCATTCAGTGGCTGTAGCCCATGCCAAGGAGGTATCAATCTTTTTCTTAATATTTCATTTGGTAGGAGAAAGGCATAAAGACAATTTGCATCATCTCTCCAAGTGCTGTAGCATCTTTTCTAAGGGGTCAATTATATGAAAAATTTCTCAGCCTTACTGTATTTATTACATATCTTCTAGGTCAAGTGCTATGAATTCCTTTGTACAGAAATTAATTTGAAACTTGGAGTTGAGTAAGAAGTGTTGCAACCATCAGAATATTGGTATACTGTGAAGTATATGAAAACAGCCTTGTTTCAGTCTGTTGGTCTGGTGAATTGCACCTGTACCATCTCAACTTGCAATACAAGCAAATACAATGTGTCTTAGATCTATTCACGTACATTTAAAAGCATTAACTCTGTCAGTTCAAATGAACTTCAGTAAGAGCTGTTCAGGTCTAGGTAGCCCATTAGGACAATTACAGTTAAGGTCTATTGGTTTCTGCAGCATGCAGCCAGCTTCAGGTCCATCTGCCGTTTGCTCCTTATAGTAAGCATTGATGACACAATAAGGAAGTCCCCACATACTTTGTACTAGTCTAAACAAGACTGATCGTGGCTATATTCAATATTCAGAAGGTAAGCTGCCTGAAAAGAAAGTGCATGGGCACGTTTCTTTTGCTTAGAGAAATGTCTGTGCTTCTGGGAATATGCACGTAACACACTACAAAATGTTGAGCCTAGCCATACCCACTGTAACACAGTGATCCCCCTTCTAGCAGCAGTAGAGATAAAATAGGATATGATCTTTTACAAAATTACTTTAGCCATCATAGTATTTCTGTAGTGTCTGTTGCAATCTCATGCACATCCAGTTACTTACTAGAGGAAAACTCATCTCCCTAATAAAAGTGTGTGCAGACTTTCTGTCTTTTAACTTGTATAGATAATAAAACATAAATCTCTCCTGTGTCTTTAATGCAATAAAAGCATCAGGTTAAGTTGAAGCACTAGGACATGGCTGAGTGCAGTAGTCAGTTCTTAGCTTAAATGGTTGCTAGTTCTTGCCTACAACTGACCACACTGGTCCTTTCTGGCTAGCCTAAAAGATCGTGAGAGTACAGCAACTGGCCCAGGAACTGGGCCCAGGAACTTTACAGGAACGGCAATTTCGATTTTGGCTAAACAGACCCAGTGAGGGTTCAGCAATACATTGTGCTTTACCTATGCAGATGATTCACCACCCTCCAAACAAGTATGACTCAACCTTCAGCACCACATCAGTGCTGTCTGAAGGCATCAGTTCCCAGTGCTCAGATTCTGGACCAAGAGGTGAAAGGGGCCTTCTGACAGTATGTTCTCATCGGTGGTGAACGTACCCCAAGTACTGCTCGTATGCTGTGCAGCTGGTTGGGCTTGCACAGCACATCTGTTCCGCTAAGCTGCACGTGTGCATGCAAAGACCTCAAATTTTACTTCCCTCTGAAACAGTACATTTAAGTTTTGAACATCTGTTATCAAAAAGCTGGGTAAAATAAGAAAAGGGATCAAACACAAAGGAAAATGTGTAGATTTCCAGATGAGAGGGGCTGAAAATCTGAGACTGAGTAGCTTTATGAAGATGGGCAAACAGGTAATGAGAGATATAAAAAATAGGAAGATACATTTGCTACTTTCAATTACTACTTCTCCCAATCCAAGGTCAGAGCAGAGGTGAAACAGAGAAGCACCACATATTTAAAACCTAACTTTAAAGATGATAAAATATATTTTAGATGCAATGTATAAATAAATCGAATCATTCACTAGTACAAGATATCTGCAAAGCCAATAGATTAGCGGGACTGAACAATAGAATAATTAATTTTTAAAGTATCATAAGAACACCCACAATTATTTTGGACAAGATATAAACAAATGGCAATGTAAATATTAACTGATTGGGCCAGAAAGAGAAAATATCTAGAATAAGGTACTTTGTTATTGTCCTCTGTAGGGTTTCCTTGCATTTCCTCTGAAATACCTAGTACTTGCTGCTGTCAGAGGCTGAATGATGGGCTGGACAAAGCAATGATTCGATGAAGAGTGACAAATGTAATGTTTCTGTTCCAGAAGAATCACTAAACAGGCTAATTCCTGCATGCTATTTTTGCATTTTCCTCTGAGACTATTGACAAAAGTTATTCCTTCTGGCAAATTTCTGTTTACTTATGGTTTAGCATTCAAGAACTTAGAAGGAAATGCATTGACTGTGTATTTCTCTTCAGCCACACATGGGTCATCTCATAGACCATAGATGAAAATGGTTACTACCCAGACTAGTGTTGGCCTCATGACACACTGGTACATGACATGCCCTTCTAGTAATTCCCAAGGAACATGGCCCATTCTGGAGGGGCTGTTCAATCCACGTGGAGGGCATGAGAGGAGGAAGAGATGAATCAGACTAAATGGCACAGGTAGTTGAACTGCCAAATTCATGCATAGTACCTCATGGCTTTTTGTGGCTGAGAAAAACAGCAAGACTTTTCTGATAGTGACTTATTTCATTTTCTTTATCTCAGTTACAGTGGTAAGTATCCAAATATGGAAATAAGGTTAAATTTGGTTCAGCTTCTGAAAATTAGACTTTGAATTTATGCTTTAAATTGCAGCTGCAGTGTCGCTGTGAAATATGCTGCTACAACTGTACATCTATAGTGAAGGAAAAAAAGCATTTTAGAATTTAGTGAAAGATAAAGCTGCTGGCTGAAGAGTGGCAGGCTGCTGTAGCAGCATTTTTTTGTGCTAAGCTCTTGCTTGCTCTCGTTAAGTAGTCTGGTCACAGCCTTTTAAATAAATTCAGAAATATTTAATTTGAAATATAGGCTTAGGTAAGCCATGGATTTAATCACTGTAATGATAGGATTTTGCAACTAATTTGGATTTTCATTTTTAGCTGAATGTAATACTATTTTATGAACATATATATTTCACAAAGATTCCCTCAGACACTTGTAATAAATTAATTTATAGCTACTTGCTTACACACAATAAATAAACCACTGGCTTATTTTTATGGACAATCTGTACAAACTTTGTGTAATGTTGAACAATGGCAAGAGATTAAAAAAACAGAAAAAAATGAATATGATCTGTTATTATTCTTCCCTTTTTTAACTGTTATTTGAGGAGTTAAGCTATTCTAGTCCATATAGGGTAATTGCAAAGCCTGGATTAATGCACTATATTTATTGCTTTTTTAATATGAAGTCTACTGCAGATGGTACTACGTTATACATATAATGGCACTTTGTCTTTTTTTTTTTTTCAGCCATGATGCCTGTGCAGTATTCTTTCCCATTCTAATTGTTGGACTAAAAATTAATGTGAGTGTGTATGCTCAGCTTGAGGTTTCAGATCCCCAGAATTCTGGAGGACCAGAAAACCTGTTCTTATTGCTGATGATTGAGCTAAATGTACTGCACGACATAAGTAAACCAAAACAGATATGAATATAACTGGCAGGTAGTAGTACTGTTTTTATTTACTGGTATGCTGACTCTCAATGTGACTTTCTGGTTTTAATGAGGAAATAGGGAAACAGTTTGTGTTAAGAGTAGAAATATTTTTTTTACTGCTGCTTCTTGTAAAGAACAAGAGAAAACTCCTGGCTTTCAAAACAGTTCAGTGTGTTACTTGTGTGGGGTACGGTATTGCTGTCATGCTCAGACAGGAATTGTCTCACCTTCTTTCTTTTCCTCTTTCCTGTAGCTTGTATGTGTCATCTGAGCTGAATAACCAAAAATATGTAACACACTTTAAAATGTGATTAGAAATTGTAGAAATTGCCTTTCCTTTGGAAAAATAGCCTTGTTTAGCATGAATATAATAAAAGAACATGTTAAAGGTAGCCATTTCTCATGGTGTATTTAGACAAGGGCTCTTCCTGCTGTCTTTAGAGATCACTGATCATCAGAAGAGCCATTCATGATAATATTATGTGTACAGAAAAACTCTTCATGCTTTGGAATTGAACTTATAAAGCATTTTAAGCACATCTTTTGTTAGTAATTTTCTCAGCCTCAGCATTAGTACATGTGTAATGAACATGTGTAATGAACAGTATTAGTATTTTGATACCCCATCACCTTGTATGTTAGTGGTGTTTTGTGAGTGGGAAGAGAAGTTAAAGCTGGTGTAGTTAGTATTTAGAGTTCCTGTTTTCTTTTATACACCCACACAACTGGAAATATTCCATAACTTTAAAAGCAAATCTGAGGTCAAGAAAAAGTCAGTTTTAGTGTTGTTATGTTCTGGTTCCAACAGTTCTATATTATCATCGTTTGCTTTAAAACTGTATTTTTGCAGAGGGGAAGTACTGTTCTTGAATTTTTTTAATTGTTGTTCACTTTATCGATCAAGGTTATTAGAGGTGAGGGAAAAGCCTAATGAACGGATTAAAAAAATAGAATAGGGAAAGAAAAGGGAAATAACTATGGGCTATGCTGATAGCATGAAACTCCTAGTGGCCCTCAATTTGGATACATACTGTAAATAAGTGAAGTAGTAGCACAATCAATATGAATAAATCCATATAAGGCAATGGTAATTAAGACATTAAACCACGAACACAATAGCTGATCCAATTTTCAAGCACTGAGTTATTTATTTCATAACAAAATAGTTTTTACTTGCTTGTTATAATATATATAACTACATCATATAAATATAACCTGAGAGATGCAAATTTCAGTAGTGTGACCTATTGCCTCTCCAAGGCAAATCCAAAAGATCCATTTGAAAACCTTGTATTTGAGTGATTAAACAAAAAGGGATTATCAGAGATTGATGCCTAACCTGTGTAAAACCTTGTGCTGAAAGGAAACTAATACAAACTGAATGTGAACAGAACCAGAATCTGTCCACTCAGACACTGTACCATCAGGAAATTTCACAACTTGTGAGGGAGGTTCACATCTTAGCATGCTATCGCTCTTCTCAACGAATTATGGACTCATAGATCTGGTAGAAACCTCCAGAAGTCACCTAGGCCATCCTCCTGCCCTGTAATGGGATCAGTTATAGTTCTAACATTCCTGATAGACTTTTACCTTATGTCTTGCTAAAAAACTTTGATAACAGGCAACATGCAATCTCTCCAAGCAATCTGTTCCAGTCTTTCAGTGAATGCACTGTTAAATTCCCTCCCCCACCTCCAATGTCTAATTTTAAACTTTGTTCCAGTTTATTACTTCTTGACCTGTGCAAAGTAGACAAGGAAAAGACTTAATATTATTCTCCTCTTTACAATGGCCTTTTATATACTGGAAGATTGCTACCATGTTGCCTCTAGTCCTCTCACACTGAAACCTTTCTGAAATACAGTGCCCAAAATCAGTCATGGTGCTTTAGCTGTGGCCTAAGCAATGCAGAGCAGAGCAGAGGGATTATTTCTTGTGCCCTGCAGGTTATTCTCCTGTTTATGCATCTCAAGATCATGTTGCTGTTTTGCTTTTTTTGCTTGTTGAAAGCTTTCCTTTTTTGTTTTGCTACAGTGTGCTCAGATGTAGAAAAATTTTTTTCCTAATGCATGCTAGATGATGTATGTTCCCAGGACAAATGTCAGTTATTTTTAAAATACGTCAAAAACAAATTCTGACTCTAATTTTAACCTTCTACATGCTGATTGTGAGCAGCACTACATGACTTGCCAAAGTTTCCAGCTGCCTTTTTTTGCCATTTTCCAAGCAATGCAAACACACAAAATGTTCTGATCTGGCAGCCAGACCCTGAATGCTAATGTGTAGAACAAAGTGTATTATATTTATTTATTGTAAAGAATAACTGTGTGTGGGCTTATGTATTTATATATACTTGCACATAGGCTTCTGCATGGATACACACACACACACACACAAAGATATTTTGTCGTATTACATCCTATGGGATAAGAAAAGCAGAGGAAGTGCAAAGGTGCTGGAGCTTGGCTGGTCTGTCTTATGGTATTCTGCTTAGGCTCCATTTTCCATTTGTTTTGGTGGATTCTGCTCAATGCCTTTTACTTTAAGCAGCAGGAAGTCAACACTACATATTTAGTTCAGCCAGAAATAAATCTGAATTTTAAAGTCTTTGAACTCTAACCCCTCAGTTGGATGGTTCTAAGAAATTCTTGACTGAGTGCCATTTGTATATGGCTCTATCCACACTGGAACTGTTTTTTTTAGAATGTTTTTATATCATATTCGCTTTCAAGTTTTCTTGACCCATGTCTCAGAATAAAAAGTAATTCTTTCTTTAAAAAATATCATAAACTGTTACTGATTTTCAAGTTATAAAGAGGTTGTTATACAGAATAGTTTAGTTCTGTAAGCATTGTCAATAGATTTAAATGTATCATTTTCATCTGAATGCAAACTGGGTGGAGGTGGCTCAAAGGTTGGTTCAGTCTCAAAGAAAACTGCATCACAGGCAGTTGAGTCCTACCCAGCTGTTCCTAAAGTTGATGGAAAAAGTTCTCTGTATCCACACAGAGACTTCTAAATTTCTGTTGTACATACATAGACATCAATATCTATGTGGGACTTCTGAAATCAACTGAACTCCAGAAAGAGAGACCATGCTTGTTTGGAATACATTGGCGTAGCAGGGATTTACCTATATTTTATATATATATATAAACGCTAGCCTTCACTAGGTGCTACAAAGGTAGATGTTATTTCTCTTCAAGGATTTCCTAAAAATATTTATATGCAAGCTTTCTGATGGACGAGAACTCACTTGTGATGAACTAATCATGTAGTACTTTGCAATGTCAAACATTTTTAACATTTGATGCATTTTCAAGTATTTCTGGAAGCACAAAATGGAGTATCAGTGTGTTTTTGGCATTTAGTAGTAGTTACCTGGAGCTATAGGATGGTAGTGGATTACTTTAAAAGAAATCTGGGTAACTGCTTATGAAAACGTTCTTCCAGGAAGGAATGCAAAGACAACTTCAAGAGGGCTTAGAAATCTATTCGGCTTTTCTGCTGGGAGACTTGGCTGCTCATCAGTCTCTCTTTTATACTGCTGGTTCTGAGTAATGTGTTTGATTCTAGTCATGTAAAAACAACTCCCTTTGTATATTTCCATGAGATCAGTACAGATGCATTCTTATAGTTCAGTGAAGTTTGTTCGACAGTCTGTTGAAAATGTAATTGCTGAATCATCACTGCCTGTCCATTATGAGTAAATCCCTCTTACCTTTTGAACAACATGACTCATTTTGAAGGATACAAAAGGTATTTATTATTGTTATCACTTCTTGGCCTAAGCGGTTATCCAGTTTGAGATCCTACAAACTGTTTCTGTTGGAAAAGAAGCTCATGTTAAGAGCAGGGGATCTCTGTACAGAGCTGCATTGAAGAATGTATGAAGATCTGATTTTGTGCTTATAGGAGGATCTGAACGACAAGAAGCAAATTCTTTTGCTTGTAGTATCAGCAGGTTTCAGCACAAAATGCATGGAAGTTTTTCTAGCAACCATCCTCGTAGAGCTATTTCAGGCTATATTTCATGTTTTCTTACTCTTTTTTTCCTACTTCTTGTGTTTCTCTTGTTTCTTCCTTATATAAAGGTTAGATAGATATTTCCCCAAATAGCCTCTTCCCAGTACATTTCAATTCACTGCAGTCTCACATGTACCTCTGGAGTGATTATACATGCTTGCACTGTGACTTGAAGCCTCTCTTGTTTAATTTATCTAGAAGACATTTGTTTCAATAGCCTAATTGAACTTAACCCATGCAATTACTATTCTGTAGCAGCTTGGAAGAAAAGAGCATGGTGCCTGTGAATATCACCTGGACCACCAGCTTAGATTTAACATTATGAAAATTCAGTCTCTTTTTCTTCTATTTCAGATGTTCTGCCTTCTCTCTCTGTCCACACCAGCAACCTTGCGATCATATCAGGTTCTTTTTGTCCTATGTCCAGGTTACGGATTTGTCTGACAAGTCTATGAATTGCCTCTTTTCTGTGCACTGACCACTTTGCCTATATAATCCCCTACAAAATGTACTTTGGAAAGCATCTCAGTTCTGGACTCCAAAAGAAAGTAAGTGTGGAAAGGAGGAAAATTATGCTGCCATGAGACTGCTTCTTCAGACAATATGGAGTATACAATGCTTCAACTGAGTTATAGTTCTCTGTGTTTCACACTGCTCAAATTACATGATGGGGGAGTTCATGTCAGGCCACAAATTAGAAATGAATCCCTGCAAAACCAAAGAGGTTGTGCAGATCTGACTGGTCAAGCTCTCTTCTTTATGTCTATTCTGGCAGAATCAACCAGATGACCTGTGCATAAGCCTAGGTGTTTCACAGTCATACTGCTGGCTGATGAGTACATGTACAAAGTGTTAAAATGCTAGTTTTGTGTAGTATCCTGAGATAAGACACCACCTTCTGTACCCTGGGCCTTTTGAGTGAACACCTAGAAGTCATGAGAGCCAATCTCCAGCTTTACCCCATTCCCTCCCTGTATTACCTCTCACAGTTTCCTCCCTCCAGTTTTTTACTTGCACCACCACTCACCTCTTCTCTTTTCCTTTTTCTACTCTCTTCCCCCTGCTTAGATCACAGCTAATGGGTAAACAATTGCCTTAACTAACTCTGTCTGTGGTCTGGCCCTATCTCCTCCCCAAGTGTCTAAGCTTTAATTACTGTCACAATCTTTGGCTCTATCATAAATAATCTGCAAAGCATCCAAGTCATCCCTTGCTCTTTTCTTCTTACCCTGTATCACACAACTCTCACTAGCATAGATGTGCTTCAATCCTCTGCCCCACTCATTGTGTGTGAGCCCTCATTTCACTTACCAGGAGGCAGAAAGGCGGTCTAAATAGGGCCAAGTTTGGATACTCTTGCTTTTATTCCCTGGTGGGCTGGAAGGCTAGGACCTGATTGTGGGAATCATGAGGCAGAGGAGTACACAGTACTCATATTGCAAGATGAGACAGTTTGGCCAGACAGTGGCAGTTTCCTCTCATTTCAGGCCGTGACTCAGACTAAGCCAGAATTGGAGAATGTGTGATGGAAATTGCAAACTGTATGGCTACAGGCCAGTTAAATCTGTAACTTGGTCAGTGAGAGTGCCCCACCTGCCTAAGGCAGATGATACATTCTTTGCAAGGACCTTCTGTGTTTAGTATGATAATGAGAATCAACCAGAATCAGAAAAAAATAAAATATATGCTTTTCTAAACAGTCCCTAAACCACAAATTCCTGGCACTATTGGGGTCCTGCTGGACAGTGTTACTTACTACTTTTCAGACAGAAAAAACCTACTGTTTTTTAGTAAATGGATGTTGAAACCCATATAAAATGTTGTTGATCACTCTGTTTTTTATTTTATATTCCCAATCCCGCAGCCTGTATTTCTAGCAGAGGTAAATCCCATTGTCAGTGGAATTTTCACCTGAGGAAGGATTTCGTAATAGTGGTTTTTGCAAGGCACATTTGTAGCAAACAAATGCCGACCATTCCTCTTCTCTACTGCAGGGTAATTGTGTTACAGTGGAAGGCTTTTAACTACGAATCTGACTGAATTGCTCAACCCCCCTAGGAGACATTCCTGAAACATGAATATCAGTCTGGCATGCTGGACACACTGTTCCTGCAGCTGCTGCTATTGCTGACCAGATCCTCTGTAGGAAGAGAGCACTTTTAAGACAGTAGGGGCAAGGCAATCCTGAGAGAGTGTAGGAGAGAATGGTGCTGCTTCAGAGCCTGAATGGCATTGATTAAAAGCTTCACCATAGATTTTAAAAGTGGTGCAAGAAGTAGCAATTTTATACACAAAACACCCATCTACGTAATAAGAGTTACTGACTGTCATTCTGCTGACCACAGCCTTCTAACTGCTTCACTGTTCTGTTAATCAGAGTAATAGAATAAAAAAAGGATGCACATTTTAATTTTTCAGGTTAATTTCAAACCCAAAATCAATTAAATTCCATCATGTACTATGCTACTAACAGGAATGATCAACTGTACATCAAAGATTGCCTTTTCTCAACAGTCTGGTTCATATATCTATTCAATGCATGTAAGCATGAAAAGGTGCTTATTACAGAGTACCTGTCATAATGTTGATTTATTCTTAGAAAAGCATGGTGTTGCCACTAAGCTCCTGGAACCTTTTGCTTTTCATCTTGATGCCCTGCCCAAAAGAAATGAAGACGCCCTGTTGCAGTTCTAATTTTGTATTTGATTGTATAAAATTGTATCATCTGTGTATCAGCATGTTTGTGTGATTAATCTTTTCTTCTGTTCAGGAAGAGGTAGGTGCAAACCTAAACAAAGCAATGGGAGACAGGATACTTATAATAAAGTGACTCACCTCTCTTCCGTTAGTGGACTGAGGTGAAAAACAAAAGGTTTCCGAAACCTCATGACACACACAACCACTATCCTCCTTCTCTGAGGGTATTTCAAAGAAGAGTAATGTATGAGAAAATCCCTAAAACTGTTTAACAGCATCTTTCACATGATCAACTATAAGTGCACTCAGGGCTGAATATTGTTCTGATAAGCAAAACATTCTAATGCACAGGATTTTAAGGTTGCTCTGGAAGATAAATGGATGGGCAGAGGCAGTTTCAGGACACTTACCCACTGTTGCAAGGTCACAAAGTCCTGGAAGATGTAACGCTTCATCCGTTCATCCGTGCTTACAGGAACATAGGTGGTACAACAGCCTGGAAGAGAGAAAATGGGCAAAATGACAGTTTCAAACTGGAAGTCTGCAACAAAAGTATTTGAAATATAGGATAATAAGGGATCAGGCTATGGAGCCAGGGGCATGGGAAATACTCTGAATGAAGGAAACTCATGACACATTTATTCTTTATGGTTAGACTGGGATCAAGAGAGTTCTTTACAGCTTTTGGGGGGCTGTTCTAAATGTAATGGGCTTTGTTCTGGTGCTGTAACTCAGGGAGGACTCCCATCTATCATACTTGCAAGAAAGTATAAATGTGTTTAAATATGCATATAGTCTATTAAGCCATTTTTATTTTGTCATTTCCTCTGAGAATAAAATCATACTTTATTTGCTGTTTATTTTAAAAGATCCTTCAAGAACATAGCATAAGTCCTATGAAAAGCTGCTTTTGTCCATTCAGATTTGGACTCTTTCAGATCTGTATGGTAATAAACAGCTGTCATTACTGGGGTACTGGATGTGATCTCAAAGTGTGCATTGTAACTGCATCCTCATTCATCTCGGGGGTGAGACCTGAGCAGTGTTTCTCCCCAGAGCTCTAACTTTCATGAACAGAAAACCCTGAGCATGTGAACCAAAAAGTAGCATTAAATGGTCCAAACATGTCTCAAATGCAGATGATGGGGACCCAGATCATGTGAAATGTTGCTGTCTATACCTGCCAGGTATGTACAAGCTGTTAAATGTGTTTTCAGATCCCACATGGTAAGAGCTCCAGAATGGAAAAAAAAAAAAAAAAATCTGTTCAGGTCTAAACACCTAGAAGACATTTGGCTTTAAAAGTTAGATTTTGAAAAGAGGTAGGAACTTCTGAAACTCTTTATTGATTGGTCTGATAGATAAGAAAAGCTGAAAAATGTTTTGCTGCATCTCCCTTGCTCTCTTTCAAAAAGGGCTCAGGATATCAAGTATCCAGTTTCTGGGCTGTATCAGGAAATCTGCCAGATCTCACATGTTTCTTCTGCTTTCAAGCCTACTAGGAGCGATACCTACTTTTCTCAAGTCTGTTGAATGACACAGGTACAGGTTTGCAGGGACACAAAGAACATTCTGGCTGATGGGATTATTTGTAACCTAAATGTAGCTCTTGGTTGAAGTAGGAGCAAGAGAGCTTTTATTGGCCTGAAAACAAGTCTCCGAAAAGATGCTGGACTGCAACCAAGGAGGAGGACAACAGCCTGAGGACAACACTAGGCTTATAATTCTTTTATTTCTCATTTGCACGGTTTACAATTCTGAAAGCTCCTTGTCTTGTCGGCAGGTCTCTTTCTGAGCTCAGCCAAGAAGCAGCCTATTTAGTTTGCTTTTGTTGAAGCCCTTTTTGCCTATAATAACATTTAGGGGGATGTTGGCTCGTAAAGGTAGATCTTTAGAAACCATCATGTTAGGTATCTGTCTTACAGAGGTACAATGACAAGGATAAGAAGAGCATAGAAAGGAGTTGTCCTCTCCCAAATATAAACCCCCCCTGTAACTGGGAAATCTTATAGCGATATGATGTGTGTAGCCCATACAAATGTGATTAATACATAACAAGGGAAGGGCCTGCGTAAGGTTAATTACTATGCCTGAGGAGCAAGCATTATCCAAAACAGAACAGAATAGCTGGATACCACTGGGGCTTTCAGTGAGCTAATCAAAATACATGTAGGTCAGCACTAATGTTGTGAAATTGCTCCCAGGACCCGTGATAGCTCAGGTGTCTCATTCTGTTGTCCAGTCTCTTAAATAACTATTTAAAATAGTTACTACCATTGGTTAAAAAGGGATTTTTTTTAAAAAATAAAAAATATATTCCTTTTCAGTGAATCCCAGAATGGTACCTTTTCAATGTCTATGTCAAAATATGAAAATGTAAACCACGTTCTTTAGATGGCCAAAATAGATACTTTAAATTTATGTTTTAAAAATTTAGTTATTTTTTGAAATCTGAAACTGTGATAAAAATAACTTGCCCAAGAAGTAATTATAACAGCAAATGAAGGATTTACTTGAACATTTTTTGAATGCTCATTCTGTACCTTGACAATTTGGGAAAAGAGATACAGTACTCTCCACACATATTAAAGTGATGAAGGCAGAGACATTGTCTTTGCTTTCAAAGTGCTCAGCGTATTTTAATAAGATGGTGAAATATAGTCATGTGTGCAGGCATATTTCTTTTTCAGTTGAAAATCTTACATGTTTCCATTTGAAAAAGATGCAAAATGTCTACCAGAGCCCCCCAACAATTAAACAGTCGTTGTATATTGCAAATTTTCATATGTGAATATATGTATTTTTCCACACTAGAGCTAAATTGATGTGACACCAGTGAAAAGTGAAACAAACTTTTGTGGTTTTAATGACCTTTTGGTCTTTTTAGATTTAAGGTGCTATTACAGAAAACACCTAACAGGTACAACCCTGCAGAATTCCCATAATATTGGTACTATGAAGTTTTCTAACTTGAACTTCGCACATCTTCCAAGGCAGCAACTCACAAAGTTGGTAACTTCATTTCTGCTTAAAATTCTGGGCTCAGAAGTAAATTTCAGGTGCAGCCCCCATATTTTCCGGTAGAGTTGTGAAATTATGATACTCCTTATAAACCCACTGGTGACTAGTAGCTTGAAAAGTATGTTTCACTGTATACTGCTTGCTCGTCTAGAGACAGAAGCTGAAATACTGATGCAGATTGTAGAAATGTATAATTTCATGTGGAATGACTCATGGGATAATTAGCACGGCATTCTCCTGGAATGTGACTGTCTAGATCTCTTTATACTTGAGAGGTGTAGAAAAATTTTGGTTTTTCAATAAATGCCTACACATATCAGTTGTATAAACCAGTACATACACCATCCTGCCTTTGAGAAAAGTTGCTTCCTGTATAATGCTAAATGCTCTGTAAGAATTCCTAGCTCAGGACTGAGTTTAACAGTAGCTCCACTACTTTCCTTCATCCACTGAGACCCAGAGAAAGGGGAGAGGGAACAAGGTTAGCAGGGATGGAGAAACAGCAGGACAAACATTTGCATAACATACTGCCTTAAAGTCACAATAGATGTCCACAGAAGTTCACATTGCCAGTGCTTCTATATCATTGGGAAGAAGTCCTTTTGACCTGGTTCAAGTGATTGGTTACTGCGTTAGGCACAGATGTCAGTGTGTATTACTGGGATACTAGCACTGTCATTGCCTGTGAAGGTGTCCTTCTAAATCTCTAAGTAAAAAGCCACTTTCACTATTATAAAGAAAAAATGTAACTGAAAAGCATTTCTTTAATTTATTCCTTATCTTGTTCTCTATATAATCATGTGAAACTATTTTAAGTTTTTGAAAATGTTGTTCCTGGACTCAGCATTATCAAATTTTCTACTAATTTTTGTGGTGAGGATGATTCAGTTTCATATTGGCTTTTTAAATTTTGATATATAACATGTTGCAGATTAGTGAAATAAAACAACCAAGTAAATCTAAGCATTTTAGTTGGGGGGCAAGGGGGAGGCAGACATTGGGTAAATCATGTTTCCAGGTCACGAATAACTGGAGCGGTGTTTCTGTGTTGCTTAGTTACAGTTTCTGTTTAGTTGGCAATGGAGTTCACTGAAAATATTTTAGCTTCTGCTCCTGACAGCTACAAACGTGCGTTCACATGTAATCTTATAAACTCAAATACTGTTAAATGCACGCCTAATATACCTTCTCAAAGGTGAGCAATGGATAGCATTGCCAAGTTGCAGAGTCAACACTGAACATCACAGTCATACTCAGCTAATTAACAAAAAGTTTTCACTGGTTGGTCCATTCTGTCAGCTGTTAATAGCCTGCCCTGCCATATGCAGAACAAAGTTCAAAAGCAAACATGAAAAATTTGCTAGTCTGTTTGGCAGAAGCTAGGCCATACTAATGGTCTCAGGAGACTGATGCTGACTTTATGCCAATTTCAAATCTCTGCTCAGCCTCCCCAGTTTACCAGAAAAGCTACTTTTCCTTCCAGCCACACTGATAAGGGCAACATGCAGAAGCCTGGTATATGACTAATGCTTACCAAGTGTTACAAGGCTTGAACAGAGGGAAATATGAAACCTTGTGACCCTGACTCAGAATAGCCAAACTCCATCTGCTCTGGAGCTTCAAATGGTAAGAACGCCTCCGTTTCTTACTGTGGACATGTTTGGAAGTAGAGTATGGAATGGTGCTGGTTTCAGCCTTGTTCATTTTAAGCTGCAAAATATTCATGAAAAGAATAGAAGAAATATCTATTCTTAACTTTTCTGGGAAGAATTAATCTTAAGAGATCAAGACAACCCTCAGATTTGAAGCTTAAGTGATGTGTTGGATTTAAATGCAGTTAGGAGCCTTAAAGTAACCAGCAGACAAAAGACTTGGTTGCATTGTCAGGTGAAGTAACTTCAGAGTTCAGATAGCTGAAGGAACACAAAATCTAAATGGAGCAAATGGTCCATTTACAACATACAGGCAAAAATGTTTTATTGTCATGAGGTGTTGAATGACATACCATGCATACATGTTGTCAGGACTAAAATATCTTTGGAATTTTAAAAGTTCTTGGGCAGCATTTCACAGCTCAAGGAGTTGCATTCAACACAGTGAAATTCTGTAACATCCTATTTTGAAAAATAAAGAGGGACTAATCATAGTGTTTAAAATTAGTGGTAGCTTATCTTGAAAGGATCATATGATCACATTTTTATCTGCAAACATAAACAGTGAGAACTACTTAAATATATACAGTTGGTGAACTTCTGGCTGGACAATTATAACAATATTCTCTAACTTTCTTGTAGTATGAATCATCCTTCACACAGTTTTACATGGTAAAATTGTGATCTTATAAGTCATGATAAATTCAGTATTTTTCTTTTTTTTTTTTTTTTTAACACATGACTTTATCCAGCAGGGAAAGCTCAGAAACAGCAACTACAGAATCTCATAAAACTAGAGAAGAAAAGTGAACAGGTACTATAGATTACAGCATATTAATGAGTGGCTGATAGAGTCATGGCAAAATCTGGTATGATCCTTCAGCTGGTATTTGGTGTGGGGAATCATTATAATGGATATATTAAAAACATCAATGAAAAATACCACCGATTCCTTCTTACACAAACTGAGTCATCCCAAGTCAGTGTCAGCACTCCTGAAGCCATGTGTTTATACCCACACTAGAAGATGCCTGAAATCTGACATTTTTTCCCTGAAATATCAATATAATGCTTCTTTCACTATTCTGAATACTTAGGTAATTTTAAAACCAATAAATACTAAAGGATCAGTATGCTGTATAGGAAATACTAGTAACAATTCACTATGATTGTGCAGTTTAAGTTCAATTCAATTGTTTTGTCATTTTTTAATCTGATAGTTGTCAATTTTGTGCATCTTGTTGGCTTCTTTGAAACTACCAACTAGGGAAACCTAATCATTGCGTACCATCTTTACAGGATGGGCGCTTCCGGTTGTTGTTAGAGATCACCGGTTTTTCAGTGAGAAATGATTTATTTATTAAATTAAATAACCTCAATTTCTACAGTGCTTACAATCACTGACAAAAAGTAGGTTGACTGTCTGTAGTGCCTCTCAGGTTTGGCCCTAATGAAGTGGATAATAGTGTCAGAGACTTCTTGTTACTTTTTAAACCATCACCTTTATAGTGATACAACAATAACAACTTGAAAAGAAATTACAAAAGAATAGGAATAACATCCCTGATCACATAAAGACTTCAGCATATGCATACCGGACTCTCCCACTGAGGCACCAGGGAATTCTCAAATGCTACAAATGTGTAAAAAATTTCAGAAATGAATGTAAAATGTTAATTAGCTTCTGCCTGCTTTTTAAATAATTTTTACAATGATTTGTAGATCCTTTTTGACAACAGCTAGAATGATAAGTAATGTAACAGTGTTTGGCTTAGAATAATCTAGGAATATACCAATATTGTCCCATATATTTAAACCAGACAATTATTTCCTACATCTGTATTTTCCCAGATTCTTTTTCCTTGTTTCCATGTTATTTGTGAAAGTGTAGTCTCGTACTGAAAGGCTTTCTAATCCTGATTTTGCAGGCAGGAGAGAAGGTTAGCTTTTTTTCTGATGATTATGAAGTCAGAACCTTTCTGGTGACAGCCAAAGCCTCCCTTACCTCCAGCAAGCTATTGTTCAGTGGCTTGTGAGCTGATAGTTGTATCTGTCCTCAAACAAAGTCTGATTTAGTTTTATCTAACTTCTCCAGTCTAAGAAGATTTGCTATTTTTATCAGAAATTGAACAAGCCCAGTTTCATAAATGAAGAAAGTAATTTTCAGATACTTTGTTTTGAAGAGTGTTTCTGGAATTCTTAACATAAGCTTTTCAACACATTTCTCAGTCAGATGGTCTCTTCATTTCTGGCTTGATACATAGCTGCGCAGTTCACTTAAAAGTATTTATTCCTCTGTCTACTGTCTGGAAAACTAAATTTAATTATATTCATAGAGTGAAGAATAAAAGCATGGACCATGCACACTGGTGAATGCAATTCACTTTGCAAATTGTTTTTATGGTAATGTTGGAGAAGGTAGCAGGTATTCACTTCACAGAGTTAGGAACAGGGAGAACAGTTCTGTTTCTTGCAGTGGAATATTAAACAGCAAAAATATTGATAATAATAATAATAATAATAATAATGTTTCTACAAAGCACCACTAGGGTCACTTGGCTGATAAGGTCACTTGGCTACACTTCCAAACTAATTCACATTCTGTTCCTTTTTTATTTAATTTATGAGAAATCTAAAAAGCTGTTGTTAAGATTGCATACAAATCCTACTTTGTGCACCATGAGGAGATAAATGGTTTTGGTTAAAACTAAACTTAGAAAAATAAAAATGCCAAAACCAAAAGGCAATAGTTGAAATTTCTAAACCAAGGCACAGTAAAAATGTAAAGAAAGCAGAAGGAAAGTATTATCAGAAGAGATACAAATCTCATAAGCTTCTTGCACTACAGATGAAGACAAGTGAAGCACAAAAACATTACTTTCAAATCCCTCTTGTGTAGTGTCTTATAATTGAGGTGTCTGCTATGGCATAAAATATTCTTCTGCCAGAAAATGAGCATCATTTTCATAAACTGTACTTTTGAAATAATTGAAAATGTAGAGTACATTAGAGCATAATATTAGTTAATCTGATTTCATGTTGTAGCAGTTGCAAGCACAACAGTACGATTTATATCAAGCACATTAATCCTCTCAGAGTGCTTGTTAATAGTACCAAAATGCTGCCAATTTTTGTACGTACAAAGTGAATGTGTTTGTATTTCTTGTACCCAGCAGCCTTAGGGTGATGGATTACAGATCCCACTCCACTTTCTCCAAAACCCTATGCAAGACAATGACAAGCAATGTTGTCTCTGTGTCCTATGTTCAGGGTTTACAGAATCTACAGGGCCACTTCTGCATCAGTTCCATGTGGGTAACATTTATATTCCACTCCTACTCCAACCTCACTTGGGTTAATGGCAAAAATTCATGTCCCCGAGAGCTTTTTCTTGGGCTTTTGGCATCATATGGAAGCAGTGCTGCTAGGTTGGCGTGGATCCCATCAGACTGCTGCTGCACACTTGCTTCCCAGAAGAATCTGTATAAAACCAAAGCTTTCAAGGTTTTCTTCTTCCTGTGCCCCATCCAGCTGTTAGCTTCAAATAGTATCTTATGGATAAACTTATATGGTCAAAATAAGAGATTGTGTACCTGTGTCAGCTAGGAATGTATAACAGGTTTGTGAACATAAGTAGCTCTGGGAAGGAAGGCTGATTGCCTGCTGGAGTGCTTTTTAATACTGAGGCTATTGCACTAACAAAGTACATAGTCAATAGAGGTGGATGCTTCTCACTAAGTATCTCCACTAAATATAACTGTATTAAGTCTTCTAGACTCACCAGTGAGCAAACATAAGAGCCTTACCTTATAAGTAATTAAGGTTATTACTCTAAAGCTACCACTCCACTGCTGCCTAAGTCTGCAACTCATATGTGCTTGAAGCATTAATACTAAAACCCAAGCATGTCCCCAAAACAAGGCTGTATCATAACATCAGTGTAGGTGCACTTCATCACTGATGATAATACTGTGATATCAAATACTTTCTTTGTAAAGAACATTACCAATAAGCTAATGCCTGAATATGTTTTGGTAGGAAGTGAGTGTAGCACTGCAGCATTTTTATATTAGTTTGATCTCGCACCATGTTGTCCCTCCTTTCCTTCCTGCTCAATACTATTTTAGCAACATTCAAGGTTTTTAAAAGATCAGGCCAGAAATCAAGAGCCAGAACTTGATTTCCATACTACTCACAAATGGCAGCTGTAGGGCAAACACAAAATGTCAAGTGATCACAATCAGTGCCTTTTTTCCTACTGAAAAGACTTTCCATATTCACATAGGGTAAACTCAAAGGAAAAGCACATAAAAATGCATTTTCTCTTCATAGTATTCCTTTGGCATGGATAAGAAGTATTTGAAGCACAGCAGATGTGCTTCTGCTGTACAATGGAAATGAAGTCTTTTATAACATCTGTTTAAATATTTTTACTTCAATACATATACTGCTGTAATTGGACAGTGGCATGTTATCCTCATGGTCTTCTTTCCCAGAGGGAAAGAAGCCCTACGTTAATTTCAAATATTTAAATGTTTTACAAGATTATAATAAGATGACACAATATTTCTTGGTTTATTGAGGGCAAAACCAAAAATGCCTTAAAAAATGAAAGTTGTATGATTTGCATATTTCCCTGGTTTCTCTGCTAGCAAATATTAACTGAAGCATTTTTGGTGGATTTGTGTAATAAAAAAAATTTCACTGCCAAAGTGAAATGAGGTGGGTTAGAGGCAATGTGTGCTTATACAGTGTACATCCCTCAAAACTCAAAAACCTTAGCTGAAATCCTAAAATCTTCTGTGTAAGCAAGCCTGAAAAATATCAACAATAGTAGTGAATCAGCACTTTGCTTTTTTATGTTTTCCTGGGATCATGCTACAACGGAGACAAATGTGTAGTATCTGTATCACTAACACACACTGATTTCACCCTAGAAAATGAATTAGGTTGTGTAAAAGGCATAAACATAACAAAATTCCCCAAACCTTTTAATTACATTGTTTAGAAACTGTTTTGGCAAAGGCAGGCTAACAAACTACTGCTATTTTGAGGGCCTAAATTACTAAGGATAGCAAGCATAGGTACTTCTATGAACTTCTCTTTTGAGAGCTCTGCTAAGGAGGTAAAAGAAAAGGATGGGCACCATGTGCTTCTGAAAATGTCTAGGGGTGACAATTTTTTGATCAGCACGTGGCTCATAAATTGACCAATTTTAGCCCTCGTGCTGGGGCTGTGCCGTGTTAACCATCCCTGGGGATGATGACAACATGAGGGCTGTTGGATATTCTGAATATCCAGTGAGAGCTGCAAGCATGCCAAGAAGGTTGTCTGAGGGGAATACTGCTGGGCTGTACTGAGATCTAGCCCATACCCATTCTGCTGTGAAGTAAAAGGATCACAGAGAATCCTGGAGTGAACTGTCCCCAGAGATCCTCTTCCATCCTAGCCCTCTGAGGTACTCAGCAGGTTCATTTTTATAGCTCTTAACTGGAGGAAATATTCACATGCAGTAAGGAAAGCTGGCCACTATTGGAGGTCACAAATGATGTGTATCCGAACAATATTAAAATTGCAAAGTCAGGCACTCAAAATCTAGGAAATGACTGGATTAAAATCACCCATGGCCAACTTGTATATGTTTACTGAAGTTATTTGTGATCAGATTCCCCTTTTTTTTTTCATGAGGATGCTTCTCCAGTGCAGTGAACAAATGGATGCTTCCCCAATGAACTGTTTTCTCTGTGTTGTTCATCCTGTGCTTAATGTAATACAGTAGCAGACTTATTGTGACCACAAGGTTAATGATATCTTTATGAGCTTTTCCCTGCACTCATCACTGTAGAATAAAGGTGCTTTTCGAATATTATTAACTTTCACAACAGTGCTGGGAAATACAGAGGTATCACTGTTACTCCGTCTTTTCAGATGGCTCAGTAGGGTGGACTCAGAGACTTGAGCTCCAGCCTCTGAGAGAGACATTCTGCATGTGTGTACTCTACTGGAAAAAAACAAAAACCTGGGCAGATTTTCAGAAAGGACATTCTTTCAGATCTCAAGTCCCTGTTTGAGACCATGTACACAATAAAGGCTTAAAGGAAAAGGTCACTAGAATGTTCACAACAGCAGAACAATGTATACGTCCTAAGCCATTTGGGTGACTGAACGGCATTGGCTGAGGCTTTCTGACAGACGATAGACCCCAAATATGGAAAAATTCAGTTTAAGATCTTAAAATCTGACAAACTCGTAAATGTCTGAAAATAGGGTCCAAGTGTGAGACACGTAAAGCAACCTTAATTTTGTCACCAGTATGACCAAAGGTAGCTCTGGCAGTACTGGCCATGGGAAGTCTAGCAGGTGAGGTCCCAGAATGTGCCCTTAAGTCCCACTTCCTTTTCCACCTCCGGTGGCTGGAATACTCTTAACAATCATACAATGAAGTTTAAGCTTTCCAGGAACAGTCATCTAAAATAAACTCAGGGAATTTTGCCTTTCCACAGGGAGCTGACTGTGCAGGCCTTGACTTGTGAACTACAATGCATTTCAAGATCCAGGCTTGGAATAATGAAAGATCTATTTCCCATATCTGTTTTATCTCATTTTATTTGAACATGAGCCAGCAAAGCGCCCTTGTAGCACAGAAAGCTAACAGCATCCTGAGCTGCATGAGGGAGAGTATGGCCAGCATGTCGAGAGACATGATTATTGTCCTCTACCCAGCACCGATGAGGCTGCATCTGGAGTGCTGTGTCCGGTTCCGGGCTCCCCAGTACAAAACATGGACTTACAGGGGACAGCCCAGGAAAGGGCAATGAAGATGATTAAGTGACTAGCACATCTGACATATGGGGAGAGTCTGAGAGAGCTGGGAGTGGTTAGCCTGGGGAAGAGAAGACTCAGTGGGCATGTTGTCAATATTTATAAATACTTGATGGGAGGTGGAATAAGGAAGATGAAGCCGGACTCCTCTCAGGGATGCCCAGAGACAGAACAAGAGACAACAGGCACAAATTGAAGTGTAGAAAATTTCACTTGAATGTTAAAAAACCCCTAATTACTGTAAGAGCAATTGAATAATGGAACAGGTTAGATTGAATAGAACAAGAAAATAAAAATGAAAATGCTGAAAAATGTTAATATGGAATGAAACCCTGCCTTGTCAGGAGCAAGTTGTGGCTATGGGAGGATAATACAAGCTGCCAGCAATTGTGCAATATTTTGTCACTTCTCTTTCCCTTTTCAGGAATGCTTCCAAATACCAGATAGCTGATGAGCCATTAGATCAATGAGGATGTGCTTCCTCACTGCATTACTTGACTGCTTCTGGAAGCCCAACTTCTTCTGCTCAGTGTCTAAGAGGTCTTTGTCTCCTGTTAACTTCCCCAGTGATAACTTCCTTTTTTCTTTATCTGCATGGAATTTTCTAAACGAGATTCTTCTCCATGGTCTTTGAGAAATTCAGATCCTGTACAAATTTGGAGTAAAGAACTTCTGACCCAGCAATCTCTTTTCTTTCCAGTCAGATGCTCACCTTTTACCCTCTTTTTCTGCCGACCTCTCATTTCCTTTTTTTCCTAGCTTTTGTTTATCTACCCTTCCTGTCTTTGCACTATGAAAACGGGCACTTTAAGATAATTTAAAAGCTGCTGTCAGGCATGAACATTGCTAATTTCAGGGGACAAGGGAGAATCCGAAATGTGGAGTCTTTCTTCCATCAGGAAAATCAGAGAACACTGAAGACAACAGAGCATCTCTGTAAAGATTTGCTGTACGTTGTACAGTCTCCACTTAAAGCTTTCAGATTTGTATAACTTTTCTCTAGAACCAATATGACTTATATGTGAAAACACCTATGCTTCAAACTTGGTATTTATTGTTTTTATGCTACTGTTGTGTCATTAACATATTTTTAATCCATCCAGGTCTCCTCCTGTTGTTTTCACACACAAGGTAGCACCTCATCATTGCTACTTGAGTACAGGGCTGCTATAGCTGGGTTTCCTGTTACACAACTCAACAGTCTGTTTTTTAACCAACAAATGCCACCTGTCTTTACCAGCCAGTCCATGGCAGTTTCCTTCCCCACTTACCAACTGGCTCACCTTTTTTTCTCAGCCATAATACATCGTTAGGGCTGCCTATGCTGTATTCAGCTCACTCTTTACCCATTTGGTCTGAATTATTTGCATGTATAAGCCTGCAAGCAAATTTATTGTATTTTCAAAGCTGTGAAAAGAAGACTATAAAAATTATATATTATCTGAGGTGAACTGTGTCATTTTTACTGCGTGAATAAATGATTGAATTTGTCTTTCTTGTTTCATTTGTCTAATTTCATTTTTTGTTTTTTACGGGTGTATGTTAGTGCCCCCAGCAGGCGCTCAGAAAAAATTTGATCTGTAATCCTGTGATCCAAACCTTGCAGAAAGAATGAACTTGTTTACTGTATTGTGATGAACAGAATAGCTGCATTGAATGTATATGGACCTGCAAAATGAATTACTGTATAAATGTGTTGTCATGTGCAAACGTGTCATGTATGATCTTTACCTATAACAGACCATACTGCACTGTACAAGTAAATATAAAGCTCTGAATACTTTCATTAGAGTACTCCTATGATGCTAATTACAATCCTGCCCTTAGAGTAGTGAAGAACACTTATGTAAACAGGACAGTCTCAGACTTACTGAATGTCCTTGAGTTTCATTGAATGTATTTGTGAAATTACTGCTTGCACTGAAATAATTTGCAGGTTTTATCTGAGTTTACTTTACACAATTGGACTTATAGTTGTCTATCTGCCTGACTCAAAGAATTTGCAGAAAACTAGAATTTGAAGAAAATAAAATACTTGTTTCTTTATTCACTGCAGATCACACGTCGTTATTTCATGTAAGGTCTAATTAAATTACATGTCCCAGTTATATAGGACTCATTGACAAAGGTTCTTAGAAGTGTTTATTTTATGATATGGATAATATTTTGCAGATCTCACTTTTACAAACAAGGAATCAGTGGGACAGCTAAGGTTGCTCACTTCTATTTCAAAACAAAGGCACTGGGAGCTAGAGAGGGAAGGCTATTGAAATCACCTGTGAACTACAGGACAGGAATTTTATTTGCCAGGAATCTAAGTACCATGTCCCCTTTTCCCTTGAAAACCTCTTAATTCTAAGGAGAGATGTGGTGCTCACATAAATAAAAGTCTCTACTACTGAGAGGTTGTTTCATGAATTATCATGAAGGAGCTCAGGGGGACTGCAGTCAACTGATTTTATGCCACACATCTCATGAATAATACAAAAATACAGATAAATAGAAGAATCTCAACATTGCATCAGAGCTTTGTGTTTTAAGTACTTATGCATCAAACAAAAACACAGTTGTGAAAAGATTTATAAATACATATATATGATATCTGGAAGTGATTGGTAGGAGAAATGGGGAACAGACTTTAGGAAAAATATATTTCCTATAGTGATCAAGTAAGGTTGGAAATAAAATCTATTTGAAATTAGCATGGAAAGATCAATTATGAAAATAAGGGACCTAAGGAGGATCACCTTCTACCCATTACAAATTTTCTTGCTGAGCTATCATCTATGAGGACATAGCAACCACAAGGTTGTTTAATGGGGTACCTTGCTCCTAGGAACTCCCAGGCTTTCCCTCAGACTCCACCCAATAAAATGATGAAATCTAGTTATTTCATAATAATGAATTATGATAGGATAGCCTAATGGCTTCAATAGCAGCTGCAGCAAATTTAGGGACAGGCCATGAACTATTGCTCTTCCTGCCCAGAAGTATATCCATCTGTACCGAGCAGAGAGAGCTGACACTAAGTTGTGAAGACAAAACTCGTCCCGAACAGTTAAAAATGTGTTCCTCTGGCTCTGCAGCCAAGCAAAACCACCTTTCTTTTCAGCCTTTGACAAAAATTTATGATTGTTGAAATACAGCAAAGCTGGCAAAGAAGGATAAAGGAATAAGGAATTATAAATATAGACAATAAGAACTTAATTTGCGTTTGTACCTTGAGTGAAAGAATGACTGAATAATTACAATCCAATGATTAATTCCATTAGCCATGGTAAGTTAAGTATGTTCCAGAGAAACTGAAACATTTGAGCTGACAGTGCAGTGCGGATAAGGTACAGTGGAATTTCTAAGTGCATGCTGTTGTGTTATAAATGAACACTTGTAAGGTCAGGTCAGGCCCAGAGGCAGCACAGCTTCTTTCAGACAGTGGGGAGCTGAAATATCATATTTGTCAGGCCCTTGTGGGTATGTGGAGAGCCAGCCTAGCACTCCATGAACCCTATTCCTATGACTGGGCATAAAGCCAGACCCTCTTGACCACGTCCGTGATTCAGCCCCAGCTGATCAGTTTGATTCAGGTCCATTAAGAAGCACTGATGTGTCTGCCCTGTACTCACAGAGTAAGGAGCATGATGGCAGGCTGTGTGGGTCTAGTGTGGCACTAAGTTCTACTGCCTCCTGAATGTTGTACTGAAAATGGACAGAGCACAGCCTGAGTCTCAGCCTGCCTTGTATCTTTGGCAACTGCAAAGTATTTTCTCGATATTTATCATCTGAAATTCCTTATGTTGTCCTGACTTGTGCATACAAAGTTCTGTTTAAAGCCAGTATGTTGACATGCCTGTACATCTAAACACTAATAAACTAAAAAAAAATTTACGTAAAGTATTGCATCTTCAGAGAACTATACTTCATCAGCTAATTAATCTTTAAAATACTCTTGTGACTAAGTTAGAACTTGTTATTTATTTATTTCAATAGACTTTCTTTTTCCTGTGAAATAAAATTCTCAGATTCTGCCTTCTGTTCCCAACCCAGCTATCTAGATCTTGACATAACTAAGGAAGTGGATTAAACAGAATAGGCCCATTCATACCTTCCCCTGCTCATCTAGTTTTGTAAGAGGGAAAGAATTTGACAAAAATCCTGTGGAGAAAACCCCTACTCAAAATAAAGTAGTTAAAGTAAAAATATGAAACTTCTGCATAGCCATAATGTTGTCAACTTTAATAAATTTGAAGCATGTTTCTTACTGTGTGGTTTTTCTGAGTCTTTTTGGAATTAATCTCAGCATATGGGCTCAGATTTCAGGTGTGCAAATCAAATGACCATCTGTTCAAAATGGAACTCCACAGAAAGGCTTTGATATTGGTCATCAAACAGAAAAATGTTTATAGCACTTCTGTGCAACTTGCTGCTAAACCTGTGCCAAATAATAATAAAAAAGGTGATTGCTGCATCATGTTTTCTTAATGAGAAATGGTATCACAGACTCATTGTAATTCATGCTATAATTTAAGAGTATTTTATTTCAAGAGTATTTTATTAGTATAAACTAATACAATCCTCCTTGTGTTGGCCCTTACTATGGTGTGGACAATGCTTTTATTTTACATTCATTAGGAACGACAATGTCAAATAAGGATGGGTAAAATGATGCAGAATACAGCACTTTATGTAGTGAATAAGCAGCCCTTTACTGTTCAGAAAATCTGCATAACTAGTAAGGTACATATAAAATTGGACATATGCTGTAATTCCAGTTACCTCTTTTGCTTTCAGGAATTTAGGAAACAGTTCTGGTCCTGCTGAACACAACAGCAAACTGCCAACTGATTTTAGAGAGCTCAGAATCTGAACTTTACTGATTCACATAAACATCAGCTCAGCTGTGTTTTCTCCACCTTGCACCTGTGCTCATGCTATACCTTCTATATAGGCCACTGTATGTTTTCTTAAGTGTCTGTCTGTATCTCACTTGTATCTGTTTTGCTGGCAACACTGAGACTTTTTCCAGAATATCACGGTAGAGCTATCATGAGAAGCGTGGTGGAAGGTTTTAATGAATGATGGGGTGAAAGGCTTGTGGTGCTGTGGAATTTCTGAAAAAGGTGCTTTGAGAGCAACTGGGGAGTTGTCCTGAATCAGTGAGGAGGACAGGAGCAAGAAAGAGCTAGAACAGGGAATGATGCAGGAAGTTAATTTGGGAAGGAAGTCCTTACTTGTTCTGAAAAAGCCTTTTCTATGTCATTATATGCTGGGTTTAAGGATTAGCATTAGAGAGGAGAATCAACGTGTTGCTTGTAGGCTTTACAGGGCAGTTTTATTGATATATGCATTTGTTTTAAGTTTGTACATTGTCATATTTTTGCAGCCCTCAAAGCATACAAATCCCCAAAGAACTCATATGCAGGTTTCTCTGTCTTTATTCCACTATATCCTGATTAGTCCTTTGAAGTCAGTAGGTGTTGTGTATGTAAAAATGATAATACATTTTGGTTCCTACAACCCTAACCACACTGAATGTAGCACTGCTGGATTCTAAACATGCATGATAGTTCTGTCAGTCTTGATTTTACTTCCAGGACTTCCAAGCAATATGTTAAACCATTGCTCAAGGTAGAATTTATGTGCTCATTCTGGACTTATGCTAATTAATTTGGCTTCCATATAGCAACACAAAACATGCTTAAAATCAGCTTAAGTGACAAACTTGAGATTCCTCTAGGGAAAGGAAATCTTAAATGTTTTAAAGCTGCTAGAGCTGGCCTTATCTTACCTTGTCTCCCAGTTGTATTTTAGGGACAAAGGATTGTAGTCAATGCCTTGTGCTATCAGTTAGATTCAGTACAGTCAGTCTGAATTAGAAGAGTCCTGAGGCTCCGCAATACTTCAACAGACAGAGGAATTGGGAATACATTGGTGGCTGGAAGCCAGCTGTTTCCCCTAGGTACTATCTTGAACACAGATGGCCAGAACTGAGGACTGAGCTTCTGGGGGTTTGTGTGTTTGCTCTGAAATTTAAAAAAGTGCTTTATGATGCCAACAGGCAGGTTATAGATTGTGGGCCCACTAATTCCTCACTATATCATAACTGTAATTTCATTAGTATGGAGTATTATACATAGCATCCTAAACTGCTGTAGAAAATAGGGCAAGCCCTGCTGTTCTTCGTTTTAACTTTGTTGCAGTTGCTTGAAACTTCTTAAAGTTCTTGATATAATTAGTGGTATAAAGAGGTTTCCACAGTAGCCCTCTTTTGTACCCTATCACTGTGTAATGCACATCTTAATAAATATACTTAGTATTTTTTTTTCAGGCTCTAACAACTCTCATTTAGTCTTTTGGTTCAAGTTTTTCATAGCAGGTTCCTGTTTGAGGGGAATTTTTTTTTTCTGGAAGATCTTTGCAAGAGCTCTTTGGCTGTATTTGAGTTAAAAAGTGAAGGAATGAGTATTTGTATTGGCAAGAAAAAGCAAAGAAATGGTCCAGGTATGAAATTCAACACGATCTGCCTTATGTCCCATAATGCAAGCAACAGTTTGGACCCTACATTTTCTGACTCTTAAGTCTTATAGGCACAGGATAACTTGAAGGCTGGCCGATTTCTGGTTTTCTGTGGCTTAAGGGCTTCTGCATGGCCCTGTCATTCTTTTGTAAACTGTGGAAAGTTAAAAGGCCAGTTGATCTTCACATACCTCAGCTGGCAAACCTCCATTTCCCAGCAGCAATCTTCTTTGAAAGCAGCTGCCATTCCAAATTTTTGGCTGCATAATCAAGTCTCACAAATCAGATTCTAAAAAGTCCCATTAGCCTTCTATTCAACAAGGAGAAGTTAAATCTGAAACTTTATTGTGGAGTTCCACAAATGCCGAAAAAGAATGATCTGTTTCTGAGAAGGATATTTTCGCACCACCAGTCATTTTAATGATGCATAATCCTTTATGTTTTCTCAGATGAAACTTCACAAAAGGTGTATAGATATAGGTGAGACTGAGCATAAGTCCATTTTTGGCCATTAACAGTCCTGGGTCTCAAATCTCTTTTGGGTCATCTCTTTTTCGTACAAGTGTGTAGCTTAGAAAAGTATGAAGAATGGGCACTATGAGCCACCATGAGGAGATATGGTCCTTATACTAATGAAGTATGCTTCAGCATTTTCCTTCTAGCATATGCTCTTACTCACAGGTGAATGGGCACTTGACCCCATTAACATAAAGCCAGTACTCTCAAATGATATGTTTCCTAGGCTTGTTATGGCCTGAATTCTTAACAGAATAATCTACATTCTATTTGACTTGTCATGTGACATATATACTGCTTATTTGGTACCTTTTATCTCAGGAGAACACGCACTGACCTGGGGTCCAGGATTTCTGATTTCAGTAGTCAGGAGCTCCTGACATTTCTGTGCATTTTGAGGACCTTCTGGTTGATACAGGCTGATATCTGAACCAATCAAATATTTATTCCCTGCTGCCTAAATTTCTCTGAGAAGTTTCACTCATGTCTTATCAGAAAGCTACACGATCACTCATAATCCAACTGCCAGAGGTATATTTTGGCTGTCTTGCTCTAATTGCTCTCTGAGACACTTCTGAATGAAGTATGGATATATCCAGGGTTCCTAGCCCACTCTAGGCCTGTCTAGCTCGCACAATCCACAAAGTGTTAAACTCTCCTTAATGGCTACCCCACAAAAAGGTGCATCTCTGAGTGGTGTCTGCCCACAGCCGGGCACCTGAGCAACATCCCCTTCACGCCTACAGGCACTGCATTCCTTGGAATCAAAAGCATGGGTAACTGCAGAGGGCTGTCCCAGGGCAGGTAGGTTGCTTGGTCAAGGGTAGGTTCATGAGCACCGACAAAGGTTTTCACAAGTTGCATCCCAGGAGACCATTCCAAAGGTCTTGTCTTTTCAAACACAGCCTATTTTTTCCTAGCCATCTGCTTACCAAGGAAGTATCCCTACTGCCTACCTTTTATGGAGGCCTAGCCTGTCCTCTAGCGGTTGGGTCATTAAACATCATATGGATGGGAGAGGACTTGACGGAGGTGGCTTGAGTGAACCCTAAACAGTGGTGGTGGCACCGTGGTTTTGCTGACTGAGCTATGCTGTTGCTATGTACAAAACTGCTGGTACCGGTTTGTGTAATGCTGTTTGTGTCAGTGAAACAGCCTGTGAGAAAAGATAAACGCCTTCAGCTAGGAGTCATTTCTGGGTTCCTTCTCAGGCCTGATACCAGTTAAGAGGAAGGAGCATCTACTGTAGTTTAAACTGGGTTGACGGGAAAAAGGGCAGTAAGGGCTGCCTTGTGTGATTGCTCTGGAAGGACACCTGTAATTATGTGGAAAAATGTGATGAATGTCTTATAACGGAAGTACAAAATTAGTGAACTTTATTGATTCATCTGTAATGTACGTACTATGTTATAAATCATTAATTCGAGAATTTAGAATTTCTTACACTTGAAGCTCTTGTTCTGTTGGTTCCCAAACACTCACATATTGAGGAATGAACAGCATTGATTTCCCTCAAGTAGATTGATTGCTTAGGTGCAAGAATTTCTTATTTTTTTCCCCATGGACTATAGCAAAGGAAGAGCTGCAGCTTTGATCTCACTGACTGGCAGCCTCTTCTACTCCTCTGGCATGCACTTTAATTTTTTTAAGGCAAAATGAAAAAATTGGCTTTTGTGGCATTCTCCTCTGCTATGCCAATTCTTAGCTGTATTCTTTCAGCAAAAGGGATTTTTAGATATATTTCCTTAGATTTTTCACATACTGTTCAGTATCCTGATGTTAACATTTATTTCTGTTAAAGTGCTGAAGAAGCTGTGGCAGCAATGAGGCTGCTAAAAGGTAGATATGAAATGTGAAGTAGCACATGAATGTAAGAAAATTACACTTGGTACAGCGAAAGAGATTAGGACAGAGGGCAGAGAAGATAGCCCATGGAGAACCGTAAAAGGCACTGGCAGATTATCAGCATCTGAATTAATCATTTTTGTCCACGCTGTAAAGCAGAGAGGAGTTATAAGCCTGAAGGCAGGCACAGTTTGATTTTTACTTTGCTATCATCTACATGTAACCCCAAACATCCTTCTGAGATCTGTGTAGCTTCCTACCCTTCTCCCACACTACTCAAGGCAGGTTGTGCTGACTATAAGCTGAAGCTTACGGTTATACACATATTACTTGGGAAAATATAACCTAAAACCTGAAATATTTTGTAGAAAATATTTCACATAGAACTTTGCAAAACAGGGAGACCTGCTGCTCTGCATTCCTTCCTCTGCTCACCACTTTTTAAAATCATGTCTGCATTAGCATCCCTAAAAAACCTGCATCTTGCAGGCCATGCTGTCACAACGGCAGGGCGTGTATGGTTTTCATTGTATAGTAGACTCACGTTTCTCATGCTGTGTGCTGGGTTCCTTCCAATTGTTAAATCCTATTCACAGGCTGTACTGCCCAGCTCGTTTTTCACCTACAATAAACCAGAGCCTTTAGGACAGAGTTTCACGGGCGATGACAGGATGGACAGCAGGCTGGCGGAAGGCTTCAGAAAAATTCCTGAAATGTGGACTGCACCTTCCTTCTGCTCAGCTACTGCGGGTTTACGGCCGGGGGGACAGACACACAGCGCTCTGGAGAGCTGCTAAAATACTCCCGAGCTGCTTATTATAATTAAAAAGCTGGTATTCCCCCCCACCCCGAACCCAGCCACGGACATCTCTGGTGAAGCAAGGGCAGGGACCAGTAAGCCGGGCTCAAGTGTGCGTACTGAGGAGCTCACGAAAACCGGAGGACGACACCACCTTCCAGGAGGGAGGCAGCTCCTTCCCGCCCCCTCCCCGGGCCGCTACCCGCCGGCTGCGGGGCGGCAGGGCCGGGCGCTCCTCCCGGCCGGGCCCACAGGTGCCCCGGGCGGCCGAGGCGGCGCCAGGTGACCGCCCAGCCGCGGGCCGAGGCGGGCGGACCGCCGAGGCAGGCGGGCGGGCGGACCCGCACCCACGCACACCGCTGCCTGCAGCGGGCAGGGCGGGCTGCCGCGGGGGCCTGGGCGAGCCCATCGCGCCGTGCGCGGAGGGAGGGAGCGAGGGAGGACGGACCGACCGACCGGCGGGCGGGCGGGGGGAGCCGCCGCCAACCGGGTGCGCGGCGACCTGATCCCTGTCCAACATGGTCGCCGCTCACGCCTCCCATTCCTCATCCTCCGGCGAGTGGATCGCTTGCCTGGATAAAAGGTATCGGCATCTTCACAGGAGCGGCTGCGGAGGGATGCTGTGTGCGTGTAACCTGCCCCCCGCGTGCGTGCATGCATGCATGTATATATGTGTGTGTGTGTGTGCGGACACCCCCCTCCCCGCTCCCCATCAGATCCTGCCTTACATAAGGAGCGTGCAGGTGGGAAGCAAAATGCCCGGAGGAAGCCGAGTCGGGGCGGACGGGCAGGATGAGGGCTCGAAATGCTCCGGCAGCGGAGGGGACGGGTAGTTCCCACTGGGATAGCTGCTCTCCGCCGGGCTCTGCTGCCCGGAAAATGCTGCACGTGGTGGAGGAGGGGGAGCTCCAGGGCGGGGAGAGGGCGCCGCGGCCCGGCGGCCTGGGGCTGCCGGCCGGGGACCCGCCGTGCCAGCCGTGGCAGACCCGCTGCCTGCGGCGATCGCGCCCCAGTCCGCCCTCCGCCTCGCCTCACAGCCCCTCACCTCGGCACACCGGCTCCGGCCTCGCCTCGCCTCACCTCAGCACGCCGCCCCCCCGCCTCGCCTCGCCTCACAGCCCCGCGCCTCACCTCAGCACACCGCCCCCCGCCTCGCCTCGCCTCACCTCAGCACACCGCACCCCTCCCTTCCCCCCCACTTCACAGCCCCCGACCCAGCCACCTGACAGGGCGGGCGGGAAAGCGCGGACCCTCGCCTCAGAGCACTCCGTGGCGCAAGCAGGTGCAGGACTGTTGGCCGGAGGGTGGGAAAAATAAAAATGTCCGCCCCGAAAAAGGCCGCCGGAGGCTCCCGTCAGCGGCGGCAGCCTCTTCTCCCCGCAGCGGTGTCCTGGGGGCCTGCGGTTGTCCGCCAGGCTGGCGGCAGCGTTTGCTGCGGGTCAGGTACAGGTGGGCGGCCAGCACCGCGTAGGTGGGAGTTATGGCTGGCTAACGTGTGCTCAGAGGTGGTGTGCTCACTTCTAAAAATACAGGCAATTTTTTTTTTTTTTTAAATAAATTCTTTGGACTGCTTTCCCCGGGTGTTGCAGCAGCGAGTCTCACAGTGTTGAGTTGCATGGTGGGTGGTTTGAACGTCCTTTGCTGTATTCCTACCTTCAACACTTACTGGATTAGTTCATAAGTGAAGTAATTTGATTTCTGAACGCTCAGTGTCTCGTGTAGTCTAGGAAAATAGTTAACAAAAATTTACACCATAAATATGCTATATGGTTCAAATAAAGCTATCAAAGAGAATTCACTTACATGGCATATAGCAGTTTACTGAGCATCATTAGCCAGCTTTTCGCAGTTGATGCCATTTGGGGCTGCGCTGTGGAGAGAAGCCTTTGTGCACACAGAAGGAACCTTCCTTTTCTCATAATTTCTACCATTACCAGGTGACCTCCTAGTGTTGTAGGACTGCATCTCTGATTAGGTTTTCCTTAACAGTCCAGGCAGCAAACTGTAAGAAGTTAATGAAACTTTCAGTCTAGACACCTACCACATATACTGATCCCCCTCTGTAACACATGACTTAAAAGAAGACTAACCGCTTAGAGGTTGAATAATGTCTATAAATGTTGAAAGTACTCTAAATGTAAATACAAACAGAACTGGTGATGGTAACCTAGCCATATAAAAACCAAAGTGAAGCAGAGGGCCTGATTGTCCGCTCTGTAAACTGACATTGTGCGGATGTGAAGAAGCAGGATATGAGCCCCAGTACTTTTAGATAGGTAATCGTCTCAGTTCCCAGGTTTCTTAAATGCAATACATTGTGAGATCTAAATTGTAAACTAAAATTCAGGGGTTTGTGCTTAATGGGGTGCATAGCCTTGCAGAGTGAACAACGTTTTTAGGAAACACGTGAGGCATTTTGTTTAGAAATCTCTCTGCCACTATATTTATATGCAAATTAATATGCTGACCATTTTTATAATGGGAATTTCATTAGAGCTCTTAAGATGAAACTTTTTCTTCTCTTTTTGTTACTTGGAGTAAGCTAATGGCACCAATTTGTTGAGTGGAAAGAATCAGTTCCAGGTGCCCTGAAGGTTTATGTATTGTTATCCTTCTTTTCCGGAAGGCAATCTGAATGTAGGACAAACCCAGGACATGAGAGATTGTAGGTTTTTTCCTGGTCTCTGTCATGCTTTGCTTTGTGATCATAGGAAGTACACTTAGGTGTTTTGTTCTGGTTTTCCATTTAAAAAATACAGTTAAAGCTGTGTTGGGAAAGTGCTATAGAAATCTAAGTACTATTAGGTATAGCATTTTTAATTAATTTACACACTTGTATTTCTAGAGTGTATTTCTTTTCTATAGATGACTATCAGTGTACTCATTTGAATTATTATGTAATTTCTATGTATTTTAAGCTTTTAAAAAAATCTTATAGTATTTTCTAACCTAGGTGTGGATTCTGTGAATATAGGATAATTTAACGAGACAATTCTCTGTAGGATACCATGTGTTTTTATTAAATAATAAATATAGTTTTAATATGTTTTAGTTAATTAATATGTTTTCAGGAGGAAGGCAGTTCTAAAACTGGTATGCTTTAGAATTTTAGGTGAGCCTCAGCAAAGACAATTAAAATGGCATGTAATATGGATTATCCAAATTCATTCTTTTAAAAAAGGGAGAATTAAACTCTAAATGGAAATAACAAAACACATAATGTACAGAAATGATGTGTTTTGTATATGTTCTTCATGTTTTTCTCCAAGTCACATATCAAACTAGAACTACTAACATCTAAAACAAGAGCACGTATAAAAATGAAGAATGACCAAAATGTTTCAGGAGAAATGTTATTACTGTGCAGAGTACTGTGGGCTAGCACCACCAGTGCTTTGACCATGCAGCTTCCGTGTGTGGTTACTAACCACAAAAGCCAAAGATCAGCACTTTAAAATCAAATACACAGGACACTATTTATATATAAAGTCACAAGTGCAAAGGTAAGGAAAAGTGGGAACAGAAATGTTCAGAACACTGTGCTCTATCAGGAATATTTTATTTTTGCAGGAGAGAAAGATCATCAGTGGTGAGCAACTGTACATCCTGGTTGTACCTGGAGATGTAAATAATTTTTATGTTAAGGAAACCAGTCCTTTTATCTCTGAAGTAAATAGTTGCCTTACCACTGATTTCCTAGGGAGCAGAAGCATGCCTACCATCTTAGCATTTTTCTGTATGTCCAATCTGCACATAATTAAAATAAAGTTGCTGATTTATGCAAGTGTGTATAATTAGCTTAGAAACAATGTCTTCTCTACTCTCATGGTTTCTTTCACAAGACTATCTAACCAGGAAATTTCCATATTGACATATCTTTACTGAATGGTAGACAAGGTATTTTTTACGTAACTATTATTTCTCTAAACCTGATCACAGTTATGAATTCAGGTGTTTTAATTGGATTCAAATACAAACTTTTTAATGATGTACAGCATTCACAACAGTCAGAGATCCCAGGATTTCATACTTGTCTATGGCATCTTGTGTTTTTCTCTGTATTAAATATAACTTTCAGTCCTTAGCAGACTGGAGGAGTAGATCACAGAGCAAAGCATGTAACTTTGCTAGCCTGTTGTGCTAAGAATGTTATGATCTTTGCTCAGCTATTTCTAAATTATTTAAATATGAATGGGCATTTCGAGGACATATTGTACATACCGAGCTTTTATATCCTTGTTAGACTTTCCACTTGCATCATTTACATCTAACAAAACCAAAATAACACATACAGGATAATATCTCAGATCTGTACCTTAAGCCAAGCTCGCATAGATTTGATTGTAAATTCGGACTGAAGCTATGTAATGGCAACATATTGGAATCGGGATTTATTTTTTAGTTCATTGTAACATATATTTGAGGTGTAAGTTATCTATATATGCTTAGTAGTCAACAGGTCTCTTGTGAGTATAGAGATAGGCTAGAATGAAGAACTGATATTCTGAAAGAATTGTCATAAAAGAAATATGGAAAATGCTTGTCATCTTCTATAACCTATAATTATGTCAAAGATAATGGGATATAGGTTTATAATCAGGCAATATTGTGAATATTTTAGAATTGCTTTACAATGCTATTTTATTTACTTTTAAAATGTATTTTTATGCGATTGGTAAAACATACACTGACTTCTACCCTTGCTTTTTATTTGTAACAAATCCATAGAAATAACACCACCATTTTTCACATAGTTTGGATCTGAACAAAATCATTGACATACACTGCAGCTCCTGTTGGCCTGCGTGCTTGGCATTTTCTCTCTGTATGTCATATGTGGCTAAGCTGGTGTATACTTGGATCAAGTCTGTGTGGGGATGTATCGGCAGCAGGCACCACGGTGGATGTGGAAACTCGGAGACAGAGCAGTATAGACATAGCCCAAATGCTTTCTAGCACTTGTGCAAAGGTGCACTCTTCTGAAAATGATGAATAATAACAAATTTATCTTTACGTGTCATACAACTCATTTTCTAGTCCAGTGCAAAGGTGCAGTCTTTGATGAATAATAAAAAAGCCCTTTTTCTTTCCGTATCTTCTCAGAGAGACCAAAATAATTGTTAATATAGCTTGCATAAGCTTGCAGATCTGTGCATTTTATTGAATATATGAATTCATAATAACTCGTAGAGAGCAGGAGTTGTATTTTAAACAAATTCAAGCTGTTTTATTCTCTGCTCTTGGGCTTAGGCATTTCTAGTGTCAGCTTCCATTTGTTACATGTGGTTGCAGTAAGTTACACACTTGTTCTATGAACAGGTATTAAGAGGAAGAAAAAGTGATTGCCCTAGCATTCATGTGTATAAACATTGTCATGGCCTACCAGAACAAACTAGTACATGCACATGCCTATTAGGACATGATATATTCAAATTTAGTTGGTAGTCTTGTGGAGTGGCTGCATGACTGGTGTGGTACTTGTGCAACTGTAGGTTTTCTCTTTTACCAGGTGATACCGGAAAAGTGTCTAAACTGTCGTTGCCTGAGTTATTTCTGGCATGTTGTTAGGATTCGATCTCTAAAATCCTGTATTCTGAGCAGATTAAATTTCTTTTGTAACAAAAACTCATATTCTAGCAAAGGAATAAAAACCCAACAAACCACCTAATTGAAATCATGCCCTTAAAGCCACCAGATATTTTTCAAATACAAGTATTTTTTGTATCCAGTGTGACATCTGGTTTTGTGTGCATCTTACAATTTGCTGCATTTAACAAGCCTATCATTCTTACGATACTTCCTCTGTTCTTTACTAGTTTTTGTGCTGTATCTGGCATAATCACTTACTACTCATGCTGCTTTATCAGCATCCTCAATGAATGTTTCGTGAACTGACTTTCCACTTTATCTTTGAATTCAGCAGTTGTCAAAATGTATGTCAATGTAAATCTGTAGAAGTTATTTCATAGTTGTTGTAAGTTTTAAATTTTCATTAGCTGTAACAATCCAGATCCTAAATGGGTAAAAGTGCATTTGGTGTAGTGTATTGGTGGATGGCAGTGGCCAGAGTTTGAATCAAAGGATATCATCACTTGTGCATATTGTTCAATTATAAATTTCATTTGCAATGTATCTCAGAGTCTGTCGTCATATTAAAATGCTTTTGATGCCTATTATGAAGCTGCAGTGCTGGTTAATGTAATTTCATCCAGATCTGCTTCTGTCAAATGGAATTTTAACTGTCCTGAGCTCCACTTCACATTTATGAAAGTTGGAGGGTTTATTCAATAAGGTTTAGTCACACCTTGGTTGCAAAGCATGCACCATACATAAAAATTTCATAAATGAAAAGGAGAAAATTTCCTTGTAATTTTATTTTTTTCTCTTGGAGTATTTTGTCTTTTTAAAAAGCATATGAAAGTGAAAAAAATTCTTTTATGTTTTGTTTCTTATTATAGCTGTATTGTTCAGGTAGTGTATTTTTAACTTGAGATAAATCTTTCTAAATATCATTACATAATAGATACATCTTTTGGCATTCCACTGTTTATACAGATCTAAAAATTGACCTGTTGGAAGGATGCATAATTTGTAGAGCAGGGTATGCAAAGAAACAAAGCACAATTGATTGCTCTGTCTAACCCTCCAATAATTTTTCAGTGCATTGGCCAAACTGAGTTGAAGGCACAAATATAAGTGGGTAATATAATAATGAGATGAGTGTGTAGGTAAAGGAGAATCCCCCATATTTGCATTCTTTTGGCCTTCACTGAGGAAGACAGAACTCAACTATTAAAAATTCTGTCTGACTGCAGCTGACAGCTGGTCGGTCTGCATTTAACTGGCTGGTCAACCAGTACCTGTGTAGATCAGGATTATCTACAGCATTTCTTGTGCCTTGTATAGCAGGACATGAGAGATTATCACAGGGGTTCTGAGTGTAGGTGACAGTAGTAATTTGTTGGAAACTAAGCATCAGCAGTTTTACTTGTGTTGCACCTTTTTTTTTTTAAACTCTGGAATGATTTGTATGTATAAGAATCCTAGGGAACAGGGTTTAAATAAAATTTTACTTCCTGTGTGTCAGAGGAAATGTGAAAACTGGAATCCCAAAGTCTCATAAAATGGAAATCAAAAGAAAAGAATTGTAATTTGATTATTATTTGAAAGTCTCATGACAAGGGAAAGAGGAGCTGAAATGTGCATGTTGAAAACATGGATTTGGTAATACTACTGTAATAAGTGCAAAGTGCCTCTTGGGGAGGGAGAGTTGATTGCCTTTTGTCCCCATGGAATTAAACCCTTATCTGGACATTACTTCAGATTAAAAGTAACTTCATTTATATCTAGGATTTAAGTCTCTTTCCACAGGTCTGAAATGCTTTGATAAGTAACTGGTATCCCTCTCTTAAACTTTCCTTTCTCAAAGAGAAATTAAAAGTCACAGAGCCTTACAGCATTGCTTGGAGGACAGAGGTGCCTCAGTGTTGTCCTGCTCTCACTATGGGAAAATGGTATCTTGGTACTAGTATTCTGCATCCTACTGCTTTGCTTTTTTTTTTTTTTTTTTTCTGCATGTCAGGAAAGGGTAGGAGAAAATACAGGTATCAGAGAGGAATGAGCTGGTTTCAATGGTATTCCTTGCTGTTTTCTCCTGCTGTTTCAAAGCAGAATATACTTTAAAATATTATTAAAATTCACAAAATGGTCCATGGTAGTGATTACTGGTACTTTCCAGCTCATAGAGCTTGCCTTTGCATCTTTGAAGAGATGCTTCAGTTTTAACCCAGAGATGAACTAGTTTTATTTGTCTATTATGTAGTGTGATACTGTTTTCTACAGACAGCCTTGCCAGTGGAAGAAATACATTGTATCTGCTCATCCTTCATGGGCTGTTCATTGCTGTCTAAAGTGCAGTATTTTGCCCTTTTAAAGAGTTAAAAAAGAGCAAGGGGAGGAAATAGACTTCAGTGTTTTCATTCAGTTAGAGCAGGGTTCAGATCTTTGAACAGATGTTATGGAAATAAACATTTTAAAATTCTAGAGGCATCTTGGCAAAGAAGGTGAAACTGCCTATCCTCTGTTTTTTCTTTTTCAAGTGTCAAACCAATTATGAGGAAGAACCTAAAAAGGACATATATGGTAGAAGAGAAAGTAATAGGTTATAGCTAGATAAACTTGATAAAAACAAAACAAAAAAATTCAGCTTGTTCCTTTCTTCTAGGTTAACAAGTCTTTCACAGCATACATAAACATTCAAATATTTAATCTTAACACCATCAAAATAGTTTCTTTTATAAAGCTATATATGCTGCACATGAACAGGAATTCTTGCCCAAATTGTGTATGTGAAGAATTGTAGCAATTATCCTCTGCCTGTATTTAAACTTTGAGCTTGAATACTTTGCACTTAAAAATATGAAATAGCCTTTTGAAGATACACTTCTGGCAGTTTTTTTTATAATTTCCTTTTACAGATAGTCAAGTAGACATTGTCAAGAAAATTGTTTTATCTCTATAAAATATGTGCCTGAAATCTTCACAACCAAATAAATCAGGGGTAAAATATCCTTTAAAGAAGCCTTATCGACATAATTGAATAGAGATGTATAACTAGCATTGATGCTGTTACTTGTATATGTATGCTGTGATGTTGTATCGAAGAAGCAGAAGGAGAAGATAGATGACGTCTTGTGTGAAAATATTACTGCCAGATAAGACTTACTATGCTCTAAAGAGGCAAATTAGCAATATAAATAAGGAACTGGATAAAGCGTTCAGTGGTCAAACAAAACAGAAAGGCTTGTAGGGTAGTGAAAATAAATTAAATACTTTTGCTTTTAGTAATTTCCTAATAATTTTGTAGCCCTGCTTTGCAGCACTGGAAATGCCCACCTCACTTTGGCCACAGTGAAATGAGATGTCAGCGCAGTACCCTGTTGAGATACAAATTTGGGGACAATAATTTCAAATTGAAGATTAGAGGGGGGAGTATAGGTGTGTCACCCATGCATTATCCTTCATGATAAGAGTGTGAAGTTTTAATTTCCAAATCAGTCATTCCTCCTGCATGGTTCTGTCCTGGCATTTGCTATGGTCATGGAATGATACGTACTCAGTTATGGTTGCCAGGCCAGTTAGTGAAGTGTGGTTACTACAGCAGCTGCTACAGCTCTTTCTGGGCTTGTACCCTGCAGATTTAAGGGAAATGGAGATATAGCAGCAGCTGTCCCACAGAGATGCTGAAAAGTTGGGAAAAAGGACTAAGAAGCTGGTATTTTTTAAGCAAAAAAGGTGAAGACAAATGTAACACTTCCACATTTTGTTTTAATGAAAATTTATTTTAAATTGGGTGAGGCAGCCTAGGGAGTGGGTGCTTCACTGGATAGGGTCATAGATTTTCTACAAGAAGGATGGCCTTGCCTTAAAATGCTTCTGCTCTAGCTCATAACTCTACCAAACTGTTGAGAGCTGAAGAATTTTAATTGATTTAGGAGGGTTGTCCACACTTTTAGATTCATCTATGGTCCTATTCCATACATTGGGCTAGAGCTTTCAGAAACAGGAGTACACTTAGGAAAGGACAGAAGCTTTAGCAGAAAATCCAGTGGTAGTTGAAGTCTCACTGAAATGCATTTTTTTAACTTCTTATGCTCACGGATATCAAGTTATAACTCTGCAGCATCAGCAGTGAGGGGACACTTCAGTAGCATACCAGCATCAATGTCAAAGAACAGAACAGAAGGACATCCTCACCAGCACTAGTTTAGCAGAGGGGGGCTGAACTCAGTGAGATTGCTCTCTAGTGAACAGCAGTGGTGATCACAGAGGAGTGACTTCAGATGCTCTGATATGGTCTCTGGAAAAGCCTTTCCAAAGGCTTTTGGAGCCATGTAGGGGGTGTAGGGAGATTCACCTCCTTGTCCTTGGTTTGGGTAATGGTTCCTTTCTAGATTAATACCACTGCCTCCTATCAGTGTGACTACAGTGACATTAAAGCTTGAATAATTCTCCATCTGCCATCAGTAGTAATGTAATCTGCCATTACTTTTCTAATTAATAGGTTAATCATTGAAGTTTTGAGGAATATATTATAATATTAGCTTATTAAATATTATTCCAAACTATGCTTTAAAGGAGCCAAGTTTGCAGCAATTTAGTAAGATAGCTGCAATGAGGAAGTAAATTTATGTTGTCCTGTACTGATGTTGTTCCATGCTAGGCAGCTTGTACTTAGGAAATAGAAAACAAAATTTGGCATCATAAATATATTCATTAATGTTAATGTAATGATGATGACAACAGTTACAATGATGATAATTTTATTAAAAGATAGTTTGTAGAAAGTGGTCAAACTTTGCCTGAGTGTGGAAAAGCAGTTAATTGGTGCCATGGTCTTTTATTATTCTCATTATGCTGTCTCACTAAGTATCCTTTTGAAACCAGCCTCATTGTTATACCTTATAAGCACTTAACAGAAATGAGTTTGAGTGCTACTACTATTACTGTTACACTGCAATCTGGAGATTGTACACAAGCAAAATTCCATGTCCTAGTAAGGACTAAGGGCCACCTCAGCTTGGGTCACCTAGTGTTAGTTAATTGCCTACTCCTAAACATAGAGGACATTTCCCAGGAGCTCTGATCAAATCCAAAGGCACTTTGTTGTCAAACAACTTAGATCCTAGTTCATTTTTATGTTTATTCACCATCTTAACCAAACAGCTAATTCTTACACTAGGTGTTTGTCTGTGTGTCTTGTTTGAGAGACATTAGTAAGTTGTTATTCTGGGGTACAGTTAAGATTCTTTGCACGTTTCTGTGCTGGCTACTGGTTTTTGTTTTTTTTTTTTTTTGTAAAACATAGGTGGAGGAAAAGGTATATTTTCTAAGATAGATTAATGATTAAATCATTCACTGAAAGCCTCTCCCAAATTCTAGCTTTGTTTCCAAATGTGCTGGATCAAAATGTGTGCCCTTCCGGTAAAAATATTTGTGGAAATTTCGTGGTACACAGTAGTATTAAACCCAGTGTATTTTGAAGAAAAGCTATGGAAACAAATGGCTTGCAGTAATGAATTATTAAGAAACATTGTAAGGAATGTAACAATTTTCAGATTACTACTATGCATGTTACTTAGAAGTTTGGATTCCTCTTTTTGTTTAGAGCATGGCTGTGTCCCCCCCTTCAAATGCCCACTTCATGTACTCCAAGTGGAAGTAACGGCTGCTAATACAAAGTGCTCAGCTGCTTTGCTAAAGTAAGCCACTAGGAACACACAACTTCGATTTGTCTTTCCCAATAAATATGGAGTTTGGTTTCTCACTGCTGTGCTGATGTTTAAAACTCCAAAAAGCGTGGCTCAGCTACCTGTGAGAATGCTTGTCCTTCCATGATGACTCACTTAACTGGGGTCATGAAGGAGTTTTGTCAGAAGAAAGAGCTTTTCCTGCAGTTCATCTGCCTGACATGACGCTCCTTGCCACATCAATGGAAGTGAGCCCTGCTTTCACCTTCTGAACTAGATGGAAGCCCCATCTCTTGAGCCTTCAGCAACTCTCAGGAGAAAAAGTTACACGGTCTATGAATTAAATCCCCCCAAATCTTGTCCTTTTGACAGGACCAGAAGTGGAAGAGATTTCTGCACTCACATTTCAGAAAAGAGCACTGAGAGAACAGTGTTGATTAAGTTTATACAACCTGATGCATGTTGTTTGCTAACTCTGTTTGCTTTTTCCCTGTCTGACTTTATCGAACAATTAGTACCACCAAACACTGAGATCCTACAGTCAATTCTATGCAAATGAACTGATGGACTTGAATGGAGTCAGCTATGAGCAGTTGTATGAATGAAACAGTCTCAGACACAGTTTTTCTAGGAAATGGGGGTATTCTGAGAATGATGTCCCTTTTTTTCCATGTCAGGTTTTGCTGTTAATTTTGAGAGTCCATACATTAAGGGAGTTAGTGTCCCAAGTGCTAGTGTAGTTTGGGGAGGGATCTTGTATAAATTGATTTTAAATCTGTCTGCAGGCTGCACCTCTTAATCTTCTTAAAAGGGTTTTGTCAAGAGAGTTAATGCTTATTAGTACCTGTCACCTAGTGCACAGTCAAAAAAAAGGAATGGGTGAAAATCTTACTTGAAATACTTCAAAAGGGAGCTGCTGTAGTTGGTTGTGGTTTGAAGTGGTGAGAGGATGTCACTGTGATGTAGAAGCAACTGTATACACCAGAGAGTTATTCTTCTCATCTGTAGTTAATAAGGGTAAGTTGGAGTATAAATGAGGATAGATATTTAATCCCTCCTAGACTTAATTTAATAAGAAAGATGAGACAGAGATTCTGTGTGAGTAGGATTTGGGCTTCTTCCCTGAGACAAAGTTTTGGATCCCTTAAGTCTTTGATTCCAAAGAGGAATCTTTACAAAAATCCTGTTGGAAGGAGTGCTTACACTGTGGGTGTAACAAAAAGATTATAGAGATATGTATTTGTGAACTTAGTCTTTGTTCATTGTAAGTTACCTGACTTCTGTTAATTTAGAAGCTCATCCACCGGCTAAAAGAACATTTTTGTCAATAAAATTAACTAGCAGCATTTCAGTGAGTGATAGGTCTAATGATTACTGACAGTTGTCTATCTTCCTGGTACCCCTTTGTACATAAATGATTTCTGCATCTGATCCAGCATGATCTCCTAGGAACATTCTATGTTTCTTTCTGTGTGTAGTGGTAGGCATTTAGTCTGTTATGAAAGATTCTTTCTAATGCTTCAGCTAGTGGTTGGCTTACTTGCTGATTCATAATGTTTGATAATCACATTTAAAATATATGTTATGGAGCTAATTCACTTTAGTTTCATAAATACATAGTAGTTTTCTGAACCTGCTGTACTGCTGGTCCACATGCTACCTTGTTGGGGGAAGTTCTGTGATCTTATTTTTCTGGAAATCTTGTTGTTTTAAAGGTGTTGCTATCATAGATTTTAAATATTTGGATTAAAACTCTTTACCCTTGCCAATGAAGAGTTAAGATTCTTGCTTGCGTATTTAATTTGTCCAACATTAAGAGACAGGAACTGCATGAAAGAGAATGTACTTTAATAAAGTTGTCTTGCTTGAAAGTGAGAGAGAAAACAGAACACTCAAGTTAGTTTGTACCTGGTAAAATGCAGAAAAGAGATGGGGATATTGGAGTTACTGCTGATATCGAAAGCTTTTCTTTTAGCCAGATAGAGAACTTCCATTTTGGGCACCAATTCCACAGAGCTCTTGTATGTTTGGACTTCTGTTTATTCGTGTTCCCTTACAAACTTAAAATGATATATCATTATAAGCTCTTTAAGATAAGGACTGTATCATCATATACGCTTTTACAGTAATTGCTACAGCAGGACTTTGGTGCTAAATGGGGCTTCTGGACACTGCTGAAATGATAATAGTCATGCTCAAGTTGATAACGGACAGTTGTTAGGATGTTTTGAAAGGGTTTCATTACGTACCTGTACGTAATTGGTTTATATTATAGTGTGATGTTTAATGCAGACATTTGTAAGCTTGGTGCATGTAGGTGGGGATGTTTCTTTGATAAAGCCCTTGAGAATTTTGTCCTTTGTTTTCTTGCAGACCTTTGGAACGTTCCAGTGAAGATGTAGATATAATATTCACACGACTGAAAGAAGTGAAGGCTTTTGAGAAATTTCATCCAAACCTTCTCCAGCAGATATGTCTCTGTGGATATTATGAAAATCTGGAAAAAGGAATCACATGTAAGAGAGCTTCATATGATAGCCTATTTTAAGTAGATAAAATTAGGGGTTAGGCTGGGATTGTCTCTAGGAGATTGATGAGAGAGCACAGTCAGTGGAACGGCCATAAAAGTGTTTACAGTCATAGTCATGGGGGAAGGCAGGACTAAAGTGCTGCTTGCTCTACAAATGCAGTGTATAGTGAATCTATGGTAACAATGCACGCATTATTGGATTTAGGACTCTGCCACTGTTTTGTTGCAAGATTAGAAGCAAGTCATTACACTTAAGCCTCATTCTTCCCCTGTAAATGTATTATTGATCTCTTTTGTAGGTGCTTTGTGATGTCAGGGGCAAAAGCATATCACCTAGGCATATCACTAATAGCGTGTGGTTTGCAGTCACTGAATAACACAAGACAGATTTGCAGAGCTGCATACTGTTGTGGGGTACAACAGCTCTGTGCCTTCTCTGGCAGCCCATGTGCCAGATGAAGGTGGATAGGTGTGCTTGGTCTATGAAGCTGAGATCAAATTAAGTGGTGGTCCTGTGATGGGAATGTGTGAGTTCCCAGAGCTGTACCAGGGGAATAGCTAATGGAGATCTGTGGTATTTAGTAGAGTCTCGGGTACCCCTCAGGTACATCTGGCATGCTTTAGGCACACAGCACTGGGGTTTACTTAGAGTAATAGGAAATCTAATACTCTGTACTCACACAGTTGGAATGCATGAACACCAAAGTCCTGCAGTTGCTTCTCAGCCGGAACTCTTACTGAAGTCAGTGGGAGCTGTGTCTGCTTTGGAAGATTCTGAATTTAAAAGGGACATCGTTCAGAAAGTCTTTTTTGCTGTTGTTGTTGTTCTTTATTTTGTTTGTTTATTTTGTTTATTAAGACAGCAGTAAAAGTGAAGCAAACTGGGGAGAAGAGTGAAGCCATTCTATGTGCTTTCATTGTTTTTGTAGTGTTATCGACCAGTTTACTAATATATGTGCTTTCCAGTGTCATTGGAAACACTATTGTAATAGTAAGTAAGTAGGCTGATATGACAAATTCTATAGTGCCAGCAGTGACTATAGTAGTACAGTAATATGAAAGAAAATGTTTGTTAATGTTGCTAAACTTAAAGAGATAGCTTTTATTTACAAGATTTCATCTTTCCAGTATTCCGTCAGGGTGATATTGGGACAAACTGGTATGCTGTTCTGACAGGATCATTGGATGTGAAGGTTTCTGATACAAGCAACCACCAGGTAAAACAGATTTTTCGTTTAAACCATCCAGTCAGTAGTACAAAGAAAGGGTATGACTTATGCTGAGGTAGATAACAATAACATATATCATACAGATATTTTGTCCTATCACAAGCATGTTTCTGAGTCTGCTTTAGTCTCAGTTGTCCTTTCTCTATGGAGGTAATGCTCTGAAAAAGGGTCTACATTTTAATATGAAACATGACTCCTCTGTCTTTTCTAATAGTGCCATATGAAGTTAAGCTAAAGATCTAAGAGTTATTAATTCATTCCCTGGAAATACTTTAATTCAGTCCTTGTTCAGAAAGTTCAAACCAAACCCACCAACTATGCAGTTGGATAACAGCATACTGCAGTCTCCACTGCAAGAATGGGAAAGTATTACAGTAATAGTAGAGTATTGGAACTGCTGCCATGTTAGACCGGAAGCCTGGTATTAACAAATACAAGAACAAGTAAAATTCCCCCCAAATTGCAAGCTATTTCTCAGTATCTTGGACTCCGGGATTTACAAAATCGGGGAATTTAGAGTAAATAAATAAGTAAAAAGATGGGATATTCCTCCTGGAAAGTCTCCCACCCATGTCGTCTAACATCATGCTGACAAGTCATGCACTTCCTCCTGCCAGTTGAGTCTTCTGGGAAGGCATCATGTCCCATTCCCTGCTCCCATGTTTGAGATCTGGGATTGTCCCATCATGTAGGTCAGCATGGGGTTGTACCTCTGACATGTAACTCATTGTGCCTTCACATAAGTGGTACAACTACCCAGGACTTGAAGTGTAACACTACCCCTTTTTCCCACCTTGACTGAATATAGCATACATGGGGGGTGGTGGTGGTGTATTCTTTGCCCAAAGTTTGGCTGATTGAGGAAGGCTTCTTGCTCATAGCAGATTGGCAGAAATTGGATTTTTCACTTTGTTAAGCACTGCATCACCAGTGAAATTGGGTCAGAATGCAAGTCTGGGCAGTGTGTGAGCACTGGGTCTTTCTACTCACCGTAAGATGATAGATACAAAAGGAATTTCTTTCATATCATTATTTTTAGCAACCTCTTCACTGTACTAAGTAGAGACTGATTGAGAGTGTAATTAGCCCAATTTGAGCAATTCTCAGCACGGCCTGGCTGTCATTGGTATTGTCACGATTTGGAACAGGACTGGAGTCTTACGAGACCCTTTTCTGTGTGGGTGTAAAGCAATCAGGAGTATTTTCCGGTGTTTGCCAAAAGATGGCACTACACTGTTGTTAAGGTCCAATGCTCTTTACTGAATCAGAAAGAAATATATCCACAAAAATGTTCTGGATGTGGAAGTTAAATTAAGAATCTGTTTGGAGTGTTGATTTGTTCCATTAGATGGAGAATGGAACACTTCAGCCTTTTAAGAAATCTAATATGAATATTTTTTTCTGCTTGTTCAGATTCACTGCATTTTCCTGCCAATAGGAAACTATAGGACTATAATTCGCATAGTTCTAGTTCTAGAAATTATATTCTGCATTAATTTCTTAACCTCACATTTCCTTCTCTCAGGAGCAATGAACTGAATTCTTACCACTGCCTAGTTGCCATAGGATACAGCCTCACTGCCAGAAGGACAGCAGCTCATGCATTTACCATTCTAGTGCTGGATAAGTTTGGTGATTAGGGACTCCTAAATAGTATTTAAGTCCAATATTTTATCTGGTTTTGCCCCAGCTTGGTGTTTATACCGTGTCCCCACCTTGTCCATCCTTGGTCTCCTGCCTTTAGCTCCTGGGTACCCTGTTCCAGTCTTGCCTGTACTTTGCTGTTGGCATGGTGCTGGTCATCATTGAGCTTGAAGTACTTGCTAGCACTCCCTGCCTACTGTGCTCACTACAACCACAGGTGATGGAGAACATACAGTGTAGCTCCATAGGTGGGCAGCCCTGACAGACTCAGTTGCCAGCATTGTGCTCCCAGCCAGGAATGGATGACCAGTGCTTAAGATGTAGGAATGCTTGTAACCTACCCTGGAGCACATTTTCCAGTAACAGCACCCAGGAGCCAAAGCTTCCTTTGCAAAGTCATAGTCATGGTCAATTGCTCTGCTGGTACCATATGTTACCATAAATGGCACTAATGCTAATGAGAAACTTCCAGCAGAGCAGAAGAGATACAGAAATATACCTGAGTTTACAAGTTTAAAAGTTTCTTTTCTCATGTAAAAATACAGAAGGACTATGCCATCTTTTCTAGGAAGACAGAAGCTAACTTTGTATTTAGGTTCCTATTGGTTAAAAAGTCTTTAGACACGACTAATAATCTTGTAATACTTAGGATAAGCAGGATGTACTAGATGACCTCCTGAATTTTCTTGGAGCTTGAATTTTCCTATGATTATATGATGATGCCTACAGTGTTAATGTAAATACAGAAAATCAATTCTCTTGATTAAAAATATTAGTCCCACTTTTATTAGGTGTTTGTATGTCTACCTGGGGAACTTAAATTTCAGCAAGCATGGGAATAAATGTGTTGTGTAGCAGCTACCATGTGCTAATTCTTTATGCAGTCACCTTTGGTGTTTTGTAGCTTTCTCCCATTAAAAGTGCAGTAAGTTATTGTCGTGGTTTAACCACAGCCAGCAACTAAGCACCACACAGCCACTCCCTGCACCCAGTGGGATGGGGGAGAAAATCGGGAAAAGAAGTAAAACTTATGGGTTGAGATAAGAACGGTTTAATAGAACAGAAAAGAGGAAACTAATAATGATAATGATAACACTAATAAAATGACAACAGCAATAATAAAAGGATTGGAATGTACAAATGATGCGCAGTGCAGTTGCTCACCACCTGCCGATCAACACCCAGCTAGTCCCCGAGTAGCAATTCCCCACCCTCACTCCCCAGTTCCTAAACTAGACGTGATGTCCCATGGTATGGAATACACCGTTGGCCAGTTTGGGTCAGCTGCCCTGGCTGTATCCTGTGCCAGCTTCTTGTGCCCCTTCAAGCTTTCTCGCTGGCTGGGCATGAGAAGCTGAAAAATCCTTTAGTCTAAACACTACTGAGCAACAACTGAAAACATCAGTGTTATCAACATTCTTTGCATACTGAACTCAAAACATACCACCGTACCAGCTAGTAGGAAAACAGTTAACTCTATCCCAGCTGAAACCAGAACAGTTATTCTGCAGTGTGTGCTAAAAATGTCTTAATAGCCTTTGCTCCTACAAAGGCATGTAGTTACATGTCTTGCACTAGAATTTATATCTAAATGCACTAATGGATCCAGACTTCAGTGTAGCTAGGGAAGCATTAATTTGTACACATCTTTGCTGTGCATCAGCTTACTCATGCAGACACCCATGATTTCTCACAGAAAATGTTAGTAATACTGATCAAGATCAAGCTGAGAATTCATATAAACAGAAATATTAACATTACCTATTATTTGCTATTATGATAAGAGGAAGCATTCCATTTACTGATTTAAATGTTTTAATAAAGACAAACACACATATTTAAGATCTCATAGGTAAAGCCTTGCTTTCATCTTGGTTTGGAAAATTTTCTGGCTGGTTGCAAAACTGTATTATGTCACAAGAGGGCAGTATTAGAATATATAACAAACTGAGTACAAGCACTATTTAATACTAAAATGGCTAGTTTGAAAACCACATTCAACTATTTACAACATACCTATTTTAAAGAGTTTGACCAGAGAAGATTTCTTTGCTGCTGTTAGTTCTGTTCCACTGAGGTGATAAAATATGGTAGCTGCTGCTGATCGTGATGGTAATTTCATTTGCCATTGAATGGGACAATACAGTTTACAGTACAGAGATCTGCAGGATTACCCATCCAGTACATCCTGAGTGGTGGCTGGTCTGCTTTCTATACAAATTATTTATGAATTTTCTGGCTATTCGACAATCAAGAAGAGACTGAAGAGGACTTTTTTAAGGTAAAAATATCACACTATGATTTGCAGAGGTACGTGTAATGAACTGTTTTGGTCTTGCCTCAACTTGTTTGTAACAAATATATATTGTGATATATATTGTGCTTAAAAGTCACACAAAGAGTTCGTAAGTCCCCTTCAAAATAAACAGAAAATGCAGCCTGTTTAGAATCTATCAGAAAGAGGTCTTCACCCTCAGTTATGAACAGATTCTGAATTTAACTTTTCTTTGGCACTGTTACCTACCCAATGTTACAACCAAGGTATACAGTAATAAAAGTCCCTCTTTGAGGTATTCCTAATTTGGTGTTGTCTTAAAAATACTGCTGACTGCCTTATGTATGTTCAATTTTTGAACTCTATTTTGAAAATGAACAGATTCTGAAGGATGTTGATAATGTCTCAGAATAAAGCTGGGAATAAATGCATTACGACCAAAGCATCAGTGCGACATCTTTGCATCTTTGACATTCTGCAGCATTGTGTTTTACTGAATTAGATTCAGAGCCTTTTACCACAAATGATTAAGATTTATATTCCTATCTGATAAAACGGGAAGGAATGAAGAGAAGAAAGACAAAGACCAAATAGCAATTTGATCAGCAGTTTTACTGTAGTCTGCCAGCTGAATTACAGCGTGCGCTAGGGGCTATTGCTAGTTTATCTTGTCTGTGTTTTGGTGATTTTTTTTTAAACTGATCAGATTTTAAAAACAGACCAAACTCAATACAGGGCATTGACTTTACAATTAGCCTTTTTTAGAAAAGCTTTAAAGGAGGAGCTGTGGGTGCTTGGGTGGTACAGCAGTGTCAGTTGTAGGAAGATGCAAAGGGCTGGGGATCAAAAGCCAAATAAGTTAGTGGTGTTGCTGAGAAGAATAACTGTGAAGAAAGAGGTTCAGATGTCCGTGTAAGAAAGGGAAGAATTTCCTGGCTGTTTGAAACTGAAGACAAAGGAGGTATGTGATAAGATGAAGTGGAAACAAGGAAAGGGATTTAAACAGGACAGTCCTTGTAATACTGCTTTTTGCCTGTAAATGCCATTTTGTGTGCATGTAAATAGCCATTATGTATTTTGGAGATAACCTATGTGAAGTTGTGACATAGGTTCGTACAGTAGTCTGTAGTGTAGTGTAAATATGCCCAAGCTAGCTCTAAATTACTTAGTATGAGCATGAGAACTGGTATAGCCATTGTAACACAGAGATTGGCTGGACTAAAGTACTCAGTTGAGAAGCAGGGTCTGTTGGTCCATGCTGAGTTCCACAATGTCGTGGTTGTACTAATTTTGGTTTTGAACTTGACTTATTGAAAGTTAATGTGGAAAAATCACTTCACTTCTGTCTGCAAGGTAACCTCGCAAAAATTCCAAGACATTGCAGGTAGCTTTTAGAGGATCAGATAGAAACGTATGGAAATAATGAATATATTATGACAGTACAATTAATCTGATCTGTAAATATCTTAATTAGGAACTAGAAGAGAAGTTGGTCACAGTCTTTCTAGATGCATAATGCCTCCTTTGAGCAAATCACCTTGTTTTGTGTAAAGAGGATCGCCTAACTTATGTTGGCAAACCGCAATTCTAGTGTGGGAAGATCTTTCTATGTTGTCTTTAAAAGCAGTTTGATAAAGATTTCCTATCTGAATGGCTGAAACATATTCCAGTGGAGATAATGGAACAGGAAGATCACTTCATAGAACAGATAGTTTACTTTCATGTGTATCCTTTGGTTTCTCTGTTATCAAAGGAAATTTTTGCTGAGGACAAACTGAACTGTGTCAACTGTGTTTCTTAATAATAAGAAAACTTTTCAAAATGCCAGCTTTTGCAGATCTCCAATTAAACATGGAGATGGTATGGAGTCCTGGAGGGACACAGGTGCAGAGGTGAGTTGAAGGTACAAGGTGTAGGAAAAATGATGAAATTAAAAACAAACTAGCTACATCAACTCCTTTATAAACTCAAAGTATTGAATAAACTAAAATTTCAGAGAAAAGTCCCCAATCCCTTTCAACCTAGGACTTGTAATTTTTTTTCCTATTTTCTTCATTTCTCTCTCAGACACCATGATTTTGTTTACACACAGTACAAAAATTCTGTTTGCCAGGTTGGAAAACAGAAAGTGGCACAAGTCAGGGAGGAGCATGCAGGGATGTGCCTTGTGATGGTGGGGGAGGGAATAAGGCAGAGTCTTTTTCTGATTCTCATCCGTTCCATAGAAAGGTCTTACAAATTCAATAATGTTTTAGATTGATGGGGGGGAGGGGGGGGTAACAACTGTTTCACTGCATGTGTCTCACCTGCCAGTGAGAGTCAGTGAAACTGAATACACAAACAGCCTCTGATTTGAAAGCTACCATTTTATAGTGTGTTCAGAGGACAGACAGCAATGGAAACAATCTCATCTTTTTAAGTCTTTAGTACTGCCTTTTAAATAGCTGTGTGAATTTTAGCTGGTTACCAGCAGCTAGAACCCCCTGCTGCTTCTGGGATTGCAGAGGGGAACAGCAAACTGAATTTTGAGCTGCCAGCAATCCTCCTGAAGTCTACATTGAACAGCAGGAGATTCTTGAGTGTAAGGTTAACAGGCGTAATAGGAAATGCACACCTGATTCCCCAGGAGGCTGGAGAGGTATAAACAAGGGGCAGAGAGAAAATGGGGCTCTGAAGTCTTGAAAAAGACAAATGGGCTTGCTCCCTAGCTGGCTGTGAAACTGCCTCTCTATGGAGAGCAATGATGGCTGGGGAAAAAAAACTGAAAGAACTTTCACTTGATAAAAGCCTGGACTTTAATGACTGTATATAGGACCGTTCCAGCTTCTTGACTTAACACCCCACAATGTTAATTTATTTCTCGGGTTGAACAGCTGCCTCATCAGAAGTTATCTTAGAAAGTGGTTCCTTAACCAACACCTTTCATTTTCTCTTCTTCTGTATTCTGTCTTTAAAGATATATTCTTTAGGGTTGTAAAGAATCAAAAAAGGTGAAGCATTTCAAAGGTGTTTATTTTTTTGGAGGGAGGGAAGGTAGTGAGAAAGACGTTGGAAGATGTAAATATTGCTTATGACCCACCTAATGGAAAAGTTTCTGCCAGGATATTTGGTTATTCTGCCCTAAACAGAGATCTTTTATCTGAACTTTCTAAATAAAGTTGAGAATAATGTATTGGAGACCTGGAGATTTGTGTGAGCAGTAGGCACATTTTCTTTGTAGCTCCTTTGAGTGCAATTGTGAGTATGGTAGCACGCTTATAGTGTTTCAGCTCTGAAAGGTAAGCGTGTTAAGGCAGATCTTTAGTGTATAGCCTGTATTATAGACTGTTTGTAGAGACTTCTATTTAGGTGCCTAGGTGCTCATTCCCAAATATTCTTTCTTTTAAACAGTCCCTGTTCATGTTTCCTTCCTTGAAAATTTATTTCTTACAGTTGTAAATTCTTCCTAGATCTTTTCTAAGACATAATTGATTTTGTTTTCCTGAACACATAATTTTAGATGGTAATATCTGTGCAAAAGCAATTTGCTATGGTTCAGGGAACTGGACTATTATGGGCATTTGTCTTTGTAATGCAATTATAAAGCTACTAACTTGATCTTAATAACATTTGCCTATTAGCACTTATTAGATGCATGAAAGGAAGACAATGCAATTTTAAACACAGAAAATGATGCTGAAATATGCTCATGCATCTCTCCTGGATTATCAGCTGCAAGGATGTAGTGGATGGGATGACAAAATTTTCTGCTTTTATTTTTGTTTCATGAATCCCACATTTTAGAATTAAACTATATTTCTAATGTTGTATCGAGTAAAATTAGCATGTGTTTTTATATGTTTATGTGTATTTGTCTGTGTGCATGTGTGATTTCCTTAGTGAAGTACAGTTTGTATCAGTTTAAATTTTTAATGCTATTGCTATTTTTTTTTAATTACTTGAAAGACAGTCAATTAAGGCCCAACTTGGAAAGAGACATATGTAAGTGTTCAGCTTCAAGCCTGTGCTCAGGAACATAGCAACTTGTAAGCCTAGACTAGAACATGTATCTAAAGATCTTGATTCAGCAAGTTATTTAATTTCAAGTATTCTATTTTTTTGTCTGCAGTAGCTCAGAATTTATATTGGAACTATTACAGAGGAGTTCCTGGCCAAGGGGGATTGATTTAGGCATCTTCCCGTCATATGAATGGCATGTGCTCAAATAGACTCTTTTGAAGTGGACTTTACTGCATGTTTGGGACCATCCTGAATACTGTATTCCAGGTGGTTTTGGACTTTTAAATAGTTTTCTTGAAATCCCTGACTTATGTGAAAATAATTTTTTTTTAGTCTGATACATAATTGGCAGGCATCCATGAACAATTGAGAGATTTACTGGCATTTTCAACAGAAAGGCCAAGAGTTGATTAAACTGTACAACTGCATTGTGCACAGACCTTGTACAATAGAGAAATGCATTACAAATGCAAGAGGATATTATAATTGAAAGTTAAGTTTACTGAGAAAACATAACAGTCAAATTTTCTTTCTGATGAGCCTATATAAGGCAGAAATTTATATTCCCAGGTTGCATTTCTGATGCTAGTTATCTTCTAATCACCTCTGACATTTCTAAAGGATCTCATCACAGAAGTCTTTACAGGTAGATGAACAGAGGTCATAACTTTCTTCCAAAGGTGAAGGTAACTCTTGTGTTCTCTGCTTTGCAGGCAGAAATGTATAATTCAACTGATGGTCATAGAAAACAGAAGTCCTACTTACTTCCACATTGAAGCTTCCCATTTGTTAATCAGTGTATTGATTTTTTTGTTTGCACTTTTAATTAATTTTCTTTTAGAGCAAATTGCTGAAGAATCTTAAGGCAGTGCTGTTAGCAAATGTGACATAAAGACTCTTAAAACATCCTGGAATGTTTAATATGTGTCCTTTTATTTTTAATTCAAAGGATGCTGTGACAATATGCACTCTGGGAATAGGAACTGCTTTTGGAGAGTCCATTTTGGATAACACTCCTCGCCATGCAACCATCGTTACCAGAGAATATAGCGAGCTCCTTCGAATTGAGCAGAAGGACTTTAAAGCACTTTGGGAGGTAAATTCAGATTTATATGCAGTTTATGCAGAAAAAAGTGATTTAACCTTTTAAGTGTTTGTAATGAAATATAAGCACATTTATACTGTAAGCAAAGTAATAATTCTTTTAGTTTGCACAAAAAGAAAAGTCTTTTTATTTCTTTTTAGTGCCTCATATTCTGTATGATTACATACTCCTGTATTTCTGTCTTGTGGGCTTCTTCTAATGAAATAACTTAGGTGAAATTTCTGGTGGAATTTACTTGTATACTGCAGGTGTTGCTTTCTTACCCTTAAACTTGCTTTTATAGCCAGCATTTATGAGGAGTCTATCCTTAGTATACTCTGATATTTTAAATTATTCTCCTTTACTCCTGTCTCATCACCAGCTGTAAGGGGTTTAGAATTTGCAGATGGATCAAGATCACTTAAAAATTAAGTTACTGATTACACATGAATTCCCTTAAAACTTTCCTTTGTGGAGAACGTACTGCTGAGGTTCTATAATCTCTGTGTACTTTGGTATCCATGCTGAGAAGACTTCATTAACATGTTACTTTGTGAAGTTGCTGAACTTCAATCATTTTTCATTTTTGTAAGCATTACACTTGATTTGAAAAGTGTTCTGGGAATTGGAAGGCATCCTGTTGGCCTGGCCTACACTATTTTCAGTTTGTACTGCCAGCTTGTTTTAAATGGTGACAATACAAATTTAGGTGTTGTATAGAGCTGTCAGATGCTGTGACAGTGTCCTAAAGTTGCAGATGTAGGGCCACATAACTATATTTAAGACATAGATGCTGGCTGTAGCATTTTAGTTCAGCTTCTCTCCTAAGTGCAGAAAGATGGGGTTTTTTTGGCTTTCTCTTTTCCTGAGAAAGAGCAGTATTATACTCCAAATAATTGTCCTAAAGCAGTACTAAAGTAAGGGTATCAGAAAGAAAATCAAATCCACAACTAGCTACACTGACTGAGGAAACAGCACTAATGCCACCTGTCTGCAAATACGTTGCTTTGAGCATAGTTAATGGTGCAGCATGACCAAGGCATGAAAGACTGATGTGTGAATGAAATGTGCTTGCCATTGAATGCTCTGACAATATCAGATTTCATTCTTTGAATTGCATAGCCATAATTTGCACTGGTTTTTTTGCAATGTCTACAGCTGAAATGAAATGCTTGTAAAGTCTCATAGAAAATTTGAAGAAATTCACAATGCAATAGTTTTCTGCAGTTCATGCTTTTTTCTCTACAGGATCTTCATTATAGTTTTAGACCCTGGCATTAAAAGATTGAATATGCCAGTGATCTCATCTGTTTTAACATATGCTACACTTGCCAGTTGTCAGAAATTTTTAATGTAGATAGTGCTTTACAAGCTCATGATGGAGGAGAATAAATCCAATTGTAGGTTTCTCAAGTAACATTCTTTTTTAATTAACTTTTAATTAGTATAAGCAGAGTAATTTCTGCTGTGTATATGACTTTCTTGCTAAGCATTCAGAGATTGTTGGTTTCCTATCAGAAATATTGGGAGAATGGATGTTAAGTTCCTTTCTTTAAAATCTTGAACCTTAAAACATATTTAAAGTTGTTTTAAAACAAAAATGCTAATGTAATTTGCTCTTTAATCACTAATAATGTTGTTTCTAACAATTTTGCTAATTTTGATGAGTTTTTTGATGATAGATGCTTTTGGAAAAGGTCACGTGTTGAAAGTATTGGGAGCTGTCATAGGGAGCCTTAGCACACATCCTGTATGTTGCAGATTTTATGAAATTGTGCAGCAGAGCATGTCACAGATGCTGCAGGTGTCAGTCACAGACCACAGTTTAGCTTTGTGGTGCTTCTTTGCCTTTTGTGCAGTTTTACAGTGAACTTTTAATGTATTTCGGAGTGCTTTCTTTCAAGGAGGCTATCCCTGTGCTCTTAGTGAGTGGAAAATTATGCCACAAAATATAGCTTTGCTGGTTAGTCTGAGGTAGAATTAAGTTGTTCATTTTTTTCAAGGCGGTATTTGTTTCCCTGCAATCTACTAATCCCAAAGCCTACATAAACTGCAGCTAAGGTATGATAAACAGAGAATGTTCAAAACAGACATAAAATTATTTAAGAAAATTCCCCCTAAATATACTAGCAATAGCAGCAGTATTATTATTGTTGTTGTTGTTGTTGTTCTCCTTGTTATTTGAAGAAAAGTAAATACTTTTCTTCCAAGGAAACTTTTTGTTATGTTATGGATGCTGTGTTGTTCTGTCTACCTTATCCTAAGATTCATATATCTTCGCTGTGACAAAGCCCATATGGGGAAATGGTTATTGATACAGTGATGTGCCATTCAGATAATTTTTTAATTTGTTTTTAATGAAAACCCACAGAAAGTCAGAATGGATCACAGATATTTATTATCAGGGATACCATGGGAAAAATGAGAGTATGCAACCATGTCAGTGTCATTACAATCCAGATACGGTAAAAACTAAAATCTAGTGCATACAAATTTCAACTCTGCAGATAATGAGAATTTAATTCCAGATAGAAGTAGTTTCTCCATAAAAAAATTGTTGAATAATTCCAAAATAATACAATACTGTAGGTTAAGAACAACCTAAATAAACTGTAGAGTTGGAATTCTTAAAATAGTTGCTGCTTTTATGAATGTAGGATTTTTATGATTAATACTAGAAGTGCAAAGAATACATTTTACATATGATTAAATTTTTTGTTTGGTTCCACCCCCCACTCCCCCCCCCCCCCGAAATTTACTTTTGGGGAAATTTACTTTTTTCCTTCTTTTGAGAGAAAGAACAAATGAAAACTCTCTGTTAGCTGATTAAAGATTTTTTTGGCATACAGAGCATGGAAATTCTAAGACTGCAATTTTTAATATTCTTTTTGATTTTTAGGTTGTGAATATGATCTTGGAAAATAAACCAGTATAAATTGATTCAGTGTGAACTTTAATTTATTGTGCAACTAATCTGAAATGATAGGACTAAGAGCTATGAACTATCTTCCTTTATAGTAAAAATTCATCAACACTGAAACCTACAGATGAAGTACATGTTTGCAACAAATGTTTTTCTACCACAAAGCTATGCAGTTCTTTGAAAGACAAATGAATATCCATTTATACTGCTTATGAAACTTTTATTATAAATCCTGAAACTAGATTTTAAGAGAAAGATGTAATACCTATCTATTTTAGTTATTTCTAAGTTTAGAAAGAATTTTCAGAATCTCTATAATTTCATATTATGAATTTACAGATTTTTCTGAGTATCGTTTAAATTGAAGTGACTTTTCCTGTATTAGGTGTATTGCTCTAAGAACCAATTGCATTGATAGAATGTTTCACAGACCAGATGTGGCTCATTAACGTATTTAATGCACAATATACAGCAAAATGTATTAATTCTATGAGTACAATTACAATTGGGTCTATACCTGAAAGAAAGAGATTGCTACTTCTGAACAGACTTTTTTATCACTATTCTTCTGTCAGTTTTATAAATTTAAATACACTTTGAGGAAAAGATAGGATATTCTTTATCAAAAATATAATAAGATGCCTTCTGTAATATACAGAACCACATATTCAATCAGCTCTTTAAACACATAAAGATTTTCTATTACCTCCACTTTTAACAGTCAGAGAATGCTAATCAAAAGGAATGGTATCCTCCTGATAACAACAATTACCAGTTAAAATGGCCTAGCCTTTTCTCTAATGACTGTATCTGTTGAAATACCATCCTGTTTGGTAACATCTGTTGAACTTCTAAACTTTACTCATCCTTGGAGTCTTGTTTTCTATCAGTGGCTGCTATAGCAGGTTGGAGATGATGAAATCCCTGGTTAGCTTCTCACACAGCTGAACACTGTTTCCTGATGAAGAAGCTGTAGGAGGTTATGGGAATCACTGGTGATGTGCCTTTGTGCACGGATTGTCCCCAGCCTTCATCTCTGAGGAGCACTAACAAACATGAAAAAAAGTTATTCATCACTATCACAACACTGTAGACTTCCAAGGTGCTCTATGAATCTGTAGGAAGAGATAGTCTTTGTGTTGATAAGAACTTGCTTTCCCTCTTTAGCATCAATGAGTAACTGGTGCTAGCTACCGTGCCCAAAAAACTGTTTCAAAGCACAGAGCAAAAGACATCCAAAAATAAACATGAAAGCAGAAGGCTACACACGAGGAGATCTGGTCATGCACATCCTGTTGGGTCACTGGCTTGCTCCACCTCTAATAGTTGGATTCTTTTAAACAGAGTAGGAGTGAAATATATGTATTTGAGCAGTGTTATCATTACAGAAGTTCTCTGTAGTTCATCCTCAAGCTTTGTTCTTTCATGCAATTGCAAACTGATTCAAACCCAGACAGGAAGGGAGTGAATCTGCTGAGAGGTGACTTATTTTTAGAGGTCTTTCCTACCACAGTGAATTACTCAGCCTTTCTTGGATAACATACAAATAACCAATTTCCTTTTGTGTGGAATAAGATTATGTTAGAAGTTACTGAACATGCCTTGAGAAACATTTGATCTTGAGTAAATGAAGAACAGCTATTACTTCGGTATGCAGTGACTTTGGAGAGAGGGAGTCTTGGCCCCTATAAGGTCAGAATGAATATTTTAATTCTTTTTTATTCATGTTCAGCAGCACTTACACATCATCTAGTCTGATAAACAGTAGTGTAACTTGCTTCCTGCTTTTGCCCATCTGATGACAATTCAGTAGCCCTCAGCAGACTTCACTGCTCTGAAATTACAGCTTTGAGAGAAGCAGCTTTCTTACCATCTTTGTTTTCTGAACACTATGAATGTTAGTTTTTAATGAGCTAGTTTAAAAACAGATCCTCTGTCAGAACAGAAGAAATTTTACATACCGTTTCAGTGGAATGCTGTGTAGGAAATGCATGTATGAAATGGCATGCTGACGTAAATGTCGCAGCACTGTTCAATGAGGTTTCTGAATAAGGCTTAAGTTCATCAGAATTGAGACCACAGCTCTCAGTGCATTTGCATGTAATACCAGTTTGTCTTTTTAAGGTCTATCTAGTCATATCCCTTATACCAAGGTGTAATATAATCTTATGCCTCATTTTATGTGTCAGGATTGTAGCAGTAGGAATTATGAAGGCACTGTAAAAATACATTAATGGAAATGAACATGTAAGGATTTTCATTTGTTTTATCTGTTTGGCCATGCTGTAAGTACATTATTTAGCAAAGTATGTTACTGAATCTCATGTAGGTGTTTTGTAGTGTAATGCAGTAGGCAGCATTTCAGAGGGGCTGCCTTTTCCTTGCCTTAGGCTACTGGAAAATATATGTTACATTGTTACTTAAGAATGTTCTTGCTTCTTTCTCTGGTAGACTCCTGAATACTTAAACATGTTTAAGGAGTATTAGGAATCTCATGTAAATATCAGTACTTTCTAATGTACCTTCTCACCAATGAGCATTCTATACCAGAAATTTTTTCCAGTTCATTTAAGTGAGAAATTAAATTTGATCTGAGAAATGAAATATTGAGAGGGGGGAATAAAAAAAAAAATCAGATTCATATCCAGCCCCTAAACTATCACCTTGATTTATGGTATACTACTCTCCCAGTTTATTGCACAGTAATCAATTGCAGAAGTCTTTGCTCCAATTTACTGATTTCCCATAGGCAAACATAGTAGAGATACAAAACTATAGTTAATAAAATACAGAATATTTAGCTTTGCAGGATGGGTGATCATGTGATTTAAAATAGTGTAGTGCTTGGAGACCCACAAAAGTATAAAAAGGTGGTCATGGAACACTCAGCTGTCTTGACCCACTTCATGTCACACTCTCCATTGACTGCTCAAACTCTGCCTTGATGATTTGTCTCTCTAATGGGGTTTTATTTGAGAAATGTAAAAGTGATCAATTTGTAGCAGTCTGCATTTGCAATGTAGCTGGAATACTGTGTTCACCAACCTCTCAAATAGCCTTCTTGTCAGAATAAGGAAGAATGATTCCATGGTATCAGATCCAGAATACAACACAGAAGGAAGATGTGGAAGGACCCAAGTGTGTGGAATCTGTTGCTTTACGGTGTCTGCAAACCTTCATCTGATGACCAATTCAAATTTGTATGCAAAGAAACAGAGCTAGTGTGAGAGACATTGAAAAATGAAGTGATGGTAGGCAAGCAGGAGATTTTTTTTCCTAGAGTAACACATGGAAGGAAGAGGAATATAAAAAGTACTCCTCCCCTCCCCGGCTTTAGAATATGACAGTAAACACAGAATTGGCAAGATGTGAGCAAAGCTTTGAAAATAACTAACATCCCACCTTCATACCTTCTGTGTTCATACTGATAAAGCATGCAAGTGAGTAGCAGGAAAAGATTCCAAAATTGTTATTATACCAAGAAGAGGTGCCAGATTGCACTCCCAGTTTTGCTGGTGTGAACTGAGCATATTTCAAGTGAATACAGTACAATTGCTTTGATACGCATGGAGCTAAGTGGGAGCAGAGTCTGGCCTTTAGTGGTGCTGTTATATTGGTTTTGACCATCCTTGTAATATGCTTTTAGGTTTTTTTCTCTTGTTTTGCTTTGTCAAACATTTCTAATTTTAATGACCAATGCTCTGTCTGGTAGAGCAGATTTAAATGAGTATGGAACAGCATTCTATCCTCAGTAGCCGGACTTATATCAGAACAAGCCATGTTTGTCAGCATAGCAACACAGTGACTGCTGCTTCCATTCAGGTGTATTGATCACCATTTAAAAAATGGATGCAGATTTTGTGAACACTGTTTATGACAGTGTATCTCCTAAGATAACCTTCCTGGCCATTGGCAGGGGAGAAAAATATCTAGGAATGAGATTTTTCACTTCAGTAATGCAGCTTTTCTCTTGGTGTGATATATACTGATGGAAGTGTACAAGTCTTTTGATCGAGTCTTGCTATGACATGTTCTTTTCTAAATAATGGCATTATGACTGAAAAGTTCATAATCAATAATTATCTGCACTGTTTCAGATAATTTGCCGTGCCATTATGTATGATATTCAATATTGTCAATGAGGCACAATTTCTGCAGAAGATCAAGGGATCCAGTTAGTTTTAACTCTGTGAGTTTCCCTTTCGCTGTTGTTATCCTTGGTTTAAGGTTACAGATGCAGGCACTTTAAACACCCCTTACGAGACTGAAAAGATTGAAAAATAACAAGCTGATTGGAAAGGTCTGATCCTTCTTCATGTCTCTCTGCAACAAACTTTCCTGGGGCATGTTCTTGTATGTCATCCCTACAATCAGTTTCCACCTCAGTCTCCCAGTTTATTCTGAATCTATTTCAATAGCAACATTTTGTGACTGTGTCACTGATCACCATGCAGAGGTGGAATAAGGCTTTGTAGTTCTGATTTCTCTCAAACCATACTAGCATGTCATTTCTCTTAGGTGGAATTCTGTATCACTGTAGTAACGCCTATCAGCTTGAAGGCCCTGTTGAATCCTAGTGTACCAGGCACTGTGCAAAATATAGTCATTCCTATTTACAGCCCTTGTAAATGTTTATATGTTTATTAGCACTTCAAAGAGTCTTAAATTATATTGCAGAAAGCTTGACTTATTTGAGGTTCCTTCTTGGATAAAAAGAGAGAGAAACATCCAGCAAGCATGTCAGTCTCCCTGTTAAGTAATGCCTTTATTGGTTTTCTCATATTTTATCATGGTTAGAGGTGAAGTTGAAAAATATGAATTCATCCAATTTTCAAGAAAAGAAATTATTTTGATTAATTCCTAAAATATTTAAATTACAGAAGAACATCTGACAAACTAAAATGTATACACTTAAAGTCTGCAGATGTTTTTGAGGCTGCTATTTTTCTTTGAAGCTTTACTGCCAAACTTGCACTTTCTATAACCAGCTTTTTTATTAGCAAAGAAAGTGCTTTTCATCCTCAGCAGATTGTATTATTAAATGTGGTATCTCTAAGCATGATGTGCTAACTGGCAAAAACATGTATTGCAAAACACAACTTGGAGCCTACGAATCTTATTTCAGGGAGCAAACTTCTGGTCTTTCATTAGTTCATTTTTATTAAGTAAAAATGTCTTTCAAAAGAATCATAAGATTTGAAGCTTATAAAATAGTTTCTGGCTTTTTTCCCCAACATAATTTTAACTATCAAATATGTGTTTCATTCTCATCTGTCACAGAGAGAAAAAATGCATAACACAGAATTATGTCTTTGTACATATGTGCGTGTACATAATCTGCTATCTATCTAATACGTGTGTATTGTGTGTATATATTACTACATTAAATTCATATTTGCCTTGTCAAACTTCTGTGTCAGATTGCCTGGACCTTTGGTTCTAACTGCATTTGTGGTTGGTAGTGTCCTTTCCTGCCTTAGAATGGATACCAAAGTGATCAGCTGCACAAGGCTTTGCTTACGCTTCTAAACTTTTTGGATTTGACACAGACCGTCTGTTCCTTAACTCAACTGTGGGGTGGTATGTGGATGAGGTTATTTTGGAGATTGACCCTTTCTGACCTTCCGGTCAGTGTTCTCATCTAAATCCTTGGTTTCTTTTCAGACGAGTTGTGCTTTTTCTTCCTTACAGAAAAGGTTAATCTATTATTACTGGTTCCTCCAGGTTCTTGAGAAAAATAGTAAGCCCTTAGAAGCTTCCTTTTAGCAATGAGCTTTTGTTGCTTTACAGCAATGGATATGGTTGTGTGTTCCTCCAAGGCATTCCTATAGAATGCATGCTTGCATGCTGCATTTGAATGGGTGCTTTCTGCTTGTACTATATAATGGGTCAGGCAAATAATGTGATACCATTTATTAGATCAATGGATCTGTTTTAATATTGACATTTTAAAAATCCATTAGCTTAAACCTGCTGGCATTAAAAAAAATTAGAGATCTTTGACAATAAGATCTGTGGCAGTGGAAGATCATATGCAGATTAACACAAACCAAAGGCAAGGCTATTGTATTACATTATATATTATTATTTTTTATTCTGACAGTCTTTACTTTGTAAAATATTTTGGAAAAATACTGTAAAAGTGTTCATATTCATGTAGCAAGGAAAATGAAACCTGTAAGTCCTATTTAGCAGAAAGTAAATTCCTCCTTCCTTAAGGAAGCAGTCCCTTGAGTGAGCATTCAACAACCTAAAACTCAAAACAAGCCAAACCCCAGACATTATCAATTTATTAGGTATATGGATTAATAAATGGGCTCAAAAAGAGAGTGCCCATTGCTTGCCTTAGATAGTGCAGTTCTGATAGATGTATTTTCCTGGTCATAATCAGAGCTGTAAGGTTCAATGTCTGCCCTTTCCCTTAGACTGGTTCCTCCCCTCTTTTCATCCATGGTGAAACCCTACCTTATTGAAGTCAAGGAGCATTGTGGGATTTCAACCCAGGTAATTACTAATTACTTCCTTCTTGTATAATATGCAGCACAGGCTGTTACCGGTAGGTTTAAATCCTCTTCACCCTCTTCCTTTCTGTATCAGTTTCTACCCACTGACATAGTTGATGCTATGTGAGAGCATGAGGCTGGAATCACTCAAATGATTTTGTGGCTTAGTAGTTCAGGGGTTCTTAACAAAATGGTCAACCCAATACTTGTACTGAGGTAAATTGTATCAAAGCCTTACAAACTCTAGGGATCCCAGAGGTATGCTTAAAAATGAAGATATAAAAGACTAAGAACTGAATATGGAATCTCTCTCCTGTGGCAGAGAGTAAGAATTACAGGGCCCAGCCTGTCATCTGTGCTGGTTATGGCCAGTCCCAGATATCAAGAAGAGAAAGAGATTTAAAAAACCCCAGATAATCCATGTGCTTGCTCTTGAATCAATCCTTGTTTCAATCTGAGCAGTGGTACTCCAACACCTAACAGTTCTCAGCGTTAGTGGGTATTGCTGCAATTCCCTTAGTTCAGTAAGCTACAAAATTCCTAGAAATCTGTTTACTAGCAATGTGAAAATATCAGGCCTGAAACATGCCCCGAGGGGGCCTGCAGGCCCTCTGAAATGTTTAAATCTTAAGGGGATTTATGGAACAACCTGTTCATAGCTAATTTTTTTTTCTTTTGGGGAATGCTTATCTATGCTACAAATATTCAAGAACAGCACATAATAAGACATGGTGGCTTTCTAAGGCATGTGCTCCCTGTATTTTTATACTCTGTAATGAAGTGAATGTTCACAGAATTCGTGTTTTCATCTAATATTTCTGTTACAGGCTGTTGAAATCAATGGTTTGTCAGAATTTGTGGATTCATACCATCAGTCTAATGTGATGCTTAAGGCTCAATTTCTTTATCCTCCATCTCAAGGCTGATTAGATAAGACCATTAGTTTGTATTTCCTCTGAGCTCTGCTTAAAATAGTTTCTCGGTTAAATCTCAAATGAAGAAATTAAAAGAAAACTGAAACTCACAAATAAAAATTTACACACTAAATATCTTCTGACTGAACTTTACTTCCGTTCATTTTAAATTACATGGATAAAATAGTTTTGTTCTTCTAGATGCTGTACTTAGCTCAAAGCCAGGCTTGTATACCATTTGTTTTAAGGGTGATAAATAATCAGCATTTAAAATTAAACCTTGCCATCGTGCATTTAGTACTTATTGATATAATTCAGTTTATTTACATTTTAACCTCTGACCGTTTCCTGAGTAATTTCTATTTAATTTTGCATTCCACCTCTCTCTTGACCTTTGAAAATATCTTTTCTGACTACCAATGCAAATAATTTTCTTGGAGTATTAACCACTTCATTTTCCAAACTAAACAAACAAACTTTATTCTGTTAATTTCCACAAAACCCTATCCAGACATTCCTGAGTACAGGTTAGTGGAAACAGGTACAATATCATCATTTTGTTTTAGCATAATAAAAATATGCATTACAATATGATTTTTGTATGACCTGGTCTTTGAGAAACTGAGTCCTTCAAAGAAATCATGCTGTTCTGAAAGGACTGAGTTGTAAGGGAACTTGTTTGAGTTACTTAGGCTTTTATGCTTAATTCTCTCTGGGGATAATGCTGGCGACTCTCAGTACAATTAAGGAAAGATTAAAAGCTCAGTACAGGCTTATTTTCTCTCTTCTTTCTTTCTGCCAATACCCTTTGAGCCTGTATCCTCTCTAGAAGCATGAAACATTTTTCAAAGGCCTTTTTTCTTTCTGCCGTCATTTCTCAGGCAATTTTCTGGTATGTGTCTCTTCCACGCATTTAGGAATATGGTTTCTCTTTCTAGCATTTGTCACTTTTGTTCCTGCTAGCATTTAATGCTGGTTTTGTTGATCTCTGGTTAAGAGTTCATTGGGTATTTGTCCTTAGGTTTATCTGTGACATTTAGATCCTATTAGATAACCAGGGATCACCAATCAGTTAGGAAATAATTCTCACACTGTTGAAGTTGGTGAGAATTATGCCATCACTTAGTATTTCTTAGTACATTTGCTCTGCAGAGCTGAAGGAGTGAAATGTAGTAAAAGTGTGGACAGTTAAGCAGATCTGTCTGAATACACTCATGGAGTAGCAGATTTGATTACTGAGGAGGTACCTATTTCATGTAATGCTTTATCAAAGAAGAGCTACATTTCAATCTGAGCATGTAATAGCTGGGGCATTTACCTATGCTGTTGCTGTGGTATGGTTGAAAGATTATATGCTTTGAGATTACAACAGAAGTTCACATCAAACTCTCATCTTTGCAGGTTGTTTCTCTCCGATGTATTTACATACATCTGCCATATGGAGTTGCCTTATACAGGGTGTTAATTCCATCTGATCTCATATACAAAATGTACTTTGTGTCATTTTATTCTAAGAGACAGACTTTTCCTGTTTTAACAACAGAATGTGGATTTTTCTGCCTTTTAACCTTTCCAAACAATTACTTGATACGACTTCAGAAAATGATGCATGCTACCAGTCAGCCCGCAAGCATTGATACTTGAATGAATTATTGTCACCTTTGTACTCTAAAATTATGTAAAGGTGTGAGGCACAGGAAATCCTGGAAATGCTTCGAGCCCTAGCAATGGTAAGAATACAGATTTTACTACCATAAGAATTCATGGACAATGTCTTTGGATAAGAACTGAGTTAATCTGTGTTGAATAAAATGTAATGAATGGTTGTGATATCCAGAAGCAGACCATGAGTTATGTTTTCCCTCCTTATTTAACAAAAAAATTCACACTGCTAGTATGAATTTTATGCTTTTTAATGTGTGAGAAAACAGTAGACCCACAAAAAACAACCCTTGTGATGCTGTTCTGTTGCCAGTAGCTTTTGCAGGGAGATGGAAAGGTACTTTATATCTGCCTACTCCTCTGAGAAAGAACAATGGCAAAGCTCACCCTTTATGGTAGTATGTTTATGTAAAAATATCAAATGTCTAGAAAGAAATAGATTCTTGGTGGTGATTGACTATTCTTCCTTGTGCCCAGCCAATGCAAAGCTTTAGCATTTTTCTTCTGTCCTTGTTAATTAACATTTCTGTTGATTTTTCCTTTTAAGTATACCTTTACTGCTAAAACTTTCTCTTCTTTATTTCAGTCTACGTATGCATATCTTCCTTATCTGATAATGCTGTTGCCACACGTACAAATGAATATTGTTAATTTAATATGCTAAAGAGCTTTATACAGAAGGAAAAAGCAACTCTTACTTTTAAAGCTGTTAAAGTAATAATGAATGCTATCTTTATATTAGATGTGTTCTTTTTACATGAACATTTTTGAATGGCTTGCTTTGTGTGAGTAGAATTTGCTGTAAGAGATGCCCATGTGACAGTCCCCAAAATGAGATTGCTCAGCAATATGAAAATAAATAGAAACATGTATTGAAGTTTTGATACTATAGAAAAGAAAATCTCTTAACGTTGCTAGTTTAATTTTCAAACTGTAAACAGGGCATGTGCTGCATTACTGGTCATGAATGTGCTGCCTTCTGTAGTGGGACCTTTGTCTTGGCATTTTTACTCCCACAGCAGTGCTCATCTATTTACACTAGCCATTAATCACAAACTGCTGCATAACAGAAGTGCGGGGAAGATCTTGTTTTGTTAGGTACTCTGCATGGTGAGAGAGCAGCAGCATGGATTAACTATTTGGAATCTTAAAACAAGGTGGTGAAGTTCCTTTAAGTTGTGTTTACTCTTGTTAGTAAGCCAAACCTGTCCAACTACACTAATTTCATTGCAGTCATGGACAGTAGAATTGGCTGTGCCTGTGGCAAAAGGCTTCACATACTATGTCTCCTCTCTCATGCTGTGACCAATACCTGCTATTTCAGAGAAGCTTGTTAAAGAGCCCTTGATGAACTGTTTATGTGTTGTAAAAATGGAGTGTAACAGCATAGCATACTGTCATGCTTCCTCCTCATTGGTCTTCAAGAGCAGGACTGCTTCTGTCCCTTCTGTTGGAACTAAAATGATGTCTTTATTTAATGAGATCTTTATTTCCATTTCTTTCATTCCATTCATTCTCTCCATCTCCCTTCTAGAGAGCTATTGGTCCGTATTGTATGCTCTCTAAAGTTTTGTCTTTGCACATTTTAGGTCTCCATGCCAAATGGCTTGTGAATGGGTGCTGCTTTTGGAGGAACATTCCACAGCCAAGTGCATCACATGCTACTAAAAAATTTATTCCTATTTCCCCTTGTTGTGGTTTAATCCCAGCCAGCAACTAAGCACCATGCAGCCGCTCACTCACTCCCCTCCCACCCAATGGGACAGGGGAGAAAATCGGGAAAAGAAGTAAAACTCGTGGGTTGAGATAAGAACGGTTTAATAGAACAGAAAAGAAGAAACTAATAATGATAATGATAACACTAATAAAATGACAACAGCAATAATAAAAGGATTGGAATGTACAAATGATGCACAGTGCAATTGCTCACCGCCTGCCGACCGACACCCAGCCAGTCCCCGAGTGGCGATTCCCCGCCCCCGCTTCCCAGCTCCTATACTGGACGGGACGTCCCATGGTATGGAATACCCCGTTGGCCACTTTGGGTCAGCTGCCCTGGCTGTGTCCTGTGCCAACTTCTTGTGCCCCTCCAGCTTTCTCACTGGCTGGGCATGAGAAGCTGAAAAATCCTTTACTTTAGACTAAACACTACTTAGCAACAACTGAAAACATCAGTGTTATCAACATTCTTGCATACTGAACTCAAAACATAGCACTGTACCAGCTACTAGGAAGACAATTAACTCTATCCCAGCTGAAACCAGGACACCCCTCCGAAATCTGTTTTCAGAGTTCGTTCTTTGGTTCTTGTGTGTACTGCTTTCATGCCCCAGAGATGATTTCTCCTTGTTCTCAGTATTTATGTCCTTCACTACTTGCACACTGTGGTCTTGTCTATGTTTTATCATAACTTAAAAAAAAAAAAAATCACGTAACTGTTCTTAATTTTCCTGACATGCCTTCATACTTCTTTGTATGAGCTCTCACAAATTTCTATGACCCTGTCTTTCATGTATATCTGGAACATACCTAATCTGATGTTTACTATCAGTTTTACATGCCAGAATTTGATAATTATTGAGATAACAGCATTTTGCTATTGTATTAAGAAAGACTGTCACTGTAGTTAAACTTACATAAATAACTATGCAGAGCTAAGAAATTATGGCAGTGGGAGGTGAGCTGTATACTCCAAGTATGTTCAGGATTATTGCTTTCTAGACTTTGCTCACTCGCTAGCTCTACATAAATGATGTCTCCATTGAATTTTTCTGAATGGAAATCAGAATCAGCATTGCTAATTCCCTAGACACATATGTATTACATATTTTTTTTGTCCAGTATTTTTATCATCTCCTTCTCTAGTGTTTTCATAATATGTTATCAAGTTGTTTATTATCCCTTTGAGATTATGAATAAAAAAAAATCAGAACCCAGCCCTTTAGTACTTCTTTAGGCACCTCCTTTTTATGCGTTGCCATGTTTCATTATCTTTTGTTTGCAGTCATTTAGCCAATTGTTAATTTGCATGACAGTGCTTCTACCCAAGGCATTTTCAGGTTTTTTAAGATGAGGTATGACTATTAAATATTTTACTGATATCCAAATACGTGACAGCTACTGCCTTCCTTTCTTCCACTACTTTAGTGATTAAAAGAAAAAACCAACAGCAACCCACATGTAAAGCCTCCAACTTCGGTTAAATCAGTTTTGCTGCTTTACAGATTTGTTTCTGTTAACTATGAGTGAGGGCTTTCTGATCTAACTGTAGTGATATTTACTGCTTCACTCTTGAAAAGTCATTTCCAAGTATTTTTAGTTTTATGTTAATTGAAAGGTATCTTATTACATGGTCCTAGATACAGCCTGCTCTGAATTAAAGTGTTTAGTAGTGGTATATATTATGCCATCCATGTGCACTGGATGGAAAATAGGGGAAAATTACTGCAGTTCTGGTATTGAAAAGGTTTACAGAATCAATTGTGAAAATTCACTCTCAAATGAAAGAAAGAAAAGTGTATTAGAATATAAGGTATTGACAAGCATATATAATTCCCATTCTTTTTCTCTCTTACTCATCTGTTTTCATTCCTCTCCTGGGTTATTCCTAGCTGCCCCACGACAAAATTCACCACAGCATAAACTGGTGCAACCTGCATTCCGTTATTCTTTGGCACATCTGCTAACATTTAAATTAAAGCAAATTAAGGTTTTCATTGGCACTGCCTCACAATGACCTCTTACCGTGATTATTATTCTCCTACATTTGTCCCTCTCTCAATATGTACATCATTAAATAAATAAAAAACATAAATTCTGAATGCTCTATTGTCTCAGTGAATACTGTTGATTACTCTGGAATATGATAAAGTATTTATTTCCACATATTGCAGATGTGTTATGGAGTTTGTGGAGCATCCCTTTGTGCCCATGTTGCAAGAAAGCATGAGGAGGAAGGAGTGACCCCAAACTCACCTCCAACTTTACCTTTTTGCTTCGTGTCGCATTTTGTTCTCCAGTCAAAAATTGACTGGCTAACTGCTTAGTAGCAGCTAATCAAGGTCAGGAAGATAAAGCAGAAATATAACAATTATACACTACATTTTGAAGAAGCTGCAGCATTCAAAATATGCACAGTTGATTTCAATGACTAGTAAAAATTATTTCTAATCTCTTTCTATGCAGGATTTCTGTAAATATTCAAGTGAAAGTATACTAAGCAACTTTATTCTGTTTTCAGAATGAAATTGCTCATCAGAAGTTTGATTATTAATGTTGTGCTCATCCCTCTGACGTGGCTGAAAGAAGTAGCTCTTGTTTCTGTGCCCGCTCAACAAACCTGATGCTTGTTGGCCTCCTGATGATTACTCATTTATGTTCTCACAGTGTCTTTGATTTCCAAAATGCAGTACTGTTAAACAACCATATCTCATTTTTTCAATAACGTTTTAGTAGCAGGTCCATCTCCTCTTTGGACTCTTGGCTTTTTACTAGTGCATGATTGCCTTTACCTTTTGCAGCACACTTCTTTGAGAAAACTGCCTTATACAAGTCTTACTGATTGAGATTAGAGGATGATGCTAGGAACCAGAAACTTATAAAAGCTTTTCTGCACAGAAAAGTGAAAAAAAATGCACTAAGTATCATGAGTTCTCATAATCAGATCCAGGCTTGTTAAAAACAAAGAAAAATGTTAAAAGAATCCCCCACTGAAAAGAAACAGTGTACTTAGTATGTCTAGATTTACTTATTCCAAAATTAGTTGCAGGTGGAGAGAGTTATAATACCTAATGAACAACTTGTGGCATTAATCTCTGGGTAAGAAACCTGTCCCACATTCACTGTATGTAATGTTACCTCTATACCTAGGGTAGCTGTCTACATTTGCCAAAACAATTTTTCCCTGTTCTCTTCACCCAAGTTGGGTTTTGACCTTCTCTTAAGTTTTTTCTAAGTGTGGTCTAAAATGTGTCTTACAATGGCCTTTACACATGGGCTTTCTGAAGCTAAACATCTTTTTGTGAGGCTGTTATCTGTCCAGTGGCCAGATGTACCATTCTCAATTGAGGAAGCTATTTCATCTGGCTGTGTTTGAAGGCTTTAAAGCTAAGTTTATCTCTCTTGGTTATTAAATATACATTTAATGATAGATTCAGCATGCCAAAGATTCTTTAAGGGAAAGCAAGGAATAAAACACTTACAATGTTATGTTGCCATGCAGTAAGACAGTTTATAACTGTCATCCTTTATTTTGTCTTCAACCTGTAGTCTGATCTGATGTGGGAAGTGGAAGAGGACATTTCACAACGTTGACACTAAAATGCAAGCAGACATATAGGGCCATTTTGAGAAAAGTGAGAAATTCAGTCTCATTGTAATGCTGTTGTTCTAAGGAAAAACATGAGGCTGATTGTTAGCTCTTCAGGAGGATAAGATATAGGCTTGTGCTTTCTATCTATTCAGCTTTTTCCAGTGATTCTCAGTGCAGTGTTGTTTGGCAAGTGGGTTCTGTAGCCCATGGGACAACATATAATCTCTTCTATTTTGTTCTTAGTTGATCCTTGCTGCTTACATAGCCCACGTTGTGACCTGTGCAGTTTGCAGGTAGTAGACTCCCCTGATTTTTAGGGATCTCTGTATTTCAAATCCCATTTCAACTTTTATTTTGAAAGAAAGGTCCCTGTTTTTCTAGCAGAGTGTTTTTCTTGGTTTTCCCTGCTGTTTTTCTTGCAGAGTGCCTTGAAATGTAAACTGGATACCTGGGGTTAAAGTGTTCCTACTGATTCATTTCCCCTAAACATTATTGATTATTTGGTCTTCTATTCACTAAAGCCAGGTCTATACTAAAATTTTGCTGGCAGGGTTGCGGGGAAAATGTCATGGTGTTAGGTTGGGAGAACAGGGATTTTGTGTGGTATAGTTAGCTTAATGGAGGACTGGTATAAGGAATAGTTGCAAAAGAGCTTTTGCTGGCATAAATTGTATTATCCCTAGGATAATTTGCTGACTGAGGTTAAAATGTAGGGCAAACTCTTGAGTTGGGTGTTTGAAACTTGTAGTATATTCCCTTAATTTTTCTGTATCATGGCCGTGCTCCATGGGAGGAATGTGCTGTCACTGGTTAGACAGACTACCAGTAAGTTCCTGTGTTCTTCCCCTTGGAAAGCCTAAGATGTGCCAGCTCTGCTGTGCAGCTATTGTGATTTCTAGGTGCGGAAAGACAGGTCATAGAAAACTGTCTCATGAAATTGTAAGTCTTTGCAGTTTTGATCAAAGCATTTAATTTTACCCTCTTGCTTTCTCCATAGGCAAAGTGAGAAGATAGTATATTTTTGTTTCCTGAAAGCTTTTTGATGATTGTTGAATGGTTGAACAAGATATAAACATCCAGGTGTATCATATGCAACACTTCATTGAACACACAGACTCTTAACTGAAGAGATTGCCCTTTACTATGCTTTCTTGGGGCCTCAGCACAAGCAGCTAGGTGCCCTTTCTGTGATGGTACTCAGACTGTGGCTTAAACATTCTGTGGTTTTTTTTTTTTGTGTAGATTTTGCTAGGTTTTAGACGTCTCCCAGAGAATAATCTTACTGATCATTTAACCTCCAAAATACTTCCTGCCTGTCTTTATCTAATATTTGATATTTTAAACAAATCAGTTACTTGCATAAACAAGCACTATGATATCTTATCTGTGGTTTTGAGAACCTGCATTTTTTTTTTACCTGCATGTATTTATTTGCTTGAAATTGAAGTGGGCTTAGAATCAAGAATAAATTAGAAATACATTTACAAGTCTGCTTTTTAAATAATTTTTTTTCCTGAGCAACACCCTCTTTACAAAACATTGTTTTGTTCATTCCTTTTTTTCCCCAATTAGCTGTTGTCCCTTTTAGTGAGGTTTTAATGTGGGTTTTTTCAGTAGAGAAGTCATGTTTAATTAAAAGTTACTCGCATGTTTTCAATTATGGATGATAATTAGTTTGACTTTACACTCTCAATTGCCTTGAGTAATTTCCTGTAGAAATACATATAATCCATTTGCATGTTTGAAGTATTAGTGTGTCATTTGCATAGCTTGTGTGTAACACTTAAGCAAACCACTGGGGCTTAGGAAGGACAGATGATGCTTTTTAGTGGCAAACAGTGATACGATGTCTATTCTTTCTTCTCCCTGCTGAGTAGATATGGAACCAATTTGTTGAGAGAACTGGAAGTTATGTTATCAAACCAACATTTTGTTTCAGTAAATAATTGGGAGTTAAGCAAGTGGGCCAGCAGTAATGTTATATTCATATTTTTGCTTGCCATAAGTCAATGCAGATTGATGTTGATTCTTACTTCACGGCCTCATGTAGTGTAGCAGAGAAAATACATATTAACACATCCCAGTTGATATATGTGAGAATTCCATCACAGATAAAGCTGTTGTAGGTTTTAGCTGCTGGCAATGACATGGTAGGAGGTTTAAATTTTGTTGCAACCATGTGTTAAAACCACAGTTTGTTTGGTCTACTAAAATAAATTGTGTGGTAAGTCCTTGAGTGGAACATAGTATATATGGTTCTGCCTACCCACGTTTAGAAGAGATGAACTCAAACTGAGATAGGTGCAGAGAATGATTACCATGGTAAGGGAGATGGAGTGTCTATTTTATATGATAAGACTAAAAGGGCATGTCTTGGTTAGTCTGTTGATGTGAAAGCTGATAGGGAATACGATTGCTGTCTATAAATACATAAGACCACCATTCAGGGGAAATAAGCTGCTCAGGAGCAGGTGGGTACTAATGCAGCTGGAGTGTACATTAAAAGTTTCTGTCTAACCATCAGAGCAATGAGGTTCCAGAGCAAACTTCTAATGGGAGTCTGGGGGCAAAAAGATTGATATGTTTAAAATGGAGTTGAATTCTTTTTTAGAGTAATTTTCTGTGTGTACCTGTAATAGCAGCTCCAACGCTGTTTCTACACTAGATTTCAGTGTTTTGGCTAAGTACTTTTTTTCCTAGTATAGCAAAGACCTACATGAAACCATGGGGTCCAAATTTTGTTTCAGTTCTTAGCGAGAAAGTGTCCTTACAACTGATACTGCTTTTAGAATTAACAGCACTTTTCACTTTTCTTTGGCACATCCACGTCATGCTCCTTTTTGTTGGTGGAAGCCTGTTGGGAAGGTCAGCATTATTCTGTCCCGTCCCTGATGTAGTGAATCTTGAATTCTTTTTTGGTATTGTAGCACGTTTCATCACAGAAAGGGATGAGCACTCCTAGCTGAAGCACTGCTAGTGGAGTAGAGCTATTTCTTTAGGACACTGTCCTGAGGCACAAGCGTTGGGAATTTGAATCTCATTCCCCAGAGAAAGCAACTGAAAGTAGAATTACTGCTCTTTGGATCAGTCCAGTCCTGAGGACAATTCAAAGCCAGATGGAAGCACAGCACCCTGCCTCTATCTTTCTTGAAACAGAACCTTCAGTTCTTTGAATGTGTGGTGGTAGGCACCTGTCATCCAGAGAGACTTATCAAATTCAAAATCATAAGATGCTAACTCAGCATTTGCAAGGAGCTGCGTGAAGGCTGGGAGGGCATGAGGTTGAAGGTACATCAGGTCCTCAGTGTTTCCATTTAGCCAGCTGCTGGCAGCTTAGCATTGGGCATGCTTTAAAACTCTTTTTTCAGTACATTTCCTCAGGGCAGTCTCACTCTGGCTTCTGGATGCCCTTCTGCAGTCACCCATTTCATTCCTTATCAATAACACAGAGAAAGAGGAGGAAAGCTGGGGAAGCCTGAAGAAGTATGTGCAGTCCCGCACCTAGATCTAAAACTGCCTTTGTAACAATCCTGTTCTAGTGAGCATGCTTAGGTCTTTGTTACATTCTGTCCCCAAGGTTGCTGTGCTCCCATGGCAGGTGTAAAAATAAGCATACGTAAAGTCCAGAAAGAACTTTGCAATGGATGTTGCCACATTTTGCCACAACAGACTTACATATTCGAGCAAAAATAGCCCCTCTTTATTTTAGGGTTTATTATAAAGTAATGAGTTAATTCTATTTCCTGCTTTCTTTCTTTCCTGGTTTCCTGTTTAGGGTAAGATGCTCCATGTAATGTTTTTCTAAAACGAATGCTGATAATAGAAAGAGAATAGGTCTTTATGAGTAGCTGAAATTTTTCTGCTATTCAAATATTACTAATGTTTAAGTGGGACATATTTCTTGTTTAATATTCAGGTATGGCATTTGTTTCTTAAAACCAGAGAGGAATGCTTATCTTCTGTGATCAGAAAGAGTAGCAGCTAGGAACAGCAGTGATGTGAGTCATTTTGACAGTAAGCAAACTTGTCAGAATGTTCACATTTTTAAGACTAGATGGTCTAAGACATCCATTTTTTCCTAAATATTTTTCAAAGTCCTAATGAAAATTTAAACAGCTGTGTCTCATGGTGTCTTGAATTTAAAAGATCATGAATTAACAATTGCATTTTACTGCTAAAATACTACTTGTTTACTGGAAAGTCAAAATAGTAACAACAAGGTTCAGTCAGGTTCTTTGTAATACTTTTAACAGCTGAATTTGACAATCCCATAGTGTAAAATATGTCAATCCTAAAGAGAAAAGAGAATTCGTGATGAACTCATACACTGTAAGGCACTGAAATAATTTTTAACCAAATGAGTTTATATGTTAAGTACCTTTAACATATAAGGTATTTAACTTGCTTTTTTTCATAAGCCTTTTTGCATTAATTAATTTCAAATTGCTCACTTCTTTGGGATAAACTAGAATTTCACTGCCTGCATATAATACCTTTGTGTTACAAAGTGAAAATTCCATGTTTTTGGCTGAAATGTTGGTGTATTACAGTCATCTCTTGCCTGGGGGCATCTGCATAGGAGAATATTCCTTTAACAGAATAAATCACAAAAAGACTGTAGCAGACTTATTGGAACCATTCTTCTGTATCTCTGACTACTGTTCTTACCAAAGATATTAAAAAAGAGGCTCAGTGGATTAAAACATGGTATTTGTGTGAGACTACCTGCTTTGCAATGGTTTCAGAAAGACAAAAAATTGTGCTACATCCACTGGCTCTTTAATTCGGATCGCCAATGATAATGCAGAGTCTACCGCTAAAGAAAGGTAGGATGCAGAAGCAGAAACATTAGTGCTAATCTGCTGCAGAAGGACTAGATAAATCAGCACAGCTCTCATACATCACTAAGAGAGAAGCTGATTGCAACTTGACCATGTGCCTAAGTGGTCACATCAGCAACAAGAACGGAGCATGGATAAAAAACCTAAAATGTACCCTTAGGGCTACTTGCTGTGCAGGACCTATAATAACACATCAATGTAAGTTTAAGATTTCTTTATTTTTTGTTTCCTTCTGTTGTAATTATTGATGTTTACACGATTATATTTTTATTTTGCATAGATTTAGGGGATATATAATGGAGCTAAGTATAATACTAAGTAGATAATAGTTTGATACTGTTTATGTCTGTGAATAATAATGGGCTTTCTTACTGTGTCTCAACATAGTTTGTTCTTTGAAGGTGTTTTAATATTTAATCCTAACAGTCATATCTCAGAAATTGAGTAAGGTTTTGTGTGAGATGATAGTGAGATCTCCCTTCTTCATTTCTGTCATCTTACGTTTCAAAATGATTTGAAAGACAGAATGCCACAAATAGATATATATTACTTCTGCCATGAGAATTTTTGCATTTTTTTATTCTTTCTGTTAAGAAAAATGCTCACAAAGAGTAATTTCTCTAGACCTTTTTATTCCTGAATTAAATGCAGTTGGTAATTTTCCTACGTTTTTTAAAATTTGTGCAATTGTTTAATTTAGTGTCACTTAAGCATCTGCAAAAAGGGAAGGCAGGGATAAGATGGAAACTGAATAAGCATTGATTGCTAGTCTGAAAATTAAATTTTAAAAGTTTTTTCAGTAAATTTGATTTCAGTTCATTTTTTACTAAATTAGATTATCATATTTAAATTGAGGCTACTATACAGCAAACAAATGTGTGAAACTATCCTGGATAGCCCACATTTCCTGCTGTATCAGACAATAAAAGATGTTGATTGTAGTTACCCAGGAATACCCTAACTGTAGAATTCAGAGCAGCATGTTTAAATAATGCATGGGAAAATAAAAAGGAAAGGTGGAATTTTACTGTTCAGATGTTAAGGTGATGCTTTGTTCAAAGTGAAAAAATATATAGTAAAAGCTATTGATGTGGAATCTCAGGCTCTCTCTCATGGCTTTAGGGAAAGAGGCAGGGAAATCCAAGACAGGTCTTGCTGTGCAGTCTGAAAGTGAGGGAAATTTGGAAGCACTTCTAAAAAAACCCCAATAATGCTTTATTTATTTAGTTATTTTTAGGAAAAGATAGGGGCTTCAAGCAAACAAATTTATGAAATATGAGAAAGGAGGAGTGAAGGATGCTTCAGTGTTAGGAACTTGGTAAAGTAAGTGTAAAGATACAGAGTAACATCCATTTATTTTATAGTGTATGTATGGCCAAATATAATAACAGGAGCCTTCGAAACAGAAGTAGCCTGCATGTGTTTCGTCTACAAATGGTTTATTTTTGTGGCAATTGAAAAATATAGGGATAGTTGTATGGCTATTGTCCCCTTGACAGCACTAAAATACTCAGAATGTGGGCCAGTTTCAGGTCTTGAGACACAGATATTTTGTGTAGGCCTTAGCCAAAACAAAAGTTAAGTTTTATGTATTAACAGTTGCAACTTCACTACAAGAATGATAGATGGGCATGGAGAAAGGGGAAGGTAAGGCTTTATGGCAAAAAGGATGCTCATTCTTCCCAACAGAATATATAACCAACCCGGCCAACTGGCAGATGAAACATGGACCAAGTAGAGGGTTTATTTTTGTACAAAATATGCATATGCATGATCACACAGGCTCTCAGTTGCACTCAGCCCCTGAAGCTGAGGTCCCATTGGGAACCCATAGCTTTAACAGTCTGACTTACAAAATAACACAAAAAGAGAGGAAAGCTGTACAGCAACAGGAAGCAAAGAGGATTGGTGATTTCTTTGACCTTGTTACTTCTGTTCTAATGTATCCAATGTGGTATTAAGTTGTAAACACCATAGCAAAGATTCCTATATTTTTGTTCTGTGAAGTATTCTTCTTTCACATGTGACACAATAATATAATCAATCTGGCTCCTCTTAACGGAGTTGGGCTTCTGTTGGTAAAATAGAGACATACTTTTTTACTGTGATCTGTGTTCATTGGAGCAGCAGGAGATTATTCTGGTTTACAAAGATAATGAAACAAGTAAGTAGTTTTTCATTTTCTTGTAACTGGACATAATTTGTAAAGATTCCTACCAAAGTTATTTTGAACAGTTAGAAGTGCTATGTCTGCTAAGATAGTCTACTGTTGTGTTCATATTGTGATCTTAAAACAAGCATTTGCTTCTGTGTGTTTCTGTGAAATTTCATAATACAGTCACACTTAAATTAGGTGCTAAGTGAATTGTATTGCATATGACAAAACTGGATTTAGATTACTGCTTCTTTTAAGTTTCCTTTTTAGTTGAAGAGACAAAAGTCTATTGAGTGCCTTTTGTAGCCTGAACTTGGTCTTGGATGCAGTTTCCATTAGTCAAAACAAGGCACATCCTCTTCCTCTAGAGTGAAATTCTGAGTTTATCTGTTTATTATGCTGAGAGTTTCACTGCTACCTGTAAGCTCTTTCACTAGATTCCAGCCTGGTCTTCATTTCCACCTTCAGTTTTAGTCAATTTATGCTAATTATAGTTTCTTGTACTTTAGAGAAAAGTGTGCTAATGGACCCTAAGCCCTGCACTTTCGGAGCTGCAGGGGGCTCACTGATGCCAATTTCAGTGTATTGAATTTGCTTATACCTACGATATTCAGGCAAACATCATACAAAATATTCTTGCTCCCATTAAGTTTAATGGAAAAGCTCCTATTAACCAATGTTACCAAGGTAGGGCCTGAAACCTTAAACCGGCATGAGCCCTGTGGTGGTATCTTACACAAACAAAAGGCGGTCCTGAGAAAAATGCCTGAATATAATCATAGGGGTTCAAACTGTTTTGATTAAATAGTGTTTCTTCTAGTTTTCTGTCTACAAAGCAGTACAACTTACACTCAAGGTTGAAAGTCTGGCCTCTACTATCTCTGTCTTGGTCGCAAAAGAAAACTGACGCCCTTCAAGTTCTGTGATACCAAAGGAGAGAGTGTACTGCTGTGTTGCTGCAATGAATATGTTGTGTTCCCATACTGAAGCTTACCAGTTCTGCTGGCCAGGACAAGGAGTGACATAGCTTTCCTTCTTCCTGTTCCTCCTTTCTGGGCTCTAGTCACTACTGATAAAAGGAGATACCATTTCACAGCTATCCAGAGAGACCTAAGAACTGTAGGTCTTTGAAGTATGCAAGAAAAGCTCCCATCTTGCTTTATACATACAGGCCTAAGAGCTCATTGATTTTTTCCACAAGTTCAATAATCACTAATCCATCCACTGAGTTGCATCTGGAATACTCTGTAGCACAACCAACTTCCCGCATAAACCCTTAACTCACAAGCTACAGTGTATAAAGTAGTCACAGGTCAATTCATATGCTTTCACAGCATCAGTTACCACCTGAAGTACACTTAGAAAATTGTGATAAACAGCTTTGCCCTTGGACAGTGTTGCACATGCTGTGAAGAGAATATACGTGGTAACTGTCTCGACAAAGTCAACTCTCATCCAAGTATCATTTTCTTCTAGGGAAACAGTGAATCTCTGGAGGGGGCAAGAGGATTTTACATGTAAGTTGACTATAAAAGAAATAGTACCAATTACAGCTTAACAAGTATAACTATTTTATAGCTTGATTGGGTCCTCTAACCAAATCTTGGAACCAGTGTTGAAAACCATTTAACAGTTATAAGCTATTGTGGAAGAAGACCATACCTGGAAAGAAATTTCCTTGGTATCTATTCTTCTAGCTTTCAGATAGTCTTCCCAGCCTTGCTAAATGCTGTTTGAAGTGGATTTCTTCCAGAATATAGTGAAGTGCATGGCATCAAACTCTGCTGGGACACACGTAACAATGATGTCAAATGGGTAGCTCCTAAGGACAACCACTCGTCTGATCTTTCAGTCTTGTTTAAGGGAGACTTATAATGAAAATATGTTAAAAAAAGGGATCATGCAGACTGATGTCTATAACTCTGCTATTCAGTGAAAGTCATAGACTTCTAATTAGGGCGATAATGCCTCGTGAAGTTTTGTGAAGCTTTTAACAGTTTTTGTTACCTCTCTGTTATTATTCTGGAAAGTAAATAGTTACATATTGGATAACCATATGGATGATGTGTTAGTGTATTTTAAGAAGATTGCTCAGATGGCTCAGAGCCCATAATGGCAATGCCAGGATTTTTTTGTGCTGAAAAACTAAACAAATAACTAAAAGATAGAAGGAGCAATCACTGAAAGGAAGAGTGAGCAATAAAATGTAGAATTCACCTTTAGCATCAGTGACAGAGATCAAGGCTGTGGGAGAAGTATAGTGTGACTTCTGGTACTACACTTGGGCCATGTCCCAGTTAGCTTTCCAGTTTGAGCTGTCGGAGCAGCATGTGTGGTTGTTCCTTATTTCCAGTCATAGTACTACGCTGCCAATGCCCTTTTTAAAACTCTGTGTTCCTGCCTCTGTTTTGTATTTCCTCAGTGACTCCAGCTGAACTTATGAGCAGAAGGGGTGGAGTCTCAGGTTGCACTTTTCACCAGAAGTCCATACAAACCCCATTTCTCAACTTACCAACTTACCATAACAACTTCTTGTGATAACAAGGCCATTAAATAACCTGGCACTATTTTCCCTGGACAGATGATGAGTGGTGGGAGGATGGAAGGAGACAGAAAGAAAGGTGTGAGGAATAATGCAACGAAAATTCTTGAGGGACTGAGTAATTCCTTCAGGGAGGTGTCTCTCATCATTTTTGTTTGGTGCTTGAACACTGTTTATACAATATATACATATATTTTCAGTCTGTTCGAGAGAAAAAGGACTCTAATTCAAGTCCACTCATTGCACTGTAAATGTAACCTCACTGAAGGAAAGGAACTGTTTGAAACACTGACACTTTCATATTTTAGTCAGGATTTATCATGATCTGTAAAGCACATAATTCTCATAACAGGAAAGCTTCAGATGTTTTAAACCCTGGCAATTTTTCATCCAGCAAAGAGATTTGAGAAATACCCAGGCAGCAAGCCTCTTAGACGAGACAGAGTGGGCTGTATTATATCAGGAGCTGCATTTCCTACTTTGCTTCCTCTGCCAGAAATTCTCTTGCCAGAAACTGTCATTTCAGCTTTTATCTCTTTCTGAGGGGAAGGAAGTTAACCATCCCAGTAACATCTCCATCACTGCAACAAAAAATCTGCAGATAGTGAAAGGCTATGGAAAACTGATAATTGCACACAAATGCACAATTTCCCCAGGCCATGATAAGCAGTGATGAAATTGCCAGCTCCATTTCACAGTGGGGAGATACTTCAGTACAGATCTATGCCTTTAATATTAAAGTAGTCTGTGGACAATTCTGAAACAACAGGGTGGCAAATACGGTTGGTTCATGTCTGTTTCTACTTTTGCTGTATTGCTACATACACAATTAACTGTTACAGCCAGTACCATGTTCTGGTATAGGATCTGTGTCTTTGAACACACAAGCACAGATTAGATTTTTCAGGAGCTTAAAAAAATTAAATGTAATCATGAAAATTTTCAGCATTTGGCTACAAGAATCAAAACTTTGTCCTCTATAATCTAGATATGTATGCACAGACCACATAGGCTTCAGTGGGAAAGCCCTTGCATGCATTTGGTGGAGAATTTGACCAAGAGTGGTTGATAACCGTGCAAGCAAGCTGGAAGCTTAAACACATGAGACAGCCTATTTTTTTACCATGTGATAACAGTGTTTCTGGTAGCTGAGTTCTTTATAGGTAGGCTGTATGTTAGTAGAGAGTATTTGAATGTAAGTGTGGAGCTCAGGTTACTGAGAGTTAGTATGTAGTGCTCAGCAGTCAGACAGACCTCTCTCAATTTCATTTGTTGCTAGTCATGAAAAGAATTACTGCTGTGGTGAATGGCAACATTCCAGATTGCATCTTAGGCAAATGGATTATTCTTCAGAGCAATGCTTTTCTGGGGAAGAGAATATCCAGGGTCCAGATTTGAAGGGTCTTTTGCAGTTTTGGTGAACTCACCTGAGAAGAACAGTCAATACTTCATGCAAGTGTAACTGCTGAAAGTCTGTAATGTATTCGCTGTCTATGCCAAGAGGCAGGCAGTGAATGCTTGCAAATGGAGTTTTTTGAGTGAGGAATAAAAAAGTGTAACTGAGGACTGTGCCAGGAATTAAAGTAACATATGATGTATCACCTTTTTTTTTTTTTTTTTTCAAATTAAGATCTGTAGTGTGCTAATAACTTCATGGCAATGATGACTAAAATGGTTGTTATCTTTGTTGTACGTGCATTATGGCCAATTTTGAAAGTGCCTAGCACCTATCCAAAAGATTCTGTTGCATATATACAACAGTGGTGATAGTAGTGGTAGTGATGTGGCGTGTTGCAAAATAAGGAAGTTGAGCAGGGGTGAAGCACAGACTTTCTGAAGGAGCCGGAGCACTGGAAGACTAACAGAAAGCTGTTAATGCAATATAGCTCACACCTCAAATATACAGAGGCATGTGATCAAAAATACAAGCCCACTTGCATTCTTTGTTATCTGAGAACATTTGTTCCCATTAAACATAGTCTTGAAGGCACTGATACTGCTTTTCACCTCAATATGCTCTCCCTAATTCACTGTATTTTTGCTCACATATATATATAAAGTCCTCCAAATAATCTAAGCACAAAAATCCTGTGCAGAAAGGATTTTATAAAAAAGTTGGATGTTAATGCTCCAACAGAGACTACAGTATCTCCTGGGATTAGTGAGTAGGTGGGAGGAGTTGATTGCTTCAGGCATAGCCCCAAGGCCATTAATTCCAGCTAGTCATTAATCCCCGTGTAATGCCCTCTGCTGATGCCACAGTTCCTGTTAAAACACAGAGTAGAAAGCTGACTGACCTGTGGACTTGGATGGGTTATGTTATTCTTATAATGATTGCTTTTATTTCTAAATGCTCATCACTATAGGGTTGGACAGAGTTTCAGTTTGTAAGCTTCATGTATTTCTAAGGAGTTAATGCTTTGTTTGTTACTCACAGGAAGCCTGCAACGATATTATTAGTATTCCATTCTGTCCAAGCCTTTAAATAAATCTTGAAAACATTATAGCCTGTATGAGGTATGTTCCATGTATTGAGTCCTGGAAAAGCAAAATTGATATAAATACTCTCTAAAGATAATTAGCATACATATTTTCATATCTAGAAAAAATGCAAATTGAACATGTGGTTCCTTTACTCTGTCTGTGGTTGCCGTGTAAGGCAAAGTGTGGTCTAAGTTGCATTTTAGTTTTTGATTTGATTGTTTTTAAAAAAGAAGTCCTGAAATTTTAATGAATTTATTTCAATACCCAAAGAAATGGTAATAAAGGACAGACTAGTTATAAACCATTTAGAAGTGACAGCCATCACATGCCCTTTACATGCGTGCTCATGTACTCAGCAGTATACAATAAAAGCATTGCTGGGCAGATCTTAAAGTGCAGGAGGGAAAAGTTCAAGAGCAAGAGACAGCCCTCAGCTCCCAGCTTAGCAGATCATGTGAACACACATGACTCTAAGCAGCACAGAGTTTTGGTAGCAAACAGCAGCTGTGAGAATTTCCAGAATGCTAGACTTGCATGTCTCTTTAAATTCTCCTAAAAAGTTTTTGCTTAAGAAGAAAGTTATTAATCTGACCTTTACATAGAGTCCTTCTTTGTCAGGGATCCCAAAGGGTTTTACAGATGCAGAGATTTAGTACTGACATGCACATGTCAGAGGGAAAATTAACAGACTGACTGCACCATGATTGCACAGAACTTTGGCAATGCAGAAATATGACTACAGATGGGCTTCACTACTACATTGCCTGAAAGACCATACAGCAATACTGCGTAGCAGCTCAGGTCAGGAAGTGTGGGATACATTACTCAGCTGAAAATATAGGTGAGTTAACACTAGACTGTACGAGAACAATGGTAAATTGCTTTAAAAAGAGAAGCAGCAGCTGAGCTCTATAATTAGCATTTGTGGTGAAGACTTAGATTGTATTGCTGAAATGTGAAATTCCAGCACTACACTGATTCCAAGAAAGAGGGTATGAGGTTGGTTGAGGGCTGATTTAGGATAAATAACCACTTCCTACAGTGCTGTCTATGCTCATTATTTATCCAGCTGGGCCTTGTTTAGTTTATGAAATGAAAATTGATCACAGCAGAGTGTTGGAGCATATTAGAGTAAAAGAGGAGGCTTAGGATAGACTGTCTTTTGGTATACTAAAAATGTCTGCAATTTATAGAATTATTCATAGGAGAAGTTGTACTTAAAGTTTAGCAACAGCAGTATGGAAGAAGGTTGGTGTATGGATTTTGTTCCCCTTCCTTATATGTGAAATCTCTTTGACCCTTGTGCCCATCTCACACACAGAGAGGGAAAGGAACATAGAGCCAATGTTCTTTCATTTTAGAAAGACTAGTTGGAACTGTTTTCTGTTCAGTTATGTTTGCTAATTCTAACATTTCAGCACCTTTCCTTGAAAACCAGGATTTTCAGAATGGGTGTTTTTCAAATGCTTTATGTTGTTCCTTTTCCTTCCTCTGACTTTACTGTTGTAGTTTGGCTTGCTGCTGTGCAGGAGGAGGAGATGAGGAAAGGAGGAGGTGGTAACCCTCTTTGCTCTGCTTACTGCCCATTCTCCCCCTTTCCACTGGCTCAGAATAAATTCTGTACTGTTTACAAAGATGTCAGAGAAAAAGAGGGGTGGGGAGGGAGGAAGAGGAGAGGAGAACAAAGTGAGAATGGGAGGAAACCTGTGCCCTCTGGGGTCATTGTGAGGTAAACATGCATCCATTCACCCATCTGAGAATCACTGTAATGTAAATTAGACCATTTTAGTGCATAATGAGGATTTACTCTCCTACAACTGGAAGTTAGCTAATAAAGTCTTAATTTCATTTCTCTGTGACCTAAGAATTTTTAAAAAATAAAGTTAAATGATGAATTGACTCATCAAACTAGTCCCTTAGAGACTGTATTTACCAGGTGAATCAGGGGAGCTGACTGATGTGATCCTGATCTTCCATGAAGGTACCGGTGAGGCCTTATCAAGTACTCCCTATTGGCATGCGTAGTCCTGAAGAAACCTACAGGGGATTGTACTAGCTGGCAGTGTATGCACAGTACTGAAAATTCATGTGGAATTAGGGTTTGTGTCTTTATACCAGAAACCTCAAAGTAGTTTCCTTTGTTATGATTCTTTTTCTTAGCAGATCTCCTGTCTGTTAGCTTTGATCATCTGTGGGGTCTGGAGTATTCCAGACTTCTGTGCCAACGGTGTTTCTATAGATAGTAGTGTCTGAAATTGAAGGGAGGCTGTATAGAGCTCTGTGCAGACCTAACTCAGCAGAGTTTGATGTGTGTTGGACACAAACGGAGGTCTGCCGTGCCCGTACATACAGAGGCAACTGGAAACCACTAGGCTAAACCCATCCAAAGGTAGTAGTGAATTCCTGCTCCCTGTCTTAAATGTTCCGGAGGGGGCAAGCAATCCTTATGTGCTATTTCCAAAAAGACATGTCACAGCAGTTTGATGCTGACTTATTGCTATTTGAATTTATCTGGTTTGAGTTTCCTTTTTCTCTGAAAGGACTTTTTTCCAAATATTTTTAAACTTCCTTCCTGATGTTTGTCTTTTTTCCAGATTCCAAAATTAGATCAAGTCACATTTCCTCATGGAACTACTGCTGCAAGGAGGCATTGAGCTTTTGCAGCCCCTAGTCTGAAGGTGCCTGCTCCAGTGGATGACCTGCGCTGTCATACACGCTATCCAAAACCAATTGGACAATGGCAAACTTTAAAAGTTAATGCATGTCCTGATTACTGTCCCATCCCCCTCAGCTTGTGCTTTCTGACTCTTGCTTGATGTCGCTGAGTCCTATTTGTTGAAGGTACTACTTAATCCATGACTTGCCTGCTGCATTCTCATTTGAACTGTTAACTGTTAAAGCAAAAAAGTTATTTTAAGAATGGGCTTGTCAAAGAGAGTGTATCTCCTCCTTTCAAAGACCTCTAAGGATTAATATTTGATTAAAATGTGACTGCAGCATTAAAATGGGTGCCCTGTGTCTTTTTGTAAATGAATGACTAGCAAACTTGTGGACTGTCTAGTTCTTAATTGGCAAATTATTCAGTGAATGCTTCAGGGGGAATTGCAGGGGAGGGTGAGGAGTTAGTTGATTTTTAGATAAAGTCATTACTACTTTTATTCCTAGAGATAGTCTGAAGATGACTAAATCCCTGGATGCATCCACAGATTCAGTTTGAATTTCCGCTCTGGAAATGAGGAAGGGGACATGCTCTATAACATGGGATAAACCACTGGGTCCTAACTCGGGCAGCCCCACATCAAAACCAGGAGGTTATGTTTGTGGTCACCTTAACAGCAGCTGTACATATGACCCGTGCAGCTGCTGCACCATTGTTTTTGTCTGTTTCTGTTTGCCTGCTGCTTTCTTTATGAACTCCAGTGAATGGCTGCTGATAAAATCTGCTCTCAAAAGGGCTTGGAGACCAAATGCCTGTCCATTTTTATACTCTGATGGATCAGAAGGACAGCCACATCTTCACACATGATTATATGCTCTACAGAAGACTCTAGTACAGAGAGGGAAAATAATGGGTAGACTTCCTGTACAGTTACCTAAATACACTAGTGGAACTCTTAACACTGTATCAGTCTACTCAAAAATACCATGGAATGGGGTATCAGGACAAGGAAAGAAGCATAGCTTGAATCTGTTTAATTTGAATTTTGAGTTTGAAAGTCTTGATAGCACTTTGTAAAGAGAAGAGACTGTCTCTTTTGATGTGTATGAGTTTGATGTTGCTATCTTTGCTTCTGTAAGTCATGTAATCCAATGTAACAGCTCATGAGAACTAGGATAAGACACAAAGGGCTCCAGAAACAGTCTCTCTGAGTATGTCTCTTGCTGGGTCAGTGTGGGGCTTCTGCAAAGGTCTTTGACTAATTTTCTTTTCTTGATAGTTGGCTGCTGACTTCTTAGTAGAAACAGAACAGCAGAAAGTATTTTAAAATGAAAGAACAAAGCCTGAAGGGCTACTGTTATTTCCAAAGTACTCTCTTTCAAACCTGAAAACTTGGTAGAAGTGATATATGTGGGCAACCTTTAGTACCTAGATTCTCCCTGCCCTGTGAACAGGCCAAGGAGTAGTGGTGCCAGCTGGAGTCAGAGATCTTTTTTTACATGCTCCATGATCTGGAAGACAGACAATTGGGAATGGTTGATTAATCTGGGTATTCATCTTTGTACAGTTGGAGACAATGAGACATTGCATGCAAATTCTAGGTGGATGGGAGTCAACTGTTGTTTTAGCTTTTCTTTCAGTGGAAAAGGGGCCATTATTTTTAATGAGAAGAAAGATTATACAAATAGATCTTGAATCACCTTTATATTACATTTTTCTTTTCTGGCTGATGTTAATTAAATTGGTTCAGTGAGATACTCTGAAATGCAGTATGGAGTGGAATATATGCAGTATGGAGTGGAATATATGCAGTATGTATATATGTGTGCATCTTCTTCATTTCCATTGAAAGACTGCTAAAATGTTACATATAAGATGTAAAAACAACTTATTGTAACTTTGGAAAGCAAAACCAAGTGCTCTGTTGCTTTTTTAGAGTTTTATAATGTGCTTTGGTTACTTCTGTAAATGTCCAACTGGTCTTGTGCAGAAAAATGTGGCTATTTTCTCATGTTACAAAGAGGCAAATATTGTCTCAAGATTTGCCTTGCCCCTCTCTGGCTATTCTTTCTTGGCTCTGCAGCAGTTTCTTAAAGACACAAATCTGTTCACTGATCCCTGTTCACAGTAGGGTGCCCTCCCCAGTCTTTGCAGACCTGGCCAAGAAGATGAGATGTTGGGCACAGGGAGTAGGAGCCAACGGCTGGCAGGGCATAGACCATTGTAGCGCTGAATGCTTTGTATTTTGGAACCAGAGCCAAGAGCCATGGGCTGCATGGGGACATGTGAAGTGGTTGGATGTAATCTGGATTTGCACTGCTTCCTCCGAAAGGGAATTCCAAGAGAAGAGATTTGTAGACAGAGTAACATCATATGTTGCCACTCAGTATCATCAGTGTCTGTCACGAAATTTTAAAGCTGGGAATACAGGTAATTAGATGCTGATGAAGAATAGACTGAAGGAGAGAGGGAAGAGGGTATAAGAGGGTTGCAAGAGGATGGTATTGGATAGCTACATTCATTACTGACTTGGAAGTCCTTGAAGATCACATTTTGTAGAGTTGTATATAAATGAAAGCTTAGCATTTGAGATCTTTGTTGAAGTAGGCCTTACTATATTATGGGAGAAAGAACATTTCCAAAAATGTTTTGTTACAACTTTTATTTATAGTTTCAAGGTTAAAAAAAGGTGCAACTGCGATGACTTCTGTAGATAACATAAAAGTCTCAGTGGGTTCATTCTAGGTACATTCCTCTCTTAGAACTCCCTGATTTTAGCTAGTAGCTTTGGTTTTACTAATATTGGTGATTTCTGTCACCTCTTAAGAGGACACTGAAGAGCCAGGAATGGGTTTTCCAGCGATCTGCAAGATATATTTTGAAACATCACAGAAATGTTTTGTATCTGGGCTGACCATACTGTTGGGTAGCAATGTCCCAAACACAATGGACTGGCTGTCATCATCTTTGTAGGGCTGTTCTTCCTGGAAATTTCTAGGGTTGGTCATATGGCCTGGTAATGAGATGTATGCAATAGTACCTCATTCTCTTTAACTTTAGCAATTTAAACTCAATATCAGCTATATGTATCATGTACCTTTGTAATTTAAATTGTAATGGTGTGCAACAACAGCAATAGCTCAGTGAAAATGTATTTAGAAAAAAATGCACATGGTAGATTAAATTATTGGCCTAACCAAAATGTTTAGACTCCAGGTATGTTGTGTTGAATTTGGACAAAATGGAGGCCTGGGAGGAATATATAGTCCCTGTAATGCTGCTGGACAAGAAATTTTTTTGGTCGTAATGGAATTGTAATTAAAATTCCTATTGGTCTTTCACTGATGGTCCTGGCCATTGTCTGTGCAGAACACTTCTGAAATGTAGTTTATCATAACAGAGTTTCTCCAGCTTTCCCCCAGCTTACTCACAATGGGAAACGGTTTTCCAGATAGCAAGGAGAGCCTTGTCAATCCCTAGTTACCCTTGCACCCAAGCTTCTGATTTTGTGCCAGCTTACTTGCTTACCCTTAGCCATATTCATCTCCCAGGGAGACAGTGCTGGCTTGCCAGACTGGAGTTGTCCTGAACAGCCAGCATAATGGTTCAAATTAGGGCTGCTGTTTTCAGAAGCTGCCTATGACATTAAAGGAAACAGAACTGGCCCAGTGCTTACCACTTGGGAAAAGCCACCTCTTTGGAAAAAGCATTTTAACTCTGAATAAAACATTGGGTTGGCTTTTAGCTCATGAATAGCACTTTATTCCACTTCAATAAATATCAGTACTAACAAGTAACCACATCATGTCGTGACCTTACGTAAGTGCATGGCAATGTTCCAAGTTAATTTTGGCTGTTATTTCCACAAATGCGTAGGACAGGTTTTTGTAGGTATTTGATTCCTAGTTAGGCAGTGCTTTTGCAGATGGGGGCTGTAAAACAACCTGGCAATTATCTAGGCTCCGTGGACTAGTTCTGGCTTCAGACACTTACAGTATCTCAGGTACTTCCTTCTCAGACTTCTCCTGAAAAGTTTGCTTCTTCAAGGAGCACGTGACAGTTGAGTGTTGACAGACAACTGAAAAACTAGAATTTTATGGAAAGGTTTGGAAAGCAACATTGCTTTATTAACAGGGAAAGTTCAAGCAATTAAAAGTCACTGGGAGACAAATGCCCTCTCATCCTACTTGTGCTCTCCAGAGTCCACAAGGAAGTGATGTCTACTGGTGTGCAACCAGGGAAACAAGTTCTTTCTTGCCTCACTGGGCCCCCAATTCAGGCAGTCTGCTTTCTGCTTGGACAACTGAATGAAGCTTCTACTGCTACTGTAAGATCCCTCTTGGTCCAGTCCCAACTGGCAGTTACATGCCCTTGTCATGTGCTTTCATTGCAAAGGTGAACTTTTCCATCATGGTTCCCCTTTTTAAGATTGTGTTTGAATAGAAGTTCATCTTCATTTTATAACCCTCTTATTGGAGTTGGAGGCTTGATAAAGATAAGAGTTCATAACCTCACATGGACGCCCCAAGTTGTCATATGCTTCTTGTGGGATTGTTAAGAGGGCCAGTGCCTAGGTAACTGTGTCTCTGAATGCTTAAATAACTCTAAATTCCGTCCCTGGGGTCACAGAATATCAGTGCTGCGTAGTTTCTGAAATGCCTCAGTCATTGCTATAAATGGAGTGTGGATGCTTAAGTCATTCTGGTGCTTTGGGAAATTTTGTACCCTCAGCTTGTTTGCCAATTAAATAATGAAGGTTATTTTGTTGCAGATGCTTTGTGTAGGCTATCACTCACAATATTAACATTAGGAAGTGTAGACTCCTGCCAGATTTCTCTTGACATTTTTTATTTGGTGAAGAGAAAAGCATATTGAGGTTCGTCATTTAGTGTTTCATGGAAGGCCCTCTCTCTCTCAGTGCTCTGTTTCTATACAGCAATCAAATCCCACATACTGTACTATAGTCTGCCAGGAAATCTGCTAACCTTTCATATAATATGTAATAGGTTTTATAGCCAGTCCTGCAGAGCCATTTTCCATACAGGAGGATTTTCAGCTATTTTTTTCTGCTGCCTTGGTAAGATTTACAATGGTTCTTCCTACAGTGCCAGATGTTGTACATAAACCAGGAAATTATGTACTGTTTTCTTGCTTATTGAGCAGAGAGAAGAATCTACTTTTAAAACCTAGCTGTGAGAGATTGCTAGAAATGCCGAGTTTAAAGAGACAGATCAAGTATGGGAGGTGAGAAGGCAAGACAAAACTTGCCTGAATGTGACGATGAATGTTAAATCTCAACTGAAACACAGTTGATGTACTGACATTAAAGGGAATATACTGAATATATAATCATTGTGGATATATGCATGGGGTTTTGTATTGTAAGATAATCAAATGAGTAGTTCTTTGTACATACATTTACTGACACTGATGGGAATCTCAGGAGAGCTCTAATGATCTATATTGAAAGAGATATCAGCCCATTTATGTACTGTAGTGTTTGTCTGTCTATTCCTGAAGGAATGCAATGTCAGAATAATATTATTTTGGTTAGCAATTCTATGGGATGCTTAATCTACATATCTTGAAGTGTTTTACAAATATGAAGCACTTAATTCAGTAGCATTCCACTGGGCTGTGTTCACATAGATGGTGATGCACTGATTATAGAGTTCAAGTTAAAATGTCCCTCACGAATAACCCTGGTGCCCAACTGGTCATGCCTTGCCTGCAGGTTCTTTCTATTTGGCCGATGGCTTTTTTCTGTCAGGTACCAGGGAGCAGCTGTTTGGGCCTAACAGCCCAGTGCCTCCTGCTGCCCATTAGGCTGTTTCAGTGTCTGCAAACTGAACTCTGTCACCTGTCTGCACAGGAAGAGATTATGGCCTGGGCTGCATGACAAGGGGCCACCACACCACCACAAAACTGGCCTCTGGGTGCTGTAGCTGCAGAGGTTTGACCATTCTGCTGCAAGGCATGAGAACCATAAAGGAACACATCAAACACAGTATTAATTCTCATTAGTAAGCACTGCCTAACATGTGACACTGAGAATTATAGTTCTAAGAGGATACATCTTTTATCTTTCAGAAGCTTCTAAAACATACTGATAAATTCAGAGATGATTTGGGTCAGGCTCTTTGTAGCATTTTCTACTAGACAGAGCCACTTTAGGAGTTGTTTATATGCATGTGTGTTACTATTCTTTGTACTGTGTAGGGTGATGGTGAGAGATCCAGATAAAATGTAGCTCTGTGCAAGTTAGAGAAAAGGCAATCAAGTTCTCTACTGGGACTGCTGCTCCAACAAAGAAAGTGTCAGTTGAGTCCAGAGTCTTGTCACTTTTACCTTTCATCTTCTGGTAGCTTGAAACAGCTTTTCTGGCCACCATCATGTCCTGCTGCTACTAGTATACACTCTGGAAACCTCTCCTGAATTACATCTCTGTTGGTCTAATTAACCTGATAGATAAGCATTATTTGAATTTTATGTCTGTTGGAAAAAAGTCACACTGGCATGAATTCGAAGTAACACATTGGTGCATCAGACCCTTAGTTTCTGTCTTGAGGCAGAGCAAATCAGCAGGCCTGTGCTGGCAGTGTTGGTCTCGCTTGGCATCTTACTTAATTTTACATCTGCTCTTTTCTGCTCACTTCTTTATTAAAATGACACCTTTGGACACTTGTAGCAATTTTCCTTTTTAAGGGGCCAGATTTGATCCATGCTATTGTTGACAAATTATTCCCTATTAAGTACTTGGGCACTAGCACGTTTTTCTCTTGTTTGGATTTTCTCACTTGTTTCTGTTTGCAAGAAGGATTAGCTCTAGCTGAAGCTAGCACTACTGACACTTGCTGGGCAGTGCAGTCATTCAGTAGGTCTGCAGGCCTGTTTACACTGGTCTTTCTAACCATGTCAGATTTGTAATACCTGTCAAGTTTGCTAAACTTAGGTGATACTGGTGATATGAAAACTTAGTGATTTTGCCATAAGAAAACACCACCAGGTATTTTTCAAGACAGTGACAAGAGTATGTCATACCTATATCACAGAGCTTTTGTTTACTGCTTTTGGAACCTACTGTGATTTCCTAAAGTTTGGAGGTGAAAGCAATTTCTGAAATTGCTACATAATTCTTCTGTAGCATGAAGGCTGTGGTGGAGGCCTGTTAAGTCTGATGCTCATCCGTCTTCCCTATTGGTACGGCAATGCAACAGAGCCTGGGAATAGAAGAGGGCCAGGACACAGCTGGAATGTAGGCTGTCTGCATGTGGCCCTTCTCAAGGATGAAATTTCCCACTGCAGAAACGGACAGGAAATTTGAAGGCTACAGGGTAGTCAGACTTCACATTTCCCAGTTTGAACAGGTTTTGTTCAGGTATCAGTTATAGTGAGTGAGTGGCATCCGTGGGAATATGGCAGAGATCTCCTGAGATCTAGTCTTCAGTACTAGTTAGTGGACAATATGCCTTCCTATCGGAAGACGGATGATCATTAGTGCTATGGGAACAGATCAGTGTATACAGATCAGTTTTGCTGAAGCCAGTGAAACTGTTAATTTATGTCAGCTGAGGATCCATTCCAACACAGGTGTATATAATGGACGTTAATTCCACAGGAGTTATGCAAATAATAATCTTAAGTGGCTATCTTATCTAAAAGACATCAAGATTTCACAGAAATCTGAAGTTTATAAAACTGAAGAGACAGTATAATGCTAAAATTTTGTTCTATGATGCTCCCTAAACAAGCAGCTAGCAGTATGTAGAAGAATACTTGTAAATTGAAAACTAGCCAGTTAAATATGTTAGACATATGTGTACAGCTTCCTTGTTCTATAACACTGAATTCCCCTCAGTACTATCAAAGGAAGACAGATCAGATAAACAGCAGTTACCATGTGGAAAAAAAAAAAAGTATGCAAAACATATTTTTGCCTTATTTCCAATGTGTTTGATTTTTATTACAATATGGTTTGCAAAACTTGTCTCTAATATGGGTTTAGAGTTAAAAGTTAACAGAAGAATTATGTGAAGAGGATTTAGATGTGAAGGCAGCTTTTTCTCTCTGTTAATGAAACCTCTCTTAAAGGCTGTTCTATAATTACACTTGTGGCTTGGTGGATAATGCCTTGTTCTCATATCCAAGTCATTTGATTCCTCTGGTGCCTCATAACACTCAAGAAGCATGGACTCTTGCAGTGTGACTCATGCTGTAGCTTATTTCACTGCATATTCTATATAAAGACTTTCTTTGAACGGTGAGTGGATACACAGTATCAAAGTGACAACAACAAGCTTTGTCTGTCTTGCTTCATGACAGAGAAAGAGCCCTACAAAAATAGACTGAAGTGTAGGTCGTTGCAAATTAGGTAGCCCTTCAGTTAAGAACTGTTCTAACTCTAGTATTACCAGTGACCTCGTCTTGTCTTCTAGAGAGACTGAAAGTCTCGTCTCAGTATAGCAGTACGCTTGCTTCAAGAATTAATCATTCTTCTTGCCGTCAGAAAAAGGGTGAAGTATAGCAGATTACTCCTCAATAAAACCCGCCTGTCTTCTGTCAGAAGGGCATAAGAATGCCCACGTATATTTTTCACCACTGCAACAGCAGGCGATAGCAATGCATTCCAAGCCAGAGCTGCCTGTTTCAGATGCTTAGCACCTTCAATACTGCTGTCCACAAGAACCTGAAAAATTGCAACTTTAGGACATCAGTGCATGGTCATAATGAAAACACTTGGAAGAATTGCTAATAATAAGAATTGAAGTTGCAAAATAAGTTTGGGATATAAATATAATCACAGCCAATGAAAATGATTGAAAAGTTTTTCTGTGAGTGGAAGGACTGAGAAAGCTTATTTCTGTTTCCTTTCCATTTTTGCTCTTTCCTGCCACCAGTACTTACCATAACTTCCGTGATGTATCTACTTGATGGTAGACAATGTATGTGACGTTTGGAGTTATATCTGGAAGGATTAGCCAGCCAGTGCGTGTGTGTACAGACTGGTTAGCTGGCTGCTACCCAGTGAAGTGGGTGACAAAGAGTACTGCCCTCTTTTCCCTTAGTAGTGACACTATATTTGGGACCCGTCTCCTATCACTGATTTTTATTTAGCTTCTAGGACCTTATTTGAGCCCTATCTCAAATTTGGTTAAAATTTTTCCACTGGAATCAGAAAGTTACTGGGAAGGAGGGAGAAAAGGGAGCAATTTCCTGCCAGGCAAAGTGGTTACATTTCATTAGGAAAGCAGACAAGCAGAACAGAATCTTTGTACCCACAGTTGAGTACAGGAGATCTGGCACATTGTGACCACAATTATAACAAAAACAACAATTAAAGTTTGTTTGGGTATGCTTTTAATGAGAAGGTTGGGAAAATTATCAGGGACTGTTCAGTGTAAGAGAAATGGACAGAAAGATGAGTCAACAAGATGCTCTCTCCTCTCAGCTGCCACTGCACAGCCAGAGCCAGATTTATTTACTGCGTCCTCCTAGCAAGGCCTTTTAAAAAGAATTTTGTAACATCCCTGTTGAGTCTCTTTGAATTTTCAGAATGTACTTGTGTAATATAAGTCTTAAGCAATCCATTAATCTTCATTTGATAATCTACAGAAATGATTTAAAATCATAGTGCAGTAATATTGTGCAGTTATTTTTCCTCCTCTACTGAAAACCAATTTATTTTGCTCTCCATGTAAAACCAGCATGTTTATCTAGTACTGCTGTTTGCTTTGTGTAAATATTATCCCTTGTAATACATTGTTTCCAATGGGTTTGGAACAAGAACAGCCAAGGTTCATGAGAAGCAGGTTGTGGGGCCTCCCCAGCACAGCCTGATGTATTTATTTTAATACAGTTTTGTCATCCTTTAAACAAACAAATAAAACATGGTTCCATGAAGAAGGAGCAGGAAATACAAAGTTATCTAAGAAGTGAACAATTGAAAGCAATGGACTAGAAAGATGTTTTACTTTCAAAATTAATTATTTACTGTACGTTGTGGCTGTATTAAACCTATCCATCTAGTATGGTAGGTTGAGATTTCAGTATGCTAATGAAATTATTTTTAGCCATGTGCAAGGGGGTACCCAGAAGAAATGGCTGTTTGCCCAGGTGGAATGGAAACATGAAAGTTCAGAAAATTGATTCGGTTCCTAGTGAGCTTGCTGTCAAATAGATAACTTTTAAAACCAAGTATAAGTTTTAGAATATACTTTTAAAAGCCAGGTCTTTCAGAGTGGCAAACTAAGTGCCACGAATGTTTCACTGGGAGCATATTTTAGACAGTTTGACAGAAGTTGTCTCTGCCCTAAGAGCCCAGCACTTGGGCATTTGTGCTGACAGATTTTGGATGCTTGGGCTTGGCAAATTGTTTCTGGAGGATTCTTAGTGCAGGAATCAGCTTTTCTCATTGCTTCTCAGATACGGAATTTCCTTGCCAAATTGCCTCACAGAACTGCTGTGTTGTTACATATGTAGTATATGGCCAAGTTTAATGGTCTGTTAGTGAGTCTTCAGCAAACTCCTTTCTCTTTCTCTTACAGTTGGTTGTTCACAGTCTTCCATCATCATCATTTGTGTAGTCCTTCCATATAAACTTAATAGTAATAGCTGTGTCCCTTTAAATCTGGTTATGTCTAGTTAAAACTCAGTTTGAGACAACCTTGGCTCAGTTTCTTTATTAGGTAGGTGCATTCATTTTTGGTGGTATAGTTTTAGCACAAGAATGCAACCAACATTGTTCTTTCAGAGGAGAGAGGGTTTCCTAAGACATTCTCATTTCAGCCTTTGGAGGTCTGTCCTACGATGGATGCCAAAGTTGTGAAATGTTTGTTCTCAGTTACATCTTGCTCCAATATAATCTTGCTTTATTTGAACAAAAATCCCTGGTGGAACATCCACTTCTTGTATTTAGTTAATTTGTGCCATTTTGCACCTTTTGTGCTGTGTCACTTGCCTGTTTGCATCCTGCCTCTTAAGTGCACTGTGGACCCTTCTGGATGGGAGGAGGGAGAGGCAGAATCTGACCTTTAATTTTGTGTGTAGAACTTAGCAAAGCTGGACCCCAGTCAAGCTGATTTCAGGACTCTGTGGGAGAGAGAAGGGGACTGATACAAGGTTATACTCTTCTCCTTCCACCCTTCTTTCTTTTTCTGGAAAGATTATTATTCAGTTTAGTTCAGTACTTTACCCTTCATTATCTTGTGAGTTGTCTCCATTTTTTTCATATTCCTCTTGTTTCATTTTTCGCTTTTGGTCATGTGTAGGTTCAGCCTTAACATCTCTTTACTATTTTTTCCACTTTAGAAAATCTACAGTGCATCTTCATTACTGTGCCCAGCTGTAGATCTCAAATGCTGTTTTAATCTCAATGATAGATAACATGACAGATCACAGTGAGAATGAAGGCTGATAATGAGGAATGACAATCAGGGTGACCATTTTTTTGTGATTATATATTGAACTGTGAAAGAAACTCCCATTCAAAAAATGAAATAAATAGAAAAGCAAGGCTTTTTAATACAATATTCCTGCCCAAACTGAAGTGTCAGCCCAGTCAAACTAGGTACATACTTGATGTTCAGCTCAATTGGAAAAAAAACGCAATTTGACTAATTTTTAAATGGTAATCAAAAGGATTATTTTTACACAGCTGAATTAATCTCAGAGAATGTTCTGTAGTTTATTTAAACAAGTCACTCCTAAAATCTCAGAGGACTTTTGATTTTTCAGGTAGTTTGGGTTCTGCTTGGCTTATACTATTTTAATCCTTTAAAACTCACATTTTCTATCCTATTTTCTTCTAATTTTGCTTATAATTGACATCCTGATGCCACAAGATAAAAAATAACAAATGTAGACAATGCTTCACTATGGAAAATAGAGATTAAGCTTGTGATTGGAAAATTGGCAGAGGCTTGATGTTGCATTATGTGCTATTCATCCCGATCTGCAGAATCTTTAAGCCTAAACTGTCTCAACAACAGCCAGATTTAAGGAGCCTAGCTTCTGCCTATTGTGAAATTGCTTATCTGTTTCTAAGACATCAACAGGTAGAACTGCTTCTTTGGTGGCAGCAAGAGAGAGAAGGTTCATTCATTAGGCATATCTGTCAGCGAGTTCACATTGTCTCTTTTTTTTTCTTTTTTTCTTATAGTATGCCCTCTTCCCTGAAGTCTGTCCACTCCTTGTGGTATCTCATCTGTTCAGTAGACTGAAGGAGTCTGTTTAGGCTATGTATTGCACTCCCCTCCTACCCTTCACCCATTGCTCCCTAAAACATTTTTACTTCCTTCCTTTTTATTTCTTGTTAACGTTTCTTTCTTTTCTAACATTTAATTTCCAGTGGGACTTTCTTCCTTCTTTCCCATCCCTGTGTGCCTCCATTCCTCGCTGTCCCCTCTCATGATGAGGTTTGAAAATGTTTTTAGGGCTGAAGTGAAATGAATAATGTTACTTTACTTTTTGCCTGAAGAAAGGATCATGTGAGAAATAGCCACAGCAAGAGTCTGGGTTAGAATCACAGAACAGCATTTGGTAAGTGGGCTTTTTTAGTCTTGGTGAGGGACTGGCAGCTAAATAAAATGTTTTTGGTTTGAGGAGGTCACTTGCACTGACTCCAGTTAGAAGAAAAAAACCTTGAAAACTGCCCCAACCAAGTAAGGTTGCATTGCAGATTGTTAATGTAGTTCACCTAATCCCTATGTGATGGCACAGCTGAATCACCATTATTAATGTTGCTTGCATTCCAGTTTGATAAAAGTCAGTCATTCCATCCAATACGTTTTGGTACCTTCAGATAAGGTGCTGTTGTACAAGTCCATCAGGAGAGACTGTGTTTCACAGGCCTTTATAGGGAGCTTCAAACATGAGGGCCATGAGATGTTGGACTGTGCATGTGGATGTAAAGCAGTATAACTAAACACTGTGTTACGAAATAGCTGAAATATTACTGTGAGTAATTCTCCAGTGGGGAAGTACCACAAGCAGCATTTATTACACTACACTGTGTATGAAAAGGACTCCGGATTTGAGCAGCTGGACCCATGAGAGATTTTTGCTGGCAAGGTAATTCCAGTGGTGCCATTGTACTGACTGCTGGCTGAGTTTGAGGCCCAGGTATTTTGGGGTCCTGTTAAGTGATATCAATACGATTTTGAGTGATTTTCTGTGTTGGAATACACTCTTTTCCACGCACTAGAAGGCGTGGACTCTTATACTTCCTGACTTAAAATTATTTAGTTTGTCTTTAGGTTTTCCCCTCTTATTTTGTATTGTACTTGTTTTTTTGATTTCACAGCAGTGTTACAGAGTTACACTTATGAAATATCTTCATTATTGTTAGGCACAATTGAGTAGAAACAATCACTTTGAGGAATAATCCATGAAAAGGAAGCCTTTAATATTAGAAGAGTATTGGAAGTTGATATGTGCTTGCTTCTGTGGGAAGCCAAAGCATGGCATTAGACTGACCCCACTGAACTTATTAAGAGGTTTATATCGATTGTAGAGGAATTAATATTTAACCCAGAGTTCCAGATGAAAACAAGTTTCTAGACCAACATAATTCTGTGCTTAGAGGTTGTAAATATGAAAAGCAGAGTTGCAGATCAGGTCACCATTTTGCTTTTTCTTTATTTGTTTCAGATCTCCTTGTAAAAAAATGTAAGGGGAGGGAAGAAAAGTTGTTTATAAACAATGGATAAAGCCACGGCTGCACACAGTGTCAACATAAAGCCAATGTGTCATTTAAGTTGCACTTAAAACCTATTTTTAGGATTTAAGTACTGCACAGAATTTGTGGTGACCTTACAGAATTTCACTACAGAGGAGCATGACTTCAACCCACCGTCAGAGCACAGCCTGCACTGGGCAGTTTGCAGCTTTTCTCTATCTCAGTGGTACATATCTAGTTCCACATACATTTCTTCATATGAAGCCTTTTTCATAACATTCATGCAAAGATGTGTTGGTCATGTGTTTCAGGCCTTCTGTATTTGCCAGGTGGCAATCTCAGGGTGGAACAACAATTTGGTTTAAAGGCTCTTGCTGACTTCTGACTTCTGTAGTACACACAATCCTTGCTTTTTGCTTGCTCTGCAGCATTAAGATATGTGATCAGGAACAAGACACGTATGTTATGGCAATTACAGAATTTACCATTCTGTCAAAGTGCTTTACAAATATAAATGTCTTCCTGGTGTGACCTTTTTTCTCAGCTGAAGCTGTGCTCCAGAAAAACACTAAAGATCAGTTCAGGGAGGCACACCGTATGGAAGAAGTAGTGTAGGAGGCAGCCCATAGCTGCCCAGTCAAGGAGCTGACCAAAGTCAGCCTCATCCTGTATTTGCGAGTCTCATATTACCTGCCTCTGATCTTCTTTGTACACAGTCTTCTTGCATAGCACACCCAGACTGACCTCACCTGAAAAGGCGCATCTTTGCTTCTCCTCTCATTAAAATAGCGTAGCTGAAAATAGGAGCTGTGACTGCCTGAGGGTAAAAGGAAATATTTTATGCCCAGAACTTTAGGAAATTGTTCTTGGAACAGGTTTCCCTTGTGCATGACCCATGAGATGATGCCAGACTTAGCTTGATCTAAGTGCTGTCAATGTACGTTTAAAGGTTGGCTGTAGTGGTAAGAAAAATTATGTTAAAAAGGTGCCTTTTTCTTAGTAATTCTGCTCTTTGTTTTCAAGACATATCTGCTGGCTTTGCTAATAAAGATGCAGGTTTACAATTGTCAGTGTCGCAGAACAGTTTGAAAAGGAGTGAGGTTCTGTTCTGCCACTTGCATAATTCAGAAAATTCCAGTGAAGGTGTGATTTGCTGCCTCTCTCCTACAAGTGATAATGAAAGGGGAAGAAAGGAGAGCACAACTTTATTTTCTGATCTTGTGTTGAGCTTGAAGCACTGCTGCTGCCAGTCATCATCATCTGATTTTAAAGTGAACAAATTCAACACAGATATCACTGTGAAAAAGTAAATATGGAATTATATAATGCTCTTTTTCAGCCACTGTTGAAAACTTGAACTTCAGCTAAAGGCAGTTAAATTGTTGTATTTTTTTCCTATAAATACATTGTCTATTCTATGGTTACACAAGTGTAGTAAAAGAAAACACATAAGTCAAATGGACTGTTTGTTCTTCTTCATATATTTCCTTTGTCCTCTTCTAAGTATATGCAATCTTTCCGATCCCTCCCAACAAAGTCCTGTCTCCACCCAACTGCATTTCCTGAGTGGATTCCTCTAGGAGACAGAATCGGAGGACTGCATGATGTCATTTCTATATTTAAATTAGATGGAGCAGAATAGGCTGTGTAATTTGTTTAATCACTGCTCATGCTCTAATTTCCTTGGATTTGATTTTTTGCCGTGCACTCTTATCTTCGGGTTTCTATCTGGTAGCCAAGTCTGCTATTTGGCATGATTTCAGGGAGCTGGGTGCATTTTCTTCGTTTTGACTAAAACTCAAGGGGATTCTGTGATCAAGCAAATTCTGCATACAGAGCTTTTCAAGCACGATAAATTGATTTAAGTGGGAATGTGACAGAAAAATATATGCCTCCAAAACAAAGGGATCAAATAAAATCTAAAGCATAGTTGATTAGAGCCATGCAGAAACATTCAGAAGATGGTAAATAGGTAAATAAATGGAAAATATGCAGATTCATCTGCTATTACATAAACTGTACTAATTCTGGGATCAGGATTCAGCAATTTCAGTATAGGCATTTCCTGTATTTATTTTATCTAAATATGACTGAATGGCACTTCACTTCTGCTATTTCAGGCCTTGTCTATCTCATTCTGATAACTTGATAGACTGATGTATACAAAACAGTCTCTGTTCAGTAGTCGTGTTAAGATCTTCACATGGTTTATTTTCTATTTTTCGAGAATACATAAAGATATGGTTTTGCTATTGTAGCATTATTTTTTCCTAATTTGTCTTTATCCTTTCCTTTGGAAATAAATCAATTCTGTTCTCTTACCTATACTGTGAGTGACAGTGAATATATATATATTCTGTGAATGACTAAGGCAAGTATTTAGTAATACGCAGGATACTTGGTGTTCTAGAGTGAAGCACCAGCTTCAAGCAATGATTTACTATCCAGTGTTAAACAGCCATGGGTCAGCTCCTTTTTGTGATATCCAGTTAAGTGGCATTGACCTGAAATGTATGGAAATTTTCTGACTAAGCTTGCTTAGAAGAAATATGCTTACTAATTTGTAAATGTACTGAGAAGGCAGTACCTGAAATCAAAATTATGCCAGAGTCTTCTGTGGGTCTCAGCACATATTGTCAGGCAATAGCAAGTGTGTTGTTTCGTTTCCCCTTTGTAACAAGATTTGGGTAAAAAACAACTATGAATATGATTATCAGGGGGTTTTTTGGTGAAATTCTGTAAGAACATTAGGCACATTTTATTGGAAAACACTAAGGGATAGCAGGCAGATGACCTCAGATTTTACCTGTCAGTCAGTTCAGTGAAGAGCAATCTTTAGAGCATCAGATCTAAAGGCAAAGATCTGGACTTCGAGAGAGCAATCTCTGCTTGGTTTGGGGGCCGGAAAGGGGGTCCAGAGATCTTCAGGGACTCTTTCACATCTTTCCTTATTGTTCTGGATAAGAAAGAAGAAGTAACAATGCACCATGGGAGTGACGCACCCTTGTGAGTAATGCTCACAGGGGAGGTGGTTCATTGCCAAAATGTTATGACTGGTACAGCCAACTTAGAGGAAGAACAGAGTTGTACTGAGAGCATCAGTGATCAATTATTTATTTTCAAAAGAAAATAGAGAAGCTGGCCCACATTGTCAAGCTACAGCATATATTCCCCAAGAAAAACCATTGCACGAGTGTGGATAGATATTACAGGAGGATTGCAGAAATCAGGTAATAGTCAAAATAACAGCATCTAATAAAATAGTTACACACGGTTTTGAAAAATGTGTGTGGAAAGGGCACCTTGGTGTTTTCCCTAGGATTTCTACAACTGAAATGAATTATGTTGTGTTACTCCCAAGTTTGCAAGTAATTCAGGCTCTGCCTTGTCACCATCTCTGCTGCCAGTGGTAGGCAGAACAGGAGGCAGCAGAAGTGCATCTAGTCAAAAGTGACACTGTGGATTGAGATTGTGAGTGGGGGAGAAAGAGAAGGAGAAAGAGAGAGACCATGTATTCAGCCAAGCACCTGTTGTGGTCTACAAAACCTTCTCCAATGTTACAAGACACTCACTTTCTAGTATCTGGCCACATGTAGGTTCACCTTAGCGTGGGGAAGTATCAGAAGCCTGACTTGACTCCTTAGTGGTACAAACCATTACTACCTCGGTCCTTACTACACAGCCCACTCTGCTGCACTTGGGGGAGTATCTGGTGTGGAACCTGTGTTCAAATCTTTATACCCAGGAGGTCTTCCCTTCATCAGTCCTGAGTCTTTCCCATTAGAGCGCTGGGGTTTTGCTGTGCAATGCACATGGACCACAAAGGCTCATCTATTTTCTTCACATCTACCTGGCTTGTTTTGGAGTGTTTATATTGTATAGATCTCTTTTTTGCTCCTTCTTTCCCATTAAACAGGTATTAGATCTTCAGTACTTGCAGCAGAAGAGAAGAGACTAACTACAAAGACATTTTATATACCTTAGGTATGCTAGAAATATCTGTAAGAAATTTAGAGATAGCTAGCATCAGAATTATAGTAATTGCCTTTCTAAACATTAGCATATAAAAATATACCAAATTAAGTTCACAGAGTAGAAGAAAATCTATTGCAGTCATGAAAACCTCTGAGACTAACTGCAGCTGACTGCAAATAAAGTCTAAATAAGAGCATGCGAAGGAACACACTGAAAAGTCTGACAGTCACGGAATCATAGAATCATTTAGGTTGGAAAAGACCTTCAAGATCATCAAGTCCAACCATCAACCATGCCCACTAAACCATGTCCTGAAGTGCCTTGTCTACACGCTTTTTGAATACCTCCAGGGATGGTGACTCAACCACTTCCCTGGGCAGCCTGTTCCAATACCTGACAACACTTTCAGTAAAGAATTTTTTCCTAATATCCAACCTAGACATCCCCTGCTGCAACTTGAGGCCATTTCCTTTCATCCTATTTCCAGCCACCTGACAGAAGAGACCAGCACCCACCTCACTACAACCTCCTTTCAGGTAGTTGTAGAGAGCGATAAGGTCTCCCCTCGGCCTCCCTTTCTCCAGACTAACAAACCCAGTTCCCTCAGCTGCTCCTCATAAGACTTGTGCTCCAGGCCCCTCACCAACTTGACTGCCCTTCTCTGGACACGCTCCAACACCTCAATGTCTTTCCTGTAGTGAGGGGCCCAAAACTGAACACAGTACTCAAGGTGTGGCCTCACCAGTGCTGAATGAGTGGCCTTAAAAACTGTTGGTATGAAAATTCACCCACAGCACCTCCCCAGTAAGGCAAGTGTGTGGTTCTCTTTCCTCCTTTTCTCTCATCCCCAGCTGTTCCTTGTCAGTACTCTTCTGTGCTTTAGGCTATAGCAGTGGCTGAAAAGGTCATGTTAATTTTCACCACTGCATGGATATGAGGTGGTCAGTAACTGGAAGAAAAAATACTGTCTTTATTACTCGTGCTGTCAGATTAGATGTAGGAAGTGTCTGATCTTTAAGCTGTTGCATGATAGAGTTTATAAATTGGTAGAAATCTGAAAACAGAGTGAATAGGTCACTAAGCGTAGTTTTAAAACCTGCTGTCATGTTGGATTTACAGAACTTGAAGACTTCTGGTAATAAACAAGCTTATAATGATTTGATAACTGTTGCTGTCTTTCATAAGGAAAATCTTTCCAGAGTTCATACCACCAGTGGAATACATTTTCAAAAACCTTTTGTAAATATTTAGTCTATTAATCTTCAGGATGATTTTAAATGCCACCTCCCAGTACAATTTATCTTACTGCATTTTCTTTTCATTTATAGACATTATGATAACAAGATAGGTCTCACAGTCAGTATTGTGTTTTCCTCATTATCTCAGCTTTCAGAGATCTCATGCCTGGAATCTTGATGCAGTTACTTACGACTTTCTTTGCATACTTAGGTTTCCCAGTAAACAGTGTTTCCCTGACTTCTTGACAACTAAGTGTCCCTTGACATTTAATTTAGCTGATGAGGTGATACAATTTTAGGTGTAAATTATACCTCCTATGTCAGCCCGCACCCCACCGAGGTATCTTCATGGGAGACTATGTGTAGGCAGTCATATCAGCCTTCCCTCCAGATACCCAGATACAGAAGGTAGTTTCATTTATGCAGAGGTCCTCTGGAGGAGTCTGAACAACTGAGCTTTCTGAGGGCATGTGCCTCTTCTGGTAATGCTGCCTGAACTCCTTCACAGGCAGCACTGCTCACTGGGCTTGCTGTATCAGACTCATAAGTAGAGTCATCCCGTGACAGGGTGGGACCTTCATGTGGAAGATGACAGTTGAAGTCCTTGGCAGTCTGTGCTTTTGTTCCTGGGGGACTTTGTCATCCTGAGTGTGAGGTGGGGCTGAATGGGGTTAGGTGCCTCCTTTGAAGTGTTATGTGCAACTCTGGCTTATTCTATGTGTAGATATTTTTGTTAAGCTAGGCCTCCGAATCTTTTGGAAATTATATGGTGTGTTCTGTGTTTCGTTTCATGAGAAGAATAATCAGGAAGAATATTAGAGAATTAACCAGAAGGGAAACTGCCATGCAGTGTATGGTGACTGTGGATGTGGTATAGGAAATAAAAGAGAAAATTACTGTCTTCCTACAATTCAAGTTCCTTATCAAGGTGGATTAAATGTGGACTAATAATGTATTATTTCTGGGAAAATGCTATTTTGGGAAAAACAGAACAAAGAAACGAATATAATCTGAATGGTGAGGAAGAACAAAAGAAAAAAACCTATAAAATTTTATTTTATCATATCCCAGATGAAACATTTCAATTTTCCATTTCTAAATCACTTTCAAGTCCAAATTCAGTAGAAGGTAGAACAAAACGTTTATCTACTCTTTGAATAAAATATTATTTCAACCCCTTGTGACATGCTTTCCTTTTTTTCATTTGGCCAACCAAAATGAGTTTTTCCCTTGTGTGATTTACTAGCTGAACTGAGAAAACAATTATTTCTCACATTCTTCCTTTAACTGAGTTCCAGGCATAGGACTGGATGCAGAGTATGGGAAAGTGAATGGTTGGGAAAGAAAACAGGAGAGTTTTATCCTCAAATGAAGCAGCATATATTTTGTGTGACTGACCAGGGATATAACATAGTTTTGCTCCTATGAGTTTTCAGCTGGATTATGGGTGAGATTTAAATAATATGCTACTAAGCTTTAGGATGTAATAGCTTGTCTAAAAATAGGATTGGATTATTAAGATTAATGTAATCTTTGTAGCTTTTGTTATTACTTAGAATGCAAGACATTCAGTCTTTAGTACTAGAATTGATGATATTTTCATATCCATTTCCAAGAAAAAGAAATGTTAAATGGGTAATTCAAGCATCTGTTAAAATCCAGCAGACAATATTTTAAAAGTCACTACATCCAAACAGCTCCATAGAACAAAGGATAAAACTTTTAAATTAAAATTGTACTATGAGGGAAATTTTCTGTCTCAATTATTATGTGTGCTTAGTTGAAACCTACATGAATTTCAGCTGGTTGGTTGTTCACATTCAGCTCACTGCACATCCTAAGGACTGCATGAAACATTTTATTTACACTGATCATCAGCATCCCTGTTGCACAAGCTTGTTTTCTGACAGTTCCAAAAGGGAATTATAGTTGTTTAACCTTAAGCATGACAGTAATATAGTATGATTGAAAACAAAAATGTGTCGCTTGTTCATTGAATGATTTGTATTTGATAAAAGGACATTTTTTTCCTTTGGTGTTATTTTTTAACTTCTGTGAATTTCTTAAGCCCTAGCAGAGCTTTGAACCTTATTGATCATGTCACCAGCATTCACTGAAGAAAAATACCAGTTACTGACGTCAGTTACAATTATGTAGTTTACAGTGGTACAGGGGACATTATTTTTACAGTTACAAAGTTTCATCTGATATTACAGTTTTTGTGCATGTGTATACATAACATGAGGTGCTGGGTTTGTGTGTTTCAGAACCTTGTAGTTTCTTAAAACCAAACTTAGTGTATTGGAATTAAATGTTTAGAGTTTTTGCACTAAATCCTGTATATTTAAAATCTGACACCAAGATTGTAGTGGTACGTGATTCTCATGAATCCTTAGTTAACAGCCTTGCCTCCATCCCTACAATAAAGTAGCTTTCTAGCTTGAGTTCAGCTTAGTAGTGTAATTTCAAACAAGCTTTAAAACAGCCTGTATGGGAAATCACACAAATAAGTACAATATAGATTTATTAGAACCCTCCAAGTCATGCTTTAGGGAAGATGAAAGAGGGAAATGTTTTAGCACAACTTCTGATAAAATAAAGGCAGTGTGCTCCAGTCAAGAAAGCAGGCCTTGTAGCATTAAGAGTAGACACGTCTGACTGCCTCAGATTGCTTTTGTGCATGTGAAGCACAAGGCAGCAGACACACAAATGTAAATACCACATCATCCATTGAATGGCTTTATACATCTATACCTGACTGAATGTGCCATCACTGTCTTTCAGAAATATCGACAGTATATGTCTGGACTTCTCACTCCTCCTTATGGTGTTATGGAAACTGGCTCCAACAATGACAGTAAGTATGAGAAAATAGACATCAGATATTAGAAAAAAGAGAAAAGAGAAGAAAGGGGAAGATGAAAGTCCTCTGGTTTGGGGTGTTAGAATTAAAATGTTAAATTCAATTCAATATTACGACTGTATTAATACTGCATATAGTAAGAAATACTTTGGAACTTGCCTAACTGTATTCAAGTGTACACGGAGCTGTACACAGATTTGCACCACGAGCCAGGCCTGGTGACTAAAGCATACTGTATGATGTCATGTAACATTTAACTGGTTATAGATGTTACATGAATTCCATGAAACGTTGCCATGAGTCCTGCTATTAGAATAAATATAACAAACTGGCTTATTGTTTTAGTTAGGGTGGGCTACACAACATGATTGGGAACTTAGGTTAGTGCTTGGGCAGACAGCCTGCAGTAAACATGCTGCTGTTAGTTACATAGCTAAGTTTGGGTATGTCTGCCTCATGAGAGCCTGTCTAACTGGGGGATAGTGCTGTAGACATGAATCCATTGGAACTCACTTCTGTAAATCAAGGGACTTCTATTTAGTTGCCAGATGATTATTCAGTTGCCACCCAGGACAATATCTGATAGCTAGCAACTGCATCTGCAAATTTTGTCCCATATGTTACGTGTTCAATGTGTTCTATTTGTGAAACAGTAGCATAGCATAGCATAGCATAGCGTAGCAATGCTAGTTATTGCAAACTCAGTGTCCAATTTGACTTCCAGGTACTAAACCACAGATAATGTTAAATAAAAAAATATAAATAATTTCTGTATATATACTTCAAATATCAAGTTGTGAGAAAGTACTATGTTTAGCAAGCTGTTTATAGTATTTACACAAGTTAGCTTTTTGTCTTTTTTGTGTTCACGAGAGAAAATTTTTGTCTGAATAAATCTGTTTTGCTCTTAAAAAAGTCATAGATTAATCTGTATGTTATCAAAGTATTGAACCCTCCAATTCCCCATTCTATTGATAAATATCTCCATTGTTACTTAAAGAATGTACAGTATGTATTTATTTTCTGTGTTCTTTTTTTAGGGATGCCAGATAAGGACAGTATGTCAAGCAGTGCTCTTTGCCAAGTTTCTAAAAATTGTAATAAGGTAAATCACACCTAGCTTTGCCTTTGTTTTTTTGATGGGGGAGGCGGGGAGGAATTTGGTAATGAAAAATGCAAAAGTACAGCATTAAATTGAAAAGAATCAGGTGCAAATACAAAGCATGTGGTTGATGCATGTGAGTACAGTATACAAATTATAAGGATGCTTTAGACATTGTGTCATATAACTGGAGAAAGCAACTGGTTCAGGATCAGCATTAGTGGAAAGTGTACTGCTGCCAAAATTTGTGTTACAATCTGGTTGTCCTGTCTTTTGTTGGAAAGGTGCTGAGGGTAAAGAAGAAAAGCAGCACTGTGACAAGACCAGTGCAAGCCAATGGATCATAAAATTTATAACTAAATCCTAAATTCAGGGTGAATTTTCTCTTGTGTTCAGAGAACAGCTTTATGTCCCAATTCCCCTTTTTGTAAAATAGTTCTGTGCCTTCAGTCTCACCAGATGAGGGCCCACATGAAAGAACTCATGAATTTTTCTATGCTGGGTTTAAAGTAATTGTAATAGTGGGAAGAAATATTATCAAGCATTGCTGTAAAGGTTAATAACTTAGAATTTTTTATGGCAGGAGTAGAAAAGTTACAGTAATAAACAGATGCTTGGATGCCTTGTTTCTGGACATAGGAGTTTAATTGGATGCATTTGTGTGATGTCTTTAAAAGGTTAAAGGTATTTTTGTTACACAAAAAACATCTCTTGACAGCAGATAAAGACAATGAATATTTTAGTGTGTTTCCTTAATGCGAAAATAACTACTTCCACCTCTCCCTGTCTGTCTGTCCTGCTTCCTCAAGGGTACTGACCTTTCTTAATTGTCACATTCAGCCTTTATTAAATGTATAAACGTAACAGTATGCAGTTCCTTTTTCTACAGTCTTATTCACTAAGGCTATACCACTTCCTGACACAGCCTTATCCTGTAGGAAAATAAACATTTTTCCATGCACTGAGTAATAATTCTTAGATACTTAGATAGCACCTTTCATTCTGTAAGTATTTTACAAACAGTTATGAGTTAAGTCACAGTGCTTCTCTAAGATGTTGGCGTTTCAATGCTACACTTGGAGTTAAGCCAGACCAGAAGTCTTGCCTGACCTCCCAATGAAAGCACCAGGCATAGAATCCAAACTAAAAGATGTTGTATTTTCTGAAGCAGATAGAGGTTACAAGGTAAAAATATCCATCTTTCCTATAAGGTGATATCCCCCCAGTAATGGGCAATGATACTCAACTAAGGGAAGTATACACTTTCAGGTACAAAGTATTTTAGAAACAGAGCAAAATTTATTGATTGATACTGCTGCCAATAGCTGGGCTTTTCTAGCCCAACAGGACTCTTCCCGCACCAAGTAACGTTCAGCTGGGTAGGAGATAGAACTTGGCTGGGGCAGGCTCAAACCGTTCAACGACTTTTACAGGAATAAGGTCCTTTGCAAACCATATTAACTTACTTTTCAAGACACACATATAAAGCAGCCATCCTTCTCCCTCCCACACTGTACACATTTCTGTGGAGAGAAGCTGAGAGAGTAAATATGTGACAGATACTTGTCACTTTGGTTAATCCTGGAGGAACTCAGACAGTCCCATGACAAATGTGGCAGAAGAACCTACACAGCACAGAAATAGTTCATGAATCCTAGTTCTGTGTTTTTGCCATGTGGCCATGGTTCTCTTTAGTTATATTAAGTGAAAGGTAAATGCAGCAGAAATAAACACCCAAGAACTTTGTTTACTGCATGCAAGATTCATTCCTGCAATTTTAAACTGTACAACTGTTAACAGTGCTTATACAACATGTCAATCTTCATGCCCTGCAGTCACTTTTGAGTGATCAGGGAGGTACTGGGATTGCAGGGCCAAATTCCCAGAATTGTTGCCAGCTATTCAAAATATGAAATAACAGGGTACCAGAAAACAGCCTTGTGTTTGTAGATTTTATATATTTTGTTTATTTTAGGGTGATACATGACTGTGAAACTGGCTACTGCATCAGGGAAGGGCATTCATCCAGGGAAAGGGAAGTGTTTGCAGGACATCTTTACACTACTTTATATCTTTAGATTGCCAGAATGATGCCTGTGGGACTGGCAGCAAATACAGCTCAGAGAGGCCCGCAGGCTACTCTGTAATGTCCAGAAAAAGAGTAAGTGAGGAACTTTATGAGATTCAGAGAAAGTTCCTCAAAATCTTTCATATGGTAAGAAAACATTACACTCTTAGACAGAAGGAGATAACATAATGTCTTCAGTAGTTCTGATCATAATGATGCATTTCTTTCGGGAGGGGATTGTTTTTTTTAATTTTACAGGGAAGTTTATAACTAAAAATAATTTGCTTCAAATATAATTTAACATATTCCACTCTTGAAATATGAAATGCATGTTTTTCTCTTTTAGCCCGTGCTGAATCTTTTACAAGCACTGTAATACATGATTTTCCATATTTGCTAATTATTTGAGTTCCATCTTCATAGCCTAATTTTTTTCTCCTGTCACATCTATTAGATGAGTAACATAAGATTTTTCTTCTAATATATGCCTTGAAATATTCCCACCATATGGGGTTGTTTGGTTTTCCTAGTTCATTAAAATCTATAAAAAAAATTCTATTTGGGGAAGGCAGCAAAGTGATTTTTTTTTTTTATCAAACACAAATTCATTTGCATTTAGGGTTACATTATTGCACATCATTTAATGCAATGTAGCAGTTAAATTGAGCATAAAATACTGAGACAGAGTACGCTACTGTCCCCAGTTATATTTTGGGAAATGGAAACAAAGTCAATTTAAAGCTGTCTTACGTAAGGGAAAATAACACAGCTTCAGTCTTTTTAACTTGTCAGTCTAATATCTGTACACCGGTCTCTCTAGCTCTAGTTTCTGAAAATTCTCATGGGGTAGAGTTGGATATAGCTGGATCTGTGAGATGAAAATAACCCTAAAGCCAAAATGACAAAATCAATAATAATTTCAAATACATTTTTGGGAAATATACAGAAGAGTACTTAGAACGCAGGGGAGGTCGTGTTCCAGCATGTGGACAGAATAGGTAGTGGTTCTGTTTCCATATATTACCAGCAGGGCTGGCAGCAGGGTTACATGGTGGTTCCCACTACAAGATCTGTTCTTACAATTTGGCCACTTTTTCACTGTTTACACTGAATTTGCCATGCTGAGAGTATGCTTCTGGCTGATTTTTAAATTGAAATGGATCAAACCTCTGACATTGAGGTTGGGGGAAAATACATAGCACGGATTAAATAGCTCTTCCCAGGGATACACTAGCAATCCTGTCCTTTGGACTAGGACCTCGACATTTGGGGCTTGTTCTGGCAGTAAGAAGTGTCATTTGCAACCCCCTACAAAATAAACCGTATTGTTATGCCTTGAAAAATCTCTGTTGAAACTGGCTCACTAGAGGCTCATTACAGTGTAACTGCAAGCCTGTGCACACAGGCTGTGCATGTTACACGTGCAGAATTCCCACGCTATTCGTCTTTGGTCCTGGACTGCTTGGGCATTCCTGTGTCGATGCTTAACAGTGTGGATTTTCTCACAATCACTCATTCTAGTTGCTAGAGCAACATTTTGATTATTATAAAGCCAGACACTAATTGAAAACCACAGTTGTCTCCCCTGTGCTTTTACACCCTCTATTGCTGCCCAAGTAGGAAATGAGTAAAGAAATAGCCCATTCTTCTCTGGAGACATGACATACATGATAGTTTTAAAGAAGAGGGCATTGCAGAAATGAGTTGTAGAGACACAAGAATGAATGTGGGTAAGAACAGAGGACAGACCCATCGAGAGCATGAATCTCCACTCTCCTATGGAGTGTGGTGCTGAATGCTTTTTTCTGCTATCAGTAAATGTCTTAAACTCCTTTGCAAACTGTGGATGCTATGGCTAAGAGAGCATAGGAGTGATCCACAGAAAGAATAGAAATCTGTGATTAATAACAATTATTGTATTTATTCCATTAGTTGATAGTCAAAAAGTCATAACCCTGCTAATGATCCAAGCTGAAGTTTTAGGTTGTTTTCCACAATGGAATCTCCGTATTGCAGTTTGCTAAAAGAACCTCCACATCCTGAAGAAACCACACAAAAAAAATTATGCTTGAAAGGAAGGCTGAAAAATTAAGTGCTCAGAAGCAGAAAATTTCAAGAATGGAGGCTGACTGAGCAGTGTTAATGAAGTCCTCTTATCCATGTTTCTTATGGTACAGACTTCAATTCTTCATGTTTATTATGTTACAGACTTTGATTACCTGCTCACATATATTTTTCCTGTGACACACTCAATTAAAACAACTTCTCACCTCAAAAACCACGCTAGCTTTCTTTTTGTATAACTTAATCTCTATAACTGTTTGAAACCTACATAAATTTGTGCCACCTTCATTGAAAGCATGCATCCTGAAGGGGTGAAAGTGCTGCTTCATGTCCTTTATACTGAGGAAACCATACTGAACACAGAAGATAAAAGCAGGTTAAGTTGTGCAAATTCATACAGTCATTCTTGCTATTGGGTGAGGAATATGTTTTTTTTCTGAAACCTCTCTCATGCTTTATTTCCATTACGTTCCCCATATTGACTTCAGGTTTCTATTGTGATAAAGAGTTGCAGGAGCTCCCTCTAGTGCATGAAGTAAAATTCGAAAAACACACGGATAAAGTTTGTGACGCTTACAGGCTGAGACATCCCCTTTATGTTTTTCATGTAATGACTCCAGATCCTCTAGACTGGAAGCTTATTGGAAGTGATTTATTTGAAGGTATTTTTTATAGCAAAGCTCCTATAGGATGTGCTGAAATACTCCTCTGAAAGTCTCCTTTCATCCATCTTCTTCATGCGATAAAATGTAGACTCCTTTTCTTTACTGAATTTTCAATAAGGCTTAGGTGCCATGCTGATTTTTATGTATTTAAATAATCGGAATGATTGTGAAAACATGATTTGCTATTTTATCAACTCTAAATGCATTTAATAAAATTATATTGAAAAGATCTTTCAGTTGACAGAGAAGGACATAATCTAAGTGTTAATCCACAAAGTATTGCAATTTTCAACATTGCCAGGCAAATGAATATTCACTTATTTCAATTTTCAAGCACTTAAGTATAGCTCTGGGCATTTGAAAGTATACTGTTTGTAAAGATGACATTACAATTCACTAGAACCAGCCTTGAAAAGCCCACACAAGCAATAATCATGTTCATTCACCATATTAGCTATTCTAGCAATAAACACAATAATTTGACTTCTGATTTCCCTATATTTCAATTTACTTTTCCCAGATGACCAAGAAGAAAGCTTATCTTTTAACATATTCTGTAGATTGTGAAATGTGGAATTTGATAGAGCATTAGCAGAACGCTAAGGGAAATGTTTCACATACTCATGAAATTGTGAGCCTACAAGAAAAAATAAAGAGAGAGAGAGAACAGGAAAGCAGGCAGTGTTCTAGCAAGGTACAACGACAAGGTGTTTGTTTGGAAGTGGTAACCTCTCCAACGTGTTATAACAGAACTGATTTTCTGTGTGGATGGTTTATATAACTGTCTAGTGATATGTGTGCATTAATTCCTATCCTCTCTTGGGCTGTGTGTCAGAGTCAGTTCTCCTATACAATGTTAGCATAGGGTTAAAAAAATAATTGCCTTTAATTTTCTGGTTTTAAAGTGGTTGTATAAAAGCACTATGTGCAAATATTTCTAATAATGTCTTGATGCAGTCCTAACCGTACCAATTACTTTTAAGGGCTGCTCTGATATTTTGGCACCAATTTCACATATATGAAAGTAATTTGCTTAGAGGTCTGTTCAAGTTCTTCATTTTGCTCTTAAGTGGAAGTGCTCAGGGTTCAATCATTATCACAGCCTGTAACAGTTTGGCTAGTGCAGAGGCTGTGCATATAGTCCCTGGCAATGAGTCACATGGTGATAGCATATGGCAGGAGAGATAACAAAGACAGGAGCATGAGATGAGTAGGAGTCTGTGAAAAATACATTTTTCATACGTTAGTAATGGACTTCATCATGAAAAATGTGAAGATCTTTCTATGTCATCAGAGCTCTTTAATGTAAACAAAATTGTTAGTAGGTCTGCTGGCTTACATAAGTAGGCTTTGCATAAACTAAATTGTTGCAGAACTGTCAGGGAAGGTTTTGGTACATCACTATCTCCAGTTCCAGCCATATAGAGATGATACACAGCTGTAGGCTTCCCTTCCAAATGCCAGTGTGAATAGTGATGCCTCAAAGAAAAGCTTGCACCACCCTATCTTCTGTTATCCAATTCAGCTACCTGATAATCTATGAAATATCTGTGACCCATGATTTCATTGTGTATCCTGAATTCTGGAGACCCTAATGGCAGTTTCTACTGGAAACAGTTTCTTCTGCCATATCTAATAATGTAATTGAGCTCCCATCTGACCAATACAGAACTAGCCAGAGTAGCCCCAATAGGAAACCTGCAGATGTGATTAGTGATTCTCATTTGATCTATTACTATACAGGAATGAGCAGCATTGTGGAGAAAAAGAACAGAATACTTGGTCCGGGTTGCTGTATAATTACCAGTGTACATGTCAAATTAACTTAATTTCTCTTCACTGTGTACTTGATTGAGTTCAAGGATCCCTGGTCCTTGAAGCCCTTCCATGAATTTGGAAGAAAAACTATGGTCCCTTCTTTCTACAATGAGGAGTTTTCATTGTGGTGATTCTTAAGGACAGCTCTAAGGATAAATAGAGCTGTCTACAATGATAGTGAGATTGGTAAGAGATCGAGGCAAGACTTCTCTTGGTAGATGAATTAAACTTTTTGCAGAAAAGGGCAGAATTTTGCAACCCACATTTTCTAAGAGCAATAACAACAGAGGATTAAATATATGTAGGTGTATTTCAGGTTTAAAATATAAACAAATTCCCACATTTATCTTGGGAGAAGATGAATAACGGGAAAAATAGTGAATAGTGTCCAATAGCACAGCACGGTTGAATTGTGAGCATCTGAAGACAGAGCCTCCTATTCCTGTCACAGCTGCAAAACGTTCCAGAAGCAACCACTGCCCTTCGCTCAGGAATGGAAAACCAAGCTTGGAAAAATGTGTCTGCATCTGTACTATTCTTTAAGTGCTGCAATGAATTTCTGAGTCATTGTGAAACTACTTGCAAGATCCGAATCAGGGTAGTGTGGGTTTTATCATGAGGGAGAAGTGGAAAGACGAAGAATGAGAGGTACAGGGGAGAGAAAGAGACCTCCTCTGTTACCAGCAGAACAATCCATACACTCAAGTGAATGTTAGAGCTAAACTGTATGAGTTTTTAGTTCCATGACTTTTACATCTGAGTATTAATATGTTTGATCTCCACAGTATTTGTCTAAATGAAGAGTCCCTCAAGCAGTTGTTGTTGTTGTTGTTATTTTGGTGCTCTCCACTTCTCTTGCTTTTTTTTAATTTTTATGTCAGCCTTTATTGCAATTTATGTGTATCCTAAAACCTTGTAATTCTTGTTTGTGCTGGGTGCTGTGATGCAAAGGAGGGATGACGCCTCTGCTACAAAGAGCTTGCAGTCATGGAAAAGATGGAGTGACTGTCAGACAGAAAGATGTTTGTTTACTCAGAACTTTGTAAGGCATGGGATTCATACGTGTTCATACATTTCAAATGAGTTTTGTTACAGGAGCTTATTGTGATCAGTCTTTGGTGTGATAATCCTAAGAGACACTGGGAGTGGGAGGAAGAAGTTCAGAAATCAATAGACAAATGAAAAACTAAGTGATATATATTTCTTTTTTAATCTTGTAATTTGGAGGGGATCTAACTCACACTGTTGGCCTTCTTCAGAGTAGCAGAGTAAGCAAGTACTCACCTCTTCCCTGACTAACCTTCTTCCCACAAAAGGGTTATGGAGGTGCTTGGAGTAGCACGGGAAAGGCAATTTTGCTGAAGAGACGTTTTCACTTTCTGACTCCGCTTGCCTAGCTGAATGACTGTTGCTATCATAATTTAGATAAATAAAATAAATAATGGAAAGATAATAGAAATTCCTAGAAAATGCTAGAATTTGTAAAATACTTAATATTGTAAAGTAGGTGTGGGACCTTCTTTCAATAGGAGCATCACTCTCAGTTCCAATTGTCTGGGGAAACAGCATATTGCCTTACATACCAGTGCTGGCAAGGGCAGTCTGATAGTATATACTGTGGAGTCACATTTGATGACTCTTGCTCCTTGGCTGTGTCTTCTGTGTGATTCTGTCCCAACCCATAAAAAACATGCACATATGCTCCATTTGTCTCTTGCAGCTGAAAGGCAGAAAGAGGGGGTAATTATACTGAGAAAAAAAGATAGTCCTTTTCAAGGTTCTTGTCTTCAGACAAGTCAAGCGTATACAAGTAACGCATTTGGCACTTATATTTGAAACAGCAAAATGAATTTTTTTGAATCTTGTAATTATTTTCTCAAGTTTGGCAGAAAAATTGGATCAGGGTTCTTAAAATCAGATTCCTTCTAGTCACTCATGTCATCTCTCGCAGAACATTTTGACTGTCTGTCCTACAATGCATGCTGGAAATTGGTATTCCACAAAGTCATTTATAGTTCTGAGTCAGTAAGAAGTAATCAGTGTGTCCGATCTGATCATTTAGCAGCATCTTTTTTTGTCTATGTACAGATGACAAAAATTTGAGAGGTTAATAAATAGTGGGGAAAAACTGTCCAGTGATTTTGTTGTTCTTTTTGTGTTAGCTAGTCAAGAACCAGGAGCCTCTTGTGCTGGCTCCATGCAAAGAGCACCACCACTAAAACAAGTGTTCGGTTTGTGGTGCTCATTTAGAGCCTTTTCGAGTTAGAACTGCTGAGGTAAAAATGTCAGCTATCTGTGACAGAGCTGAAAATGTAATTAGGACTATTATCTCCAGTGATGGTTAAGGAGCAAGTGCTGTTCAGGTATTTAAAGATTTATGATTTATGACTTTTCATTATTTATTCTTTTTGTAAATTTGCTTCTGGAAGAAAGCTTGGCACAAGATTGTGAACCTGTTTGATCTTTGTGTGCTCTATCATCAGTGATGCAGCTGTCTTAAAATTAAAGATGGCAGTTAGTGAGGAAATACAAATACACATAGCTGAGTTGACTAGTAGAGAAATGAAAAGAATACATAATTTAGGTTCCAAAATAAAAATGAAAAAGAAAAAAAACACAAGCTTACTTCCAATACCAGTTATTACACTGCTTCTAATCAGGATTACTCAGCCACACTTGTTTTCATCTTAGGAAATTAAATTATATAAACAATCTTTATAATAAGTTTAACTATGAACTGGATGGAGAAAGAGCCAGTAGCTTAACAAGGGAGAATTATGATTAAGTCTTTGTAAATCTCCCAGTGCTCCTTTGTCCATCCTCACTCTTTAAAGCAGCTGAGTTTAAATGCATGAATCTGAGGAAGCTAAAGAAACATCTTTCATGCCACTCTCTCCTTGTAGCCTTTTGCACAATGGCTCAGATGGTTACTTTTCACCCAAACCCATTTTCTGTCCCAGCACACCTTAAAGCCACATGAGGGCCAGCAGTGACAGCAGAAGCAGAGGTAGGAGGGGGTGGCTGTGCAATAGGAAGATGGTGGGAGCATCAGCTCCCAGAGCAGAGCACATTTGGCCCCAGGGAGAACTGCAGGGCTGTGGCTGCCCTTCACAGCAGCTTCCAGTGACCTTCACTGGGACTGTAGGGCACCTGTCCTCCCCTGTGTCCCCCCTCTGACGTTCCTTCTCTCTACATCCAGCTACACGTCCACTCTCCTGCATCACACTGACAGTCCTGCTTGCCTGGTGGTAAGGGAGCAGAACTGTCAGGAACACATAAACCTTTCTTCTGAGCTTAATTTTCTGATGTTTTGGATGAAAATTAGCTTCCTGGCCAGGGCCAGCACAAGCAACAGGGCAAAGCCTGGGTGTGGGGTTCAAGGAGGGGATGGACCACAGCAGTCCTGTTTGAGGCTGCTGTGAACTGTCTGCAGCCTTAAATGTCTAGCCTCTGCACAACCAGACCGAGACTCTCTCCTGCCCCAAACCTGGCATTTCTGCCAGCCCATGTCAGCTGCAGGGGAAGCAGAGGGACAACTGGCAGGCGATCATTTTGTCAGGTCAGCTTGCAGCTCTATTGCAATTCACTGCTAAATCTCAAATCAATCTGTGTGATTTCAGTCTCCTGTGTTTAAATACAGATTTGTATAATGTATTCCTGTTATTGCTGTAATACGCATACAGATTCAGGCAAATATTTGTTCCCCTCTCTCTCCCTCCTCTTGAGTTGTCTTAATTGTGCTCAGAGCCAGTCTAGATTAGGGATTTTCAGCTTGTGGTCTGCAGGCTGCTGGGTTCTGGCAGCTATTCCAAATGAGTCTGTGAAACAAACCTAAGAAAAGCCTGTTGTCATTAGCTGCACAAGGTTCCTCCTCTTGACTGGCAAAACTATAGGGGTCCACAAGATAATAGAGCCTACCCTCCCCCTTTTGTTTCCCCCAATTCAGTTTACACACTGCTGAGTGTCAGTGTTAGCTGCTGCAGATTCCAGGGCAATGTTGGAAAAACCTGTGTCGACAAAACTGTAACAGTAAGGTTTCTGGCATTCCTTATACTGTAAATGTATAGCCACTCCTCTACAGCAGTCCTGGGCCTGTGTAATAGAATGGCTCTCTTGTCTTCCTGGTATACTGGTCCAAACTGGGGAAGGAGGAGGGAGAAGAAAACCAGGAAGTTGCTTTGCTAGAGTTCCTGAATGCTACTTGGTCTGTTTGGTTTCTTCAGTGTTACACTCAGTGTTCTTGAAATGCTGTCTTTTGTGTTTTGTCTGGCTTTTCTGCTATGAAGTTTGGGGTATAGAACCTGGATTGCTGCCTGGAATGTGCTGTGTGACCTTGTGGCAGTACAGACACAGGACAATCTGCAATAATATTGGACTTCACTGTACCAGAAATTCCTCTGGGGAGGATGCATCTTCCTTTCCCCAAGACAGTGTCCTAGACCAACTGTCATGGAGAAGCTGAAGATTCTTACATTATTGCAGAAATGATTTTTTTAAAACACAAGTTAGCTGAGAATACTCTATGTACATTCAGTATTTCCAGGCAAGGTGGTTTGGATTACAGTAATTAAACTTCTCTGGAACAGCAAACATTTTCACACTGTGATTTTCTTAACATAGTACAACAGTCCTTATCCTTTATACAGCCCGCAAAGAGTCACTAAAGAGTCAATTAAGCCAAAGGAGATTTTCAGATTATGTTTAAAAAGGAGGTGAGTGGTTGACAGATGGCAGGGACAGAATATCAGCTGGACGAAGCAATATTTTTAGCGATGATGTGAAAATTAATGCCAACATTAAAGAGAAATAGGAGAAGGGGGATAAATTACAAAATACATACAATAGGTCCCTTTCCATTTCACAAGGGCAGGGCTGGTTCTGTGATATCCCTAAAAGCCAGACATCACAGAATTTACACAGCTTGGGCTACATACTGAGAGAGGTAAAAAGAGGTCATCTCTTTCAGAAACATACTATGGTGAATTGGGATGTAAAGAGATGTGGTTAGCTAGGGAAAATGTCAGGTAGAGTAATTTCACCTCTCTGTATCAGTCTTGGGTTAATTATTGCAGTTTTCTGTGTGCATTTGTGGAGCCAATTTTTTCTCAAGTTGCAATAAAGATTCATTTAGCAACAGAAGCAGCTCAGAGTATGTTTAGAAATGTCTGTCCCACACTAGTTGTCAGGCAAGATGAGCTGAAATTCAAAACAATAAGAACAAATGTGAACAGGCCTAGTTTAAATAGTAGCAAGTTAGGCAGCTGCAAGCTCTGTAGCAAGTTAGGAGGAGGGAGGAGCAAACTTACAAATATGAAATATTTACTATTTTCCAATGCTAATTATATTTTGTTCAGATTGGCAGGAATGAATAGTATTATTCTTTTACTGTTTTCTTGGGGAATACCTACTGTTCATACAGATGCACATTAACTCAATGTTTGTATTTCATTTACTGATTATTCCCATTGCGTTATGGAATTAATGTGAGAAATGGGGCATATTAATCCATGTTGTTCAGATCTAATAATTTGATTCCAAATGCCTTTGTATGTTTTTAATCAATACAATTACTGCCACTAAAGTATATGAGGAACACTGAATTAACTGATTAACTGATACAGCAGTTACGAGTTTCATTTCACGCTAGTTAAATGTGTGAGACCACAATTGGATTTTACTGTAGAGGAAAAAGAAAAGCCCTTACCCTTTATAGCCAGTATTTCCCCTCAAAATCTATGCTGTTGGACTTTGCCCATTACTGAATCAGATGATGATGTGCCCTCATAGCAGGGGGAGGTAATGATGTTAATGGGTTGTCCTCAGAAGATGCATGTTGTCCCTTGTGACCAGGTCCCTTCTGTTTTGGTTAGATCTGTCTGGTCATGAAAGTTTGTTATGGTTAGCAGAGCTGTGGCAGTGCTAACGCGTCCCAGTCAGGGACAGGAGCTGTATCTTGCATCAGAAGCATTAGGAAGAAGGGCACTACCCTAATAAGGCTACAATCCAATTTTGAAAACTACCCAGCAGATAAACTTCATGGCTTGAGAGACTTGGGTGAGACAGGATAGGTAGCAAGTTCAGCACATCAGCACACTCCACGTTGACAAGCTTTTTGTAGACATCATGGGAAATAGAAGTTTTAAGGAAGATAAGAAGGTTGTTTTGTGGATATTTGCCAAGAGCAGAATGCTTGTCTTTTCCACTGACGCACAAATATGTAAATTAAACAGAAGTGCTTGAATGGTTTTTATATTTATGACAGAAGACTTAAAGCTGTTGAAGTAAAGAAATACTTGGCTGAAAGAAGAATGTTTGTGCTTTTTTAAAAATGTGTTCTGGTCTAGTCATCAGTGTGGGATTTCTTTCCTCTGTTTACTTTCATATACTACAGAAAGAACCATTTACCTTCTTTAGGAAATATATTCTATGTAGATGGAAAACATCGACATAGGTCATTAAAAATCTTCTGTGAAGTAGGATAACAGAAGGTGTTGCACTGGTTATTGTTAGATTATTCCTTCTCAGTTTCATTTTTAGCAAAAAATTATTTCTGAAAAGGATGACAGAAAGAAGAATGAAGGATTACATAGGGCAGCTGGAATCTGAGGCAGATGTGCTGCACTCCTTCAGTGTTTCTTCATTTCATGTATGTTCACACAATGCACTGTCCTGAACTTGGAGAAGGAACATGGCATCACCAGAAGAGACACAAAATGGGTTTAAATTAACTCCTCTTCCCCACTTGCCAGAGGGTTTACCTTCTTGCTTACCTCCCCAGGGAATTCGGGAGGTAACCTTCAATGCCTTCTAGCCCTGTCTCACTTTGATGACTTTTCCTTTCTGTGTTAAAAATCATTATAAAATGCTCAGAATGAATTTGTAGACACTAGGCTTCCAGGATTTCAGTTGCAGCATTCAGCAGTGTTTTCAGTTGCTCATTCTCGTCACTTGTCAGAGATGTGAGTAGATTCTGTTGTCCCCATTTTACAGGTGGAGAAGTTGAAACACTCAGAGGTGGAATGACTAGCTGGGGTCACACAATACATGAACCACTATCACCCAGGAGACAGTGGTGCTCTTGCCTCACTTGGGTAGCATTTTGACTACACTAAAGTCAAGAGTTTTACCACTGATTTTAATAGGCTCACAATTTCACCCCCTAATTCACACTCCATCCAGTTTTTGGCACCCTTATTTTTTGCATGAAACCACTTCATCTAAAATTTCACCACCTAGTCCTCATAGGACAGGTCTGGCTTCTGGGTGTAACTGAAGCATAGGAGAGCCCATCCAGTGCTGTTTGTCTAGAGACATGCCTCCTGGGAGACTTGAAGGTGGGAGGTGTGTGCAGAAGTTATAAAGATACCTGGAAACAAGTGAACTAAATCCCCTGGAAGCTCATTAATCTTTAACTTCCCTTCATTTTGCCTTTTGAATAGTTGCTGTGTACCTATAGCATGGGTGAAATCCAGGTCTTAAAAAACAGTAACCTTGCTGCCTAATATTTATTGTACTTTTTCATCTTCATTGTTATAGTTTGTTTCTCAAGAAGTAAATAATTTCAGGTAAACATACTATTAAAGCCATGGATACTAAGAAACCAGTAATTCTCATGAGAGACAATGAAAAAATGCTTTATTCTTCTGTAGGTTAAAAAAATGCAGCAGCAGAGGAACCCATGACAATGCTGGCTTGAGATTCCTTGTGACAACTGTAGTCACACCTCTATCAGAATATTGGGAATGCTCACAGCAGAGTTAGCATTTTCTGACATTTTATTCAATGCATGCAGTGTAGTTATAGTGGCTGTTTCATTGTAGCAGGGAAGTAGAAAAATGACAGGAAAATAAGACGTCATTAGCCATGTTCTGGAGGGTTTTGTGCACTGGTCATAGTCTGTTTCAATATTCTTTTTCCCTTTGACATTCACAGTGAAGTATCATTTTTGGTAATGGCTGAATCATTTTGTGTTAAAAAGACGGACATTTATGGTTTGTCAAAAAAACATTGTAAAAGTGTTAATAATGCAATTTCAATTTAACTTTCTAAAATAAATTTGCCGCACTGATTGTATTTGAGAATTTAAAGGGACACATTTTCCTATTTATGCTATTAATACATGTAGATTACTAAAGAAAAGCAATTTTAGAATGTATTTTAAAATACAGCTTAGTCTTCACATTGTATTACATTTAAAGAATATAGATTTTAAAACAGTCATCATTACTCTGAATATTTTGATAGTAGCCCATTTGCTGACAGTATTCAAAGCATTTTCAAAGGTAGAAATTATTAGTATTTCTCTCTCCAAAAAGGGGAAAATGAAACACAGTGTGATTACATGATTTGTGACAGGTCATGCAGTCAGAAAAGAAGAATAAAACTAAACTGTCTTAACCACTGGTCCTGACAATTTCTACTAGTCTATTTTGCTTGGTTTAGTTAGCTTGTAGTTAGTTAAATATATGGCTATTTATGCTGTAGTTTTATGAAACTCAAGATTTTCAAAATGTGATTAATTCCTGTTTCTGTGGAAATTCCCTAATTTTGCAAACATCCTTATGACTGTGTGTTCTTCTGTTCATACCTTGCCCTGCTTCCTACTTTTGCTGTCTATGGCTATTTCTTAAGAAACTATATGGTTGTCTTCTGTGAGCATGGGTGGTTTGAAGATGCTTTGGTAATAGAATTTTAGGCTATCTAGACTGGCTACAGGTCCTTTTAATACATGCATTGTTTGGCAAACACAGATGAAAAGCAGAAACAAGTGCTCTTTCTGGGTAATTTCTTCTTTGTTAATTGCAGAGTGTTGCTAAGTCACCTATAGACCTGGCATGAGGTCAGTCATTGTCAGTTTTGGACTTTTCAGGTTAGGAGATATGAGCAGGCACTTTGCTCTTTGGCTGCCAGTACTGTCTTCTGGAGAGTGCTAGGGAGCACAGGTTCGTTCTCTCAGCTGCTACATAAATTTAAGGGGAGATAGTGAAGAGGTGACTGAAATGTTTCCAGCATGGTAGTGATGACTGCATTTCTATTTCCACTTCTTTTGTCCTCTGGAGGAGCGTGGTGAGGTCTTCTTGCAGATGTGACGGTGGTCTGGGTTGGACAGAGCTCAGTCCTGGTAACATGTCCCAACCATCAGAAGTCCCTGTGGCAGGGAGTGTGTGCCATGGTTTCTTACAGACTGTGCACCATGGGGGGGTGGTTAGATGTCATGACATAGGTCTGATGGCAAGAGTTGGTCAGTGTATCAGCATGTTCTATATAGGGCTATTCCAGAAATCCAGCATAGGCTAACAGAACACAGAAATTCCTACAATATTGGTAACATTTTCCTTCAAATTTTGACAAAAATGCTTTTCAAAGGACCTTTTCATGACAGGATCTTTGGCCAGCTGCTTCTCTGATGTTTTTCAGCAAGCTGCATTCACTAAGTGTATTGTTTTACCTGCAGCATCCTAGCAGAGGTTGGTACAGTCTGCATAGCCACACTCTTTCTCTGCAGATGGAAATAGGACCAATGGAGTTGACTTTAGGATACTCTGTCCAAGACTGCTTTTCACCTGGAAGTGCACTCCCACAGCTCTGATACTGTATGCTCAGCTTTATCCCTGCTATATGGTTATTCTGTAGCACTGGAAATACTGGTTTGTATTGGAAAAAGAGTCATCTCTACAAAGGCTCCTCATCTTTGGAATTCTTATCTATGCCTTTGGTCTGAAGTAGCTCAGACAGATGACATATTACCAAAAAAAGGCAACTTTCTGGAAATAGATATATAGATTTGAGAAAGAATGATAAGAACAGAAGGAGGACGTGTTATGTGGGAGGGCTGTGGGGACTTTTGCTAATTGTCAGCTGTATCTTACTGACTGGCTATACTTGCACCAATTTTGTGGGAATGGTTTTTCTGTATGTTTTATTTCCTCCCATGTGAACCAGGTAGGGCACTGATAGCCTTTCAAGAGATGTATACAAGGATATTCAAGCATGTCAGTCATACATGGCAGTCATCAGAAGTCATCCGGAACCCGTAAGAGCTAAAGATGCTCTGCTTCCTGAAATGCACTTAGGAGAATCAAATGCTATGGGCTTGATTCAAAACCCATTGAGTCAATTAGGGACTTCCCAGTGATTTCAGTGGGATTTGGATTAGGCCCTAAATCACCAATAGCAGTAAATACGGAGGATGTAAACCAAACAGACCTCTTAGTGATGTGGCTGTTGCTGCTGCCACCTTTCGACTTGGTGTGACTTTTGTCCTTTGTTTCTTCTGGACCCCCTGCCAGCCAGTGGGAAAACAGACGTCACTTGCAATTCTTTTCAGTGCCCCAGTTGGAAATAAAGAGATCAACAGTAGTGCATAGGTTTATCTGATCAATCACCCTGGTAACCTCACATGCCATGCTTAACTCCAATAAATACCAAAACTTGTTCTCTGTTCAGAGATGAGCTACACTGAGGTCATGGGAGAAACAAGATTCATTGGCTTTTGTTTTGTTTCATCTTAGTTCTTTGCAATACACATTTCCTACGTTAACTTTTGAGAGTAGTAAGTTAGGTCCACTCCATCATTTGATTCTATAGATCCAAACGGCTGTAGATCTAAAGCATTCATTCATATGCAAAGCCTCAGAAGAAACATCTCTTTACAGCTATTTAACAAGGGGAATAGAAAAATGTATTTTTATAAGAGATGTTCTTGGATTTTATTTAGCAGATTCAAATAACTTGACAAATATAGGCCTCATATTAGATCTCTATTATTGTTGTTCACTATATTATTTATTTGTTTGCATATGGCTTGCTCAGCGATGCAAGAAGCACAGAAATAAAGGCAGGCCTTGCCCTATAGTTTGAAATCTAAGGCCTATTTCTGCAAAGATTAAATGTGTGCATAAAATTATACACATGAATAGTCCTATTTAAATCTGTGGTATTGCTCTCATGCATGAATATTTGAATCTTCAAAGGAATGGAGGCTAAAATTGTTACTTTACATGCTGCACCCCAGTTTAAATAAGGAGTTTTGTGATTGGCTTTATGTGGGCTTTGTTTGAATGGTGCAAATGTGAACCCATAAATGTGCGGATATGGAGTTTGTCAATGTTAACACTGCAAGCTATTTTATCACAGTTCTCATGATCATTTTCTGCTTCCCCCTTCCAACACCTGTAGCTTTCTTTTTCCAACACCATATGCACCTTCTCCCCTACAGGGGGGATCAGCAGATCATAGTAAACTGTCTGTGTGCACTAGTTGGAAAAGGGCAAGAAGTAGCTAAAGCTCAAGATAGTACTGCTGTGTTGCTCTATCTTATGCTGAAGGAAAGCTAAAAGCAGGTACACTTGTCACTACTGTGGCCAGGAGATGGGTAATAATTTGTAAACTATTCTAATTGGCTTGCATATTTGAGCTCTTCACATGGTAACTTTTCCCTTATTCAGAAGTCCTGAAAAATGTGATCATCAAGTAGCTGCAGTCATACAGCTCCGTGCAACATGTATGTACTTTAGTCACATTAATTCTTCAAAGATATCAGAATGTGTTAAGAAGTAATTAAACACTCTGCTCACTCTCTGCTGTTTTATAGAGAGGTACTTCTTTTTTTCTAAGTGCTTTCTAAGCATCCCTTAATGGGAGATCCAAGATTGTAAAGACTTACAAAACATTTCTTGGATTTCAGCCAAGTTGTGACTATTATCCTAAGATACGATCCCTTACAGAATCCAGTTTTTTCTGACAGGAAGTTGTTGCTGGAACACTGTATCTCCTGTTAGCTAATTGATGTTAAATTTCGCTGCCTTTGAAACATGACTTGCCTTTCTATAGCAAACTCAGTCCAAGCCCTGTGGTTCCATTTGCTGCATTTCAGCTCATCGCTAGTGCAGCCAGAGTTCACTGCAGTAGCTTTGAAAGGCTGTAACTTTGAGGGGACTCTTTGATGGGCCTGTCTTTTGGGCGGCAATGACGTCGTTCCTCGGTAGGAGTGACTGCCTTGCTTTCTTGAGTCCGGGCTTGCTGCTCTGGGCGTTGTATTACTGGTCATGTCTTTAAGCACCACCTTGTGGTTGAACCAATTTTAGACATGTAAAGGTGTCCTCCAAAACTGCACAGTGCCACATAGTGAGACTGAAAGGTACTTCAGGAAAGCATCTAGTCCATCCCTGAGCCACATGCACAATTCACTACAGCTGTGTCACTCCTGACAGATAGATACCTTATGTATCCTCCCAAGCCTCTGAAGGTGGAGGAACCACACCTCCCTGGCAATCTGTACCAGTATTCACTGTCCACACTGTTAGAAAAGCTTCACCGATGCCTAACCTGAATCTTACAGCATTTTAAACTCTTTATTTCCTGATCTCTGCATGATGGACTAGGTCACTTCTTTCTTCTTTTCAAAGGCCTTTTAAATCTGAAGACTTTTTTATCACACTTCTGCTAAGACTTGCCTTTTCCTTAGCTGAACAACTTTGATTATTTATGTTGTGCTTTCTGATTATTCTTGTTGCTCTCCTTTAAATTCTGTCCAGATGGTTTAGATGCTTTTGAAGTGAGCAAATGAGACACAGTGCTTTAGCTTAGGTCTTACCAAGGCTGACTAAAGCAGAAATGCATTATGTGTCTAATCTGTCACTGTATCCCAGTACAGTATTTGTTGCTTTCACACAAGTATGACATTGCTTACTCAGTTCTGTTTAATATCTATTATAAACCTTATTTCTTTTTCTGTGGAACTGCAGTAAGACACTTGTTCCCTACTCTGTGTTTATATAGCTGATTCTGCCTGCTTCAGAAAAGTAGTCAGCACTGTCTGTGTTGCATAACAGCATCATATATTTTTCAGGCCAATGTCAAAACTATATCAAATTGTAAACTTATTCTCCAATGTGTGTGCAGTCCCTCCCATCCTGAAGTCTCCTGCAGAATCAGTGTACATTCTACTTCATCCCATGTTCATATTTAATATTATCAGACGTGACATATTCTTGAGAACGCTGCTCAGAACTGACCTCTGGTATGACTGCCAGTTTAACTTTCCTTCACTGGTAATTGCTTTCAAAATATACTTTTCCAACTGGCTTTGCACCTATTTTGTAAGAATTTAATCTGCCCTTTGCAGAAGAGAATATCTTATGAGACAGTGCCAAAGTCTTACGAAAGAGTTGAAAATCTACTGTTTCTTCCCCAATCTATCAGTGTCACTACCTGGTTATGGAAACAAATTAGATCAGTGTGGAATGATTTGTTCTTGATTAATATGTCACATGTGACTCATCTTCCTGTTCTTTTCCAGGTGCTTACAAATGGACTTTTTCTAGGAAGACAAGTTAAACTGACATGTCTATAATTTTTCAGCTCCTCCTTTTCCCATATTACTGTCTTCTGCTGCCTTCCTTAGTCCCCAAGAGTTGTCAGAGGTGGCTGCTGACAGTGCAGAAGTGGCAGCTAATGGTTCCGAGATGGCTGCAGCCCTCTTTAAGTTTCTTCAAGCTCTTCAAGTTTCCTGCATGAAATTCTACAAACCCAGCCAATCTGAAAATAGCTAATCTATGTAATATTTTCTCATCCATTCTTTTGTTTTTTTCAGGCTGAGATTTTACTTCTGTCACTCTACTACTTAGAATATTAGCCATCTCTCTGCCACTGATCTTTCTAATGAACACTGATGCAAAAAATAAATCATCTGCTTCTGGCCTTCTTGAATTACCTGTCAATAGATTTCCCTCTGTTGAATAGTATATCAACACTTTTTATTTTATTTGTTTTACTACTAATGTACTTGTGGAATGTTTTTTGTACCTCTTGACTTTTCTTGGTAGAATCTGTCTCATTTTATACCTTTGCTTTTCTAATTCTGTCCTTTGCTATTCAGTATATTTTTTATACTTGCCTTCTGTAAACCCCCTACTTTCTCCTTTCTGTGCATTTCCTTCTTGTATGTCAGGGAATAGCTCTTTCTTTAGCTAAGTTGAGTCTTTACTACACCTTCTAGCTCTGTGCTAGTATATATTGTATGTGTGGTTAGTATTGTTTCTTTAAGTAACTACCAGCTCTCTTTAAATCCTTTTACCTTACACTTGCTCCGCCATGACCTGCTTCATGAATTTAGCTATCAGTATTCTGTTTTTATGGAAATTTTTCTTCCTAGTCCATTGTTTCTACTTTGATGTTCTTACTTCCTTCTGTAAAGTTCTGACACTGGATCATTTCATGATCACCTTCACTCAAGTTACCTTCTGTCATCACAGCTGATCTTTCTGTATTGGTCAGGATCAAATGTAGGTGAATAAGCCTTCCTGCTGCTTTCTGCAGATTCTTGTGCTGTGCCTTAGCTTTCACCTTGGTTTTTTTCTGTACTTTTGGGTTGAATCAGATTTCTTCCAAATGGTCTCTTTTATTCTGTTTTCATTAGGATGGGAGATTAACTGACAAATCTTCATCCATATTAAACTTTTTCACCTGTTAGTTTTATGCATTTTTGTTGGAGCTTAATGGAAACACTAAAGAACAAAAATGTGCATTCATTTTCACTAGTCTATTGCTGTAAAAGTCTCTTAGATTTTTTGACTTACACATTTTATCTCTCCTTTGAAGTATATTCCTAAGTAGAATTAAAATCTGAAAGCTAGGGTGAGTATATTGTGCTTTATTGATTTTAAAAGAATGATCTTTTAAGAATGTAGAATTTAAAAATAATTTTCATAATGACTTCAGTGCCTATTTAGCCACCCATTTAAGTATATATTTACCTTCAGTCTTATTGAACTTGATGAGGACTTGAAATCCTTTTACAAGAAAATGGAAGCAAAAATTATTAATACTCAGAGTGATATCTCTGACTTCAATGTTTATTTATATACCTGTTTGAAAGTGTTATTCAATGGTTTTGTTTGCATTAGAGGCATCTTTCAAAAGATTCTTGCTATTCTTAGCATGCTTTAACTGCAAATGTAGACTGTCTAAAGCATGCTCCACACAGTGCCAGAAACCAAGAAATACTGAGGGATGTTCTACCGCCCTTCTGGTGGGACAGAAATGTTTATAACTTAAATGAGTCTTTGAAAAATTATTGACTTATTAATGAGAAAAATCAGGAATCCCAATGTAATTGTATTGATTTGCCTTTTCAGAGACTTCTTGTAAGGTATGAGTAGAAATGAAAACCCGTTTGCATTGTCTTCCATATACAGGCCTCTCCATTAATATTATCTTACCTTTATTGATTTCTGTCATGTGCTTCCCTCATTTTCCCCTTCCTGGCTGACCTATAGTCTCCTCGTGCATTCATAGCTCCTAGCACAATTTGATTACTACAAGGACTTTGTCACATCATTAAAATCCTGTGGGAGCTAATGAACAGAAGCCCAGTTTAAGAAAACGAATACCCAGGAACCCAGCAGTACATGGCATGTGTTTCACTGTACTTCTGACCTGGCTGTCCTGCCTTTGGTGTATGGGTGTAAGGGAGCCGTGGCTGCCATGTGCCGAGGTGCAAGGTCTTGCCCTTGTGGGAGACCTCTGTGTTCACTATGATCTGCCCTGTTGGCAAGCCCAGAACACCAGCCAAATTCAGCCCTCATGTCATGTCTCCTGACGTTTCACACTAGAAGTAAATTTGGTCCATGCTGTTAACTACCAGTCCCAACAAAGCAAAATGCCTTCCCATCGTTCTGAGGTGGCTGCCGAAGTTCGGTTTTGTTCTCCTTTGTCTCCATTTCTACTGTCCTTTAACCCTCTGCTTTCCTTTTTCCTTTGTGTTGTGCCATGTGCTTCCTGTCTCCTCTCTCCCTTCACGTGATTGTTACATGCCTGTTTTGCTATTTCTCTCATCTCCTTCTCTGCTTCTTTCTTGTAGAGCCCTGATAGTCTTCCCTTTCACCCTTCCCTTTGCAGAACCAAGTCACCTGCTTTACTCTTTTCTTTTTCCTTCACCAGCACCTTTGTGAAAGTCCTTACCCAGGTCTCTGCAAGTGGCCTGCATGCTTTTGCATTTCAGAGAGTGGCTATAAAAGGGTTGCCAGCTAAGCCCGATGATAGTTCAGAAAAGACAGATAGTGGGAGCAGAGTTTTTTTCTTCATTCCTGTTTCTTGTGCTATGCTGTAAGGGAGAAGAGAGCTGAATAGAAAAAGGTGCTGAAGGACGAGAGAGTTTCCGTGGTGGGGGACTGAATGGTGGAGGCAGCCGTGTGCAGAAGAGTGGTGTTGTGCCCACTGCAGGTTGAGAGCAGCAAGCGGAAGAGCTAGCTATGCCCATGTAGCCTCATCTGGTGTGATGTTTGGCCATTGCACACTTCATTAGTACTTTAGAAAGTATAACATGCATTTGTTATTCATCTTCAAGTGTCATGTCACTGTTTTAATTTGCTGAGCATTAAAAGCCAAGTTTGTCTTTAGGATGTCTTCAGAGAGCTTTTTCAACTCACATCCCCTGGGCAGAGGTTGGACTTACACATCATTCTTTGTTTTTACAGCTTCTTTGTTCAGTTTTTTATTTTAGCCTTTATTTTATTTTACTGCTTAACCTTTACAAATGTATTTAATTTCATTTTATTTTTCAGACACCTCTTATTGAACCTCACATCCCACATCGTCCTACTAAAACCAATACACAGGTAATAGGACATAGGTGTGCTGTAGAGCCAGGCCACTAGACAAATGGAAATAACTCCTATTTCCAACAGTGCGATGCGTATCAGCTGAAGTGATGCTTTCTGTTAGATGTGATAAGTATGTGAGACTTAAAATCCTGAAAATATATTACATTGCTTTGCAAAAGTAAGCATCTGTGCAAGGACTTTTAATTTAGGGAAAAGAAAACTTGTGGTTTGTTTTGTAGAAGGCAGTACAGAGATTGCAGAAAGTTTAAAATCTGTGTGTCTTGGTCCTTTTTTTTCTCCATGATCACGAAGGTTCCTTCAGAAAAGATCCTCAGAGCTGGAAAGATTTTGCGGAATACAATTCTGTCCCGAGCCCCTCACATGATAAGAGATCGTAAATATCATCTGAAGACTTACAGGTGTGTAAGCTGATTGTATAGAGGTCTGAATTTTTATGCCTGCCATCCTCTGATTTGTGATTTATGCCTTACCATAGTTGCAGGCCTCAAAAGGTCTGAAATTATTCTGTGATGCTGTTTGAGTCTGGGTCTTATGCAGTCTTTAATGGGCCTGGTAAATCTTGTCTGAAGTAATTTGACTGGAAATTGAGTCCATGATTGTGGACAGAGCATTCACATAGAAAAACTCTTCCAAAGTTAATAGCATAGTTAGCTGGAATATTCTGTGCAATATCAAGTTAAAATGTAGATTCTGTTCTCTTCATATATCAGTAAGAGATAACAGGAAAGTTCATTAATATGTTATGTTACTGTACTGATTGCTGCAGCAGTGTTGCTCAGTGTGGAGTTTCAAAAATTCACCTGGTGAGAAACATTCCTTATGCAGATTTTCTGCTCTATTTAATTTTTTTTTTCCAGTGTATTGCCAGGCTTTCTTATCTTCCTGCTGGTGGCAGCACTGTCTTGCTGAAGTGGGATAACAATGGCACTTGTAGAATAGGAATCTGACTTCAAGGCGTCAGGATCTATCTACTGTTGCCTTGAGAAACAATCAATTTTTTTTAGTGTCCAATGTTTAAATCAAATAACTAATGCATTATCCAGAGTATATTTAAATAAAAATTGGTTTAAAATCTCTGAGTATGTCTTTTTCTAAATAGCAAATCAATATGCTGCTGATCCACTTTTGAGATAAGTGCATTGATTTTCCGTATTTCAGTTAAAAATGTATTTAATAATGCAAGGTATTTGGAGCTTGTGAGTTGATCTAAGAGTATATCACGATATGACATTGCTTATTGTTCTAGAAGAACAAAAGAGCATCTATGAAAAATGAAGACCACTGCTGGTCCTAGCAGCTGCACCATTTTATCTTATACATAACTGGGAAAAACTCTTACTGTTCTATCTTTGGGTTTTTAAAATATAGAATGCCAGATTTTAGATTGGAACCAGGTGAGGGAAAGTTTTGTCATCAAAATTGGATTTTAATTGGAAGAGCATTATTTAAGCTAAATTTCAGCAATTTCGGTATTATCTATTTCCTTGGTCTCTGAAAGTGATGCATGAAGTGTGGAGCCACAAGAGCCTGTCTAGAAGGACTAGCCAACTTCCTCTCTGTTCTGTGTGTGATCAGTTATAGATTTGTAAGTTTTTGATCTCATTGCTTAATTGCTTCTGTTCTGCTGCGCTAGGGGGTGTTACGACAAAGAATTTTACTTAGTGACCATGTGGCTTTTTGGCTTTTTTCCCCCTCTTTGGGCGTTGTCCAGAACTTGAGACCTGCTGTTGTCTGCCTCTGGGTCAGTCAGGAGCTGCAAGGTGACCACCACCTCGCATGAGAAAGCCTCAGAAACTCTGTAGACCTACAAACCAATGTCCCCAAATACAGTGTGGCTGGAGTTTGGTTACAAATGGAGGAACACCCTCATAACACTCACTCTTCCTGTGGAGGCTGTTCTCATTGGCAAAGCTTTTACAGTGTCAGATGATTGTTTTCATGCAGGATTCTGAAAAGCATGAGGCTTTTGCCATCCCACATACAGAGAAGCTTTCCTTTGAAATCTGGGTTGGAGGTTGTTGCACTGGTGCAACAGGTTTTGTACCAGGTGGCACAGGCTCACTCTGATCCTCTGAACTTTGCATTTCCCAAAACACTTGTTCTGCTGAGGTGATCCTCTCAAAACTGAACACCTTCACTGATATTTCAAGCATATATGCGTAGATCGTGACATTGTGTTTTCTGTAGGGAGAATTGGCTAAGATTATACAGAGTTTAAGATACCACTGTTCTTGGCAGACACTGTGTGTGATCTCTCTCTCGGCTAGCTCCCTTTTCATTTCTATTTATTTGTCCTTCAGGCAATGCTGTGTGGGGACAGAACTAGTTGACTGGATGATGCAGCAAAGTCCTTGTGTCCATTCACGAACCCAGGCTGTTGGCATGTGGCAAGTATTGCTGGAAGAAGGTGTTCTTAACCATGGTAAGATAAAGAAAATCAGCATCTTGACTAAAACATGGGTGATGTGTGACATCAGTGCCTCTATAGACCTCTTTAATGAAAAATAAAGGGAACGTGAGCCCAAAAGAAATGCTGCAGAGCAGCCTATTCATTCTTAAGTGCAAGGGCAACACACAGGCAGTATTACATGAATCTTGCTACCAATATACCTTTTAAACTTATGAGAATATTGAAAAGTAAATGAACAGTTTATAATGATAACTCTAATTATAATATATAATTATACTGGCTTGTGCTTATATTGCAAGAGCTGGATAGCACTCAGGCCAAAACCAAGAGATGTATTACCATACAGGAAACTGATCTTCATAAAAAATTTGCAGCATTTGGAAGTGAATGCGAGCATTTGTGTTTGCTCAGATCCATCATTTTGGAATGATTTTCAGTGGTTTTGGAATGGTTCCCAAATTCAGCACTCCAAATATTCCAGTGCAGAGATCTGGGATTTTATGTTAGTTTTCTGACTGTATTTTACATTGACTTTCAGTTTCCATTTGGCAGGATTTACTTGGTAACAGGATATTATAGTCCTCAAAAGGGTAGCTTTCTAAAGCAATATTCATATTTGAAGCTTTGCATGTACAGTTTTATTAAATTCAGAAGAGCAGCTCTATTACAGTACACTTCCATTTATCCTCTGTTGTGCTTCCCATATCCAAGGGAGAAATTTCCACATTGAGAAGACCGATTGTTTCCACTGCTTCCTTACCCTAAGGGTTCTAGCTTTAATTCCTGCCCAATATTCCCTTGAACTCCCAGGGGCAAGCTGTTGCAAGCTGCATCACAGTATCCAATTCAACACATCACTCTGACTTGCTTGGAAGACCAAGGGTTTGTCCTTTGCCATATCATAGCTTCTCTTCAGAAGTCTTCTCTTTGTAGTCTTTACATTAAGTTCTTCCACCAGGACACAGGTCAATGAACTTGCCCCTGGGATTGTATGTTGATGATGTACATTTCTGGTACATCAGAAAGAGTTTAGATGCTTTTGTTACCTCTTAGCCCTGTCTGAAACATGTAGGGCAGGGTGTTCATGCTAGAGAGCACCTCTTAGAAATTCATGATGTAACTGTTTCCCCTGTGTGAATTGTTTGCTTAAATGAAATGGTTTGAAACAATAAGAACAAAACCATATCTAATAAGAAAAAAACGACACACGTGCATACACACGCATGTATGTATACATACACCCACAACACACATATATAGAAGCCTTTTAGAAAGTATTTGTAGTAAAAATTTTAAAGTGTACCCTTCAAGCTACATAATTTGGACATATGTGAGAAATAAATGTTTCATACTCTTGCAGTTTCTCTGTAGCTTTCTCTCCCTTCTTAACTAATATATCTGTGACATATATGATGCTACACAGATTCTACAAGGTTAACTTTCATGAGGAGAGCTTAGTGTTTGACATGTTGTTTTCAGTGGATCAGGAACACCACTTTCAAGACAAATACTTGTTTTATCGATTTTTGGATGATGAGTGTGAAGATGCCCCTTTACCAACTGAGGAAGAGAAAAAGGAGTGTGATGAGGAGCTACAGGACACTATGCTTCTTCTGTCTCAGATTGGGCCAGATGCTCATATGAGGATGATTCTCAGAAAACCGTAAGCAAATTAATGAGTTAATATTATACATGGGTCTTCCTTGTGACATGGAAACAAGAGAAATCTACATTTATTATCAGGCATCCTTTGGCTGGTTATTTCACTTCAGTGCCAGTTTGTTCAACCTCTGAAGTTCTTAAGTCCATATTAAGTAATTTCCAGTCCTTATTAATGCCTGTAGGTTAAACTGTGTGTTGAGAATAACCATCAAAGGCCACGAATGCCATCATACTCACCTTAGGGAAAATGCTGCATTATGAGTTTTTATTTCATTGCTGAGTGTCCCCAAAAGTAAATTGTAGGTAATAGAAGAGTCCTTCTCTGTTAACACTTTCTGTATAGACATGCCATTCAATTAACCGTGCTGCTTTCAGTTATTGTGAGTGAGTAGAGTGGTAGGACGGCAGCACAGCAGGTATTCAATTACAGCTGTCAGTGGCAGCCATTAATTAGATTCATCCTTGGTAGAACTTTATTGAATTAAGATAGGCTGGACTTGGCCTGTTGTAGTTTGCTAGCAAGGTGTGAAATGTGGCTCTGTGGGTTTATTTATCCATCCTTATTGTTATAAAATCAATATATTTTTTTAAAAAATGCTTTCTGTGCCTAGGCCACAGAGGATGTCTCCCTAACCTTTTCATAGCTATCAGATCATGTCCTCTCACTCATTGGTTGGCTAACCATCCTTTCAGCAATACATTCTGGCCACACTGAAAACTGTGCTAAAGGCCTTTTTTACAGGCAGCTTTATAGTGACTTCAAAGCAATCAGTATAAACTCTGTTTGACCCTCCATTGAAGGTAACCTCTTCATTATGCAGGTAGTATTTAGGGGCCACTGAAGACATATTTTACTGCTAATTAAGAGCACTGAGAATAATGAATTACTTAAGGTCATCTGCACTGCAAATTTACTTGTAAGGGTCAGTTCAAGAAAGATATGTACACAAAGCTGGATCCTGCTCCTTTGAGGCCGTTGGCAAAGTTTGTCTTTGCTATGGGATAGGAATGGGCCCTGCCTACAGTGTGAAAACATTTGTTATAGTAAAAATGTTTTGAATCCACTTAACACAAGTGCTTGCTCCTGTTCTGTTTCCACCTGTATCCTTTTCCGGCTCCATTCTTATCCCTGTGTTTGTCTGTGCATTGAATTTCAAACAGTGCCATCAGATACTTGTGCTTATAAAAATAGGTAACACTGCCATGCAGCAATAGTTTTACAAGTATAAGTTCTCTTTCTTCTGTTTATTAGAGGTCTAGTCAAACACAGCCAAAGGAGCACTCACTCCCTGTCACACAAAATACATAGAGAAACCAGACTGGGAGCATGGTGCTTCCATAAACCCTTATGGTGTCAGGGAAGTGAGGTGTTTTGTCCTCACAGAGATGTCCTGTGCATTCTCCCCTGAGGAGCAAAAAAAGGGCTTCTTGCACTCATGAGCAGACATCAGTCATTAGGAGACCATGAGCAGTGCTATGTGTGCTGTGACTCTGCACTACCATCTCCTTTGTCTCAGGCTGAATGAGCAGGTTGGCTCTTGGAGAATTGCCCCTTAGGTTATTATGGTTTTTGGCTGCCTACTACATTTGCTTTCCATCATGACTTTCAGAACAGCCAGTGTAAGTTTACCCTGGCAGGATCAATGTTGATTATCGTCCACAGTCCTTGCAGAGAGCTGAAAGGCTAGAACGATGCTGTGGAAAGTACTGCTCTCCCCTCTGTGTCGTCAGTTGCACAGCATCATCTGAAAGAATATTCATAGGAGATTTTTCATGCAATATAATGAGGGGAAAGAGGTTTTCTCAAGATTGACAGCCATCTGACATCTTTCCCTAACCCTGTCCCTGAAAGTGCTTATTTTTGCTGCCCTTTGCTCATGGAAGCAAGCTTGTACTGCCAGGCACCATATTAACTACTGTTCTAGTATTCAGTTTACATACGTTATGATTTTGTTAGTTGAAAATCCACCCTGGGCTGAGCTGTATCAAAGCTGTTAAAATCTCCATGAATCCTCAGAGTCCTGCTAGTTTTGACTAGACACTGTTACAGCTGCCAAAAGTTCAAGGAATTGTCAGGGCTTCAGAGACACTGGCTCTAACTGACCTGAGCAGGACCCACAATTTTCAAACCAGTACAGCTGCATTTTATAATAGTCACCATTTCCGGAGAGGTTGCAGAACTCAGATAATTACCCTGAAAGAAATAAGACAATATTCTTTGATGAGAAGATTACTTTGAGAATTTGATTGTATAATGAAGCTGTTGCTTTGAAAGGTACTTTCTATTGTTCAAAATCTGAAAATCTCTAGCAAAAAGTGTCACTTGTTTTGACAGCCGACTTAAAAAATTCTCTGTTTATTACATTAACTGCAGCATTTTAGCTGTCAAACTGTGAAAGAATGTTCTATAGTTTAAAAAACAGAATAGAGCTCAGGGAAATTTTTGGCAGGCTCTTGTTGCTATTGGGTGGTCTTTTTTTTCTTTGGAAACACATACACTGAATGTGAAAATAGCTTTTTGTGAAGTAGCAAACACAGCTCTCTGCTCCTTATAATGCCTGGAGCACAGGTGCAGACCTTGAGCAAGTCCCTGGAAAAAATATTGTGGAATTAACACAGCTCTTCTTTACAAGCATTTCAATCCTTCACTATGAAAATACGTCCTGAAAACATTTTTCTAGTTATTTTTGTTTGATTTTAATGGTGTTCAGATATAGCTAACTTGATGGTAAACTCTAATTAAATAGGATGCTATAATACAAAGCTAAACACAATAATAACAGGAGTCTTTAAAGGGTGAATGGTATTCATCACACAACAGTGTTTTAACTCAGATGATGTTATGGATGATATTCTTTTTTAATACGCTAGGCTACATTAAGTTAACAGTATGACTGAAACAATAAATCTGTGTTATATATTCTTGGTGACTTCACTCAGCAATTTTTTTTCTCAGTACAAAGAGTGTTTGATTCCACATGTGATCAGTAATCAAATTTTAGTGCCACTTGTAAAAGTAAGCTTGACAGGATGCTAGGGAGAGGAAGTAAAAACAAATCTAAACATGATAAACAGCACAAAAAATACCTGTAATAATATATATAAAATAAAATAAAATTTAATTGTTGCTAAGAATCTATAGTTTCTTGAAGGGCTTGTAAAAATTAAGCAAGATATATTTGTTCTCTTGTTCTTAAAATTTTTATTTAGATATTCCACCCAGCTATTAGTAGTAAGAATCATACTGGATTTCTCCATAAAGACTGTATTAAGTTCAGTAGTCCTTGGTGGAGTTTCCTGCCAATGACATTTAATAAATCAAGTGTTATTGCTGGGACAGACAACAAATACGGATTATCCTTCCACATATCAGTTCACTGACATTTATGGGTATTATATGTGGTAAATGGTATTTATGGAGTTAATCAACGAGCACTGATTCAAGTACAAAGATTACATAATTAGCTTCGGCGCTAGAGTAAGTGAGCGTGCATTCACTTTCACACTCATACACAGGTAGTGGGTAAAATTATTCATGTCTTCTATACATTTTTTATGGTACTTGAAGACAAAATTTGTACTCTGGAAATATATGCTTATTTGACGTATAATCACAGTGTTATGGGGTCTCTGATCTTTTCCCTTGTTCTTATCTGAGAATTTTCTGGTTAGCTGTGTAATAAAAATAATCAATGATATTGCTTGTACATACGTGGTTTATCAATGGCAAAGTACTATTATATTGCCAACATCCTAGTCACAGAGAAGCTCAATGTCTCTGACCTTGATAAATTCTCCAAACACTGAACAGTTTTTATTGATCACTTAATATCGCCTGAGTTCTCCTGTCCATTAATGTGTACCCTCGTTCTCTACCTATTCCATTTATTATCCTGTCTATAACCAGCTATTGCTGTTAGAATGTGTCCCCTGCAGAAACTAGGTCTTTACACAGCAGGATCCTACAAATCAACATCAGTGGGTCACCACACAGGTTTTACAGAAGCAGTGATGCCTAATATCTCTCCACGTGACATCTGCAGGAGCAGAAGTAAAGCCTGGGTACATCCACTATAGATTGTCAGTCCTCCCAAGGTGCTAACACAGGAGGCAAATGGACATCCTGAAAGAAGAGTGTACCCTTTTGTCTTCATAGAGATCTGATGTAATAAGACATCATCCTTTTATATCTTAATTTCATGTAGAAATCTGTTAATTTGTTACCCTGTTTTCCATTTTCCAAAACACACTGGTTTTGCAAGCATGTAATAAAATTAAAGTTGTTACTTCCTATGGGAAGTAGTATTTGTTAAAATCCTTACCTTGTGTTTCTTAAATCTCCAGTGAAATGTAGCAAGTACTGGCTTGGCTTTATTCTGTACTTAATTAAGCTGATACTGCCCCACATAAATCACTAAGAGTGGCAGCCTTATAATTTCAAGCCAGATTTAGAAATAGTAAAGAGTACTTTGAGTCACTAGAGGGCATAGCAGTACCAAACCAGTTTCTGTTTCTCCCTTAACAGTTTATTCCAGTCTGTATGAGGAAAAAAAAATTTAATCCAAAACGTTTTTTGTCTAAATTTGTCTTTAATCTGGGTAATAATAAATGCATGTCATTGGTAAGTGAAGAACAGGTGAAAAATACAGCTTGCTTAGCAGAGAAGATGTCAGTTGTCCTTATGTTTTCTATGACTTCTTCAGTACTTTGTTCATCCAAAAGAAGTCTCCCATCAAACTTCTTTTGCAAAAAGATGCAAAATAATTCCAGAGTGACACAATTGCTGGGTGCTCCCTCTACCTCACACATGATTTAGACAGACTGTTGAACCAAGAGGTGATTAGGCAGAAAACCTGTAGAGCACTATATTTCTTTATATGACCTTCCTGATCCTCTAGATGCTAGAATCTCCTATAATATTGACATTTTAGGAATAAAACTTATATCGGAAAGGTTCATTGTGACATTTCTTTTAGGGCTGTCCAAGATTCAACTGTGCTGTTAATTCTTTTGATACCACACATTTGTCCTGGTTTCAGCTGGGATAGAGTTCATTTTCTTCCTAGGAGCTGGTATAGTGTTGTGTTTTGGATTTAGTATGAGAAGAATGTTGATAACGCACTGATGTTTTCAGTTGTTGCTAAGTAGTGTTTATACTAAGTCAAGGATTTTTCAGCTTCTCATGCCCAGCCAGCAAGAAGGCTGGAGGGGCACAAGAAGTTGGGAGGGGACACAGCCAGGACAACTGACCCAAACTGGCCAAAGGGATATTCCATACCATGTGACATCATGTCTAGTATATAAACTGGGGGGAGTTGGCTGGGAGGGGCAGATCACTGCTAGGGAACTGACTGGGCATCGGTGAGCAGGTGGTGAGCAATTGCATTGTGCATCACTTGTCTTTCTTGGGTTATATTTCACTCTCTTTTTGTTATCTTCATTTTCATCATCATCATTATTATTATTATGATGTTATTATTATTTTCTTTTTTATTTAAATTATTAAACTGTTCTTATCTCAGCCCACGAGTTTTACTTGTCTTTGATTCTCCTCCCCATCCCACCGGGCAGGGTGGGAGGAGTGAGTGAGCGGCTGTGTGGTGCTTAGTTGCTGGCTGGGGTTAAACCACGACAACACTGCAGACAGTGGGGTTTGGAACTGCACACTAGCCTGTTCTTAATGCAAGCATGTAAACCTTCTCCTCTGAAACTCCTGCCCCTGGACTGGACTTCCTGTATCCCATTTCCTCACATTTTAAATTTATCCTTTCTCCTTTCTTATGACTAGGTTGTTCTTTTCTTCTGTTCTTGGCCCATTGATTTAATTACTTATATTCTGCTTTTCACAAATCTAAAACACATTGTTTGAAAGAACTTAGTCTTATGAAAATAACTTGGGGTAACGCTTTAAAGGATTTTTTCTGTGTGTGTGTGTATGTGCTCCAATGTGCTGTCTGAAATTATATCACAGGAGAATTTGTCCTTTGAGAAAATAAGGCTGTGTTAGACACTTACTTAAACTGAAGAGAATCTTGTGAGTGGGAAAAAGTTTTGGAGTTACTCACAAGCTCCTACAACTCCTTCTCATGGGTGCTGTTTATTAGATCCTCCAAAGCATCTCTTGACACACTGCAGTTCTCAGAGTATTTGTGTCCCTTTTTAGCAATCAGAAAATCTTATAGTGTGTAGACTACAGAAATGTAATTGTTTCAGTCACAGTGGCAGCCTTATTCCTTGTTGTGCTATAGGAGGATTACTCCATCAATGCATGCTTTTTATCGATGGCAGCTTCTTGTATTTTTCAGTGAGAGAAGTTGAAACTACTAGGTGGTTCTTATTTACCTTTGTGGCTAAAAAACAGCACTCAGCATTAAGTCTGTAGCAGTCATTTACTGTCCTCCAGGATGCACTGCTGCCTCTTCCAATTTTTTTGGCAGAAATTCATGCACTCCTTTACAAACCACTACTACTCTCTGTTTGCTACAACTAAATAGTGCCACATGTGAAAAATAGTGCAGATCTCACACTTGGGAGTCGTTTTGAAAGGAACAGATCTTTATGTACCATTTCTCATTTATCTGACCATTTTACATATAGAACACTTGATTTCATCACAAAAGCTGCTTAATCAGGATCTCTCTAAGGTGGTTGCTATGGCTGCTGCTCAGTGTCAATCAGGTGCTTTCATAGCACTTACATCCTCTGTGTGTTTCTAGTCCTCCAGCCAGAACCATCGTTCAGTCCCTGTTTAGTGAGGATGCACCTTTCAGTAGACAGTACAACAGCATTTTATGTTGTTTTGTACTTCTCTGAAGCATTTATTTTGGGCATTTATTGCATTTTGCTGTCCTTTTTATCTTCTTTCTATAGGCCTGGCCAGAGAACTGTAGATGACTTAGAATTTATATATGAAGAACTTCTTCACATTAAGGCCTTATCTCATCTTTCTACCACAGTAAGTATTTTTAAAAATACAACTCATCACCAAAAAGGAGGCTGAATTTTGACTTCTGGTGCTCTATTAGAATTGGAGTGCCTATAACCATTTCCATTTATACTTCCCATGCAAAGCAGTTATTCCCACCTGTGAGGACCACCCAAGCACTATGCAGATGTAGGTTGTCTTTTGGTTATCAGATATAATTCTTTTCATGTGTTCCTGCACAGCCCCTACCTCACTCACTTGGCACAGATGTCTCCATCTGGGTCCATATCTGAGTTTAAATTAAGATGCATGCAATCTGACCTGACACCTGGGACTGTGGCGTTTCTGAATTTTGCAGAATAGATGTTTGATTTCTGAACTGTAAGAAGTCTTGGCTTGAACCAGTTAGGAGGAGGAGTTACAGAGTGCAGAAAGGTGTACTGTGCAGTGCTGGCTGGTTGGAGTTTGGTCATTGAGTGAAGGAAGCCTCATCACGCACCTTCTCTCTGAGTGGGCAAGAACAGTGCAGAGAGCCAAGAATACATGAAATGGAGAAAATGCCTGGAGGAGAGAACACAACTGTTTAAAGTCTCACCGTTGTTGACACACTGTGTAGGCAACTGAAACAAGCTAAATAGCACTTTACTTGGTAGCAGCAAGGTGTGGGTGCTTTCAGAAAAAGAAAGCCAGTCAGAAAGTAGATTTATGTTTGACAATAGCTCCTCTGGGAGCTCTTGATATTTTCAATAATTCTCAGCTAACTTGGACAGATGCAGCTAGTTATGAAGCTGCATTACAGAAAGAAAGTACTCTGTGCAAACATATAACACCTGAGCAATGTTTTTAAAAAGAATATGCATCCAGAGTTGCTAACTGAACTACGAGGGAACAGCCAGCCAAAATCCTTAAGCATCTCTGGGATGTAGGTAAAAAAGTATTTAAAGAAACACTTCTGTAAGATCCAGAAACGACCCTTTTCAAATCAAACAAAAGACACTACCCAAGATAGACAGATACTGAGAGGGAGTGGAGAACACTCTTGATACTACAGACATAACCCAGAACAAAAAAATCCAAACCACAAAATATTTCCAGCTTGGAAGAAATTCAGACTTGAGGTCAGAATCCACAGCAAGTAGCATATAGAACAAGTATGGCAAATGATACAAACTGGTAAATGATACAAACTGCAAGAAATACTTGGCATTTTGAAGAATTGCAGTTGATTCCATGTTTTTAGTAAGAATTTGGAAATTCCAGTCTATTATGTGCAACATGAACTAAAGCAGAGGACAGAAACCATGGCTAACTTAGAGGAAATCTTCAGAGGAGCAACAGACAGCATTGCTCCTATGAACCAGAAGATTAATGGTCAATCAACTTGAAAGCAAATGGAATGTTTATTCATTTTAAGAAAGGCATAATTCCTAAAGTAATATGTTTTCTAGATATGCCACAAGCAGCAGGAAGTAAAATGGATAAAACTCAAGTTGCATGGTGGTGAACTAATCCCTGCTAGAGAAGCCTGTGAAGTTAATGTATGAATGAAAAACAATTATATAATACAGTGTTAAAAACAAATCAAATTCTTGGCTTCATCAAGAGGATTCATTCACTACAGAGGCAAATGACTGAACCAACTGAGAAGACATCTGAGGATGTATATGGATAGCAACGCTCTCTACAATGTGCAGAACAGTGCTAATGGGGTTGTATTTCCTGTCCTCATGAAAGTGTCATTGCCTTTAGGCAGAGGTTGTAATAGAGTCTGGTGAGCTAATTGTTATAGAAATCACAGGCCTGTGGGTGTGTTCACTGGTCAGTGTACTAAAAAAACTTGTCCAAACACCTCTATTTATCCCTCTTCTTCTCCAGACTGCAAATAGAAAGTGCTTTGCACTGGCTGTTGGGAAAAAGTTCCGGGAGAGGTGACTGGTGTGGTATGTTTATGCTTGGTGCCTGAGCTAAGGGTGCCTTTAGGGCATCAGAGCCTGAGTTTGTCCACCCATCTTAGGAGATGCTGCCACCAGACTCTCATCTGGATTGTGTCCAGAATTTGAGAGCTCCTCCCCAAGTTTTTCTTCATGGCCTAAAAATTTTTTCAATTTAAACGGGAGAATGGTGTGAAAATGCTACTACTAAATATATGTTGAAGCCAGCTTTTGATCTCTATTTGGCACAGTTAAGTTATATGGTAGTACCTCTGAAACATTGATTGTCATCAGCTCACAGCCTCTGAAAACAAGAATCCCACTGCTTGGAAATTGGCCTCCAAGACCTTGGAGACTTGCGGTTGTGCAAAGAGAGACATAAAGCACACAGGAAAACTCAAGATAATATGAGGTTCCCACTGCTTCTACTATGTTGTGAGAGTAACACTAACAGTGTTTACAGTGAGAAAAAATGGTTGTAAACAGTGTCTCACTAGAGGCAACTGCCCAGTCAGTCGTAAGAGCTAGTCACACCAGAGTAATACAAACCCAGTGAGGAGCAGGCTGACACCAAAGGCACTGTCACACTCTTCAGTTCCTGGAAGAGGTGGTGAGCTGGACGTTTTGCCTGGGAAGCTGTCAGGCGGAGAGGGGCCTCAGCAGGTCCAGATGGCTGTGCCTTGCAGGTCAACACAGCAGAAGTGGCCAGACTTACGTCAGTAAGGAGAAGGGTACTGATTTCTCAGGGAAGAGCTGGAGTACTGCAGAACCCCATGAAGTAATTGACAATTGCTAGCTATCTTCTGTAATAGATTAGCTATTACCATCTGAAATTTTCCATCACATTAATGTTAATTGTTAGTGATGGTTTCACATGTGTGTGTATGAAGAAAGATGGAGACGTCTATCTTAAAGATGCCCTTGTCTGAGCCTTTTGGAGCCAGGAAATGTAGAGGCTCATATTCTGTAAAGCCAATCAGTAGGAAATAGGACATCAAGTGAAGCAGACCATTGTCTGGCTGTGTGACTCTGAATGAGTGCTGAATGATGCAGAGGGAAGGAAAGCAGTGACTGGGGTATATTATGTGACTTCTTCTCACCAGGAAGAATAAGATACATATAAAAACTATAATTTATCTCTTTTTATTTTAAGGTAAAGCGAGAATTAGCAGGTGTCCTCATTTTTGAGTCACATCCCAAAGCAGGAACAGTCTGTAAGTAAATGGAGTCCTGTCAGATCTTCTTTCTCATCTGTGGCATGAACATTTAAATTCTTAATGTTTAAATGACAAGAGCAAAACTTGGATGCAGTCTTCAAACTTGACTCGCACTCATTGTTTAAAACCTGGGGTAATACATGTTGGCTTAGTCTGTTGCCAATTGCAGGGACAGTACCAGAATTAATTCTATATCCTTGGTTGGATGTATATATCACCTACAATTTAGGTGTGTTTTGATCCAGAATCTTGGTTGGACCGATCTCTATTTAAAATGTATTCTAATATTATCCTTGTATTAATAAAAAATTCCTGCTGCACAAAATAAAGGATTTAAAATGTTAAGATTACTCAGATCTGTTTATACGGAGAAGTTTTAGCAAATGAATGTCAAATTCACAGCCACTAGAGAATTGGGTTAGAACATGGTGCTACTGGTGGGATCCAAATCTGTGTGGTGATTATTAACTGATAACCTGACATGTATCGATAAAGTAGTTGTTGCAACCGTCATGGAAAATAAAAGCAACTTTCACATCAGTGTAATAAAATAACTGCTATCTGGGTGTGGGGGTTTTTTTTCTGAAATCTGAAGGCAATTGCTTCTAAAATCATAGTATGTGCTTTTTCAAGGTAGGCATTATTAATATGACTGCAATAGAATTACCTTGAATTTTATTGAGTGCAGAATCTGTCCCATTTATATTTTGAATAACTATATTCTCACTATAAAATCTTTTCTCTCTCTTGTAGTATTTAATCAGGGAGAAGAAGGTACTTCTTGGTATATTATCCTAAAGGGATCAGTAAACGTAGTCATTTACGGCAAGGTATGTTTTTTCAGAAGCCTTTTTATATGATTCTTACTATTGAAATTGTAAGAGTAAACTTTGAAGGAATACAGTTTAATTTAGAGCAGAATTGCTTTGTCTGAGGAAACAAATTGAACATAATTTTATTAAGAAATGATCCAGTGGTTTCACTGATTATAATTCCAGTTGATTGCTGTATAATTTCGGGATATATTCCACACTTTCTGAATATAATTCAGCAGAGTTAAATCAGTAGGTTAACTGATTTAAAGTTAAACTTTAGGACAAAGTCATTTGCTGGAATTTGGTGAATTGCCAGACTTCTGTCTCATGGGTGTTTTGTCCCTTTACCACCATATTTGCTTGCATTCGTATGACTAACTTTTCTCACGCATGTCTGACAGAAGTACTGCTTTGTGACTAGTGGTTCTCAGGTTGGATGAACCCCTCCCAAATTTACGTTAGCTCTTCATTTTAGTTAAGCTATAGACTGAAAAGCATCCCTATTAAATTTCCTGTTTATGAGGGAGATTTTTCAAGGCAAAAAATAGGACTTTGGTACACAGCAATCCATTGAATCTTTAAAAATTCCTACTTCCCTATTGATTTCCCATTCAGCGACTGACAATCCTCCATTCTGAACACCAAGCATTTCACCAAAATCTAGCATAGGGGCCCTGGTGCTAAGTCTGTTCCTAAGTAACCCATATTTAGCTACATTTTTTACATCACTGGGTGGGCCAGATCCCAGTTACTATAAACTGTAAATTGGAGTAAATGGAGCACTGCTGATATACACCAGCTGAGGATGCGGTGTTACATGTTATTTCTGCAAACTTGATCTTATTTTTTAGGGCCTCTATAAACAAAAAACAAACAACAACTTTCTGTCTTCAGCAGGGCTAGAAGAGTCCTTCAAGCTGAATGTAATTTCAGAGAACAAGCCAATTCTTTTCTATTCTTGCCTTTCTTCAGTAATAGTAATAACCAGCTATCAAGTATTGTTTCGTAGTCATTATTTTGGCTGTTGATTTCCTGCCAAGTAGATTTGTTTTGGTATTTGATTGTGAAGTCCAGTGTTTGTACAAGGACTTTCAATAGAATACAGAGTAATGATGGGTTTCTGCATGTAAATGTTTTGCTCTGTACAGGGTGTGGTATGTACTCTACATGAAGGAGATGATTTTGGCAAGTTAGCGCTTGTGAATGATGCTCCCAGAGCAGCATCCATTGTTCTGCGTGAAGACAACTGCCACTTTTTGAGAGTAGACAAGGAGGACTTCAACAGGATCCTTAGGGTAAGAGCGGGAAGGGCCACCCTCACAGCATGATATCAGAACTTGCAAATTTTTCTAGAGTTTTTCTTATTTCTATGGATACGTTGATATTGATAACCTTGTTTGAAGTGTCCCTTATTGCAGAACAGAGATGTGACAGTCTAGAAGATCAAGTCAAGAATATTTTAATCATCCTTCCTCTTTTTCTTTTCCTAGCTCAGTCATGAAAATGGGACCAAATGGAATCTTTTGTCTCTCACATTTCTGTAGTCTATAATTTGCCAAATGCTCAGTTTTATTTTATGCTGTCCAGGATTTATGGGTGATCTTCCATCCAAACAGTGAATGAAACAAGATCACCCATTCTTCCAGATATGCAACTTAAACTCAATAGATTCAAGGCAGACTCAAGTGGCAAATTAAATAAGCTACAGGTGAACACACAGATGTCTTTATCAGAGAGCTCTAGGAAGATATTCCCAGGCTAATTTTACAGTTACTCACATTAGGGCAAATGTGTTCCAAAGTCCAGCTGTAATTCTGTAAATACAGGCTGTTTTGTGATCATTCATAGCATAGGAAGTCAAGACCAGTATCATCCTGTATTTGAATGTATACATGCCCAGTATTGCAGCAATAAAACCAGTACAGATTTCTGTGCTAGAAAAATGACATAAGATTGTGTTTACTGTACAAAAGGGAATGAGGATCCCATTGGCAGTAAGGGTGGTTGGAGAGTCCCAAATGATTTAGCTTTGGTCAATACTTCAAAGAAGATCAAAGTCCATAGTCTTACTGATTTTCATTTGTGTTATTTGAATGCACATTATATTTAATTCTTCTTTTTTTCTTTTTCTACTATGATCTGGTAGTAGAAAATGAAAAGTTTACTGACAGTTTACTGAGCTAAAACTTACTATTTTTAAGTGCCATTTTCTTTTTTTTTTTAAGAGAAAAGTCAGATTATAGATAATAATGGTCATATATAAGTGGGGATAGAGATTACATTACATATGGAAAGTTTTGGGGGGACACTCTGCTTTTTGGCAAACTTTTTTTTCCTTTGCCATAGCCAGAGATTTTTCACATGGTTCTTGCTCTAGTCCCTCCCACATTTCTCTGCCTCTTCCCTCAGCGCCAGTGCTTCCCTCTTGATTCTGCCTGAGAGAAAAGCAGAATAAAGATAGATAAATACAGGGGAAAAGAACCAACCCCAGAGTCTTTTGTGTTGAAAGTCATGCACTTTTTTGGAGTAACTAATCAGCCAAATCGGGTGTAATTACTTTATTAAAAGTAACTTGTCTTGCAGGATGTGGAAGCAAATACAGTAAGACTCAAAGAACATGACCAAGATGTCTTGGTGTTGGAGAAGATCCCAGCAGGAAACAGAGTTTCTAATCAAGGAAATTCACAGCCTCAGCACAAGTATGTTTTCATTCAATAGTGCAAATGTCAGACAATGATTAACCTTTTCATATGGTATTATTATCTGAACAATAGCATATTCCTTCTTTCTGTGGAAGAATGCAGTGCATATAAAGTTTTCTTTTTTTTAATCATCTGCTGATCACATGCCCCATACTGGATAATATATCCATTTCCAGCAGCACACCAGTTCTATGTCTTTACACAATAATTCTCTAAAGATCTCGCTGTAAATACTTATCTCGTGTAATAGCTTCTAAATAGACTGCACATGGAGAATGCTGAAACCCTATTAAGCTGAGCTACTGTGTAAAAGACGTGAGGAAAATACATTGTTTTATTGTTAAGTGCAGATATTTTCATTTTGGATTTTGAGCTCTGGATTCTAATAAGAGTTTGCTAGGTACAATTTATATACAAAACAAAGATCTCATGCAATGAAAGTCACACAGCTTATCTTACAGAATAGGGTTGCACTGTAATAACAATATTCATTGTATTTTCTTTAGTTTCTTACTGAAAGGGAAAAAGTACAATTCTGTTTGGATACTACTGTGATAAGAGTAGAGTGAGGCTATTATCATTCCAAATGTTGGTAAAACCCCTAAAGGCTTTGTAAATGTGTTATTTGCAAATGGATGCACAATTTTCTTCAGAAACGCTCGAACAACTCCAACAAAATAAGCACCAAGAAGTTTCGAATCCTTTACCCTGGACCTTACTTTTTCTCAAAGAAAGAGCTAATTTACTGTGAGATATTTTGGGCACAGTTTTTATCTGATCTGGGATTTCATATACCTATTTTATCTGCATAACTGAATATAAAGATCTGTAAAGATCTGTGAAGGGTTGATTAAATCATTCCTTGTATTTTATATACACATTTCACGTATTTCAGAAACTGCCATTTCATCTTTCACTTGATCTGTTAGAAAAACAAACTATGCTACCAGGAAAACATGGACTCTTACAACAAATTTTTCTTTGTCTAAATGAAGGGAACTTGGCTGCAGCCAGTGGATTTGCATCAGCAGCTGCAATACACAGCAGCTTCGTCATAGATTTAAATACATTTTCTTGGGTCTGATATATTTTTCATGCTTTCAAAAGTAAAAGTTTCATTTAAACATATTTCAAACACCACCTTCCTTGCAAACTCTGCACCAGTATTACTTGCATTGTCTCACATTTTCTTCTTCAGAATTGAATAAAAATAGCTAGAGACATTTATGGTGCCTAGTTAAGTTAGGCTCTATATTAAGGCTTACATTCCAGGAATATTTTCAGGTAAAGCTCAAAACTTCATTTCTGTAAATATTTTATGCATTTGGTCAGCTTTGGATACTGTCAATGTGCCAGCAAGGGAGCTTTTGCTGATAACAATGACAAATAGACATAAGCTACACAAAAGAGGAAGCTACCTTGAAAGTTCACTGTCTGCTTTTCAGCAGATTCCTTTGTTCATAGTGTGTTGGCAGTGTCTTTTTGTTTAAAGTCTTTCGAAGCGAGTTCACTGGTTTTGAAGATGACATTTCTTTTGTTTCTTTTGTTAGTAAATACAGTAAGTGGCTACATTTATGCTTGAGAGTCCAAATCAAAGTTACTGATATATTCTGATTTCCAGAATGTGTTACTGGAATGTGTTAGCTGAGTGTTCAGTAATTTTGAAAATCACTGTGCCCAAAAGAGAAGCTTAACAGGGACCTCTTCTTAAAGGCTTGCTGCTTTGCCCTTAATTGAATAGCTTGCGTCTCTGATATCTCTTCAAATGAGCTGCCCTTTGGGCTTTGCTCCCTAGGCAGGTACGTAGCATTTGCACTAGAGAAATATTCTGCATCTCAAAGTTGTTTCTTTAGATACCTGGTCAACCAAGAAACTAATTTTCTTCATCTTAGTCTTGGGGAAAACTTTGTTTTGGGAGCAGATCCTCTCAGTTGCAGTTTGGATACTGAGGAGGCATAGCTCCTACATAGCTCCTCGAGCCATGCTTTCAAACAGTGACAGTTTTGCTTCGAAGGACTAGCTCTGAAGTTCTCACTCCCAAGGTCTAACTCTTTATGGGTGATCACACTCACACAGGATGAATTCAGCAGACCTGCAAGTCACTTCACTGTTCATTTTCACTTTCATATTCAGAGTACAGCCACCTGTGATTTCTCTGCTTCACTCACTTAGATACTTGGTTAGTATCTCTGTGAGAATGTGCACTGGCTTAACAAGTGTTTGTGTTCTTGGGACATCAATACAGTTCTTCCAAAGGGGTTGACAGGTAAAAGAACTGTGACGGTCAGCGCTCAAAGTGAGGAGGAGCTCCCAGGAGCTCAGCTCCACCACTTATTTCTCAGCAGGAGCAGAGTATCTTCACTTCTCGGGGTTTTTTCTCTTTTTTTTTTTTTTTTTTAAGTTTCATACTTTATCAGTTGGATTCCAAAAAAAAAAAAAAGGAAAAAAAAGATGCAAAGATTGAAAGAATGGAGGGAAAGATAAAAAAATCCAATCTGCAAGGAAAGAAAAAAAGACAACAGGACAAGTTTAGCAATATCCTATGATATTCTGCTGGTACTTAAAATCTTACCACTGTTTTTGCATGAAGCAGAAAAACCTGACTATTGCACTAGTTCTCTCACCTCCCCTAAATTTACTCCAGGAAATGGTACAATCCTAAGTTTAACGACTTCAAAAACTTACTTACTTCAGCTATCTAAGGCATTGCACAAATTTGAAGATACAGTGTGCTATTTCATTATCTGTCCCCATCTTCTCAAACCAACCCGTCAGTGATGCTGAAGGAAATTGTTTCCTTGCTCTGACACAGATACATACCAGTTTTCATTTCATGCTCATAGTAAGTCTGTTAAGACCCTCTAATGACTGTGAATTGCTGTCATTACTGAGATATTTATTCTCAGTGGAGAAGCATTTTTGATTGCACTTCCCCAGGTTTGCACCAGTGCAGCTCTCCTGATTGCAGTGTAACTGTGGTGGTGTTATACTGGAGTACTTGTGCAGGGAGGGGGCCATCTGTCATCTCACGCTCCCTGGGTAGGGTGGAGAGTGTTATTGCTCCCATTTTACAGGGGCGAAGCCAACAAAGATTGTGAGTGGTTTTGTCCGAAGCCACACAGAGATTCTGGTCAGAGCAGGTGTTTGTACTCTGGCACTCGTCAGTCCTGGTCTTCTCACTGGTACACAACTGCTTCTTGATTAGCTGTTTTGCCTGTGAGACACTAACTGCTCCTTTCCCTCCCTCAGGTATATTGTGATGTCAGGAACCCCAGAGAAAATTTTAGAGCACTTCCTAGAAACTATGCGCCTTGAAGCAACTTTAAATGAAGCAACAGGTATTGACATGACAAAGGCTGTGTTATTATTACTGCATAAGATGGTCTTGCTGGGGGAACACCGCAATGTGATGCTTTGAAAAGCAGCTAGTGTTAGTTCTTACCACAATAAGAACTATCCACTGCTCTGAAACAACCCTGAGAAAACCTAGGAAATCCAGAATTAAAGATAACAATCCACTCCCCCTGGCCTGCTCTATTGTATTTGTACTTTCAGTTCAGAATAGAACAGCAAAATCCTAAAAGGTGCCAGACCACTAGTCACAACTTTAATTAGGCACAACTATAAGGCCAGGACAGAGCATGCATTACCACCCAATGATAATATACTCATACTTCTTGTTCTGAATGTCACTTAGTACTGTGAACTAGATTGATACCTCCAGCCGTTGCATTGCACTAGTGTAAGTATTCCCAAATTTTCATATCCATATCACATTTAAAGTATCACAATTGAAATTACTTGTTTGAGACACTTTTCCATGTACAGGGGAAGAAGAACTGTTACTCAAAAGGGAACTCAGCACACCATGGGCCAGGTCCCAAGAATGCAGGTTGCTGCAGCTGCACTTAATAGCCTGCTTTTCATTAATGTAAAGAGAACAGAGAATTTACATCTAGGGATGTAGATATTTGCTGACTTACTATTAGTAGAGTCAGACACAAAAAATTCCTCCTAATTATGATAAAGCAATGCAGAGACTTTTATATTAAGCTGCATAATACCGCTTTAGCAAGTTCTTTTTATATTGCAGATGTCTAAGAAGTATGTATTCAAAGGTGTTCTTAAATCCAGTTAATCTGTTACTGACCTCATAGTATTGGAGAAACCTGTACAGACATCCATAAATGGTGGAAGAACTGACAGATTACAGAAATCCTTTTATAGTGTGTGTTTTAACACTATAAAATAGTGTGTTAAAAGAATAAAAATTATCCTTTTCGTAGATACCTGTTTATTAGGATTACAAGCAGAATGTTGTTCTTTAAGCTTGAAAGGATATAATCACAAGTTTACTATTCATAGTATGCATGTATTATATGTTTTTCTAAAACAAATTATTTTTTAAATCTTTTCCCAAAAACATCCAATGACAAGATTATACCTGTATCCTAATGTGATACAAAATGTCACAATTCACAAAGCTATTTTTAGGATATCGAAGCTCAGAGTGCTGGAAAATTGAATTTTTAGTTTATGCATTCCTTTAATTTAAGAACAGTTAAAATCCAGTTTGCTCTGTATATTATGGAAGGAAAAAGTCCCACCCTTCCAGAGGTGAGTTTTGTCAACTGAGACATATTTTCATATATGAATTACAGTGGAAGCAATGATGTAATGTTATATTACACAGTTATCTCACCATATTTTTTCTGATATCGCTTACTTACAGGGTTTTTAAATGTTTCTCTTATCTCAAAAGCTGCACTTTTGATACCAGAGGGTGTTGTGTTTATTGTTTCTCAGTGATTCCATATAAGACTTGCATGGTTTAAAAGTAAAATAAAATTTATTCTCACTGCCAAACTTATTCTGGCCTCTGCAGCCAGGCTTTATAAATCCTTCTTTTTGTCACAAATACAAAGGTAAGGCAAACTGGGATTTACAGCAGCACTACCACAGATCATTTTAACAGAAAAAATAGCCTGTTATTTTTTGCCAGAGAAAATGTCAATCATATTGTTCATATACATTTTAATGTAAATGTAACAGCTGTGATACTTTTGAATCAAAATAAAACCAGAAATTTGGCTGTCCATTTACCTCTTTTAGGCCTTCTGCTCATTGCTAGGAAAACAGCAAAGAATTAAATTATTTGCCTTCTCCTTTGTAGTGTATACTAAATGTGCTGTCTGGTATTGTAGTTCCCTAAAGCCAAATGCAGCAGCATTTCTTAGGTACCCAGGTGTGGCAGGCCTCATTCTTCTTATGCTAAGATCTCTACACTTTTAGAGAAGTATATCCAAATATTTCACTTCAGCACAGAGTTTGGGGTTTTTTGCTCTGCCAAATTTCTCTTTGACACAGGCAAATGCCTGTTAACATAAGTGCAATAAAATTCATGCAGACAAGAATAAAAGCTTAATATTCCAGCTCATATTTGTTCATTCCCCATTTTCATACTTAATGCCTACAAACAAAGTGCAAAAAGACCCCTTTATTATATGCAGAGGGCTAATAAAATATTTTAGCTGAAAGAAAGCCCATCGTTGTGATCCTCAGGCTGTTTGCAGGGGCTTAATTGACTGTTTTCTTTCTTCTCTTTTCACAGATTCTGTCTTAAATGATTTTATTATGATGCACTGTGTTTTTATGCCAAATAGTCAGCTCTGCCCAGCCTTGATGGCACAATATCCTTTTGTAAGGGAAAAGTTACATCCCTATAACAGCTGTCCCTATCAGTGATGAGACTGAAGCTTCTCTCTCTCAAGAAGTACATAATGTTTCATGGAGACTGTGCCTTGTGGGTAGGTTCTCAGTGTCTAACTAACAGCTGTCCATAGCTCAACAACTCTGAAATGGATAGTGTACACTCATGATGAGAAACAGTCCTGGAGCATGAAAACTGTATCTTTCCTGTGCCGATTACTATTCCAAGGGAAAGGAATGTATTGTCCCTCCACCAGATAAGTGAAATTACATAAAAGTTTGGATTACCCTTCCTGTATCCTTTCTGTCTTTCTTAGGTTTTGCTGAACTGCAGCATCTAGATTTTAACTAAGATCATTATGTTTTGGTGATTTCAGTGGTCCACTTTATAGATTACAAGCTGCAAACTGCCTCAAGCAAAAGGGTGCCTAAACTAGTAGAATAATGTGTAAGTAGTTCCTAGATGCTGTCACAATTGTTATGAATAAAAATAATAATCTATAATAATAGTATATAGCAAATGTTAACAAACTGCAAGAAACTTCAATTGCATGCAAATACCTAGGAGATGAAAGCTTACAGTGGATAACATCTAGAGCTGGAGGTGATTCTTGTACTGTCTGCATGTTTTACAGAAGGAGTCTGTGAAATGTCCATCAGTCAGTTACTGGCAGGTCATTTAGTTTGGGGAGCTGTTGGGCACTGAGAGTTTTCCTTGTGCACAGTGACTTGAAGTTATCAAGTGACTGGGAGCATTAAATAAACATATAATGTTTTCTGGTTTATAGAATTCTGACAGGGGTATAATAACTTCAGTTCTCTATTTATTTTTTTAGAATCAGATTGGTGTGAAAGTGTGCTTTCCTTGAAGCTCAGTGGGGCGAGTGACATCTCGGAAAGCTAACACCCTGAAACCACAAAATAGAGCATCGTGTCCTTGTCTGGCAAGCTTGAGAATCCATTTGTGTTACTCCTAGCAAGGACAGTAATTGTTCTGAAAACCTTTGGACCCATAAAACTGGTCTGCAGAAAATTGTTCGTACACCTGAAACACACATTTTCCAAACCCACATAGTTTTGGATATCAAAAGTATTACGAAATGCTGTTGCTGACATCTTTGAGGAGAGAAAGAAAAGGGCAGAACTTTTTATGGTTGGGTTTTTTTTTCTGATTTATGTAGCTTATATTATTCAATCATTCCATTTGGGACTCAGGCTTGTCTAACCTCAGTTACGATAGTATACCTCTGATATCCAATAACTGGGAAAATCAGATGAATGAGGAAAAGCTTTTCTGAAGATCAAAGTGATAGTGTCAATTACGTATACGTATTCACTTGTGATGAAATCTCTTCTGGAGAGGAGGCTAAGACCGTGGTCTTAAATGGGTCATGGCAGGCATCATGGTAATTCTTTTCAGAGGAGGAGGAGGAGGAGGGCTGGAAGTAACTGGTATCCCACTGCTTTAGTGTCAGCCTTTCCTAGAGCTGAATTATTGTTTATTTGGTCCACTCTGAATATGGAAAATCAAACTGTGCTCTGTTGATTGTACCACTGGGATTTATTGTTAGAGCTGAAAGGTTGCTAGCAAAGCTCATCTTTTTTGAGCAAAATCACTCTACAAAAATGTTTGCCGGTGCCGTGTTTGCCAGTGAGACTAAGGAGGAATTAGTTATGCTAAGTGAGGAAATTAAAACAGAAAAAGAAAAAGAAGAAAGGTGATTCAGTCAGAGACACTGTTTTTGCTCCAGCTCCCAATTTTGAATCAATACAAGTCTATTTTCCTACACCCACTTAGGATAATATTGTAGCTGGCAGCATGTATGAGTAGAGCTAGACCACTGTAGTGCTTTCAAGCATAGTACAGGGTATAAATTATTTGGGTTTTCACTTCTTTTGCAGCAGCGTTTTGTCATCTGTAAGTTCTTTAATCCTGAAAGGAATGGATGGGTGCACCATTTTGGCTAAGTAACATTATTGCTTGCTGCAGATTCAGTGCTTATACTGTGCTGTCCCTTGGCACACCACTCTTTTTTAGTCATTAAAGTATATGGATCCTGCAATATTAAAAAAAAAAAATCACATACTTCTTTTTTATAGAGAAGCAAAGGGCATGCTTCCCTGTCCTGGATCAGGACATCAGTCCTGTGTGTTGGACCAAGGCCCCTGTTTCCCTCTCTTCTTCACAGAGATGGAAATGGACAGATTCTCAGAGCTACAGCTTGTCAGAGGGAGACAGGACAAAGCCCAGAAGAAAACTTGAAATAGAGTAGCACCTCCAAAAGTGCACTTGGGATAGTGCAAGTGTGTGAGCATGTATGCAGGTATGCGTCTTTGAAGGACTACTGTCTAAATACTTATGAAGTATAAACTCCTCTGCTGCTCTCTGTAGATGATAGTCCTTTAGCATGTTTCCATATGAATGTTTTGTGAACCTCCTTTACCATCATGCCAGCAAAATAGTTTGCATTCTACTGTAGTAATGGGTGCTGATTTTGCACAGCTCCTGATATGGTTAAGTGTTCCCACACAGGATAGAACAGACTTCAGAATTGCTTCCATTTATGCTAGACATAATTAGAAATATATATATTGAACTCTAAGCATGCTGGTGTTGATAAATATTTTACAATTATCTGACACTTCTTGCAAGTATACATGATATTTTACTTCTGATTGCAGTCTGCAGTGAAGCTGCATCCTGTAGGTCCCGTAAAAATGGGAGAACTCTTCATTGACTTTCCCTGTGATAATGTTAATAAAAGAGCAATTAATATAAATGAGCAGTAAAAATACAGAAAAATTACCAGTGCCTGTGGTCAGTTAATAAGAAAGTAAAAATACATGAAATAATTACAGTGTTTGAAAGGTAAAAATGGGATGAGAAAAATGACTCAGTAGAATATTAAACTTGCTCCCCGAGACATTAGAGCACATAGCCTACAATATATTATTTACTTCTTATGACCCTTTCACTTATTTACTCCCATAAATATACTGACCTGTTTAGTTCTCTATTAATTTTAAACCTTTCTGAATGAAATTAAAATGCAGATTTCTAAAAGTTTGTCAGTCAAATGAGCACCCTGGTAACCCTGGTAGCACGTCAAATCTCTGCAGGGGTTTTGGGCAGGAGGATCATTTGGAAAGTGTGAGTTAATAGATACTTTTTCCCATTATGCTTTATGAGTATTTATTAGAGAAATGCTTCTAAATATGAAGCTTAAAATAAATATTTAGATAATTTTGATTTCTAATTAATATTTTAATTTTCTAATTAATATTTTAAAATCTCTTGTTAGAGCAACTGAAAGTGCACCTTGAAAGGGTGCTGGACTTTGCTGTGAGTGAAAGAGTGCCAGTATTTTAATATTAAAAGTTGCTATATAATTGGGAATAGTATTATTCATGACAATCCAGAATCAGAATTTTGGTATCCGGGAAGAAAAGTTGAAGATGTACCTGTAATCATTCTGTGTTTACTTCACATTCACCCATCAGTATATTGGGAGAGTTTAAATATATATTGTTAACCTCTGATCACTGAGAAGCAGGCACACAAATTGCCTTATCCTGTTTCTGCTGGGGATTATTCTTCATTTTCACATAGGTTAAAGGCTGAAATTATCTCAGTTTATTGTCCATTGTGCCTTTACTTTTTTCTTGGTTTCTTCCTTTCAATTAATGTTACTTTTGGCCTTTTTGCTATTTGCATATTTTTGTAATGTTGACACTTCATAATGAAAAATGTTTCCCATTTTTTCTTATTGTTTATCACAAAATAACTATCATAAAGTATTGTGTCCCAAATACACTTTATTTGATAGAGTGGAAAATTCTGATTTCCTCATATGTAAAATGAGGCTAATACAGAATTTATTATTTTACCCCATGTCTCTATAGTCAGCCTAGGCTGTAAACTTCCAGGTCCCCCTACCATAATGGTACTGAGGTTCACCTTGGGTTACAGTAACTTCTAAAAATAAAAGGAATACCACTGGTGGTTCATTCTGGTAGCCTTCCTCACAAACGGAAGACTGGAATTTAATAAACACAAAGTGACATTTTTCTTTTTTTTCAACTGTCACCAAAGAAGAACAAGGAGAAATATCCTTCTTCGGTCTCCACAGTTAATGCTCTTCTCTATTGTTCCAAGTGTCATTTCTGTTCTGCTCCCTACAGCAACCGTCTCTGTGGTGGGATTGTGATCATTCCTGTGCTCTTTAGAGAATTCACTGTCTTCTTACTTTTTAGTGTGAATGTGAGAGGTTCAGAAGTCTTTATGCTAGTGGCAGTCAGAAATCAAATGTATACATTGGAAAGTTATGTTTGAATACCCTGAAAATGGTTTGTTGGAAGTCAGTTGTTTGTGAATTCATACTGGTTTTGATATTTTCAATCACTGAGTGTTTTCCTTGACACTGCGGCACCTATCATGCCCAGCCTTCCCAGGGTACAGAGCAGGAGAAAATGGATTATGCCCTCAACAATAAAAGGCGAGTCATTCGTCTGGTTCTGCAGTGGGCTGCTTTATATGGAGATTTACTACAAGAAGATGAAGCAGCAATGGCCTTTTTGGAGGTATAAAGGAATCGTTGTATCATTGTACTGAAAAGTACCTACCAAGCAAGATAAGCTGAAAGCCTGTTCCCAGTCTGTAGAATTCTGTTATGAACTAAAGAGAAGTAGGTCATTTCAAAGTGCAAACTCATAACTCTGTTTTCTCGGTTTTAGCTGCAGACAGTATACTACAAGCACTATAACAGTGCTTGAACCATTGTCAGCCTCTGGACCTCTGAAAATATCTGCTGGAGTTGCAGACCCTTTTCAAAGCACTGCATGGGTAGATTGCTTTATAGCAATATATGAATTTGCTTTTTAAAATATTTTCTTGTGAATAGTTCAGAGGCTCTACAGGTTGAACTGGGGGGCTGTTTATGCCTGCCTGAGGTGTGCCAGGAAGGAGCTGGAGGGTTCTCACTCTACAAAACAAAAAATCCTTTCCATTTGAATTAAAGCTGTACTGCAGCTATTGGACCTTAGATCTTTGTCTTCAGAACTCTTCTGATCCCTTAAAATCATTTAATACCTCAGACATTGGTTGTAAGGTCTTTGTGGTAGGTGCCATATCCTTGTATTTCTGAGATAAGATGCACTGCCAATCTCATGTTAAGTCATTGTGATTGCCATTATTATTATTATATATTGTGTTTATGGAACACAATCCCATATATTACTGGTTGAATGGAAGTTCTTGCCACAAAGAGCTTAAAACCGAATCTAAGTTAAGAGCAGAGGGGATTAGAGAGGGGCCTTAAGTACAACAGACATGTAGCAAGCCCACAGGGGAAAGCTTTTAATAATAGACAGACTTTGGAGACAGACATAACATCTTTCATTAGTCCAGAAGTTAAAGAACTAGTTGCAAGCACATAGATCCTTCTTTGGGTCAGTTTTATGTAGGTGCGGCAAGAAGAGGTTTGAGTAGGGTTTAAAAGAGGGTAATATTGTAGAGGACTGGAGTAGCTGAGAGTCAACAACTCAGTAGCAAATGAACCACTAAGGACTACAACAGCAGTGGGTAGAAAAAACTATCATGCCAGATTATTTGTGAATTTTATAGTCTTTGTTCTTGATAATCTGAAAATGCAGTTTTTGCACAAGCAGTCAGTGGTTACACAGTGAGCCCCATCAGGCTTCCCTTCTGCATGTGTAACTCTTGCTCTAGATCAGCTGGATATAAACAAGTAGAAGTAATAGAGGGTTGGGCCCAGCATGTGTTCCTCTATGCAGATTATCATTCTTTATAATCATTAAGCTATCAGATGTCAACTCATAATCCTCTATCCTGAGTACTGCTCATTTACCCGTATAGTTATTTAAAGACTATTCTGTATCATTTACAGGAATTTTATGTATCTGTATCAGATGATACTAGAATGATTGCAGCACTAAAGGAGCAACTTCCAGAGCTAGAGAAAATTGTAAAGCAAGTGTAAGCACAGTTTTTGCTTCTTTCCTCCCCCCTCCCTGTTTCTCAGTAAATAGATGAAGAAAATTTATTGCTTATATCTATTAAAAATCCATTCTATGAATGGCACTCAGTCATACAAGATTGACTTTTTCCATGCAAACTTCTTTGGATTAATTTCTATGGCCCTCTCTTTCCACATCATTCTTGCAAACACCAAACTCTCATTAAAAGGTTGACAGAAGAAATAAGAAATTATGTACACACAATTGAAACTAAACGGGATGCTTATTTCATGCTTACATGGACTTTGTATAGTAATTTCCCTGCCTTGGTCATAGATTAACTGTGGTATCATCTAGTCTTTTTGTATATGCAAACATGAATATGTTGATATTGTAGTTTGACAGGTGGTCCATGTTCTGTAGGTGATTTTGTACACAAAATCTTCCAGGTAATATTTAATTATATATTCTATGCTTTACCTTTTTATAGTTCTGAAGAACCTAAAGCACCACAAAAGAAGGTAAGATAATTTTTTGTCCATCTTCTAAAGTAAAAGCTTTAGCATAACAAATCCATAAGCATCTTCTCTTTAGTAATCATGGGTATACCAAAACAACACATTGAGAAATAGCTTTTAACAATGTGTCAAATTTTGCATGGCTACTCTTTTCCCTGCCATTGATAAGAGATCTATTGTAGTTCATGTCTACCCCATAATGTTTCTTTTTGCATTAATGTGAATCCTGATGATTCATTTTCAGCACAAAGTTCTTCTGCAGCTGTTCAACACAAGTGATGACAGAACACAGAAACGCCAGCCTATCAGGGGCAGTGACGAAGGTGAGTTCCTTCTTTGCAAAGTTTTCTTGAGCCACCGAGATTTGCAGTAAATTTGTCTCTTTCAAAAAAATGGTCTAAAAATAAACAAAAGTACCTACAGTTTTGAAGCTGGCCTGAAGCAAACTGCTTTTCCTAGCCCAACATTCTCCATCATTGATGTGAAGTGCTTCTGGTCTTTTCCCTTAGTTACTTGTGCTATCAAACACTTTGCTTACTCAGAGGAAGATGTAAAAACCTTTAAAAAAGGGAATGAACAAAACAGATAAGAACCAGTACAGACAGTGTCCATGCAGGTAATGACAGTGCACTAAATAGTGGGTGCTGAAGGTCATGTTTGAGCCTCTGTCTCCCCTACGTAGTTTGAGCTAACATGTATAGCTGTTCCTCTGCAAGATAGGAGTGGAGCAGATAATCACGCCGTGGATCTCTGTCCTGTGGCACACAGCCTAGAAAACAAAATCTGCTTGTTTGCTGTATTGCTATTGTTTGATTCTCTGAAGAGATTAAGGTAAAATTTACAGCAGTGTATCAGAATATCATTTTCAGTTGTACTGGCTCTTCATATTGTCCTTTACTTCAGGCAGGTTAAAAATCCTGAGCTCTGATGATGAGATTTGTTCATTGTAAACAAAGATACATGCCCCTTAAAACTCATAAACCTGAGGATTTCATTGCAGCTGCTAGGGCCAGTCTCTCAATGGTTGTTTTGGTGCATCTTCATCACAGAAAATAGCTTCTGCTTGAAGGTGTTTGATATTAAAGGATAGCCCTTGCTAGTGAACAACAGTAAAAATAAGGGAACAAAATGCAAGGTCATATAGCTGAGAAAGCTGGTGGCATAAATCAAACCAACAGAAGAGCCATTTCAAAGTAACTGCATATGAATAGCAGACTTCCTGCCAGGCATGCAGCTTCTGTTGTCCGTAGCAGTGTTTCTTCTAGGTCTATAAAGAGCAAAACAGTTGCTACTGTCAGGGAAGTACTACTTCTTGTGTCTGTGTGGATAGGCAGTAACTGCCCCCTTCATATGGGTGCACCTTTCTTATTTGTAGGGCAGGCAGCACACTGAACATAGAAAATCCATGGACAGCTATAACCCCAGGGGCTGCTTGGCTTGGCTTGACAGCTGAGCTGAAGGAGTGTTTTGCTAACTCCTTCTGTCTTAAATTCATGTCACTTTGGGCTGCCTTGCTTTTTGCAGGCTAATATACTATCATATTGATTTCTAGGCAGCCAGAGGCCTGGGTTCATGTATTACTCTGTGAGCCAATTTGTACTGTACACTCAAGTGTATTCATATTATTAGGGTATTTTTCTTCATCGTCTACAATAGTCTTGATTCAGCAATTATATACTCGCTTGTAAAAAACAGGTTGCAGTACAGTTTGATTTAAGTTCTGATTGTAACCAAAACTATTTTCAAATCTATTTTGTAAATATGAAAATTATTTTCCTGTAATTAAGAGAGTTTGCAGCCAGTTTTCCTGACTTTTGAAAAGAAGTGTTGATTTAAAATATTATAATGTCTGGAACATAGCAAAGTGCCGGATTAAATTGGCATCCATAAATAATGTAGCAATACTGAAACACTAGTACTTTGTGGTTTACTAAAAGCTCTGGGAAATCAGAGATTTCTGTACTAGAAATTGTAGAACATCTGAGGAATGGGAGGCTATCAAAACTGTAGTGATTTATTGTTGCTTTATTTGTTTCATTTGTGAGGAGTGGTTACTGAAGTGAAAGTAATTTGTACAGTAAAGTCTCTGTGGTTGTTACATGTGGCATACACAGCACAATCTTTTTTTCTGTAGTTCTGTTTAAGGTGTACTGCATAGACCAAACCTATACCACTATCCGGGTGCCAGTGTCTTCCTCTGTGAAGGAAGTGATCAGCGCAGTAGCAGATAAGCTGGGTTCTGGAGAAGGCCTCATCATAGTAAAGATGAGCTCAGGAGGAGGTACTGTATTTGCATCATCTTAAACGCTTCTCACTTACAGTGAAGCAGAATGTTGGGTGGGATTGAAAGACTAATTCAGTCAAGGCTTTTATATCCATGTGCATGTTTGGCTGGTACACAAGTTCTGTCTTAGAGGAAAGTCCTTTTCCTACTGCAGGCGCAGACTGGAGCTCACATGGGAGACAGGAGAAATAGAGAAGCTTGTATATCTGCATGTTACAGAGCAGAGCTACCCCAAATTTCCTTCACTGTAAGACTTGTAAGAGTTTTTTAACAACAGAAATAGGAGGTAAGCATGGATAATGTAAGGCTAGACTTATGAATCAGCAATAGCAGAAAACAACTGCAGTACAGACATTCCAGTAGTGGTCACTACCACTCTGGCCATTCTGTCCATGCAAACCACTACTGAGCAACTTTGTGCCAAGCCCACTGACCTACTGGTAAAGGATCAGGAGTCAGCCCCCTACTATAGGCTGTGGAAATGGGAGAGTAACTGCAAGGTGAATTCTGCTGGAGAACTGGTGTTGCTGAAGTGCACTGGTAGAGTCTGACTGTGTGGACACACACAGAGCTAATGAGAGCTGTGCTGGAAGGCATTTCTGCAAACAGTGATGCCTGCCAAAACCAGCTCACTTCCTGAGAATTGACACCAGGCGGCTCTACTTTTTGCAGTTGCAGCAATTTTTTATTGTCAGATTTGCTGACAGACAGCGCATGCTGGAAGAGACTGTTTTGTAAGTTACTTCATTATCTTTTCTTTACCTGTGATGTGATGCTCTTTTTGAACTGCTGTAATGAGATTTGAATACAGTTGCATTTCATCACCTCCTTATGCAGTTACTGTCTTCCAAGGCAATTTCTGTTAAGAACAGCTCTCCAAATGCTTACAGCTCTGAGAAGAATGGAGTCCCAAATTATGGCTGAATTTTTGCAGGTAGTTTCTAGAGAAGGCAGCACAGGTTCTTGACCTGTCTGTAGAGTTTGGGGCTGGGATTCTAGTCCTGTATGCCAGTTCTGTAGGAGACTGGTTTGGGCTAGCTTGTCACATTTTGTCAATAAAGAAGACCTTGTTGTCATCTATTTTGTATCCTGGACATTGGTTTATTGTGCAAAATTTGTTCCCAGAAGGGTGATCTGTGCAGCTGTTGGATCGGTCCTGCTGTAAATTCTACATATATATAATAATAAACAATCTTTTGTTTCATGTTTACAGAAAAGGTTGTGCTCAAACCTCATGATGTTTCAGTGTTTACAACTCTCAGTGTTAATGGACGGCTGTTTGCTTGCCCACGTGATCAGTTCGATTCATTGGTATGTATGTATGCAGTTCTCAGAAAGTTCAATTCTTCAGTTTATTTGAACGTTTGGCCCTTTTTGCATTATCAATGCTTTAGGTAAAAACTAGTGGAAACATTCACAACAAAGGGCTTGTCATAGTGCTATGGGATGAGCCCTGAAATTAAAAAGAGGTAATGTTATAATTTCCTAAACTAGAGCAGAAATCCATCTGATCCACATGACAGCACTTGATCCCAGTATTCTCTGTGTCACACTGAGCATCTACGAAGAGCTGAATATTGTCACTAAGACATGCAGTAACTCCTGATTACGGAATTATCTCCTCAAGGCCACAGGGATATATTCTTGAAGATAGATGTTAGAAATTAAAGCATTCTGGAGACTTGATTCCAACAGTAAACTCCTTAAAATCTTTTATTTCTCAGGCCCACAAAATACTTTGTCAAAATCTCAGATGATTCTAAGTAGAATCACAGAAAATATTCCTAGTAGAAAGTCTGTTTTTTCTTAAGTAGAATTGTTCATAAGTACTTAGAGTTCATGCAGTAATTCTAACGATCTCCATGGGGTCTGCTTTTATAGAATTTGATTTGACTGTACTTTTTGTTCCTTTTATTTCATTAAAAACAAATGTCATTGCGAAGTCATGTCAGCATGAACTCTATTACTCCTAGCCTTGCTTCAGCCTCCTGTATGCTTTTAACAAGCCACTTAGTATGTATGCCTGATTTCTTTTATAGATATGGTAAAATCTATGCTTTGCTGCTGCTTTCAATTTAGTAACCAGGGAATGCACATCCAGCATACTGCAGTTCCATGCAGAGATACCTCTTGTTCAGTTTATTAAATTCTGGTGTTCCCTTAAGGTTAATTAATCCTGCCAAGTAGATACCCTCATGGGGCATGCTACTCTAAAGCAGGGGTGTTGTGTCAGTACAACTATGCTGGGTACTTTTATATGGCTCTGCATTGTCTGTGTAGACATACCTTTGGCAGCAAATTGTCATGACTTCTGTGCCTTTTCCCCTGTGCTATTTACCATGGATCAAGTACTCGAAATGCTACAGGGAGCTCTAAGATACAGGGCTGCAATGTGCTAGTTTTCATCAACTAGACTGACTTCAGTAGGAATTAGGGAGGAACACTCAGCACCTTTAAAAAGGTTCTCAGCATGTGTAACACAATACATGCCCTTATTAGCTGCATTTTTTCAGAGGTATAAACAAATTGAATAATGTTACAACCTTACCTCCCTCCCAGTTTACTCCTTTCACATTCCAGTTTCTGGCTGCTGCCTGTGCATGTACATTTATTCACAGTACACTTGGCAATTCCCATGTGAAAATTGTTCTGGGTTAGATGAATTTTCAAATATGCAATGAGTTTACATCTAAGTTCTTCTTTCCTAGCCTTGGAAAATATGTGTTTGTTATGGTAACGGCTATGTTGTGTTTGTCTCCAAATAGGGGAAAAAAGCCTTCTTTCAGTCTATGGGCAATTCTCTTTCCACAGATTTCCACAAATTAGGATTTTCTACACAAAACTGCTGTAGTTTTAATTCATACTCTGTCTTAAACTAAAGCAATTTTGTGTTTGTGCGAATTCCAATTCAGAGGAATCTGCAGGCTGTTATAAGATTGATGGCTGTCCTGATTTTTTTCGGATAATACTGTGCTTATATACACTATTTTTTTTTTAATTTTAGATGGGGCTTTAAAGGTAATAATGCCTGTGGTTTAGTTTAATAATTTTTAATTAGTTTGTATTATGGTGATATTTGAAAGACAAGTTTTCCCTAGAGTACAAAGAAAGAACTCATACAGAAGTAAAGCTCCTACTACAGTCTGTTATTGAAAAAGTGATTTGATGTATTAATCCAGTCAGTCCTTTTTCTATTTGTAATATAATATCCTTATATAAAAGGGGATTAATTTAGTAAGCTCATTTTCGATATTGCAGTATGTAAATATGGTCTGTTAATCTTGCCGACTCTGTTGAGTTTGTACTCAGAAAGGAGCCTGTTGACAATTGCCTGCTCTCTAATTATCTAACAAAGACCCTATGAGAAATTGAGAAATTTGTAAGTGAACTCTACTGCCCTCTCCTGGAAACAATACAATTTTTAAAACGTGGGTTCACAGGAAGCTTTACTGATGTAACACATTTGAATTTGCAAGAGTTGTTCGTTAGTATTTTAGCAGCGCTGGTTCAAACACTTTGACCCTAATATATACAACAGACTACTTCAAATCTGACTTGATCTCAAACCATGTTTAAATCTCTCTTTAATATAAGATTTATAATTGTAGATCACATTTCATTTATATGGTAGTATGGAAGTGTCTTTCAAAATTGTTTTCTACTTGAATGATTTAAAGGATTCTTTCTCATAAGACTGTGTGCATATAATTTTAATTAGCATAGCCAGGAGTTTTGCAATCACAAATAGTGCATCCCTGTATTGTCAAAGACAAAAGTATGAGGCGTATTTTATAAATGATCAGAAGATCTTGCAATCACTGCAGATTTCTGAAGTATGGCAGATGTAATAATTCTCATCATTAGAATCAGTAATTTACAAAAGTATTTGGCTTATGCTTTGTGGCCTAGTTATATGTGTATGTGAAAAAGGAAACTGATAACAAAAGCTTTGCGGAAAGACCTGCACTCCTAAACAAACAGACATGCTTTAGTTAGCACAACATGTATTGAAGTATTTATTTCTGGCTTCAAATTTTAGAACAATGCTAAAAATAACACACTGAGAACAGTCTGTTTTATTTCTTTACAGTGCCTCTGAAGAGCTTTCAGTATTTTCCTGAATATCCTGTGCATAGTGGTTACTGATTTTGCACAGGGCTTCTCATCTCCTAATGCCAGCCTGTGGTTAAAAGCAAATTTCAGTTTTACTATTAGAAACATGCTTAGGGAAGTGGTCACACTGAAAAACATAATCAGAAACATTATGGAAGAAAAGCACCAATTGTGCAATTTAGTATTTCTAAAATATTTTTCTACCATTTTTCCATTTGTAGGCACCATTACCAGAACAAGAAGGACCATCTACTGGTACAGTGGGAACATTCGAACTGATGAGCTCCAAAGACTTAGCACATCAGATGACAATTTATGACTGGGAGCTCTTCAACTGTGTGCATGAGGTATGAGGATCTATCTATTCAGCAGACTAGAATCTGTTAGAAAATGTTTAGCTGTACATTTTAGGTTTGTGCATTATTTGCAAAACTTTCTCTAAGCTTCATTTTCAAAAATAGTACAATAAAGCCACATACAAGTTTTGAAAGTATAAGGCATTCTTAATTTTATAGGCAAAATGTAAAAATAAAGTTAAACTTCTCCTGAACATGTGCTGCTTATTGAATTACTTTTGTATGTTTTAAGCTATTAAGTTATTTATACATAGTCTGTGGTTATGCTTTTAGTATGCCTCAGGTATTGTCTACTGGATTTGCAACCTGAATCTTTGTGATCTGTACAGCAATAAACATAAAGTGCAGAGCGGGTTTCAGGCTAGATACTTACTTGGTTATTCTTAGCCTCTTTCCTCTGTCCAAAAGATGAGATTTCTAAAAAAAAAATCCCAAACTGTTTTCTTTTTCCTAGCTGGAATTGATCTATCACACTTTTGGAAGGCACAATTTTAAAAAGACCACAGCAAATCTGGACTTGTTTTTAAGAAGATTTAATGAAATTCAGTTCTGGGTGGTCACTGAGATTTGTCTTTGTTCTCAACTCAGCAAGCGTGTTCAGCTGTTAAAGAAGTATATTAAGATAGCAGCCCAGTAAGTATACAATCATCTGTGAGCTGGAAATGAGGTTCAGTATAATCAATTTGTTGTTATTTTTCTTTTTTATTTTCAGACAGCCACACACAGTAGAGGTTAAAATGTTCTCTATTTGGTAATTCGTTCCATTTCCTTATAAGACTGTACAGAACCTTGTTAATATGTATTCTTCTTTCCTGTCTTACTCTCCATTGCTCCTTGATCTGTGATCTCTTAGGGCCAAGTTTTCACATAAAATTTGTGTGTAAATATATTTCCGTTCATTAGGAGAATCCTTCATTTACCCTTAGATGCATTAGCAAATATTAATATGCAAATCAGTAAATATTAACAAAACTGAGCCTTAATTTTCCTGAGAACAGAAGTATTTCTGGTGCTGTTCAGGAAAGCCGTTCTCAAAATTGCCCCGGGGGGGAAAAACAGGAGGGGTGAGCAAAGAGAAGTAGTATGGAGATGACAAGGCTCATGTTACCTTCAGTCTGTTTGGTGTATTTTTCTAATACTTTTGTTTAAAAATGCAACACCGAATGTCCTTTTTTGTTACTAACTGCTGGGTCTGATGTTTAATAGCAGGCAATTCTTGCTGTCTTCTTTTATTCATATTAAAACTTAAACTCTTTGGAGCCTTCATGCCAAAGATGTCAGCCTTGACTCCTTATCACTGAACTCAAGGGCAAGGTTGAGGCTGACTTCACAGGGAGCAGGGGCATGCCCCTGCCCTGCATAGCTACAGTTTTTTATCACTGTTACCCTCTTCCTTCCTTTCCAGTTCGTGGTGTATTTATCATATTCATTGCTGTCTGAACATTTTGCTGAGGTGTGCAGTGAGAAACTGTCTGTTCAAGTGTTTGTCTATGACTTTGGGAATTGTGACTAGAGGCCTTTAGGCAGTCTTACCAAAAAAGAAGTTATTACTTGCAGTTAAACCATGAGTTTTAACTTTTTTGCATTGTTAAATGTAGTTGTGTGAAGGAAGAGATTACTATTACAGCTGTGATGCCACCCTCCTTCCAATTAATAATGCCACATAGCTGAAATCAGTGTTCATATCGAAACTCTGCATCAGCATGCCTCCCTCCTCGGGGAAGGGCTCTGTTCTGCAAAGTACCAACTTCCTTCTGGGAACTGCTTTGGGCCCTCCAGTCGGATTACGGTTGGTCGAAGACAAAGATTTTCAAAATCTAGTGGTGGGTGTGCAGGATGAGGTTTATATTCAGAACAGAGGACAGAATTTACCTCTTTAGTTTCTAAAAATATATATACCGCATATTCCATTATCTCATTCTGCAGAGCAAAACTGGGAAGCAAGCTGCCGGTCTGGCGGGCTGTGTCCAGGAGAGGGCAGTGGCATCCACACACAGACACGTCGGGGTCTTTTCTAAACTCAGAGGCATGAAATGGGAAAATGTTGAAATGTGGTAAATTAAGATACAATAGTAATTTCCATAAACACTTGAAATCAAGTATCCTAAAAATTACAGTTAAATATCTCCTTAATAAACCTCCCTAGCCTGTGGGTTCCTCAGTGTCATGGGTTTAATCCTATGCTATTTACAACAGCTTGACAACCTCCTGTTTACTTCCATGTTTCTGGTATCACTACAATGCTAAAAATAAATAGCTAAAAGCGGTCTGCTCTGCTGAGTCCTCTTTGTCTCCTAAAAGCAGAGAAATCCAAAACACATGATTTTCCTCCGTACAAACTAAGCGGGCAGGTTTAATTGCAGCCGCTGGAAAGGGACTGGGAAGTTTTGCCAGGCTGCTGCCCTCTGTGCAGTGCTGCCATGGTAACAGGTGCTACAGCATGCGGTAAAACAAACACAAAGTGCACCGAAGTTAGAGGGGAGAAAAAGCCAAGGAATTGGATCAAAAGATGTGGGCCCAGGCCTTGAAGCAGTACCTTTGAGGAAGTTTTCCTTGTGAAGATCCTTGAGACCTAATGAGAACTTTACCCTACCTAGAAGTGCTAGACTCATTAGAAAAGTGTTCGGGGAGAACAGCTCAGTGCTGCGCTATTAATCTTAGGCATGACTGGTGGTAACGAGATGCCTTGCACGTACCAATTTTCAAAGATAACTGAGAACCCTGTTTCAATTCTGCGACAGGGGGCTCAGACACCATTGCAGAAGGCACATCATTTTGTGTCTGCCACCCCACGCACCCTGTGATGTGTGCTCCCTGTCTGTGTGGGCAAGCGCAAGGCCGAGTGCTGGCTCCAAGTGCTGTGCACATGTGCTTTCAGTTCCAGGAGCCGTTGTTGCCTCTGCATCTGCTGGGAAAGGATGTAGAGGTTACCAGGTTCATCTCTTTTCTCCTGCCATTGTAGGATTAAACTTTCAAACAAAGGGGAGAAGCAAACTGTATTTCCTACAGTGAGTTCTTCCCTTACTAATTGTATTAGAAAGGCCTTCTAGGATGTAGTTGCACATACTCTTATGGATATCCACAAACCCAGTTTGTATATATGTTGGAGACAAGAGTGTGTGCCTATGTGTGTGTTCACAACTCATACTAACAGGAAGATTTTTCCAATACTGTCCATTCTGGGAGGCAGAGTGACCTCTGCTCCGAGCACACTGGTGCTTTGGAGGACCCACTTTCCGACTTTTTACATGCAGCATATATGCAGTGGAGCCATGCAGCACTATTTCTACTGCCTTACGGTGGTCTTCCCTCTAGGGAAGAGGTTATCACTGACAGCCTATCCTGGCTGCTTTTCATGCTTATCCACTCCCTGGCCTGCTGTAGTCAGAGTAAGTTGGGGTGGCTTTAGCATTTCAGCTTATCTTTGCTAACCTTGCTCACTGTCCTTAATCTGATGTGGGAGAATTTGTATAAGCAGCTCTGCCAGAAGATCTGAGGGGGCAGCAGTCTCCAACAGACAGACCATCAGATAGGAGAGATCGTTTTTTCATGCACTCACACAGTGAAGACACGAGTGAGGCCCAGATCTAAAGGACTCACCCACTCAGTACATCGAGTCTGGTGAAATGGAGGGACAGAAAGAACAGAATAACAATAGGGTGATGTGGCAGTTATGGACTCGGACAGTAGGATGTGATGATTGCACTAATTTCGTCTGGAACTGAGGATACCTCGGAGGAGCTAAGAGCTTCAGCGATGAATAAAAAAACCTGTCTGAGAATCATAGCTTGAATCTTGTGAAAGTTTTCTTGGTAAGCAGCAAAAGAGGCAGATACTGAGGTCCTGAAATCAGATGTTGGCAAATCAGTTGTGAAAAATAGCAAATTATTTGAAGAACCTAGTGAGACACAGATTTACGAGATACAGGCTTTTTTCTCTCTCTTCCCTTCCCATTGAGGCAATGAGCCACCTGATGCAGTCCCAGCTGAGCAGCTGTGTGGGCTGTTCCTGTCAGATTGCGTCTACTCCTGCATTGGATCTTCCATAATACTCAGTTACATGTTCCAGTTTTTCCCTGACTGATAACAAAAGTTCTTCTTTGCATTAGGGTTGTAGTGTGACCTAGAGCTCCTAGTGCCCAGGACCTCTTCAATGATGCTCGTAACAAATGGCAGTTCTTTGCCTGAAACATATTAAAGAGTTTCAGAATCTACAAGTACTGGTTAGAAATCATATACAGCAAGAGACGTCACTGGCACACAGGCATGTCTAGTCAGCTGGTCTTCTCCCTTTAAAAAGACTCAGTGCCCCTGTAAACTGCGATGAAGATTATCTAAGGACAGCTTCCAGCATTCAGTAGCTGTTCAGAAGCTGTCAGCAAGTTCTGCAGCAAATGAGGTTGTAAACCAGTTGCTTCCACTGTTTCTGGTATTCTCTGGGACTAAATTGAGCCCAGCTTCAGGACTGTGTTTCTGGGTGGGGAGGAACTTCAAAGACTCCTTTAATGTCCTTGCAGAAGCTGGCATGCAGTGAAGTGGAAGTAGGAGGTCATTTTAGGAGGGAGGGGAAAGGAGCCTCCAGAGTGTGGTGAATTACTCACACATTGGTGAAGTGGTGTGCCACAGGCATGCTGGCCAGGGCTGCCCAAATTCAGTCACATCTATGCTAGATGCCTAGGTTCAGGTCTCTTCAGGATGTCATGTGTACTTCTGCCCTGATACATAAAAATTAAAACCTGGCTCTTTGTGTTTCAGCTGTAAAGAATACAAAAATCTGAATTCCTTTTTCGCTATTATTATGGGACTTAGTAATGTTGCTGTGAGCCGTCTCTCATTAACATGGGAGGTAAGTCTTAGCTAAAATCCAAGTCCAAGAAGTTTGACTGGGATTTATGCTTTTAGTTAGCAAAAACATGACTTGGGCCTTTATTATTGATAACATTAGATCTACTAATTCAGCTCCTGAGCAGAAGCCTTTAGCTAAGGCTGACAATTTTTATTAGTAAGGCAGTGTACCCATAGATGTGTTGAATACTCATAAGCAGTTAAGGAAAGTAACAGCAGCAGCTTCTGTTGATGAGCTAAACTGCCCAACAGAATGAGTTAGCCAGTTAACCTCTTACATCAGCCCATCCTCTGTTTGACTTTACTGATCATTTAGTGAGATTACTGTATAGACACTTCTCTAAAATCCATCCTCTGTTTATACATATTATTTTCTGATCTCCATATGGACTCTGTTGCCCTATTAAAATGTGGGTTTGTCCTAACCAGTTCTGGTTTTCTCTCTGACATGCATTCCCCTGCTTACTATCAGTTTGGTCTTCATTCTCAGAGCTTCCACCGTTTTCTGTGGCTTTGCTCTTTTGTATGTGAGTATATGAAAAGGCTACAATGTCCAGCAGGGTGAGATGGTAAGCACATGTAACCACTAAGAACATACTGGTTGTCAAAAGCAGTGCAGATTTGAATGTACATGTATTTTGTTCATTAGAAATTCAAAATAGCATGACTAAGGTCATTGATGCAACTGTGACCAAAATTTGAACACCTTTTAAAAAGTGCTCTGAAATATGAGATCAGACTAACACATCTGAGAAGACACCAGTCCGATTTTCAAAAGTACATGTTGCAAGTGGTATATACAATCGGTGCTAAAGGCAAAGATTTGCAGAGCAGTTTCTCAAAATAATGACCCTTCATTTGTGGCTCCTGAGGGGAATAGTTGGGAGAGCTGAGACAGTACAGGAGTAGTATGAAGAGAGAACAGGGAATTGAATGTATATACTACATACAGCAATCTGAAATGGGCACAGGGTCTGAGCTGGAGAGGCACAGATGTACGTGTGGGGTATGAACTTGAGCTCAGGGAAATGTTGTGACACTCTGGTTCTGTAGGGCAGTTGGTTTATAAAGAGAATCTCTGCAGCTTGATTTTTAGCCAGTTATATATACAGAATATATTTTTAAAAAAAAATCAAGACCTGATTTTTGCTATATTGTCATGCATTTACATTAGTTGCATGCACAAATTAGATATTTGCAGGTGCAAATGTCCAATTATAGCACTTATTTCACAAATACCTAATCTGCATGCATATGCAAACTAGGCACACAGTTGTTCACACACATCATTAAAAATTAGGCCCTTGCTGTGGCACAGGGTAAATATCTTGCTAGGGTACACACTCCAAATGGAGGAAGTATTGCAAAAAATCATTTGTGCACTATAAAGTCTCTATTAATTTTTAATGTTACCCACTGCCAGTAGTAGTCTGATTTAATCAGCAAATATAAAGAAATTTCTTATTAAAACTAGAAAGCTGACATATTCTGAGTGTGCATAAAACATTACTGTGATCTCTGAAATTAATTTATAACATATCTTATACTTTTTATAGTAAAATTATTTAATATGTATAACATAACATGACGAGGAAAGAAAATATTTAGTAAAGCCCATCAACTGACCATGATTTATTTGTGTATGTATTGTGAAAAACTATTTATTAATTTATACCCCAGAAAGCGGTAGAGGCCCTTGGCTGCTGGGCACATAAAGAATTAGAGCAATAGTTGGTGATTCATCAGCATGAACAAAAAAAACTCCTGGAAATGCCCAGGCATGGATTTGAATGTTGCAAGGGCAGTTCATCATAGGTATGAATAATTAAGCTGAGCTACCCCTACGCAAGCTATGTGTAAATTTTATTTTCAGATAGACTGTAATCAGAAATGTCCCGAAACCATTGACTTGAACTTTCACTTACATTCTGAATTCAGTGATTGTGATGCGAGCCAAACAAAAACCTGCATCTAAACATCCAAAAGGAGTAAATTCAAGTTGGGGTTTAAATCAGATTCCAGGTTTCATGGCTGGTCCCGTCTCTATTTATAATCTGGTTGCTAGGAGACATGTTGTATTTTAGATTAGCACATTGTTAGACATATCTGGCAAAAAAGAACACTTTCCTGACTTAGGGCGTTGTAGAAGGAACTAGCATTTACAGTAAAATTACCACACAAATTGGATTTAATTAAGGTTTGCTATTTTTGTTTTTATTAACAGAAACTTCCAAGCAAGTTCAAGAAGATCTATGCAGAGTTTGAAAGCTTAATGGTGAATAGCAATAGATCCCTTATTCTATGCACAATCTGAGCTAATTCAGTTTCTGAGTAACTGATTTGAATTCCTTGATTCAGAACATTTTATATGTCCTTGTTTGACTTTAAGAAGTTTATGATCCCATTTTAGAGCTGCTAAAACAAGTATGTATGACTAATAAATTATACTCTTAGGAACCTACTCTGAGAGAACTTATGTACCACTCAAAATTAATCTGGGAACTCAGAAAAGCTTTATCACATGTTTTCCGATAGTACATATGGGAAATTGTATTTTCCAGCCTGGATCTTTCCAGGCAATACATTTTAGTATTACAACATATGCAAAACTGGATCTGCAGCTGCAAGGAGGGAGGAAAAATGTGTGGTTTCTTTTATGAACAATTTTTTTGTAATCATATCTTACCTTGCTATTTGGCATGAAAAATGTTTGTGTTTAGCAGCTGCATTCTCATCACGTAAGCTGTATGGGAGAATGATAAAAGGTGTCTTAGTTTGCAGATGCACTTTTAGAGCCACAGGAGAAAATAATTATTTTAATAAATTCCATGACATCTAAATGAATGCATACAGTGTGTCAATATATATAATAATACATGTTAGTAATTATTTGATTTCTCTTTTTTTTCTTAAGGATCCATCAAGAAACCATAGGGCCTACAGACTAACTGTAGCTAAATTGGACCCTCCAATAATTCCTTTCATGCCACTACTTATAAAAGGTAAGCTTGGATGTTACCAGAATTCTTAACTTGAAAGCTATTTGTCAAATATTTGAAGAATAAGAATAGCAGCAAGAAAAAGCAAAAATCAGTCTCGGTGTGAGGTGTGATCTTTTTCCATTGTAAAAAGCATGACACAGAGACAAGAAAAACTGCTTTGGTACATCTGAATATCATACCTCAATTTTTCTAGTCTCAGAAATGCTGCAAATTAAAACCTAAATGTTTTACTTCTATAGCTGCTTTGATTTTTGTAAGGGATAGATAAAATGTTCTGCTGTTTTGCATGGCCATGATTCAGTATGTGGCTTTTATTTCTATACAGACATGACGTTTACTCATGAGGGAAACAAGACATTCACTGACAATCTAGTAAACTTCGAAAAAATGGTATGTATGACATATTTGAAATGAAAAATTAAAAACACCTCCCTATTCATCTCTTCAAGAGTAAACTTCTCAACAATGACTTCGAGGGCTAGAGAAAGTGAAGGCAGGACCAAGAGCCAGCAAAAATAGTCTTCATTGTGCACAGCACCTGGGACCTCTGGGTTTCTGGAAAACCTCACAGAGGCGGAGAAGCAATTGCCCACTGAGCCGTGCACAGCCAAAATGTTTCCTAGGAGAGGCAGCAGCAGTGACAGGAAGCAGAGCTGTTAGAGACAATATTTAACAGCCAGTTTGGGACCAAGCTGTGATTTTAACTGCTGTTCCTTCAAACAGGACTGAACTGCCCGAGGCTGGGATAGTTCTTCATTGCTCCTCAGAGAATGAAAGGAGCTTTAATACAGAACGTGCACAACATCTTATTTTCTTCTTTCCTTTAACAAGTGAAAGGAGACTTCTGTGACTTGATTGCTTTCATATTAGGAAGGGGGATCAATGATAAAAGGTTAGATTATGCTCAGATTTGATTTATTTTAAATCCTGCACCTAAGCTCTTATTTCAAACACGGTTGTCAAAAACTGCAGACAGGCAACTTCCTGTGGGAGAAATCTCAACTGAAACTTAAGTTTCTCAGCAGTGAAAAGCAGTTTTCTTGGTTGCTAAGGCTTTGTTCTTAATTGATGTGGTTGATGACACCTACATCTGAGAACCAGGGTTAGCCAAGTCCATCTATGAGCCGCTGCACTGCAAGACCAAACCTGACTTACTGTTTCTGCAGTAAAGCTCCATTCAGCAGCCACGCTAGAGTGTATCTACTCTGGCACCTGTATCTGCTTGTTCTTAGTACTACAGTAACCAGAACCACTCCATGGTCATTTCCTCTGCACTACAGAGGAGCTTGTCTTACCTGCTGAGAACTGATACCGCGGAAGGGAAGAGAGGAGGACTTTCAGCTCCTTAGAAAACTTCACAGAAAAGTCATCACCATTCTAAGTGAATTCTTCCTTAGATTTTAGTCTGTAGCTTCCGGACAGCCTCTGTCCTAGGGTGAAAATACCTCTCCACTAAGCTGAGGCTTTTTTGTGAGCAAATGGTAGTGCTAACACCTGAGTAAGGGCCTGACCTCACTTCGCAATAATGACATTCTGTAATTGCATACACAGACTGTGGTGCCATCTCCTTCCAAAGGCCTTGAGCCTTCTACCTGCAGAAAAGGACTTTTTCCTGGACTGCTTGTTCTACTTAGATAGATAAATATATTTATTTTAGTATAGATAGTAAATATTTGGGGGAACACAAAGGGATCTCAGACTTGGCTGGAGCACCTCCAAACCAGGAGGGATGGCAGCTGCATTGCTATAGCCATGGCTATGTGGCTGGCTCCATGTTCTCCACCTCAACTTGGCCTACTTACACCTCCTGAGCCAGAAGAGCCAGTACATCCGCAGGCCTCAGAGCTATATGCCTCAGGCTCTTCTTTATGTCTGACTATGTGTAAAAGCCATGACAGGAGGCAGGAGCTCTCCTGTGAGCACTTGCCCATAGACAGAAGTTCAACCTAGGCTTGTCATTTAGAAATGGTTTTGCACCACTCTATACCACTGTTTGGCACTCCCAAGGCCAAGAGTGAATTTTATAGCAGCTTAAACTGATCTATATATAGGCTGCTGCAGGTCTGCCCTTTTCACCCTAGTCTGCATATTGCCTTACTTTCAGAAGTATGTTATATCCAGAGCATGGATTTTCTAGTAGCACCTAAAGATTTTAAATAAAATTTTGTACTGCATGAATGTAGTATCACCCATTTTGATCAGCAGTCTGAGCTTTGAGCATTTCCTTTAGGAAGTGAAAGTGAAGATCAATTAATGTATTTCTGATGCTATATATTTTTCAAAGAATGAGTATAATGTCTCATGTTCCTCCACACAACAGAAAGTGAAACGTTCTCCCTTCTCAGTATTCTAAACCTTTCCTCAGTTAGTGCTCTAGTTAAAAGCTCAGTCTGCTTTTTCTCCAGGCCTTACTACAAGTATATCTTTTGTGTTTTTAATGTTCTTCACTGGCTATTCTGCATGCTTCTATGGTGTTTTTACTGCTTCTCTCAACCCGTAGCTCTTCAAAGCAAGATATTCAGATTCCACCCACATAATTCATTCAAATCCTAACGTGGACCTGGCAGGTTTTAGCTTTTTGCATGTGTCATCAGGTCAAGCAGAGAAGAAAAGCCTACTGTTAAACCTCAGTTGCTACCGCCTACTTGTGTTAAGCTTACAACTGTCACATCCACACATAATTGCCAGATATTAGATAGTGAAGACAAGACCACTCAGCCAGATAACGCATAGATAAATTCAGCTCTCTTTTACATTAAGTATAAACTCCAGGTAAATCTGTGATGTTATTCTGCCATTTTCAGGAGAAAAGCAGAAACCAGATTTCCTCACAGGAATCCTGTCCTGCCATTTGTTGTTTCTGCCTGTTTGTTCTGCTGCATGATGTTCTGTCACAGGCAGATGGAGATACCTCTGAATACCTGCAGGGAGCCACTCTGTTACTGATCTGTCTAAAACATCTTCATTCTTTGGAAAAGTATTTCCCTCGATCCATCCTAACTTTGATGCTTGCTGAAGTTTATGAATAAAAATACCTAGGTAGTTGCCACTGGTGGTGCCATTTACCACTGGAGGAGGTGGGTCCCTCCATCTCTCATGTAAGCACAGTGATGAAACTGAGAATAGCCTCTGGCATCGTGTCTGCATTCTCACCACTGAGCTCTGATCCCGACAGCTGATGTGCTGCTGACAACTTTATTCCTGTAACTGGCAGCCAAAAGTAGAAGTTTGATCTAGTGGCATCTCTTCAGCTGAAACAGCTTCCTTTATATCTTTTATGTTTTCTGATGTTTCTGTTATTATTTATATTAAACGATGCATCTTAAAACACACAGGACCTGTCAGACAGTATCTGAGCCAGGAGTTCCCCAAGTGCCAGAAACAGCAAGGCCTGGTTTCCTAAATGTTTGTGTTTCATGGCTGCCTGAGCTCTGCTCAGAGCTTTCCACGTGGCTGGGGCATGTGTGGTTTCTTCATGGCTGGGGAATTCTGTGTGAATAGGCTTTTGTCATAACATAGGAACTTGCACTACAGCCTTTTCCCTGAAGGAGACAGGAAAAGAGAGCACTAACATGATCTTTCTCTTGTCCACAGCCATCTATTTCACAGAAGATTGGTAGGAGCTTTCTTACGTTTGAAAACTCTGGGTTCTTTTTTCAAATTTGACAAAATTATCTAGAGAAGAAGGGAAAAACAGACAGATGGTGTTAAACCACATTAGCCTAGGTTTTTTTAGCAAGTCAAGCTAAAAAGGAAAGGGACTGAGTCAATTTTTTCCTGCTGCACTTTTCTATAAATTGATCTTTTTAGAGGTGTAGTGGCAGAACTGTGGTATTGGCAGTAGTGGGGGAACATCACTCTGCAGAGCATTGCTGAGCTTTACCTGCTGCTGCCTTTGTAACTGCTGGCTCCTTCTTCCCCTTCCCCATCTCCTGATCCCCACGGATGCCTCTTATTTGGAGGAGGCAATGAGGAGTGGGAGGGCAGGGACAGCTAGCCAGGGAAGAGAATACCGTGTGTGGTAGAGCCACAGCTATTTGTAAAGAGGGAAGTTTGTAAGCGGACCCATTTGGTTTGTACAAGGTGTGGGCAAACTATATTGAATGTGTCAGAAATAGGTATAGTCTTTGTATTTGCACTGTACTTATGCTCTTTCCTATGCCATTTATTGCATGAAGCAAGGCATGGGGTGGAAGAACATGTTATTTACACTTTTGCCAGTAAGTAGGCAGAATAACTAAATTACTGGTATTAGTACTATAAGCCTTTAGTAAAAGGCTTTGTCTTCAATACCAAACAAGACATGGTTTTAAAGAAGTATTGAAGGTGTTTTACTTATCTCATTGTAAGAAGCTGATGGAGACAAAGTACAAGCTGTTTCCACCACAGTGTTGCTCAGATGTACCTTCTAGTTTGGCATATATTCCATGACCTGCATCTTTTCTCTGCTGGTGAGTTGACAGTAGATGTTAGTTGTAAGTGTTGCTTTAGAAGACCCATCCATGTAAAAACTGAAGACGGCAGTAGACAGCAAATACAATTAGTTTGTGATCTAGAATACACACGTGTCTTTTAGGCCTTTTAATGACCCTCTTTTCAGGTGAAGAAGAGCCCCCAAAGCTGTCAGTATTATTAGTTCCTATAAACTCCTTATGATTTAGCAGATATAGGACAACCTACAACCTGCAGCACAGTCATAACATTCAGTAACATTGCTTTTATAGATATATATTTAGAAAAAAATTAAGAGCCCTTTCCTAGAATTATATATTGCCAGGGAAAGAAGAGAGAGGAAAGTGAGGAAAGTACTGAGCATGACTCTCCTTAAGGACGGGCAATATTTCATACTCTTGACCACTTACTGATTCGCACTTTTTTCAAACCTCAGCTGCATAATCCTGCACTCTGACTGCCAGTACAGAATTTTGTATTCATAGAGAGAGGGAAGATGCAATTATTCAGGAACTTTATCAGTGCCATTTCTCAAATCATCAGACAGCCTGAACAAACATCACTTTCCATGGCACCATTTCCATGTCGCACTACCCAGCATGTCTCAGAAATGACACCTGTGGATGGAGCAGAAGTCACAGAGAGAGCTCTGAAAGTGCTGACCTGCCATGGCAGCATAAGACACTGCCATGATGCTGGCCACTGAGGCTTCTTTTTGTCAAGCCTCTTCACCCTTCAGGTGTGAAATGAGGATTAGAGAATCTGCGCATATTGGTTTTCGGGTTTTGTGGAGATGAACAAAAGGGAATTCACACTCTGATCCTTATGCAAAAAAAGGGCAAACGTTCTTTCATTTTTGGAACATAAGATTATGCAAAAAGTGTGTGACTAAAGCCCTTAGTAGTTTTCTATGGCATATATGAATATTTATAACATTTAGAAACCTGGGTTTGGAATGGATTAGAAGATAATGTGCTGGCCTGCTGCCACTATTCCAGACTGTGTAAAACTTGAAAGGGTATTGTTGTGTATATATAGCATGCTGGTAGTAGCAGTTGCTTGTTATATTATGCAGTTGGTTCTATTTCAGAAAGATCCAAATTTAGGTTTGTATGGCTTTTCAGTAATGGTCTTTCTTAGCGCAGTGAGTAAACAGAGGTTAATTTTTGCAGGCATTAACTAGAGGTAATCCTCTATTTGAAGAAAAACTGTAAGGAGCTGGCAATTAAACTTCCATCTGAACATTTTCTCTGTACATGTTTCTAGTTTTCTTGAATCAAAAGATGACAATCCAACTTATCTACAAGATTCAGGAAGGGAAATTCACTTTCACTTCATATGCTGTTTTTCTGTTCAATTTGCACCTTCCAGAGAAGAGCTCTTTTGAGTTTATATTACACAGGAGCTCTTCAAGGATACATAATGCTCCAGAATCTCCCCGTTGGGTTGCAATGCTGTCTTCTGGCCACAGTTTCTCTATTTATTCTGCCTTAACACCCACTTCCTCATTCATTTGTATTTCATTATTGCCAGGATACTTCTGAGTGCACAGATTGCATGAGATTATCCTCACGAACAGGCAAAGTAACTCCTTAAAATGAAGCCTTTCAGCCAACTGAAGGAAGCCAGGCAGTTCAGCCTTTAACCAGAAGTCAGACAAGTTCATTGCCACTTCGGTTTTCCTTGCCTGGAATAGCCCATATAATGAGAAATTTGGAAATAGTGAAAACTTTTTAAAAACCTTCGCCACACACATAATTTGTCTTTCAGTACAATACAGCATTACAGTACTTATTCTGAATGCTATGCTTTTTTTCAGAACAAATTTCCCACATAAAGAAAAAAAAAAGAGTAAAATGATTTCACAGAGCACACTTTTTTTGATAAAGCTAAGTTTTCACCTAAGAAGCTTAATAATCAAACTAATCAGACACTAAGCCTTTGGTCTAGCTCCAAAGATCATTATGAAATGAGGCTTCAAAACCTAAACATTTACAAGTATGAAAAATTAGGGTGTGTATTAATAATCCATCTAGAAAGCACATCAAGTAACGCTGGCCATCTTCATAAAAATGAAGCATCCTTAGCAAAGCTTCCCTTGAAGTTAGATGCTCTTGAAACTTCATCAGGTTGGCTGGTCCAGTTCAACTTTATGGTCTCTCCTTGAAATATTTATTTTAGGGGAGTACTTTTTGAAATTGTATAAATCAAAGCAAACAGCATCCCATAACAGAGCTAAATATGAATCCATAGAGTTATGAAACATTCATGTTTACATGTTCATGTTGTTTTGATTTTCATTTGATTGGGTTAGATTTGAAGAACCAACACTGTAATACACAGTGTGTTCTGTCTCAATCCAGTATTATAATGAGTGCTTATCTTTGAGTATTTAAGAGGTTCCATTGAAGTCAATGGGGCTTATTCACATGCTTAATGCTAAGCACATATGAGAATGTTTGTAAGGTAAGTGCCTTAGAAAATTTGCCTAGTAGTGATGGCTTGAAGATGTGTGAAAATTAACATAGGATAAAAATTATTCTTACTTGAAATCTACTTATTTTCCACTTGTAAATACATATGACTTTAGGAACAATATAAACAGACCCATATCCAAATTCCCTACATCTTTTGGGAACTTGTGTTTTAGAATTAAAATATTTTAGATCAGTTTCAGAATAGCTACATTTAATTTGATTATACAACGTGTAATCCACAAAAACGTAGTACATGATGTATCAGTAGTGTTTCTAATGCTGACAACCAGCCATACCCATTTTTGTATGTGTGACAGTGCATTAAAATGTCTAAGATAATTCAGTATGTGTGTAAGGAATGTTTTACATTGGTGCTTCCCACTTCTGAAATGACAGATTTCACAAAGGTATTTTATTTATAACATCATTTTCATGTAAGATTAAAGTTGTGTATTAATTTTGAGGAGCGTATGCCCTAAGTTTTACTGTTTACTAGTAAGAAATGTATCATTCCATTGTGTGAGGGCTTATGACTAGCTTGTCAATGTCACACAAAATTTCAAGAAGGTATGAAGCAGCCTTGTGAGAGTGTGCAGTGTTGTAATTGTTGGATGTTAAAAGTGTTGGAACAAATGTTAGACTCTGATTAGGAATAGCATTTCCCTCCTCTGCTTTTTCGTAATCTAAGCAAAAGAAACTGAAACAAATGTCCTTATAACAGTGATTGAATCAAACTGTCTAGCTAAGGAATTCAGTTTTACTGCTGAATTTTCAGTTTATCTGACATTATGCAGAACAACTCATTTTGCCCCCGCGCTGGTGGGTGTATACCTGTGTGGTGACACAAGCCAGGTAAAATTTTGCAGTCCAGAACTAAATCTGGAATGTTTTGCTTTTTGACTTACCTTCATTTCTGTTCTTAAAAACTATTGTAAAATAGCATCTGATTTATCAGAGCAAAATGTATTGATTAGTGTTTTCTTATCTAAGTGAGTGAAACGATGGCTTATTTACTGAAGAGCAAGCACAGCCAGAAGGACTGAAGTGACTTCTGCTTTTTTTGTGAATTGCCAGTAGAAGTGTCCACCAAAAGTGAATCCACTTTTCAGGTTGAGTTAGATACGCTTGTGCAAGCTAACACAGTCTAACGGATCTGTTTGATGAAACTTGCCTGCAGGGCCACAGTTCTAACTGTGGCCTTCTCACCTGTGAATTGAGCATACTTCCAGAGGGCATCAGTGAACATACACTGTCACATGCTCATTTTACACTGTCATTTTCCAGGAGGGCTGCATTTTAAACTCAAAACTCAAACAAAAGGTGAAACCTCTTTAATTGCTGAGTATGTTCTAGAAATGGCCTTGCTGTTAGCAACTGATGGCCTTAAAATTAATGTATACATACTCCAAGGTGTTCTACATGATATTCCTTTTACTTTTTAATGTGCAAAGGTGGTATCAAAGAAATGCACATTGAAGGGGCTGATTTTTGTTTTTAGTTAAGGCCTTTTACAGCATCCAAGCAAGGGAAGGTGTTCTTTGAGCACATGTAAATTACACTCATGCTCATTTAAAGCCTGTGTAAATGCAAATCACACTCTGCATATGAGGATATCAGCATTAAAATTATATTTTCATTCATATGACTGCTTTTATTGGCATATGTCTTCACATTCAGGCACAGTTAGGTGCTTCGTTTAAATGATGATGAAATACAGTGCTTGTTCTCTGATTGCATCCCATCTCTTCTTTCCAGCGCATGATTGCCAACACTGTCAGGACGGTGAAATTCTGTCGAAGCCAATCTTTCAGTAAGTGTATTACAACATCTGCACAGTCAGCATTACCATCAGTAGCTACAGTAATTACAATTAATTCCATGTGTACCAGAATTCAAAAGCCTGGTTTCCAGTGATTCTTCCATGTTTGGATCCTCCGATGTTTCACAGGGTGAAATATCCTTCAGGAAGCTCTTAGAAGCCCCTTCTCCTCCATTTCTTTTCCAAGCATGTGAAGGAGCTAAATATCTGTGAGGTCTCTACACATCTGTCAAACTAGAATTGGTTGAAATTAGCCACTGGGTTCAGAAGTGGTTGAAATAAGGCTAGCAGACAGCAGCACACAGATAAATGCAAGATACTTGCTTGGATAAACCCTGTTTTTATAGGAAACCAGGCCGGAAACATGACGTTTATAAATGACATAACTGCATAAGGTGGTGAACTTAAAACCTGTTTGTCAGTATAATTACCAGAATTCACCTGAGGCCACGTAAGATGACAGAGCTGTATGATCAAACAGGCTTGCTCTGTGGGTCTTATACTGTCTGGGTGCACTGTCAGTCCCAGTCACAGTGGCATTTCCTCAGCACTTCATTCATTTTGCCTCACAGCAGCCTTCCTCTTTCTCAAAGAACAGAATAAATAATATAAAACAATATATTTTTATAAATATAGTTTCTTTCCATCTGGGTCAAAGCTTAACTCTAGAAGATAAAGGTTAAGGGAGCTTTTTTTTTTTTCTCCCACCATCAAGGTTTTTCTGGCTATGATCTTTTAATTTTAATCTAATAAGCACTAGTGAGACGTCCACATATTTAGAAATGGAAGTGGATTTTCACTATGCTTGATATAACAAAATGCCGGTATATAGATGTACCATATCTAAGTCCCATGCTTTTTCTGTGTGTGTATGTGTATTTATATATAGTAGATGCTTCAGTATCTTTCTTTTAGAGAAGTTTAAGTTACCTAACACATAATTCATTAAAATGCAAGCTGTTCACTGTGAGGCTGAAGATACTCAGATTTTAACTCAGTGGTACTTAATAATTGTTGTTGGAGGAGGTACAATGTGGTTATGTTAAGTAATGTAAACAGGTAGTAAATTTTGAGGCTTGAAGGGGGCAGCCACTAAGCACTACAGTGTTACAAATATTTAATACTGAGCTAGAAATGGGAATATTTCATGAAAGGAGGCTTAAAATAATTATATAGTTTTGAATCTGTGTGAAAGCTGCTGTTCAAAAGCAGATGGGCAGCTTTAATTCATACTAGTTAGCTATATAATTTATATAATTTATAGCTATTGACTGGTAAGGTGATGTATAAAACTGTAACCAAGGGCCATCAATTTGAGCAAATGTAGCCAAGGATATCTGAGAGAAAAAGTTAATTTGTGAGGGTAGTAACCAGAAAGACTATCAGATACAGAGGAAAGGTTTCAAAGAGAGCGATTTCTAAATATTTTCTTTTTAACTCACCAGGATCTGGTGTTTCCTGTGACAGCTTGTAAAGAGTTATGCATTCTGTTCAGGCATTTGTTCATTTAAGTGTATCAATCCTACATCATTTCTCTTTCACCAGATCCTGACGCAGCCCTAACTAATAAGAACCATCAGGATGTTCGGAGCTATGTGCGGCAATTAAATGTGATTGACAACCAGAGAACTTTATCACAGATGTCTCACCGACTAGAACCGCGTCGAGCATAAACATTTGAAGCAATGATGAGAAATGATCTTTTATCCTGTCAAGGTCACTTGTTAAGAACTTCACTTTCTCTGCTACCGCACTGCCACTACAAAAATAAGCAAAAACATATTCTAAGGTCTTAGGCAACGCACAATGTATACCAGCCTGTCAGAGAACTTTGGCTGAGGAAGAATTTATGCACTGTAGTTGTACGGGTGGCCATGTTGTGAGCTGTTAATTCATCTTAAAGTGTAATAAATGATTTCTAATAAAAAAGGATAAAAAAGGATAAAAAAAGGCAAAAGATAGAATAGTTAGTTAGTGAAAAATACACAAAAGCTTCTAACAATTCTAAGGAAGGCAGTGTTTTTCTCCCTAATTAAAAATCTGTATTTTAAGATTTATTCAGGTCAGGACCAAAACTGATCATCAGTTTAGCTTGCCCAGCTACTGTTGACCTCAGTAGAAGATGTATGTGAGCATCTGATGAAAGAATGTAGGTTCAGGAGATGTCCAAGGTATAGTTCTATTCAGAGAAGACTTACAAATATTTCCATGTGAAATACAACAGATACTAAGAAAAATTTCTAATCTTAATCATACTGTCTACTACTGCAAGCAGTGTGGCCATTTCAGAAAACTGACAGGACTGAAAATATTTTGAATGATAAATAGATTAATCTGTGTTTACATTTTACTTCTTTTTTTAAACTACCAATCAGGTTTTTACAAAATTCCATTATGGTAGTAACGTTGTCAACATCAATAGCATAAAGGTAGCAAAGGACTGGATCAAAAAGAGCACAATATGCACAAATGGATTTCAAGAGAATAATTTCCTGACATTAAAACCTTAAACTTCAGCTATAATTAATTGTGGCTGGTTAACACATATTTTCTGGTCTTAAGCATTTACAAATATCTTAATTTTCAGCCAATTGTTTTGCACTTTCAATAGACTGTAAATAAATGTTAATTCATTGTGTTCTAGGATATTTATTTATATAATAGCTATTGTGCCAAAATAATTCAGTTCTATTTATTTTGTTTAGCATGTTACGGGAGTGCAGCTTTTGTCTTTATGTGCATTTTATGTGTAGGAATTGTGTGATGTACGTTTTCTGTAAATAACATGTAGTACCTTATTAAATGTAATTGCCGGAAAGGTTTAGTCGCTGGCCTTATTTGCACTTTCAGCTTCATTCCTGCATAAATACCGATGCTACCGATGCTATTAATTGGCTGATATAGCAAAATTCACTCATCGTTTGCTGGGCCTCGAAACTGCAGTTAGCCTACATCCATTGTGATATGGATAACCAATTTAAAGCCAGTCAGATCCATCCCTGCCACAGGGGATGACAGCCTTGCAGTGATGTAACACTATGGTTTTATTAGCTGGTTTGTTTGGAGTTTCTAAGGAGGCTCCCTACCCTCCCATGTAAAGACAGGAAACATTTAAATTGGAAAGGTTTAAATGAAGAAGGGACGTATTCTTAATTTTAGCTATCTATCTGACTAGCTTGTCCTGCTCGGTCACTAATGTGAGCACAACTTACCTTATCTTGGATAGGATTTTACCTCAGGTGGGCTAACTCAAGTTGAGACCTTGACTAATGCGGCACTTGAGAGGCCTCTGGCTTCCGTCTCCTCAGGGAGGACTGTCAGGTCCAGCAGCCATGAGGGAAAAGGTGATCTGGCATGTACCCTTTCCCCTCCGAGATCATTTGTGCTTGCCTGAATACTCTATGGGATGGCTGTCCTACTGCGGGGCAAGCACTGATGGTGGCCAAGCATGTGCCAAGGGAATGATGATGTTCACATGGCAAAAATCTTTCCTATTGCATTCACGCCACCTCTGCTCTGTGAAGCTGGGTGTCATAAAACTGATTACGCCTGAAATTAGAAGTTGCAACTATTATCTCATAATTAAGCTTCAGAGATGACCTCACTGATACAGTCTACGTTTCACCTCAGACACAGAGTATACTTTTCTTGGTGTTGACCAGGACTGTGTGGAGTCATTACAAACATAAAAATTTTATTTTTTTAATCTATAAAAATAATTACACCCTTTTAGTCAAAACATAAATTCTGCACCAAGGAAATGCTGACACATAGAACCACTATCTGCTCAGTACCTGCATTCTGAAAGGAAAGAATGACACAGTTAAGAAATATTCTGCAGCATGATGAAATAATTTATTTTACTTTGCTGTCTGACTAGAAGTTCAAGATGATTCAGAGGCAAACCAGCTAATAACATAGAGACAAAGTTGTGTCTTATTATTCAAGTGAGAAATATTTCTTATTTCCATTTGTACTGCTCTATGAATATACTTCATATGGCTTTTTCAGATACAGAATCTTCCCAGAAGCAAAGTGTGCAGTAGAATAAAATACAGGGACACGATTGATTCAAAAGACATTTTTATCTTTACAATGAACTTACAACATTTGTGAGTTCATGATTTTATTTGTTCCAGATTTGTTCCTATTGTTTGGACTTTCCTTTATTTCTGTGTTAACTGGTTTATAAAGCTGCCAAGTTTCAGCTTGGCTCTGCACATAGACCGATTCTTCATCCATTTAGTATGCTTTTATCCCCTTTTATTCCTTAGAACCTCTAACTGTTTTACTTATTTGTTGCCAAACACTCTCTATCATGTAGATATATACCAGCGATACAAATAGAGGTTTTTATGGCACCTCCATATCAACAAATGAATGCAGTTTACCTACTCAATGAAACTGGTATCTGGCATTTTTTAATTTTTCAATAAAGGGTGCTGTATAAATAATGAGTGTTGCTATCTCTGTATCTAACTCATTCAAGTGGCTCAGATAGTTTCTATGGTGCTGATCACAGTCTACATACCTAGAGATTAAATGAATAAAACTACCTTCTGGCTCTGGGATCCATACTGGGCTTCTCTCGCTCCCTGTGTTGACTTTACAACAGGAAGGCAGCTGTCGATGTATTGCTCTTGCTGTATGAAGTCTAAGCGACTTGCAATAGTGTGAAGAATGAATAGGCACTCAGGAAATGCTGAAATGTCAAAACACACATACTGTCTTCACCCTGTGCTTGCAGCTGCGAGTCACAACCTGATCCTGCTTCAGTGGAGAGATGCCCCTGACCTGCTGGCTCTCGGGGCTGGCCTGTAAGCCTGGGCTGGCTCAGGTGCTGTGCCAACGCAGCCAAGCTAACGGCGGTTGGGCAGTCCCCAGAGCTGTACCGCTGATGGTCCGTACTGCTTTAGTTGTAGCACGCTGCTTGGCCTGATTTTGGCCCATACCAGCTAGCACCACATGAGAGTGTCCAGCCGTTACTTGTGGGAGCGCATGCACCAGGGACCATTGCCAGTGGGAAATACAGACAAGCCCGTCCGGCCTGCCTCTGTCCCCTCCCCGCAGTCCTCCAGCGGGTCCCAGGAGACTTCGCACCTCCATCACACCCGCTTGCATGAATAGCGTAAATGCTGCGGCACAGCCCCCTCCTTATTTCAACACTGCAGACTGAAAAAATACAAACCTGTTTAAAATAATGATTGTGCCCGAGGGTCACAGGTCGTACAATGCTGATATGGCTGGTCCGTGCTACTTGGCCTCAGGCCCCAGAGCCCCTGACCCTGTTTTATTTACGGGCAGAGTCATAGCTGTAGTTTTTAGATGCGAGGTGCCAGGGAGGCAGTGTCCGTCATCTGCTGCCAGGGACCGGTGAGACTGCAGACCCCACGGAGCTGGGATGGTGACACCTCAGGCATTTTGGAAAATGTTCTGCATTACAGGGTTCCACTACGGACACGGCTTTTTGCTAAAGCAGCAGTACAGAGCACAAACACCTCTATTTAGGGCTTCAGAGCCTAAAGAGCCAGAGGATACAGCTCCCCCACTCCCCTGGCACATTTCGCTATTGTTGCTTTGTTAGGATTTGCTGTTTTTCTCAATGACCAGGCCGGTGCTGGCCATCGCTAGACAGAGCCAGTGAACAAAGGTTAAATCCCAGGAGGCTGAATCCAACACACCAGGAGGCTGCTACTGTTTGGTAAAGGCAGGATCCAAAATATTTTCCCCAGACATCTTGTTCAAACCTGATCAGCCACAAAGACATGATAGTGTCAGATAAGAGTTCAAAACGTATTTGCACAACTCTGCAGATGGAGGGTTTGGGTCTTTTTCCTCCTAAGGAAAATGCTGTGAAGGCACACAGCCTCTGCAGACCAGGTACAGAGAGAGACAGAGACAAAAAAAATCCCTCTTTTCAAAGAGACACGGGCAAAACAACCTTTTAAGTACAAGAAGATTAAATACAATTTACAAATCTTACAAAACAAGTTAGAGAGAAATCAAAAGGTTTAACCTGCAGGGGTACCAAAAGAGGTAATGAATTTTGCTTTAAAAAAAAAAAAAAAAAGAAAAAAAAGAAATATTTTAACAAAATGTAACGGCAGAAAATTGTAAGTCTAAATTGTTAACATAGCTTCTTAGTAAGGTCAACTGCATAACATACAGTACCTTAACCTCTTCCAGCAATTTTTAAACACCACGCAGCTTAAATAGACTACTTCTGAATTCAGTGGTATTTCTTCTGGGAGCTCTGAATGCAAATCAAGAGGTAATAGTGGAAGAAAATTAAAAGATGTGCTATTCTCATTTCATTTTTTGTACTGATAATAAGGAAAGCAGCATAGAGAGTGATATGGCAAAGTGAACCTCTAACTTGAATAGCTTTTCTTTCACTGTTAATCTGAAATGCATTACACCCTGCCTTTTCAAATAATCATAATGTTCTTTACTGTAGCCTGCATTAAAGTTTGGCAGGCACAAGCAGCAGCTGTCACTAGAGGTCAAGATATTAGCAATCAAAGAAAATAATGACCAGATTAAAAAGTTATCATTAAAATTACTAAACCAGAAACTTCTATAGCAGCCTATCTTCGGAGCCTTGCCTCCAGGGCCGTAGCTGTACCCAGGGAACCCCAGCCACCCTCGGACGTCTCCCCACGGCAGTACCGTGGGGCTGGCTGGCCCTTGGCCAGGGTGACGGCACTGCTGGCCTCAGCGGCCGGAGGGGACCCTCACACCTCCGCCTCCCTCGGGAAGGGGCACTGCTGCCCCAAAACAACTCCTGCAGGACAGGGAGCTCCCCGACACAGCTGGTGGCTAAAACCTGACCTCCAGCTTCTCACCGTGGTGGAAGGCTGGGGTCAGTGTGCTACAGGAGCACCCGGCGTACGTCCTCCACGCATTTACCTGCACGCCATCCAATAACATGTAAGACTGACTCTCACTTCAGCTGCCCCGTGCACTGCTTTAGCAATAAAATACAGCTGTCATACAGCACCTGACTAAGGAAGTAACTTGTAAATTCACAAAAGAAAGTAATCCAAGCACAGTCTTGGCGGTTTATGACTCAAGTGATGGGGGACTACTGTAAAAAGGAAGATTCTTATAATTAAAAGGGAAAAAAAGAGCATGTACAGCTACCAAATCTACCATTTACATCTAACCGCTGAAGGATATTTCACAAAGGGTTCATTTTTAATAGGTTTGGCACTCAAAGGTAATTTCTGAATTCAAAATAAACTCAGAAAACTACATGAAAATGCAGAAAGAATGCATAATTACTGACGCAGATTGGAATATTTTTCTTGGAAAATCCATGTAATAAAAATGTGACACACAGGGGTACTGGTAAGAGACTGACCTTTATTTCCTGGCCCTAATCCATTTGGGTCAGAGTGACAAAAAGCAAAGCCTTTGTCAGATGGCAGGGGTCAGCCAGTCATGTTTAATTTTTTTCCTCTTTTTGCTTTCAAATGCAAATAAAGCACATTACCAATGAAAATAATGATTGTAAATGAATACCTCAATTAAAGGGAATTTACATAAAGATATATAGGATAGAGGTGATGGCAGATACTCCAACATCCTTACAGACAATAATCCATTTCTTAATCAACTTCTGTCAATAATCATAAGCTTTCTGCTCTCCATGGTTTCCTCATTATAACACCACCTCTTGTGTTTTTAAATAGTTCTTTCTTCAGATGCTGTCCGAGCCAGCAAGTGAATCCGCTAGCTGTATTTGCCGACTCTTTGTGGTTTTTCACAGGTGTACATTATTTCTGCACAGGAGTACTGTCGGCAGCATTGTGGTGTTCTCAGATAACAGAAAGCCAGTGTTGCCTTGGGTTTTCTTTAGATGTCCTCATTCTCTGTAGGACTGACCCTTGAGGGCTGCAGTACTGGCAGGTTGCTGCCTAGTGTCTGTTTGAAATCTAACATTTCCTTCCATTTGTAATTCCTGCCCTAATGTTTCTCCTGTTCCAGTTGTCTGGCGTGTAACTCCTTTGTGATGCTCCTGATCAGTCAGCACTGTTGCCAGAAACTAGTTAGAGGTTTGCACAGATTTTTTTTTTCCTTCCTGTCACAACTAGCCATTGTTAAATAGTGTGCTAGTGTTTGGGGGGGGGGGGGGTGTTGATCACCTTTTTTTGGAAACACAGGCAAAGGGACTGAGATGATATAGCTAAACAGATGTATCTAGAATAAGGGCTTTTCTGAGGCAGTCTAGTATCATGGACATTTTCTAGTCGTATTTCATGTCTAAATCCAAAGAGAAAAAGATGTGATCTTCAATAGACAGATTTGTTTCTAATTAATGTACTCTGAATTAAACAAGTAGCAAAAAATGTAAGCTACTAATACTACCGTACACCATTAAAAGGAGCTAATATTTCCTTTTTAGTTCAAACCGACTCCCTGTCAACGGTGGCCAAAGTTTTCATGATTCCAGTGGCTGCCTTTACTTTCCAAGTAGGTAAATGTACTAAATAGTTAGTTATTAATTAGTTTTAATAAAGAAAAATCGCATATGATGCTTTAAACCAGCTGTTGAATGTTCTGTGTTGTTATCTTCCCTTGGTGGTCCTCAGAGGTGGAATTGTGCCCGCCCCTCCCCAGACTCCCCACGACCGAGCAACCTATTGGAAAAAAATTACAAGGGAAATGAAAGGACTGTTGCTTCAGTGGAGCTCACAGTAGGGCGTATTAGAAAACACAAACAGGCACAGCAACAATAAATTCAGTGCAGCTTTAAAACAAAGAAAACAGTGTTAAGCCATATTACATCTTAGAGAAAAAATGTGCCAAAATTAGAACAACAAATTAAGTCTATTGGACCACAAAATTTAATATAAGATGGAGTATGAGCTATATATATATAATTAAAAGTATGTAATGAAATGGTAACTGAGCAGAGTACTAGCGAGTGAATTACAGCTGAGTATAATGATCAGCTAAAAATTGTGGTGCCAGCAGAAGATAAGAAAACCATTCTTGTAAAACAATCAAGAAATGTATTTCTTGTTAATATTTTGCCATTTCATTGCTATCTCATTGTTAATTATATTGACATTTTTGTAGAATTTGTTATACGTGCTTTTATACTGCACACAAGCCCGATCAAAAGACAAATAGTATACAAGCTGTAGCCTGCCAGTTCTGAAAACCATTATGCACAAAGCAGGTATTTGATCCACATGTAATACACCCACTGCACACAAGCCTTCTCTGCCACACGAATGCCTGTATTTCATCATTTTAGTCTCTATTTAATAATTCTGTGCTTAATAATTTTATGATTAATTAATAATTAATATTTTATAATATACACGTATAATTTCATGTTAGATATACAATATAGGCACTTTGACAAATTCCTTATTTTTCTCTCCAATACAAAAAACAAATGAGAAAACAACAGCAGAAAAAAAAGACCAGTTGTGTGGGTCTAAGAGATGTACCATGGTTAGTACAGGCTCCATCTTTCTTCATTCCCCAGGAAAGTTGAGAATTAGCCGTTAACCACAGCACACCAAAGGTGGGGCTGCTGAAGCAAGCAGAAATCACAGCCCCAGCTGTGCGGGCGTGGGGGCTGCATGTAGCATCAGGTCGGTGTTTGTGGGTGCACACTTACCAGGTCGCTTACAGCAGGAAAGGCAGGATTGTCTCTGAGCCAAATCCAAAGAAAATTTTCCACTTGCCATCTCTCATAAAGACTAAATGCAGCTTATTTTGGCTAGCAGTACCACACAAGTTCTCTTTTAGACATGAAACCAACCCTGCTAGTTATGTTTTGGGGTGTAACCGCAGAGCTGTGTGATTGCAGCATCTCTGGACATACCTGCATGAATTTCAGTCTGGACAGCGCAAGCAAAAATAATGATGCAGAGAGGGTTTTCAGGTGAGCCACTCATGCACCTCTTCCAGGTCACAAACCTGATGGTACAAATGGTGTAAAATTAATGCTACCGTATTGTTACTGCTAGTATTGCTCAAACAAGCTAGATTAACACGAGTGTACGCTAGTGCTACATCTTCTATGGCAATGTGTGTATAACCTTCTGTCCTAGTGTATCCCAGGCATGGATTCTGACCAATTTTTTAAGTTAGAAACAGAGGCAAGCCATAGCAGCCAGAGAAGCTGAAGTGCTTCAGAGAAACCTCAGTACTAAGCCTGAGCTGAACTCTGAGCCAGCCTTGAAGAAGAATTGAAAAATATGGAGCAGGTGTCCACCTCCAAATTATCTGTGTCTAGAGTTTCACTACAGTTTAAGCTGGCATAAACCATCACTACTGCTAAAAAAGCACCTCCAGGCTCCCTCACCTCTCAGCTGCCTGTATCAGCCCTTGCTCCTCTCCTGCCTTTGCGCTGGCGCGAGTCTTTGTGCAATTGCCCGATGACCTGCATTCAGATCTGGGTGAAAGCTGATTGCTTTTCCCTGCAGTAGCTTCGCCTCCACAGCTCAGTTCACCGTGCAGCCGTGCAAAAACGGTGCTGGCAGAAGGCAAGGTGGGCAGTGCAGCGGTAGGAATGGGGCTCGCCAGGCAGGGGAGAGGTGTGACTGCTGCTTTTGGCAGGCAGGATGATTTAAACTGCCTGGACGTATGCATGAAACTATATTTTCCATGTTGAAAGGCGGTGAGACGTCATTGCACACCCAGCGTGGCAATGAGATGTAAAGAGACAATTCATGTGAATCCTTTCAACTCTAAAATTGAGTTAAAAGTTGCTAGAGCTGCCTTTATCCCTTGCCAATTGTTGTGGCTTTACAGTAACTTTTGGTAGCTTTTAAATATTTTCTTTTTCTGCCTGTTCCATAGAAATTGAAGAAGCCTGAGTTGAGGATTGAGTTCTCCAAAGCTAACTCACTAACTCAGAGTTTCTCAGTTTGAATTTGCTGCCTCAAAAAAGGGGGGGGAACCATACTGCCATGTTTTGGCTCATTGTTTTATGTGGTATTATGACCACCCAAGAAACTCCGATTACTCTGGTTTCTGGTCTTTTCTAGCTAATTTTTTAGTTTTCATGATAATGGAAAAAAAACTTGAAAAGATCCAAAGACTCACTAGCCAGAGGGCAGAAAGAATACAAGACCCAAAACGCACATTTAAAACCTTGTTATAATAATTCTGGCTTCATGATAGTGTACCACTGGGGTCGGACAGTCCTCGCGCAAGCTCCTTCGCTTTCGCTCTCTTGTCCTCTAATACAGCAAGTGCAATTATGTGTTTTAAACAGTGGCATGTTAACACAGTGCCTGATGCAGACTCTGCACTCCTACTCTTGGAGTAGGAAATATTAACCACCCCCTCATTTCTCATGCACTGCTGGAATAGTTTATTTCTTTCTGCAACCAGGGCCTAAAGTCAGAAATGGTAAATCCCAGCTCTGCAGATACACAGCCACGGACAAAATGCCTGGACAAAGGGCCCTAGGCAAGACAACTCTGAATGCAAGTGTTCTGCTCTCTGAAGCAAATGCCTATGAATCAAGTGATTTAACATTTAAATAGATTTTTAAGTCATTTGACTAATTGGCAATTGCCTCAGACAGGAAGGATAAACACTGTTAGTCACAGCATTTAAGAGACTAAGTATGTGGCACCTCTCCTCCTCCAGAGCATGAGTTTCATGTGATTTGCATTTGATATTTGTGCTTTCCTTTAAAACATATCACCTTTGATTAACTTTGCCTGGAGACTTCTCCAGGCTCACGAGCAGACCAGTTCATAACAAAGCACACTCTCAGATCAGACAGAAAGTGCCACATCCAGGGGAAGCCAGAGCACGCCGACCTCCTCCACTGCTTGTCTGGATAATGTTGAACCTGCCAGGTGGGCAGAAGGGGGTCAGCAGTGCCCGCTTTTCGACTTTCTTAGCATCTTCATGTACTTATTGCACTGAGTGCTTATGATCTTGCTGAACTTTACTCTGGTTAGTTATTATGGCTCAGCAAACTAGTATGTTCTATTTTATGCCCAGAAATCTGTACTTGTTCTCCGCCGTTTTAACTGGTTTTTACCCTACCTTGTGCCAAAATAACACACCTTGCAGAAAAGCCTCTGTTGTTTGTGAAACGATTGTATCTGATTCATCAGTAATGTGTTCTTCCATGATTCACCTCGATACCATACATCTTTGTGATGTACTATTAATGTATATGATTCAGTGTGATGCTGCACACCTCTTTGTGATTCATTGTGCTACACAGCTGATTTTTATATGGCAGACATACACATACATATAACAATAGCCAAATACGAGAGATAATGAGGAGTCGAGATTCTTCAGTGAATGCAAAACCCCAGCATACAGACACTGGTAGATGAGCTGGGGAGCATGGTGTAAAGTGGTGATGGGCACTGAATCTTCCACGATACTGATACAAAAAAATGCACTGTCACAGCAGCCATGCGGTATGTTTGCCACAGTAGAAAAATTGTTTGCCCTCCAGTCTTCTGAGTCACTTCCTTTAAGCATGACAGCTTATTTTCAATTTGCAAAAAGTATTCTGCAACAGCAGAGTACCTCAACACCATTAAAACGTTTGGATAAGAAAGGGTCCGTGTGGCTTCAGAGGGTGGAGGTGGGTTGTCTCTCCCTTTTCTTCCTGACCTGGGGTGGCCATCCCGAGGGCAGCCGGGGTATACGGACAGGGGATGAGGGGGTTGCACTTGCCGGTCAAGTGCTCCTCTTCTTCCACGTTCCTAAAAGGAGGGCTGGCTACAGCAGCGCAACCTGCGCCCTTCCCGCTCCTAGGGACCTCCAAACCCTCTCACCAACCCACAGCCACAGCAGCGTGGCAACCCCAGGCGATACCCAGCACTCAAAAGATGCTGCTGCTTGCGGTAACACCATCCCAGCTCTGGTGGCACAAGAACGACGAAGCAGTTTTCAAAAATTACGGTCACCTGGTCATTTTGGTAATCATTTTAGATAAATGTAGCTATACTGCCTGTCACTGAAGCAGCAACCCTGGAAGGAAGGAACTCGTGCTTCCAAAGCTGCGGCCATGGCAGCGCGCACAGCCCGGTGCCAGGACTCCCTCCATCTGCAAGCGCAGGGCCGCGCTTGTGAACCGAAAACACCCGGGCTGACAGGCCCCGCTCGGTCCAGAAAGCTCTTCCTAGATGTGGCGCGGCTAACCGACAAGCAGCCGCCCTGCCTCCGTCGAAGGCCACCCTCTCCGGTCAGCCCAAGCCTGGGCCCGCGGAGCCAACGCTGCATCCAGCTCGCCTCGCGCCAGCCCCACCGTGCCGGCCGACGCTGGGGCCGAGGGGTGGGCAGGCGGTGCGGGGCCGGGCGCCCCGTTACCCATCGGGGCGTCGGGGACGAGGCCTGCGGGCACGCGGCCTTCCTCGCCCGCCGCCCCACGCACCCTCGGCCGGGCCGGCGGCGCTGCCGCAGGGCCGCAGCCGCGCCGGCCGGCAGACCCGGCGGCCCACGCGCCGCCCGGCCGGCCCCGGTCACCGCGCCCCCTATAGGCGGGGCGGCCGCGCTGCCCGCTGCCCGCTCCCCTGAAGCGGCGGCGGCGGCGGCCTCGCCTCCCCCGGCGGGCTCGGCGCAGAGCGCGGGGTGGCGCCGCTGCGAGGCGGCGCGGGGGCGGCGGCGGCGGCGGCGGCGGCTCCGGCTCCCCGGCACCACCGGAAGCGCGGGGGACGGAGCGGGAGACGCGGTCGCGCCGGTTCCAGCCTCCCTCGGCGGTTCCGGGGATCGGCGCCGCTCGGGTCCCGCCAGCCCGGAGTCCCTCGGGGAAGGTGAGGAGGGCGAGGCGCCCCCCGCCACGGCCGGGCGCGGGGCGGTGTGTGTGCAGCGCTGGGGTCGGCGGAGCGGTCGGAGGGGTTTCGCTGGGCGGAGGGCGGGCGCCCGGCGGGGCCGGAGAGCGGGGCCGGGCCGGGCCGCAGGTGTCCCCGCCGGCTTTGACGTTTCCCGCCCGCTGAAGGAACTTTGGAAGTCCTCGGGGGGGAAGGCGCCGGGCCCTCCCGGCGCACGGCCTGACCTTGCGTCGCCCCGGGGCGGCAGCCGCCGGCCGGTCCCGCGGCGCCGGCCAACTTCCCCGGGAGGCAGCGGCGCCCACGCGCGGCCGCGGCGTGGGGCGTGGGGTCCCGCGGAGGCCGCTGGGGGCCGGGAGAGGGGCCGTGCCTCGCCGGGCAGGGCACGGCACGGCACGGCACGGTGGTGTCCGCCGAGGGGCACCCGGGGGGGTGGCGGCCGCGCGGGGTGGGCCCACGCGGGAAGGGGGCTGCCAGCTCTTGTCTTCCGGGGGGGTGGGGGGGTGGCCGTGGGACGTGGGCAGCCGGCGCCTGGCCGGGGGCTGGCTGCCCTCGCCCACCCCTGTGCTCCTCGGAGGGTGTTTCGAACAGGTTCGCTTTGCGCGCACCTGCTGTGTCTTTCTCTTGTTTAGGGCATAAAATCCCTCAGGTTGGGCTTTGAGGTGTGACTTTCCTTCCCCTCTGTCTTTTTCCTTTCCCCGCCTCATTTTTAAAGTAAACTGGCATTCTTTTTTGTTGCTATGTTTGCTCAAGTTAGTTCCTTTCTACTGGTATGCCTTTTTTTTTTTTTTTTTAGCACGTGTGTGTGTGAGCCATCCATTACCCCTCTATGCCGCGTGCTTTGCTGTGAGTTGTAGCGACAGAGCCATCGGGAAAGCCGTGGATCATTGCTTTTTCTAAACTCCAGAAGCAGAAATAATTTGAAAGCAATGGATTAACTGGGTCACTGCCTGAAAACATCATAGCTTTCTGCTGGAGGCACGCAGTTAGATGTTTTCAGGACTTTGCCCTGAAATTGTAAGTCCTCAGAAGCCTGCTTGTTTTCTCTATCAATAATATGCTTTGCATACCAGTGGCATTGTGTGAATAATGGTAACCCTGAGGAGAAGGCAGAAACCCTGACAAAACCACGGCCCGGATCCTGCAGTGGTGCCTGTGCAAGGACCGAGTGACTCTCTGGGCCAGGGTGCAGGTTTAGCTGCCTTGTCGTTCTTGAGTGTTGTTGCCTGTGTAGTCCTGGCAGACATCACTGACGAGGTATAATGTAAGCGAAGTGAGCAGTTTAGGGCTTCTCCGAGATAAAATGCTTTCTATTTAAAGGGAAGGCTTTAAACCCGTCAGTCTCTGCCACTGACACAGGTCGGGTGGAAAGTAGTTCTTTTCCTGAAGTACTCAAATTAGGCTTAGTTGAGCTCTTTTGCCATAGCATTGATGGTTGTAAAAATTCAAATAAAATTAGAAAAGTTATTAATGGAAGTTATGCAGAATTCTTGGGTTCTGACAAAGAACAGGCTCAAATGTTGTTGCTTCAGTAACTAAGGTAGGCAGAGCCATGCCTCAAGTCTCACCATCTGCAGGGCTGCTGCTCAGTCTGATTAAGAAAGTTTAGGAATTGTAGGGGTTGTTGACTTTATTTTAACTTATTGGGAGATTAGAAGATTAGGATATATTTAATTTGGAGTTGCGCTTGGAGTTTGTTTGCGTCTTATCCATCAGAAGTTCATGATAGAATTAAAGGATATTTTATTTATAAAAACTTCTTTCTGCTGTATCTCTTGTAGCTTGATATCACTGTAACTCCTTTTCTGTTTAGACAAGGCAGTGGTTAACCATGTTTTGGTGTTTGAGTTTTTTTTTGTTGGGCTTTTTTTTTTTTTTTTTTTTTTTTAGGCTAGATAAATATTCTGCTGCAAAACCCCAGGTTGATATGCTCAGGGATTGTAGGCCATGTTAGATACAAAGGATGATTTGGGTCTAAAAATGGATGGTCAAAGATCCTGAAAGCAAATGGGCTGTTTTGCCAAATAAGGAAACTTGGCACATTCTGCTGTGTATTTTAAGATAGCACAAGTGTAGTGTGCTACTACTTTATTGGCAATATGTTGGCAGCTTGCCTTCCTGAAAGAAGCACTGAATCCTGCTTCGTGGAACCACACAGTGAAGTGAGGGCAGCGAGTTGTGTGGTTGTTCCCTTTAATAAATTACAAAGTGTTTTCCTGGAGTAATTGAATATTTAAGCAGCGTCAGGTGCACGTGCAAGATGAGGGATGCAATTTTCAGTTCTGCAGCCACGCACTAAGCAAAATATGAGTTGCAGTTACTGTGCAATTTGTGCTAAATTCTTTCCTGCCTCCTGTCTCAGAGTTCTAAGTCCCTCAGTGGAAGCTCTCTATACTCCGGGAGCAGTAGCCGAATGACAAATAGTAGGGTCTTCTGGCTTGTACATGGAATAAAGCAGAGAGTTGGGCATGGCAGCACTTCCCCTGTGGCACAGGCTGGTTTTGGGAAGCTGGGAGGTAGAAGTGAATGTGTCGGGTTCTTCCAGTGTTGCTGTGCTGGGATGCAGGGCAGGGCAGCCTGCAGCGGGGTTGGTTTGCAACCCGTCTGCCTGGGTGCGTGGGGGTTCCCTCACCTTGGGGGGGGCCTGGGGGGAGCAGCAAGTGTGGGACCTCAGCGGGGTCCTGGGAAGGGACCCACACACAGGTTACTCCCCTAAAGTGCTGTAATCGCAACAAGCCACTGATAGCGGATGGTTTCCTATACCATGCACTTAACTACTGTACCAAACTGAGCTGCTTGTGGCTTAATAGCTTGCTGTAAAGTGGCTCTGTGTAATGGAGTCCTGACATGTTAAATACTGACATGTTAAATACTGCCAAATGCAGCTCAGATATGTTTCTTTTTGGTGTGAAATGAACAGCTTCTAACAGCATGCTCAAATAAGTTACAATGAGGAAAAATAGGACACAGAAGATAGAGATGATGTTGCAAGATTACAAGCTCATGTTAACCATTATAAATAAAACAGAAAAATGAGAAAGTTCTTTTTTCCTCCCAAAAGATCCCATAGGAATAATTGAAATAACCAGCAATTGAATTACTTCTTGAAATGCCTGTCATTCGCTGTTTCTGAACTGTCATGTTTTCATTCCATCAACAGCAAGCAACAAAGTGAGGCAACGTAGCGTTCCCCACTGCTACACAACAGTAGTGGTTAAATGCTTGAAAGTGTGTTAGTGGGGAAGGGTGGTGCTGATGCCAAACCTTAGTTATGCTGTGTGCAGGCATGCAGGGGAATGGCTGTAATGCCCCCGGCCCCAAGCCTGGAGACCCTGTTGCAGAGGACTGCTCTCCTGACTGCGGAAGTGTAAGGTGTGAGGAAGCGCCGTTGTTGGAACGATGCACTCGTGTCAGATGCAAGTGTAAGACTATGGAGTGGAATGAAATACCTGGTTTCTTTTTTTTTTTCTTAACCAATGGTATAAACTGAGATTGTTAAGTATCTTTTAAAACAGAATGACAAGTTAATAACTGTGTGTGGATTTGTCACATGCAGTTACTCTAAACAGTTGTTTTCTCAAACATAACAAAGAGATTGATCTGTTTAATTGAGGATTAACTACCATGCATCCGAAAACATGGCGTAATATTTAAACAGGTCTGTTCTTTCATCTAGAAGGAGAAAACTGTATACCTAACTTAGGATGTCATTAATTACAGATCTGTAAATAAAGAGCATCCCATGTAAATCTCATCTACTTTCGCTGGAGAAAAGCATCTGGAAGAACCTGATACAAACCAATGAATCATTCTTTAAATTATATTACTTTATTGTATGCTGGTACCTATAGTGTCTGCAGCTGATTGACTGCTGTAGATAAATCTGAAGTTGGGAAGGTGTTGAAAGAATGAATGGTAGCTTCTGCAAATGCTTGTGTGCAGGGCACTGCGTTGCGATTGCATAAATGTTTAGGTAAACTTTTAAGCAGCAAGGAGAACTCATCAGAAAAGTACGCACTTGTATTTATCAAGTGTCTGGTGTGCATGTTGTACCATCCTGAGGTCTGTTTTCTGTGACATCTTGGAACAAGATCTTATTCTATGTTAGAGTAACTTTCAGAAGTCAAATCATTTACTTGTTTATACGGATGATTTGGTTCTTCTGGGTGAACAATAATTTCAAATAATTTGACAGCTCTTCAGAACTATTGAATTCAGACAGTGAAGGCCAGAAATATTTGTTTCCTGTGATGTATTTTTCTTTTTGCTTGGTTTTCTATTCCTTCTGCCATCCCAAACGCAACCATCTGTTATCAGCTGTTTAGATTTTCCTGTTAAATTTATGGTCCAGTCGGTGCATATGCTTTTGCCTACGAGTAACATTACTCTTCTGAATAATTCTGTTGTCAGTAAGGAGATTATTCACTGGAGCATAATTATCCATGTGCATAAACGTGTGCAGGACTGTGGCCTTAAATTGTGAGGTCTCTGGGTTGGGAAGCCGACCTGTTTTATTTGTCTATAAAGTGTCACATATGCTTGAGACACTGTGTACACAGCGTTAACTTGGAGCAACTGCTGGAGTAAACGAGGCAAATGAGCTTTTGTTTCTGAAGACCTGCTAATTAAGCAGCGCTGGCAGAGAGCAAAAAGTTAAAACTGGCTTTGCCACCTTCCTGATTTGCAGGAGTGACCAATTTCCTTTCCCTTGAGCTTTCTCTAAAAAACATGTGTGAAGGGTGGTGCAAAAGATGACTCTGGGATGACAGGAAATCCAACGACAACAGCAACAAGTATAAAACGAGAACAGAAGGTCGGCAGAAGAGTTCAGGCACTTGTATCGGGGAAGGAGCTGGCAGGGTAGTGGAAGAATGGACTTTATTTCACGTCCCACGGGTAACCCCTGCTCTGACTCTGGGGAGAGAGCATTCGTGTTCCTCACCGAGAGCTTTGCAGGTCGGCTGTCAGCGAAAGGTGTGCTTGAAGCCTGCTCCCTCCTAAACGTGATGCCTTCTGTAAACATAGTAAAGTTGTCATGGTCTGGTCAGCGCTTGCCTTTACCCTTATGCGTGGTGAAGAGACGTAAAACAAAGCAGGCAGTTTCAGAAAAGGGTCTGTGTTATCTTATGCAGTATGTAGAAAAGCGTTGGTGTCTTCATCTCTCATTTGCAGAACAGCTGCAACCAAATAGTGCCAGAAATTTCTGGTCAAATGATATCTCAAAATTTTAATCAGTTTAGCTGCACAATCAGGAGAGCCGGGGGGGGGGAGGGGGCGGAATTCTGTCTTTGTTACGGAAGGGACTGGGATGAAGAGGTTTTGGCAGTTGGCAGTGCTAGGTGTGTTAGAGGTGCATTTCCCAGCCCTGGACAACACATAATGCGTGGATTCCATCTCAAAAAGCCCTATGGTTGCAGGCGCCCAGAAGATACAGTATGTTTTGGTACTATAGGTACACTAGTATAATTGGAGGTGTAATTTTCACCCGCAACCCAAAGTCTCTGTGTCTTTTTTTGGCTTGTTTTATTTATCTCTTTCATTTTATGCTGATAAGTTTACTTTCATTAATTGGAAATGTGGTAACTTTTGGTGGTAATTAAAACTACTTTGTCTAAACTGGTGCATCTGAAATGATTCCGCAGCAGGCTTGCACATGGTTCTGGAGGATGCCGTGTCCTGCAGTCCCACTAAGGACCTGAGACTTCCTGATCTTACACCATTAAAAAAAGAAACCTAAAATTAGTCATTGTTCAGTCGTTTAGGTGATAACGTTTCTTGAAATTCGCTACGGGCATAAGCTTTATCGCTGTGAAATCTCCGAGAAGGACGTTCTGTTCCTCTGGCAGCAGACATGGGATCGTCTCATGAAACTGCCGACACCGGTCTTGGCACAGGCTGCGGAATTTCACATATTGTAACCCAGATGAATTACCGCGTACTTGCGCTTTGTTATAACACGCGAACAGAACTGAGTCACTTGGGAAGAGACGTTTTGCCGTGGCCAGGTTTTTCCACCTCCTTGCGCAAAGCACCCCTACCTTGCCCCGAGTGCCGGCAGCGCGCGCGGTGCGTGCCAAGGTGCCGCTGCCTGCCCTGCCCGCCGGAAGGCTGCCGGCCCAGCTGGGGTGGCGCGCGCCTCGTGCGCGGCCGTCGCGGCAGGAGAGCCGGCGTGCCTGGCATGCCTGAGCTCCTAGGCAAGCTCGGAGCGGGGAGCGCGCTTCCCGTCCGTTGGCACGCTTCGGTTGCGCTGGGGGAGACGGCGACATGCCTGCCTTTCACGGAGCCACTTCCGTGGTGTTTGGGAAACATCAGTATCGCTCTGAGGAACGTTTTTAGTCATTTCTGTCTCCCAGCTGCTCATAATAGCTTGTGCAAATTATGCAAACATTTGCACAGCCTGTTGGAGTGTCAGTTCCCAGGCTCTTTTCCTCCTGTGCCCTGCGGATTTTACTGTAGCGTGTTTATGGCAACTGGTTCTGGTTTTGGACTGTCTGAGCATGGGTTAAGAAAGTCCATAAATCCGCAGAGCATATGTGTTAATGAAAGCTTTTCTCTTCACAGGTTTTGCAGTGGTATATTTTGTCATTATGAGATGTCGTCTACCCGTGCTTCATTTGTGCAAATTAGATTTGATGACTTGCAGTTTTTTGAGAACTGCGGTGGAGGGAGTTTCGGGAGTGTCTACCGAGCCCGATGGATTTCTCAGGACAAGGAGGTGGCTGTAAAGAAGCTGCTCAAAATAGAAAAAGAGGTAAGAGTTTACTTTTCATTCACTTCTGTCTGCTGTGGAAACAAGGACAGAAACTCTTTTCTAGTGTCTTCCACCCTCTAGCTAATTGAAGCAAACTACCTTGGGCTTTTTGTTGGTTTAATTACAAAACCCTGTAACTAGATGATGCTGTAATAAAGACATACCGAGGGGGCCCCAGCCAAGGGTGTCTCTGATTTAAAGCATTATTGTTTTACTGTTTACTGTCCTCCCCGACTTTTCTTGTTTAGCAGCTCCTCTCTGTCCTGGCCCTGAAGAGGAGGAGGGCTAGCTGCATCTGTGGACCTAGTAATTTCCCTTTGATACCACTGGGCATGTTGCTAGATAGGAAGAGGTAGCGTTCACTGTCTTTGTCTGCTTCTGTTTTCTCCTCTACATCTGGTCTCTTAAGTGCTGTGGTTCATGTCTGTATGTTTGCTATAGGCTTAGCATGTGTTGCTCGGCATTGTCTCTTCCCTGCCTGCTGCAGGTTTTGATGTGGGGCTCCGCTAGCTCTGAGTTAGACCAAGCTGAAGTGTGGCTATGACTCATCTTGCAGCAAGGTTTAAGCCTAACCATTCTACCAGTCACCTTCCCTTGCTACGTCCTGCGCACTTGGAATGGCAGACAGGTCCTTGCCAATCCTGTGGGAAAAGGCAGAATTAACTGCACCTTTACCATTTAAGGTTGGTTTGAGATTTTTTTTTTTAAAAAGATTTTTAGGTTTACCCAAAAATCCTCTTGACCCTCAGCTTTGTACGGTCCCAGCAGAGACACAGTGTCTATGGTTGTCACAGCGCTCCAGTCTGCCTGCTGGTCACCACCGCTGATGCAGCAGTGAGGACACACCAGTGTGATGGACAGCACAGTTACTGGACCGCTGTTCCAGCATGACTACATCTAACTGGTATATGATATCCTCAAAGTATTTTAGGAAGACATAAGCTGGAGAACAGCAGAGCAGCACTAGGGATAATACACTTAGTACACCAACGTTCGTCCACTGCTACAGCAACCGAGTTAGTGTGATTAAGTCATGCTTAGTGATGTGATAAGCACGTTTGATGATGATTAAGCAGTTTGCTGTCTAAAATAATGTGGAACGATCTCATGACTTTTCCAGGATGGTGGGAGGTGTATACCTTCTGTCGAATGTCAGTTTGTACTGTTCTCTTTATTTCTACTATTTGTTAATATCAAAAGATATACAAAGACAAGTGAAATTGGTGCTATGCAGTATCAGTAATGCGCTCCTTAAAAATCACCTGGCTGGCAGATCTCAGTAGTGGTCAGTGAAGTATCTTTATTGAATAGGTGTGTTTCTGGTGGGATTACACAGGAGCCTGTGCTAGACCTATTGCTAGGTACTTCAAACATTTTTGAAAGGAAATTTAAAAACAATGTTACTATATCTTGTGATGGCATAAACCTTAGTGGAACGGGAAATGATAGAGAAAGTAGGACAATCATATGTATTGCTTGACACAGATGGACCATGCAACAAAAATATTTTTTTTAAAACAGCCAAATACAATGTTCAGCTTATAGTAACGAGGAACACAGTTTGTACACTAGGAAAAGGAAACCGTATGCTGGAAAGAATTTAGTATAATTTAAGGGTTTATTTAGGGATTAATGAAGACCTGCAACTCATTAAGAGCTCATATCATGGTGCTGTTAGGCAAATTAGGTTAATGCCCTTGCATATCCAAATGAGGATCAAGTCATCTGTAAGAACCAGGGGTGCTTTATCTTGGTATGTGGTACTGGGGAAATGGGTGTTAGGCAGTACGTGCAGACCTGGTTCTGTTGTGTTTAAAAGAATGTAAGCAAACTGGAGGAGCAGCCCAAGAGGCACTGCAAAACGCACTCAAAGAGTAGAAAGTAGGGAGGCTGTGGGGGTCTATCTGTCAGAAGGGGGTGATGGACATCGTCCATCAGGATGAGTTGACAGAAGGGGAGTGAGTGCCTTCCAGCACAAATTGTTTATTTTCCTTCAGACTGGTCATCATTTGCAGCTTAAACTAACATGATGTGTTATAGTTGGGGAGCAGCTTGGTGTGGGCACCTTCTCTTGAAATTTTTCTGGGGAGGCAGCAGAGAGGCAAGTGGTGATGCCTTAAATAAGTCTAGCAAGTTTTGCCATAACTTGTCTGTCAAAAACCTTAGAGAATTAAAAAATAGGAGCTTGTTTACGAAAATTGCATTTTCATGTGGAGAAAATGCTGGGCTCGTTTAATCTAGTGCAGAAAGTTATTACATGAACTAATGGTTGGGATCTGAAGCCAGACAAATTAGAATGGGAAATAAAGCACAAATTATAAGGAGTGAGGATGAGTAACGCTTGGAGCAGACTACAAATAGAAGGAGTGAAGATGGAGAATCCTCTCCATCTCCTCATGTTTTCATACTGAGATGTCTTTCTGGACAGTTGTTTTTTTTGAGTTGTTGAGCTCAAGATAAGAGCAGTATAGTGGCCTGTGGTGTACTAGAGACCAACCTTGGTGGCCTAAAGGTCTCTTCTTACCCTAGTGGCTGTCAGTCTGTTTACATATGTAGTATGTTTATCTGTAGTGATGACAATAATGAATGCCTGTGACTGAACTGTGCTGAAAGTCATGGTGAGTCAATGGCTTTTCTGATAGCAATAGAAAAACTTACCGTAACTATCTGCATTTAGTAGATATATGGATGCTTTGCATTTAGTCCAGAAAACTAATTATTACTCTTTCTGGTTTATTTTAAAGGAAGTGTCCTTTTAACTCCATGACTGATTGTCTTGTATTTCTGTTAACTGCTGCCAATAATCCATAACAACTGATTAAAGGGAAAACAGAGCAGATTTGGGAAAAGCTTGTTCAGAGGAATTTTGTGCTAGCACAAGCCAAGTCAACAGAGCTGTGGTATCATTCTGCAAATATGTTATATCTGTTTCATTTTATTAAACAAGCCAATCAAAACCAGCAAAGATCTTGAAGGCTTTATATTAGCTAAGTGGCTAACAAGTTATAACATGTGAAACAAAGCAATTTTTGTTCCAGTATATAGCAGCATATCATACTAAAACATGTGCTCATAAAAACTTACAAATGCTTGGAAGGGTGTTGTTCAGACAGATTTCTTCAAAACTTTAAAATTTGAGAAATGGGAAGACCTCCGCAAGGCATTAACTTTTTATAGATGGGCAGTAAAATGTGACTGTACAGGAAGACGTGTGTTTTTGTGAATAAAATACAGCTAAATACAGCTAAATAGGTATGCTGAGAAAAATAAATATGCTGCAAGGCCTTGATTAAAGTATCGGATCTGAAACTCTGGACAAGACTTCTGCTGATTAAGTAAACCATAGGAGTGTGTCTTGAGTGATTAAATAACATCAAAACCAAAATTAAATTGCCTTTTATACTATCTAGTCCAAGCACTTTAGCAGTTTTGGCTTTTAAGCAAGGAACAGGAGTTCCTTGTGTATTGTTTTATGGAAAATCAAACTATCGGTGTGATGTTTATGATGCATGGGGGGGGAGTAGAAATGCCTTCTGTAGTAGGATGTGCACTTGCTCCTTTTGCCCTAAGTGGTAATTATGTGCACTCATTGAAGAAAATTGCACACCTACTACTCGGGAAGTTATTTGATATTTTTGTGAACAATTTATATGAATTATTGGATAAGCCCATAATTTGGCTCCCACTGAAATGGATGGGAGACATTGGGCCCAAAGGCCTTATTCTGCAAATTGCTAGCAGTTCTTTTGACTCCATTATCTTGAGCAGATAACTGCTGGAGTGAAATGTTACAAATGTTGTTTTATTCCTTGCCACCTTAGCTTTTCACTGAATAGCACTTGCCTCCGATTGTCTGTACATCTCTGAAGTTCACCTGTTATTAGTCACTGTTTTTGAAGGCTGTGCTTTTGGTGGCTTTTTTTTGGCAGCTGGCATCTGGAGTGTGGTTCTTCACTGGGAGATTTATTACTACTGGAATTTTACCTGAAATCTGAATTTAATTTTAATGTCACTGCTCTTTGGAAGTACTCCATAATCCATGAACTGTCTCTGCTATTGATGGACAGCAGCGTTGCATCTGATTTGCTTGCTTCAGCTGTTACAACCACACTACTTAGGTGCAAGATCGTTTGCTTTCATGCAGTACAGCTGTTCCTGGATTCCTTCAAATTGCTGGCAGTGGTCTGTGAAAACTGCAGGAGAGTGGTGAAAAAAACCCCAGTAAAATGTAACTGTAATGTTACTGGGAAAAACTTCTGGTGAACTGACAGAACTAACTTGTGGATAAAAGATGTGAAATTGAATAGGATTAACTGTGCATGTTTTGTTCAGTCATGTCTATGCAGTGCATTTGAGTTTTATAAGACTCGAAAATAAAAACATGTTTTTACTAGTTTTGATGCTGTATTGCTGGAATTCTGACTACTGTGGAAATTAATTTTATATTGTCAGATTTTCTTGTATGTGATACATGTGCAATAAGCTTTAGGAGATCTTTTAGTGCTTCATAAAACTTTTCATATGGAGTATCATGCAGTTTGTTCACTTTTTTGTCATGATCCACTTCTGGAAGGGACTGTCCAGAAAACATGGATTGGGCCTGTACCTTCTGAAGGGGATGAGTTAAGTATAACCACAAGCATGTCACTGGACTTACCTCACTCATGTTTGTAGTCCTAAAAGAGAGCATGTGGTAATTTTAAAGTGGGTCATGAGAGTAAGGACTGGGAATTACTTTTCAAGAGCAACAAGAGAAAAACAACAGAGTAAAATAGAGCAAACCAAACTGAAATTGATACTTAGCCCTGACAGGACTAAAAATAGTAGGTGTTCTTGTTGCTTGCAGTTTACAGCTGGTATAGGTGCTTGGGTGCCAGCCTCGAATGACTCTCCACACTGGGACCTGGCTGTAATGAAGGGCAATTTTTATGCTTTTTTATTATTTTGTTAGCTCTTTCTAGGAGTTCCTACTCCCTTACCCCCCTCATGTCTGAGTCAGCAAGTATTGAGAGTGATTCAAGGTAACATCTGCCAAGATATGTCTGGATTTACCTGGTTCCAGCTCGGAGTGGGGAGATGACAAACCCGGCGTTTCCAACCCATGGTCCTTTGGTGCAGGTGCTATTGCTAATGAACGGTGAGAGAGGGCTTAGAGTCTGTGCTGTATAAAGGTACGTAAGGTGTAGGAGTCAAATAAATGAACTTTCCAGAGACATCTGCACCTATATTGGAAAATTACAGAGTTCACAAAAAAAAAAAAGGTTGTATATCCCTAGAGTAAGTGATCTCATGGGAACCCTTCCACCCCCATATCATTTAAAGAAATACTGCTGTATTTTGTTGTCCTGGTTTCAGCTGGGATAGAGTTAACTGTCTTCCTAGTAGCTGGTACAGTGCTATGTTTTGAGTTCAGTATGCAAAGAATGTTGATAACACTGAAGTTTTCAGCTGTTGCTAAGTAGTGTTTAGTCTAAAGTAAAGGATTTTTCAGCTTCTCATGCCCAGCCAGCGAGAAAGCTGGAGGGGCACAAGAAGTTGGCACAGGACAGAGCCAGGGCACCTGACCCAAACTGGCCAACGGGGTATTCCATACCATGGGACGTCCCATCCAGTATAGGAACTGGGCAGTGAGGGGGGGAATCGCCGCTCAGGGACTGTCTGGGTGTCGGTCGGTGGGTGGTGAGCAATTGCCCTGCGCATCATTTGTACATTACAATCCTTTTATTATTGCTGTTGTCATTTTATTAGTGTTATCATTATTAGTTTCTTCTTTTCTGTTCTACTAAACCATTCTTATCTCAACCCACGAGTTTTACTTCTTTTCCTGATTTTCTCCCCCATCCCACTGGGTTGGGGGGGAGTGAGTGAGCGGCTGCGTGGTGCTTAGTTGCTGGCTGGGGTTAAACCATGACACTTGTTAACAGCTAAGAGGAAATAAGACTGTATTTATTATACCAGAGGGGTGTCTTAAAATGTCTTTGTTTCTTTTTACAGAGTGGTTATTTTGCAGGGTTTTCTATTTTGTTTTTTTACGTTCTGGTACAGGAAGTGGCTTAGAGCACTCCTCTTGGTGCTGACTAGGGTATTCCCAAAAGGTATCAAGAGGATACTCGGTACCCTTTCTAGATGGTGGAAGTTGTCAAAATGGGTTCAGATGCCCCAGCTGTTGCATATTCTGTATCTTACAGAATAAATCATTTTAGATAGGACAGACTTCTGCAACAAATCTCTGCTTTTGAGTTTGCCTTACTCTTGGCTTTCATTCAAGGGCTATTTTCTGGAGGACTTTATTTTGTAAATGAATGTCATGTTTTCAGGTGTCATAGTCTCACCGCATTAGATTTTCTTAGTGGGTGCTTTGGATAAGACTGTATCGTAAGTGTCGAGTGGCATATGTGTTGCAACCAAAATGACATCAAAACCCCACTGGTATTGGGAGATACCTGTATAATGAAAGATGATGTAGCATTGCCAGAATACAATAATTCTTGGGAAGAATAGACTTTAGTTTAATTTTGTCTGTTTTAAGAAGAAACTTCATTACCCTGTGACTCTGCTCCCCAAAACAATCTCAGAAATGTAGCAGTCCAGGCACAGAAACCTATCTGTCTGTATTTTGCTACATTTTATTGTAATGGATTTTTTTACTTATGTATTTAAACATTTTTATACCAAGTTTTTCATTAGATGAGTAACGTCTTTCAGAGTTGCTTCATGTAAATAATGAGTATTTGTAGTATAAGTTGTGTGGCTTACTGAGGTTTTTTGACCAGCTTAATTTGAGATTCTTACTTACACAGGCTTGTGTATACATGTTCTTTTAAATCAAGCCAATTTTGGCTTAATTTGATTTAGACATCAGCTTCAGTGGAATTGGCATGTCAGGGCCCAGACTGGCAATCTGTGGCTTCAAAAGTTATTTTGAGTCAATTGAGACATAGTGACTGTCAGTGTTGTCATCTTAGCTTGCAATAAATGAAAAGCAATTACACAGTGCTGGGAATCTTGCTGTAGCTGTATTTAAGAAGTTAACCTATCCTTTTTTTTAATCAGCTAAACCACCAGATTTTGTACTGAAATTGTAAAGGATTAAGTACACGTGTCCTTCTGTTGACTGGTGGGCAGTTTTGAACAGTTACTACATAAACAAACTTGATAAATGGGTAAATTAATAAGCTAAGATGCACCAGATTTGGCTGATGCTTCCTTTCACTTGACTTTTGAATCACCCTAAACTTTTTCAGTGTGAAGCAAAATTACCTTGCATGTGCTGCTGGTCAAGAATACATGTGCAGTTGCCGTAGCTTGGTTGAGACACAGGAACTTACTGTGTGCTTGATCCCTGGGTTAGGAATATCTCTGTGAGGTTTGGACCCTTTTACCTCAATTATCTTTAATTTTGTTTTTTCAGAAGGTGCAACATCTGCAGGTAAACAAGTTTTTATGCCAGTTTCCTACAAATTATGAATGAACGTTGTTTAGAATAGGGAGAAAAACTGTCTGATTATTTAGAAAGCACTCTTTGTTACACTTTTTGCTATCCACAATATGCAGCCTGTTAGGATATTATTAAATATTCTTTAGTTTCATAATTAGTTTAATTCTATCCTGTATTGTCTTAAAAATTATTCTGTCAACCTGCTGCAAATTTTTGTTTGACAGGGGGTTGCTCAAGTTGCCAGTAGATACTTAGCTGCAATTAAGGCTATTTTTCCTAGTTTTTTTGTTTTGGTTTTTTTTTCCCTCTAGACATGTTTATCCCTTTTCTGTTTTCTTTTTGCATGGGCTCAGTTATTATTTATAATTTGGAGGAGAGGTTGTTTTGCTTATTTCTCCATGCCAGCAACCCTTGACATCAAATGGCAGCTCTTTTGTTTCCCCTCCCACGACATTCTCTGACCCTGAGCTTCTGTTGAAGTGATCAACTGCAAAATGGTATTTTTGGATGTTTAAGCTGTCCTGAAGCTTTGCTGTAGAAATCTCATGGATGCGGAAGAAATCCTTTTCTCTCAAGGTGATGTGTGAGGCTGTTGCAGGCTCAAGCAGTTGAGGGTTGGTTCAAGTTAGTCTTATCTCTTCTTTTATCTAACTACATAGTTTTCTTGAAACAAGGTTACAGTACAAAATTGCATGGCAGGTGAGATCTAGTGGTAACTTTAGAGTACGGTGATTGCATGTTTGAGTCTCGAGTGCTTTGAGGGACAGCTGAGTATTTAAAGATCTGTGACCTGCATTGAAGTCTGTCGGTGTTGCAGTCCCTGGGGACTTTAAATAATTTACACTCACTGCAGCATACAGAATGACAAATTATTGTTTCTGGTGATACCAAAGTTGCTGTTGAGGTGTGTGGAAGTATTGTTTGAATCTAATGCAGTTTCTGGCTCGTTGCATGCCCGTGTGATGGTTCAGATGAAGTCAGGGATCTGTGCTGGAGTTGATGTGATTGGAGTCTGGGACCATTGGTCTCCTGGAGGCTGTTTTTTCACAGGTGTATTCAAAGCTGAGTGCAGGAGCCACAATCTTTGGTTGGGGACCCAGAACTACCCACCATGCACATGGTAGCAGTGGAATTTTGAACAACATGTTTTGTCTTCTTAAGAGGGCAGTAAAACACTCAGTAGGACTAGACATGCTCTCCTTTACTTGCTTTGGTTTTTTGGTTTTCGGGTTGGTTTTTTTTTTGTCCTTAATTTTTGACTGGCTGTGTGTGAGTTGTATAAGGGTCTGGGGCACAAGATTTCACTGAAAACAAAGTTGAAGAAAAAATATACACAAATATATATCCTAACTTCAAGGGAAGTATCAAAATAAATCTTTTTAATTGTAATGCAACTAAGATTTTAAAAGTTATTTTACATTTACCTATTGCCACTTATTAAGGTGCTGCTAGAGAAAGTTTCCTTTTTAAGAGGGCAATATAAACAGTCACAAGGAAGCATTCAGACCTGTTTATGTTAGCTGGAGGCTGCAGAGGAGCCCAGAGTACAGCTTCAGCCTTAACTCTTTCTCTCATACTCAATTGATTGCACTAACACACTGGGGAGATGAGGCCAATAAGGGCAAATACGGAGCTGCTCTTCTGATCCAGCTGCCTCCAAACTGCCCTGTTTGTCTTTTTAAATGTATTTCATCTGTTACAGTTCAGCTACTGGGGAAGAATCGTATTTGCAAATAAATACATGTTTGTTTATTAGATTAATGTTTCGTGAATCTACATTATGCATAATTTCTATTTAAGAAAGCCAGCTCCACTGGGAAACTGGGTGACTCAAGTAGCAGTGACCATTTCTATGCCTCCTTGGTCCCCTCTGCAGCTCAGCTGCCTGATGCCTGGAGAGCGGGGCAGCCTCCTGCACACAGGAGGGGCCCCCGTACGGCTGCACCTCCTCGGCGAAGTAGTGCCTGGCCCCTGGACATCACTGAAAGGGGACACTGCCACACGGCTTCCACTTCTCTTCTTCTGTCTCTGGTTGCTCATTTATTTTACTCCAAAACTTCTAAATTGAGGTTCCTTATGGCTAAATGTTGTAAGCAGGGGAGAGAAAAAATCATGTCATGGTACGTGATACACACCTGACCAAATAGCTGTGGGTTTTGTGTATCGGGCACATGAGTTTCCCATAGCTGCATCAAAAATAAGCATGGTTTGTAAAACCCCTGAGCTGCTGTAGGGGAAGCGAGGAAGCTACTGGTGGATACAGGAAGACAACGTGCAGTTGCTTTGTACAAAGTACATCTTTGAAAGGTGGAAAAACCAAAAGGCAAGCATGCAGGCTGGGGGGATGTCAGCTTTTCAAGGAAAGCTGAGTCTCTCTGCAAATTTTTATCTGGCAGAGGCAGAATAGGAGGGGTGAGTAGGTGGTTGTTCTGGAAACTTGTTAAAATAATCTAGTTGCTGCACCCTTGAGTGAGCGAGTGACATTTTCCAGGAAGATATCTTTTCCTCTTCCTTGGAAGAATCACAGAGCAGAGGAGATGTAGTGCGTGCCTGTGTGCAGTTAGAGGAGGAAAAGCACAGAAATCACTTTTTGTCTAGTCATATAATAACCTCAATTTTTGTAATGTCATCTGCATTTGAGGCAATCCTTTTAAAGATGATGGCTTATAAGTAGTGATTGGTGGTTTTCCTTTTTGGTGAACTCTGTACTTTTAATCTCTTAAACCCAGGAAAAGGCTTTTTCCTTTGACCTCTTTGCGATGTGTCTGTGTATGCTGAGCTGCTGTGTGTGATGTGAGCATGTAGCAACAGATGGATAAAATTTGGAGCTGTTGAATTGCTCTTCCTTTTGGATGTCACCTTGGTAGTACCCCCTCTAAGAGTTTGCGAGGGCCCTAAAGGCAAATACAAGATCCAGAACCCCACTTGTTAGGACTACCATTTTGGAGTTCTGCTCTTAAATTTTTCTTTTTTGGTTGTTCATGTATTTGTACAAAGTCTTTATTGTAAAGTCGTCTTTCCAAGCCAGTGTCCCATCTGTCCTGTGCAGAAGTTGGCAGTAATATGGTTTCTGGCGCTGTGTCCCAAGTGGTTTACTCTGTTCCCATTGCAAACCGCTTCCCTGTTAACACTGGAATTCTGGAATGAGTCCTGGGACTTTTCACTGACTGGGAATAAAGTTTGGTCCTCCTGGGGTAAACAAGCATACTGTTGTTACTTAATAAATTTGAAATCTGCAGTATGAAACCTCCTACCTTTTCATTACTGTGTTTCTGTGCTATACTGTGAGAAGGGAGAGATACCCTCCCTGTTACAGCTGTTACAGAGACAAACGTGGAGTAACAGCACTAAGGGGGTGCCTGGCTCAAGAAATTCAGGGCAAGTGACACTTGAGTCTGTAATGACACTGGCATCGACTGTTAGCTCTAGTGACATGGTCGTTGCCTTGAAACTGTGACCTGTGTTCCCTTTTTGGGAAAAAAAAACCCAAACAAAACCAAAACAAAACCAACCCGCAGACCCATTTCAAAGACCAGGGCAGCTGCTTTGTTTGCCTTTTAAAATCTCTATTTCTGCCTTTTTGCTTGGTCAGTGTTTAGAACCATTAAAAAAGTAAACGTGACATGGGGACTGAAATCCTGCAGCTAGAGCTCCTTTATAATTACATATTCAGCCACAACCGTACAAAGGAAAATGAGAGTCGCTTTTCCTTCATGTACTGTATTTCAGTTTTCCCTTAGGTTTAAATTGGCATTTTGGACTATGTTCACTGGAGCCACTGAAGAGCTTATCAGAAAAGGAAGGAAACAGAGGGAGGGAAAGAAAGATAGATTTCCAAATGACAACCTTTTGAATAGTCCAAGTTCAATCCCTAAAACAAAAAGTGGAATCTTTTTTTTTTTCTAAATAATGTGCTCTACAGTCTCACCTCTCATCTTGAGAAACATGAAAGAGCAAGTAAAAGAGATGACCCAAATCACAGAGTTCCTTTGAAAGAAGAAATTCAGCTGTTTTGAACACTTACAATCAAAGGAAGTGGTTTCCCTAATTACATGAACTATGTGAAAGCTCTCAGAATAGCTCTTCCACCCCAGGATTCCTTGCACTTTAGAAGTTTGCATAAAAGCTCACATGGAGAATCAGATGCAAAGTGTTTGATTCAAATTTTATTAGGCAGAAGTGCGCATACATTCGTATCTCTGGGTTTGACAGCTGGTTGGGTTTGGACCGCAATCCTGGGTTTGATGGATTTCAGTCCTGTACTTTAAAATCTTTCACTCTTCCGGTTCTCCGGTGAGACACTCCTTTCAAGAGAAAAGTGGAAATGAAAAAATGGAGAATGGATAGAGGGGTCCCTTTGTGAGCTTTCAGTTGAGGATTCTTCACCCCGATTAGGCTGTTCATCGTTGTGAAAATCCATCCCTGTACACAGCTTTTAAAAGAATGAGGAGTTTTACTTCCTCTCATTTTAAAGAAGCTGTATATCTTAAAATACCTATTTGGAAGAATTAGGATCTGACTTCTACAACTTCAGTAGTATTCTAGCACCACCATTTACTTCAACCCATCAAAATTCTGAATTCAGCTGAGACTTTTAACAAAAAAGCAATATTTTCAGAAGGCTACTACACCTTGTGCTTTCTTTTTGTTCATACACAATAATAAAGGTATGTTAGTCTAAATTAAACAGTGAGTGTGTATGAAAAGATGCAGGACACTTCTAAAAGCTTAAGATCTCTGTTCCTTAAGATTTCCTTTTCAAAAAAAGAGTTTTGTTTTTTGGTGGTTTGGGAGTAATGGGAGCAAGCAATGGAGACCTTGAAGCAGTATCAAAATAATTTTTGAATGCAGGCACCTAAAGTTAGATGCATCATTGACCCAATTGAAATGCTCTGTAGGAAATGTCTTTATTTCTCAAACAGTTTACTAGCTAAAAATGTAGTTAGATTTTTAGCAAGAGTTATGAGCATTCATCACAAAATTGTGTGTCCTGAAAGTGCTGAAGATGGGTATCTAATCTTTACCCAGCTAAAACTAAAAATTATTCTTCCTTTCCAAACCATCTCTGAAACTAACAACAAGGTGCCGCCCCTGAGAATACAATATGGAATAATTAATGGTTGAAATGTTTATTAATATTTGCAAGGTTTGCAGTAATGTGCAAGACCATCACACTTACTCTACACAACAGTGATCTCCAAATGGTCTTATATTCTCCACTCAGAGCCAACTATAGTAATTATATCCAGATTTTATAAAGACAGAGATAATTGATAAAATTGCCCTTGAGGAGAAATCTCAAAAGGCCTCCAAACTGGAACAATTCAAACTCAAGAAGGGAAAAAAGTGGAAGGGTTCTGACTGCCTTCCAGATACACGGGATCAGCCAAACCCTCTTTAGGGTAACACTGTATACTAATAATAAGGTATCGCTAACTCTACTTCAAGAGAAGAAGAAATGTTTCTCTGGGTGCTTTTTTCCTGCCAGTACTGCATCTTTCTTGTAAGTTAGCTTTCCTAAGCTCCATTTCTTTTCTTTTTTGCCAGGCAGAAGGAAGGACTTTCCCTGGAATCAGGGAATTGTCTCCTAGAAGTGAACACCCTCAGCAGGCCCGTGGTGTTGCAAGTAAAGTGCACAGCACAATAGCAGCACACATGGAAAAGGAGAGGAAATGTCATGTAGCCATACACCACTCTGACAGGGTGGAAAAGAGTTCTGGATATGCCCTCTGGAGAGATGTATCTTGGGCAGCAAAGATTTGTGATCAGTATTGCTAGAGGATGATTTTGCTTGGATGAAGGAGAATGCTTAAAGTCATCCCAACCTTGCCTGACTTGAAGGTCACGTAGAAAATGACATTTGCTCATGTCTGATCCTTGATGGGAGTTGGTTTCTCCCTATATCTCCTTAAATTAGAATAGTCCTCAGATGAGTTTTTGCATACCTCTGCCACTGGAAAATGGGAAGCTGTGGTATACATGATGCTGTTATTCTTCCACACCAAAAGAGATGTTGCAGGTTTGAATGTGCTCTGTGCCACCAAAACAGCACGGAGCTCCTGGGCCCTAGATCCAGCTTGTGAGCTCAGTTCATTGTTGTGAACTTTGCCAATGTAGTCCTTGTCATACTCAGAGCATAAATCAGTTGGCAATTGAGCAAGGACTCAGGCGTTGCTAGAATTGGAAGAGAAATGACAATTCTTTTTGCTGCGCTCAGATTCAGACTGGAATTGTCACTTGCTGCAGCATGTTGCCTCCTCTTCGGCTCTTCAGGTACAGCCTGTAGGAAAGAGGTTTCATTGGTACACTGCATGATGTGACCCCAGTCCTGAAGTTCCTGTGGGCTCATGTAATGCAGTGTTCCTGCTTCCTCTGTGCTGTTTCATTTATTGCAGGTCCTTGGGAAGCACAGTGCAGGGCAATGGAGGTAGTAGTGCAAGTCAATTGTTTTGTAATCACAAAATAGATAATCTCTATTTTCTAACTGGCCTTTTAAATGTTCTTAATCTCCCACTGGGTTATGTGTGTGGTATTCCTCATTTATTTCTGATGCGTCTGGAAGTTTTCTAATAAAATGATGAAAGGGAAGATTCAAATGAAGTCTGAAGGTGCAGATTACTGGTGTGGAAGTAGAAATTCACAAATGGGGAAATGCTAAAGCTGAATGTGGTTGCAAGATGTTCTTTCCCTTTACATGTTTACCCTAAAACATACTGTGGTTACATTGTGGAGTATTACTGCAGTACTGTTATTTTTGCATTCAACTGTCTTCTATTTACCACTTTTTCCTACATCTGTATTCTTTTAGAAATTTTGGTCTATTCATGTGTGTGAGTTAGAGCAGTTCTCAGAAACATTTTGTACGTGTTGGAGGATGAGAATTAATGGCATGAGTGATGCTGTGATTTTTTTCACATTTCCAACTCTCCTTAGAGGAAATGCTCCTGGCTTGCATGTGCTCTGTTCTACCAAACCATCGTGAAGGAGTTAGAGCAGGTCTCAGGCTTTGTGTTCTCAGTTTGGCTCATTATTCAGTTTTACTCTTTCTGGTGGGTTTGAACTGCAGAGCCAAGGTTGCAGCACAGACATGGGTAGAAGTTACAGCACCTCTGGTCATTCTGTTGTAATTTTGGGGAAGGAACTGGCTCGGGATATTGCTGTTTGGTTGGAAAAGAGCAATGAGAAAGACTTTTGGCTTAATTTGGTATCCTGTGGTGGTACAAAACCCGCTAGTTCCTGCTCCTTTTAAGTCTGCTGTTCGTGAAACTCAAAGCTACTGCCTTCACAGGATACCAGGTCACTCTGTAATTAGTCTCTATCACTCTTCTAGATAGGTTCTTCTAGATTTCCAATTTCTACAGAGTTCAGAGATACTGGTATTCAAGTTACTGCTTTTTTAAACAATTTATTTTGAGGCTGACAGCTTGTATTCTTAATAGATATGATGTCAACATAATTTAAAAAAAGTTTTCTTTTCTGAAAATAAGGGTTTTTAATAACAAAGATTAGAAATGAAATAGTTGTTATTGACATATCTGTGTAAGCAGATAGCTATAAAGAAGTCTAGGTAAGATAAGGAGTTCTGTGTACAGAAATTAATCAAAGAGAAGTAGGGGAAAAGCCGAAGTTACATGTCAGACATACATAGTACAGTAATACTAATAAATGTGTTTTCATGACACTAAAACCAATTTTAAAATATTGCTAGTCTTCCTCTAAATTTTTTGCCTTGGACATTGGGGTTTTTTTTTAATTATTTCAGTCTTAATGGAAAAAGATTGAGCTACCATGAAGGTAGCTTGAAGAATTCCAAGAAATAATAAACAGTGGATCCATTTTGCATAAAGGTAAAAACTTGAAATTTCAGAAGTTTTGTCTAGTTTCATTTTTTGACCATTGCTACCCAGTAGGGGTAGCATTTGAGCCAAGTTTCTAACTAAAATACAGTTTTCAATCTTAGATAAAGAAGAGTAACTTTTCTGTAAAGTGGGTAAGGAATTTATGTCCTGAAACTTTAGTTTTGTTGGGAGTGGAGACTCTGGTCTGTAGTGGTCTATGTGGTAGTGTGGACATAGCCAGTGAGCTGCTGTGAAGTCTGTTGTTCTGGCTATTGTTTGATGGCATGGTCCTGGCTGAAGGGCAGTCATACTTAGTTGGAGAAGGTACAAGTCAGATTTTGGTGGAGTCCTGTGCTCTTGCTTATGTTCTTGCCAGCCTCAGCAAGGTGAAAGGAAGGTCTGGCTGTAACCAGAGAGAGGATACTTACTGCTTAAGTCGTGGTAAAGAGAAAGAAGACGTGGTAAATCACAGAGACAGCTTGCTGCTCTGGATTCAGGAAAGAAGATGATACATCACTAGTACATGGTAAAACCAAAACTGCAAGCAGATTTGGACAGTTGCACATAAAACCATGATGTGTGTCATTCAGATAATGCACAGCAGTCAGAGATTCAGATTATAGTGACAGCTCATTTTCTTGAACACCCCAGATTTTGTGAGTTTGTGCTATGGCATAGGTGTGGCATGAAAAATGCTTCTGATCCGCAGAGGACTCTCAGACACTTCAGCAGAAGGTGGTCTGTAGTTGGCAGCTACTTTCTTTCCTTTCTCTTATGCCAGATGGTCACAGCCAGAATTTCTGTGCTGAAAGTTTTTTGTCTTTTTAAAGTAGGTGGTCTCTGGGTAGGGAATGATTCTTTGTTTTTCTGCAGGGGCAGGTCATTTTTGAGTGATAACTGGGGAGAGCCTTCTAAAGAGCTCTGACAGCCCGTGTGGAAAGCAAAACCCCACATGGTTCCCCAGCAGTTGCTGTTAATGTATAACAGGGAGGTAACACATTTTGTGATGTGCTGTTTTCATGAGGGTGGGCTCAGCCTGTCTGGTTGAGGAACATTTTCTGGAATTATAACAATCACTGGGATTCCTAAGAGGGATCCCCATCAAGTGCTGTTCCTATCATTAGCTACAGTAGGTTGGGTTTATCTACTCTAAGACAGGCTTAAAGTGAGTGCTCATCAAGAACATGATTTTTTTTCCTTGGTTAAATTGCAGTTTTCATTATCAAGTTTGAGATCATAGCTGCTTTAGACGAGTGGATCAGGATCCATGAGTATAGCTGCTGCTGTCTCTGGAGTCTGTGCTAATTGTTCAGTAAAAGCCACTATGATTAGACTTACTCTTCTAAGTTATCTTATCCAGATTCCTTGCTAATACTCTGCAGACCTCGGAAAAATCACTGCTCTGGCTGGATACGTGTGAACATGGCCTTTCTCCAGATACCATTTCTTTGATATCGTTTTCTCTTCTGTCGCTCCTAAGTACTGCAAGAGACTCCTTGAGAGGGGATTGGTTTTGCCCATCACTGTGGTACCAAATGTCTTTCCAACAAGGTGCTCATGAGACTTACAGTGACTTCGATCTCAGAAGTAATCTCCTTGGACATTTTTCCATTTGTTGGGTCTGGGAAGATTCAGGTCTTGCATATTAGCCATGATACCTGCTCACCTGTGGAGCGAGCAGGGAGTCACAAAGTTTCACATTTTGTTATTCCCTTGCATTTTAGAGATGTTGTGGGTTTTGTTGGTGTACTCTATAGTCAAAGCAGATTTGCGTTCAAAATGATTGTGAGTAAATGGGAAAATTTCCCAATATTGAGAAGAGAAATGATGATTGCTGAAAAGAAACTGCTCTCTGGGAGCTCAGGTATTTCAAACCTGCTCTTTAGTCCACTCATCTATTGTTTCTATTCTGTTGCTGGTATTGCTTTGCAGCTGGAGGCAGTTTCTTACTCTAAATCTGCCTGAATGAAGTATTTATAATGCAAGACATTGCTCATTTCTACACTTTTACACCATTACAAATACGTAGTTTATGCACGTTTTGAAAGGGTTTACTAACTGTGAATAACACTAGTGAAATCCAAACTACTCTTCTTGTTCTTGGCAGATCTCCCTTTATCAGGTACCTTAATACTAAATGCTGATACAATCTCAAGCTGTATGATGCAAAATGTAACACTCCTGTGAGATATGTTTGGACGTTGTGGATTTCTAGTTGAAATCTGTGTGAAAATGAGTTATTTGTCCATGATCTTTGTGGTTTGTAGTTTGTTTTGGTTTGGTTTGTTTTGGTTTGTTTTTTTTTTTAGTAACTGGCAGTGTGGTTGTAACTCAAAATGTCACTTTCAAGCTTATTAAACCTTCTGTAAGGATTTTCTGCAGAAAGTGCCCTTGCTTAGTTTTATCCTAAATGCTGCAGCTTCTGTTAACAGCCTCTTCTGTCATTGATAGCAAGTTTTTAACTCCCATCATGAGGAACACCAACACCATGATCCTGCAATTGCTTGGTTACTGCTGGGTGGGCTCCATGTGGTTATTGTGCTGGCCTGATGTACGTCAGTGGCAGGATCGAGCCAGGTAGCTTGATCTAACTGCCTCTTTCTGCGTAAGGCAGGAGGTGTGCTGCCACATCACAAGGACAGATCTCCCTGTGATTTTTGGAGAGACCAACCTGCTTTCCATGAGCTCAGCAAGCCTTTGCAGTGTTTTGACAGGGATGTTCTGAATTCACTAGATAGTGCTCCTAATCCCATAGCCTTCAAATTATCCTTAAAACTGCCAAGTTACGTGCAAAGGTTGCTGTAAAAAGTTATAGGAGATTATAAAACTCAGTTTTCTTTTAAAAGGGCCAATATCCAATATATTTTACTACTAACATGTCCTGTGGTGTTCCTTACCTCCAAAAATGCCATACACATTTGCTATTGCATGGTGCAAATGAAGTATTTTAAAGTAAATTACATAAGATGGGGTGAACCTGTAACAGCACGTAATAAATTTACGTCCGTGTTCCTTCAGCGCGGTACATTATGACAGTTGCAGTATCTTGGTAATGTGCTTTTTTTCTTCTTTCTTCAAGATTTAAACCTAAAACTCAATACAAGGTATTTAAAGTGTGTTTCTACCACAGGATTTATAAAAATGAGAATTGTGTGGTGATACAAAACAATGGGTTTAAACTAATGATAAGATGATTATATAACTGGGAATTTATTAGTTTCCTTTATATTTCCACTTTTAATTGCTGGGATTTGTAAGAGTGTAATAATTTTGGATGCAAATTTGATGCTTTGAAACATTTGCTCAATCAAAATGCTTTTAAATACATGTTTTGTATGTCATTGTAGATGTACTTATGAGAATTTAATTCTGTTGTTTGCAGAAGTGCTGGTGGCATCAATCTGAGAATGTAATTTAACCCTTCTTCTCTGTGTGGTTTGCGAAATAGTATCCCTGAAACACTGAATATATGGCTGTCTTCTAAGACATAACAAATGCTGACAGAGTTTTAACTTGTTAATGGGCTATAGAAAGTGATCCTCTAAATGAGTACTGAAAAAGAACCCCAAACTCACACAGCTTTAGTGATACGCAGCCATAGTCTTAAGAACTATGATTGCCTTTGAAAGGGATGGTAACACATTTGTGCTGGGAGGGTGTCCACAGCACTTGTCAAAGCATGTGGTAACTCTGTGCTTATTTGCAGTTAGAAAATCTCACTGAGGATTCTTTGACTTTGCTATGTTCGTGTGGTTTTCCTCTTGCTTTGTTAATATCAAAGACAGTTTAATTGGTTTAACAAACATTGTCAGTAGATAATCACTGTTCTTTGCTTATTAATAGCTTTCTTCTTGGGGACCACAAAGCACAAGACCTTTTTTTCTTTTTCCTTACAAAAATTTATGAGAATAGACAAAACACTAGGCAGAGTCCTAAATTTTTATTTTGTATCTGCTTGGTTTTTCTTTCTAATATTAAAAACTGTAATACTTGCATAACATCCCTGCTGTAAAATTCTTAGTAGTTTTATATTTCTAAAATTCTTTTTGTATCCCTTTATTTGTTGCATATCGAGAGGAACATTTGTTAGCAATGATAGAACATTAGGTGTCTAAGACTATGGCATGATAATAATCCAGAAAGAGCTAAATTACATGAACTGTTTCTATATCCTGCTTATTAAGAATTGTATTCAGTTTTCACTTTCGAAAAGACAGAAACAATGAAATAGTAAAAATTATCTGCTGTGGGTAATTTCTGGCTTCTATCAAAACCTTAATGTGCTTTAAAAAGAATCATCATGAGGCTGTATAATATTTATGTTCAAGCATGTAAAACATAAAAATATCTTGTGAAAAATATGCAGTTTTTTGGCTTAATGATTTGTCAGCATTACATTAAAAAAACATAAGCCTGTAGGATTTTAAGATGCATATTTCACTAGTGTTTTGTAGTGGAACTGTAGCTTTAGATGCTCATTGTCTTAGTATTGCATCTGTAAAATGATTTGGGCTCATTTACCTAGAGAAACTAATGTATTAGAGACATCATACCTTATTAGACATCAGTGAATTCACAGGAGATCATTCCTGAGACATGAAAATGGACACAGACTGAATGTATTTTTGAGCAGGAATCTGGAAATAAAGGTTTGGGGTTGATTTGTGTTAGCATTCTATTATCCTTTTTGTATGTGATTGTCAGTAAATAGAACGATTTTAATAAAACATCAGCTGGCCTCTTGCAGCTGCCCTTTTATTAGACTATAAAACCCCCTGAGAGTAGCGAAGTTGCAACTCTCCCAAGAACATGACAAAGGTCAAAGCCTTTAAAATGCTATGAGACTTAGGAAAAAATGTCTTTTCAAAGCTGCCTTAAGTGTGTCTAAATATCTCCTTAATAAACATGGCAAGCATTTCTTTGGAAAAGTAAATAACCAAACTGTTGCATAATGTAATAATAAATATTAGAAGGCAGTTAAGGAAGTTGTATTAATCAGATTCATTAAGTAGCTAACCATGTCTAACCCTGTAATTTTGCATGGAGAGAAGGTGCCTCTTGCTGTGCAATTAACTGGTTTATTAACAGGAGAGTCGGTTGGCTGCTGGCTGACCTGATGGTCTCACAAGGGGCTGCAGCTATTTCCTCTGTTAATCCTAAACCAGCATCCTCAGACCAGGGTGGAAGGATGGCCGGCTGTACTTTGTCCTCTCTGTCCAGTGGCTCCAAAGGGACCTGGAAGAAATGGTGGTTAAGTTGCTGTGGGCCTAGTTTGCCCAGACCCAAGAAAAAAAGTCTTTTGATACTGAAAAAACTCTGTGGACAGATGTTCTTTTGCAGATCCAGCTGTGTTGCTGGAGTAGGCGGCTAGCCCAAACCCTTGGATCACTTCTCTTGACTGCAAGTGTGAGCGTAACAACTTTCTAACGTATTTCCAAGGAGGACCAGAGTAACTAAAATATGCTGAGTTGTTTGGTCTTTGCTAACTTTAGCTGCCTTGGGATAGGGAGCTCTAACAAGAGCAGCTGCGGCTGGTATGAGTAGCTGGCAGGCAACAACACAGCTGTATGCAAAGTGCCTCCGTCCACATCCTTACTGCCGTTGCAGCTACAATTAAAGATCTGATGGTAGGGCCTGTCTGCGTTCCTGAGTAATGCCAGCTCAGCATCAGGTGGCCGTTGCCTACATCTGCAGTCAGCGCTGACCTTGAAGATCTCCTCAGGGCTATGCTGCGTTTGCTGCTCTTTTTGCACTGGCAGTGGACAGAGCAAAAGCGAGGTAGGACTTGTGTCATCCCAGTGAGCTGAGGCTTGTGCTGCTCGTAACGAGACCACGCTGTCCAGGTAGCTTGCTTCGTCCCCTCATCTGCTGCTGGCCACGCTCAAAATCTATGTCAGTGGTGTCTGTTCAGCAATTGCTGAACAGACAAGGCGTAGAGGAGGACCCTGGGTTTACCTGCTGAAAATACTGAGGATATGAGTATTCATGCATAGTTGTTTGTACTAGAAGGTTAAGAGCAGCCCTAGCAGGTCTAGAGGCAGCTGTAGGGTGATGTCAGTCATAGATGATGTAATTGACATTTTCACATTTGCCAATAACCGGAGATTAAACAGGCATAAAAACAAATTAGCCGTTAAGCACTGTGATGTAGACCATGGTTGATAGGATGCAATTAGTTTGTACACTGAGGGATTACCTGAGTTCGTAAGTCTTACACTGTAGTTGTCTTATGAATTGGGTTTGATTTACAGTAACGCCACAGGAGCCAGTAAGTGAGAATTAAATTAAAATGTTTTTAGTGTAATTTGCTCTGACCTTGGATTTCATGATAGTGGTTGAATTATGTAAACAGTGGATTAGGTTTGTTTAGACTTCTGAATCCCTTTGCCTTCAAGAAATGTCATCTAGTCTGTAATTCCTTTCAGCAGGACTCGAGAGAGGGACATAATTTTACCCATACCTGTGGTGTAAGTATGGGGTGAATGGTTTTTAGCATGGTTTGATGATCAGTACCAGGCTGTGACTAAGCTTATCATGGGACTAAACGTAATACTCAACTCCACTGCAGTCGCCTTGTGTGCCTGCTTGTGTCTCTATGTTATGTCCAAGGAGTTTGTATTTACGTGTTTGGGTTGTGCCTTTCCTTCAGCTGAGCTCCTTCTAGTTCTGCTTTGATCCAACATTTAAAAAAAAAATAAAAAAAATCTGTCTTTCACACAAAAAAGTAATATAATGAAATAACTGAAGACTTGTTACTTGTCATCACCATGGCTTTAGGAAGGAAATTGATGCTCATTTAGGTTGCGTAAGATAGATAGCAACTTTACCGACGGAAGTGAGCATGTCATGCCCAAGCCAGTGAGGGCTGGCTTCTTCAGTGGCCTTTAGGCAGACAGATGCATGGCAGGATTTTCTTCCAAGCTTTTAGGCATTTTGGATTTAAGTATGAGTTTGATGCTTAAAGGTGATTCTAAATATTCTTGTAAGTGTCTAAGAGACCTTTGAAATACCAGTCTTTAACCACCACTTTGTAATTTGCTATCTGAAAGTCAGTCTTTCATTGAAATATGGCACCTTCTTGTCAAAAAAAGTACAAAAGCTTCAAAGATGTGGATTGACTTGCATCTGGTTCTCACTGTAAGGAATAAGTGTCTTTAAATTGGCTAATAGAGTTCACAGCTGGTCTATAGCAACTGAAAAGAGCAAAACTTGAAAGGAATAGTCTAGAATTGCTAGCGCTAACAACAGCAGAGTGATTAAAAGTGTTTAGAAAGGATTTTTTTTCAGAACTAATGGTCCTTAGAAAGAGTTGGCAATTCCCTCCCCCCCCGCCCCCAGGTTCTTAATATGGGATATCTGTGGGCAATTGGTAAGATGCCTTTCCTTATTCTTAGATGGAAGCTTGCTTTGGTGTTTGTTAAATCCCAGTTTAGAGTATGAACATCAATGTGAAGATGAGGGTATTAGCCATGGTTGACACAGCATTTCTTCATACTCCTGGAATGCAATCTTGGTGTGTAATATACCGTAAATAAGATAATCTTAGAAAATAATTATTTTCGAATCTCCAAATAATAAAAGCACTGTGTGTCTGTATGCCCGTGGCAGCGAAGGACTCGTCTTCTTGGCCCGGTGCTCCTATCCTGCTTGTTGTCCATTTCACGGTAGCACTGGGTGATTGGTAGGCCAGGGTTTTGCTGGTGGCTGCAGTGTGGCCCTTCCTGTTGTCCAGTGACTCTGGTGGGCTTTTACAGGATCCAGCAGCATCTTGTGTGAGATGGAGGACAGTCACTGGGTTCTGCACATTGCTGCAGTGGAATTGGGAGCTATGGCACTTGGATATGTTCATCATGTGGCATTTTTAATCATTCTTTAAAACGATTCATCTAGTACTACTTCTATAGCCAGGGTCTAAATACATTATGCCATGGGAAAGTTAAATGTGAGACCAGTCAATTTAATTCTAATGGCCTGTTGAGGTGCATGTATTGTAAACATCAGCAGGTGGTGTGCACAGTGCTTTGAAGACATGGATTTTTAAGTACTGTACCAGAAGATAGTTTTATTCCACTCCTCTTGACCAAGGTGTTCAAGAAAAGATGGTCTAGGTAGTTTTGTCTAATGTTGTTTGTGGCCTGGTATTCCTGTCTCATTTCTAACAATATTCAGATAGGCAGTCAAGGAGTATTAGGTCTCCTGGTTATCCAGTAGTAACGCTGGTAGGAATTAGAGGACATTCCCCAGTTTAATATTTCCTAAAGAAGATACAGTACAGAAGCTTTTGAAGTGTAGGGGTCTTGCATTTGCTAGGCCGTGGAGGTGGAGTTTTGAATGACTAGGCTGTCATCTGCATCCTCCAGGCTACTGAAGCAGGTAGGAGGTACAGCTCATGAAACGGGCAGTGCTGCTGCTGCGAGTCCCCTGCCTTGGGAGGCTGGTGGGGCTGCAGCTGGAGGGCAGAGCTCCTTCTGCCAACAGATCCCTTGTTGATCTATGGGTTCCTTCTCAGATCCTTTGACTGGCTGTAGGAGTGCTGCTGCAGGTGAGTCTTCCAACATGTGCTTAGATAGCTGCCAATTAAATTATTTTGTGGACTTGTAGGTAAGTCAGTCTGCAGTATGATTTGCTGAAAACAGCATACATTTAAAAAATTACTTTTCTGGTATTGTGAAAAAAGATGACTAACTTCATGGTAACACTGTTTCCCTTGCTGAGCAGGCTAAGCAGCATGAAGAACTAGTGGAACCCAAGTTAAGTTCAAAGCTATAGTTAAAGATTTAATTGAATATGTGTAAATGTCAGTGCATTACCTAAAGATAAAGGTCTTATCTCAAAACTGTGTTGAAGTTACTCAGAAAAGGTTTTAAACAACAATAGCAAAAAATTGAGCCGACACCTTTGTAATAATGCAGTCACGCACGTGTATCATCGTACCAGCAATAAAACACAGGCCAAAAAAATGACTGTTTCACTATGTCTACATTTATTACAATAGCACTACCTGATGTACCATGGTTTTCTGCATCAAAGCTGCTATAGTATTCCTGTTTTCGGTGAATCTACAAGGCTACAAAATAATTTAAGTGGCAACTATCTAAGCAACTGTGGGAAGACTCACCTGCAAGTGAACAGCAACACTCCTACAGCTAGTCAAGGGATCCAAGAAGGGATCTGTCAGATCAGATACTTTCGATAAGTTCAGAGGAATTAATTGTGATTTTGTTCTTACTAGATGCTGTTGGCTGGTTTAGAGTTAACATAATCTCAAAGTCTTAAAGTAATGCATTGCTGTAGAGAAAAATATATAATAGCATATCTCTGTATTTGTATAATACATATATTTCTGTAAAAACATGTATAAAATCTCTTGAATATTTATTTTAATATACTACAGAGGTGAAACTGTTGAGAGACCTTGAATGAGACATCTGACCTTCTTTTCTTGCAAAAATCATAGGGACTATATGCCTTAATTTGTGTGGATACGTTCTCATTTCCTCAGTCTCTTTCAAACTTAGAAGCATTGTTCAAGTGGAATTTGAAGGTTTTGTATATTTACCCAGAGTTTCCAAACATCTGCAGCCTGCTCTGAGGAGCAGTTTCAACTGTACTGCTGGCTATTTGGCAATCTCAAGCATACTTGCTCTGTGTATTCAATCAGACTCCACAGCGCATGCCTGGAAACTCCACGTTTCCAGTAAACATTGGATGGAGCTCTGTGTGCATGGTATGCTCTAACAGCCTAAAGTGCTGGACTCACTGAACCCATAGTACTTTGTGCATAAACACAAATTCTGGATAGGACTGCTGCAACTCTGCCAAAAATCCCAGATCTTTCTTTGAACAAAGTTTTCCAAGGCCTTCAGTTTTTCCAAAGACTTAGCTTCTACATCTGTGCCTTGGCCATGAAAGAATAGTCTGAAAAAAAATATTTTTTTTTTTCACCAAACATACTAAGCATTCACCTGCCAAACTCCCTCATGAGGTTTTCAAATGCCAAGCATTTGTGGACAGTCTTTCCTAGATATCTGTGTATTTATATATGTTACACATATGTGTATACCCGCTTGGGTATAAACTAAACTACTATAGCAAATGCCCCATTCCTAATTGTCTAACAGTTTTGTTTGCTTGTTTTCAACAGGCAGAAATACTCAGTGTGCTCAGTCACAAAAACATCATTCAGTTCTACGGAGCTGTCATTGAACCTCCAAATTATGGCATAGTTACAGGTAAGGATTTTTGTCTGACCTTTGTCTTGATTCTGTAAAACTCCAGTGTTACAAGGTATTAGCTTTACCCAATTTCAGTGTTTTGCTAATTGTTCTGGCCTTCTTTGAATGTTAGAGTGCTCAGCACCACCTGCCTCAATGTAAATGGGAGTGCTGGAGGTAGGAACTAGGCTGGGGGCATGGCTGGTAGCAGCACAGAGGCAGTCGGAGCCTGTGACGTTCTTAATGCACAAACTCAGCACTCCGTTAAAATGAAACTTTCACTCTGTTCTGTGAATTGCTTTTCCATTTTAACTGATGTGTGACAGAAGTAGAGGTTTTCATGATACAGAGTTCTGGCAAGTTCTGTGAAAAGGGAAGGCTGAGAGTGTGCTCAGAGCAGAGCTGCAGCATGAATTCTGCCTGTATTGAAAACAGGAGAATCTGCACTGGGAACTTCCCAGCCGTGGAAAGAATTTGAAATAGAGTCAAGGGTTTATTAGACCCCATAAGACAATTCCGTTTATTCACCTAGGTGTGAAACCTAGGTTTCATTCATTCTGGCACTCCTAGAATTATGTGGAGGTTGGGTTTTGTGATTTTGTTGGTTTGTTGGGTTTTGGGGGATTTTTTCCTATCACCACTTTAAGCTTCCTTCCCTTATCTTGGGAGTTGGTCAAGATAAAAAATTACATTACAGGTAATGTAATTTCTCCCTTTTCTGTATGGGAGAAAGTAGGTAAAATAGTAGTAGAAAATAAACCCAAAGCAAAGAAATCTCCAGTCTGCTGAAACAAATGTTTGGAGAGGTAAAAACCATGAAAGCGTGGATTAGGAGGCATGTTTTGGCACGTTTGTAACACTTCAAAGAGCTTGATGCGAAGAGTAGTCTTTGCATGGTGGCACAGTTTAATAGCAGTTTGATGAAACACTGCCCTTCAGGTTTTTATTGGTTCTCAGATGGTGGACAGAACCTGTGAAAATTCAGTTATTTCTACCTGTCTCTTAGATGTCTGATTATCACAGTAGATGGCAGTGTAATCCGGTGGGAGCGCATCTGAGATAGGGGAGCTTTGCTTACAGGAGTATCTGCCTACTGGAGGTTATGGTGTTGCTGTGAGTATTCCAGAGGCGCATGGTTGTTGACCAGTCTACGCCACTCAGAGGATGCACTGGTGATAGCATATAGACAGGAACTTGAATACCTTCTTGAAGCAATGAAAATAACAGCAAGTTAATAAATCCAGTAATGTAATTTTACTGTAATTTATAACATAAGTAATAAGTGTAAATCAGCAAGCTGAGTAACAAAGGAGATGTGTAATCAGCAACTCAGGATGATGTCTGGATCAGAAAGTCCTCAGTTTGATCTCACAAAAGGTCAGTGTTCAGAGGACATTTGACCTGCTTGCCAGTCACAGGACAGACAGCCGCTAAAGTAGTTCATTATGTCATTGGGCATGGGGACTCTAACCATCTGTGAAAAAGAGACTACACTATGTAGTCCAATCACTTTGTTACTTAGGGAGTTCTGATTCCATCCTGGCTAAAGAAAAAAGCTTTTTTTAACAAACTGCATTGGTTCTCCCTGCAACTTCCAAGGAGACTGGCGTCCCATGGGTTGGAAGGGAAACAAGGCTCCATTTCCCCACACCATCTTCAAATGAAAGAATAGCTACTGAGAAATGTTAACTGTGCTTGAAATATTTTTTAGAGGGATTTTCACTCCGTGATCTTCTGGATGGCCTTCAGTGTTGCAGACTTAACCCTGTGTTTAGTCAGATCCACTTCTTATAAGGGAAAATCCCAAACAAGAGTAAATCCTGAGAAGCTAATGTTTCCTCAGAGTGATGGAGATGAGGGCATTCAGCCAAGCGTTGGCATGTACCAAGCAGTAGCTGCACGTAACGTCTTACGTGGGATTGTCAAAAGAGTTCTCTGAGAAAGGCTACATCTGCAGTCAAAACACGTTTTCCTGCTGGGATGTATGTTAGTGTGATAACCGATCATCCCACCCGGAGAGCTGCTAACATGGATCACATCATTCTAGATGTCACTGGCTGTCTCTGTCAACAGCAGTCTCAATGCCTAGCTTTCAGATCTGGTTTTTGACCACAGCTGCCTCCTCCCAAAAGGTTCTCAGAGCTTGTGCTCCCCATCCGCACAGAAACATATGGTGTATCCCACAGCCCATCACAGACTGGGTCCCGTCAGGCATTCAGAGCTTTTCTTTCTAAAGCAAATACCTCTTTTCCGTTATTGACAGAAAATTATGCTCGCGATATGATTTCCAAATCCATAAGCTTCTAGTAAAAACCTGTGGCACAATAAATATGTAGAAGCAATACTAAAGGATCGAGCTTTGTTGATTGAAGCTTGCATGCCTCCGTTCACAGAGTGGCAAAGGGCTCAGGGAGCTGAGTTGTCCCTGACCCTGGTGGATCAAATTATGCATTGTAAAGGCATGCAAAGCATGCAGCCAGCCTATTCCTGAAGAATCCATTTATAAGACAGATGATGACATCATGGGTAAAAAAAGCTTATGTTTTAATTGAGGAAATGTGCAGGTCAGCGGCTTACTCCTCTTTCGGTGACATCAGAAGCAACACTTGTGTCTCCTGCAGAGACTCCTTTCAGCGGGAGGTCCTGCAGTAATGACCCAAAACTAACTTGCCACTTGAGTGTTTACTTTCAAGGGACTTCCTATTTTTTCCCTCTTTCCTTTCATTTAGTGCTGGTATATTCTCATATGGCCTACCATGTTCTAGGCTGCAGATTCAGTCTCGTCCCAGAGTTTCCTTCCCCATGCAGCAGTCTCCCAGTGGTTTTGATTTCCTTGATGAGGAGCAATGTTTATTTTTTATGCACTTAGCCTGTCATGTGTCATTCATTGATTAATATTATTATTAACAACAATTCACATATATTTGATGTAGTCTTAGAGGGAATGATCTTGTGGCTGCTTTGAAGTGGCTGAAATTAAGCATTTCAATTGTATACCAGCTGGTTTGCCACCTTAGGTATGAAGATTTTGGGAGTTGTGTAAGTAGGTTTTAAATTCTGCCCAAGAAGCACACTGAATAGCCTTGGGAGAGAGGGACGAAAGGCTTGAAGTTGCTTCTTGCATCCCCCTGGTCTTTGTGTTACTTGGGCTACACTGGGTGACATGTGCGCACTCTGTCTTGGCAACCAGATAGAAGAAAATCTATCGGCTGCTTCAATTCACAAATGTCGTGTTGTGTTTTCACTGAAACATGAATGAATACTAAATAAACATAAAGCTTACTTAATAAATACTAAGCAGAGGAGCTACAGCCTTTAGACTGCTGAACATGACCTGTAGCACATGGAAATCTGGCCTGCTTACCTCAGGGTTAGACCTCTAGTTTCATCCTTACATTTTTTTTCATGAACAAATGATTTGATCTGCTACTCTGTTCCTCCATGGGGAAATAGGAAAAGAAAATTTTAATTTCCCTTTCTACTAACAAACCCTTTCTTCCTAACAGAATGTTATATATTTAACATCTGCTTTTACTTAAAAAAAAATGAATTAGAAAAAATCCTTTGTTATGCGGCATCATTTGTACGCAGTACTGCTTACCATTGGGGAATATCCTCTGTCTTTGGAAACAATAACTCATCCGTTAACTGCTTTTCTGATCAGGAGCAGCAAATGCACTGTTTAAATATGTAAGAATTTGAAGTTATATAAAAGTGGCGCTATGGAGGTTTCAATTGTCTCCAGTTTCACACCTAAATGTGTGTAGGTGTAACTAGCTTGTTACTCCAGCTCTCAGACCCACGAACTCTGACAGTTGGACTGGATTCCATCTGCCACATTTGCAAACACCAATGGGCCAAAAAAGCCCTTGTTTGTACCTGTATAATCCTGCTGTGGGTTCCTGTAGGTGTAGCTGAGAGAAGTTAAGAAAAAGGTCTGTTGATTCTAAACAAGGAGCATCCAGAACCTTTTACTCTGGAATTTGAACTGCTTTGCCTTAGCTGTCTTGACACCAGACCTTTCTAATGCCTTTTCATTTTAATGCCTGTTGTTATATATGATTTTACTTTTTTTTTTCCTCTTCCCCCTTAGCAGTAGATTATGTCTGTGGTGGGATAATCAGAACAAACTACCACTCTTCTACTACGTTACAAACAATATTAGCTGCTGGACTCAAATTCTTTGTCATTAAGGCAGAGGTTGACTGCTTTCTGGAACTGGCAGTTTCCATCAGGTCTTTCAGTTTAGGTGCAATGTTTTAAAAAGTCATGTGAGTGAGTTTGTTGTTGTTTGTTAACAGAGTATGCTTCTGCTGGCTCACTGTTTGATTACATTAATAGCAACAAAAGTGAAGAGATGGATATGGATCATATCATGACCTGGGCAACTGACATAGCTAAAGGTAAGCAAGATGAGTAGTGCATTACTATCGTACACAGCCAGCAAAGTGTACAGCTGGAGATGCTTTCCTTATGAAGTCAGGAATGCCTTCCTATACTTTCCTATTCAAATTGTAAAAAAAGCCAAACAAACATAAAAAAAGCAAACCCCATTCACTGTGCTTTTTAATGTGTTCCTTGGTTATTATGAATCTGAAATAATTTCTGGAGTGAAAATGGCTTCTATGAGCCAGTTTTACTTCTGGTTTGCCCCTGAGTCCCAAGAGGATAATTTTGCTGATGTAGAGTAATTATGAGGTAAAGTGCATAATTATCCTTACATTTGATTTGAATTGGGACGTTTAAGGAAGCTAAGGGCTTATTCTCAGCAAACATACTGAGATTCTTCATATAATAATGCAGAACAAGCCGTTTTGTCCTTTGTATTCTCTGTGACCAAGAATTACTGTAAACTAATGAACGAACAGTAAATTCATATCTTGGCTTCCCTGTGTAGCACCACATTAGAGAAAATAACTAAATGCGACGTTAAAAAGCATTAACATACCCATATAGATGCCCTGAAAGATATATGAGCCTTGCTTAGTGTTTTTTACTCAAAGTAGCTTATGGGAAGCTTTGCTTCTCCTGCAGCATATGGCATACTGGTATGCCAACTCGTAATGAGTACAATTAATGGGAACCAGAAAACATGACTGCTGATAGGTGATGGCCACGCTCAGCCTGCCTAACTAGATTGTTCCCTTGTTTTGTGTAGGAATGCACTATTTACACATGGAAGCTCCCGTCAAAGTAATCCACAGGGATCTGAAGTCCAGGAATGGTAAAGTAGCAAAACACTGAAACGCTCTGCATTTACTGTTACCTGTTAAAGTAGCATTTAAATCTGTACCTGAGCTTTGTGAACAAGCAGAACTAACTAATGCCTTGGCTGTCATCAAGCTGCACTTGTTGAGGCACAGAAGAGTCTGTTCGTCCTCCCCATCCTGAGCCTGTCTGACCTTTGTTACAGTTCCTGGCATCACTTAGAGCATTGTGGAGGGCTCTTTCAAGTTGTGTCTTGCTGACCATGATTGCACCCACCTTATCAGCTGTCAGACATTGTCTGGACACTCCTCACTTCCTTTTTCTATTTGCAAAGGCTGAGTACCAGGAAAGGCTGGCAGACACCAGACACAATAGACTGGATAAGTCTATTCTTATATATCTTATCTGAAAATCTTGTCTTTGCTGTGGCCAGTTTTGAGGTCTGACAAATATTCATGCTTTTGAGTAATATGCACTCAGTGTGGAGCTGCACTGGTTAATCTGTACTTGGCAGCTGACAACCATGTATGAAATTTGCTGAACATTGGCTTTTAACTGAAACTTTCACTACTAGTAGTGGGATAGGAGGGACACAAATTTTTATAATGTACATAGGGAGATAATAGTCAAGAAAAGTTTAGATCTCACCTCAGTTGTAAGTTTTCTCCTTTTATTAATGAATCTTTCAGTGGGCTTCTTGTTAAGCCTAACTACATTGGGGAGAATGGAGTTTATCTGTATTTTAGCTATAGTTGTATTGTTATCTTTGAACTCAGTAAGGCCTGAAAGGTTTTGTGTTTGTTCAGAGGCTTGCAGGTATTCAGCAGATGTTCTCTAAAGCTTCTCAAAGAAACCAGGACAATCGTGTATGTGTGCCTGTTCAGGTGCTGGCTCACCGTAGGATCATTTTTCTTGATAAAAAGCAAAGTCTTTTGCTGTGAAAATGTATTGTGTTTATTTTTAATAGCATTCTTTAACATTGTTTTTTCATTTTTCAGTTGTTATAGCTGCTGATGGCGTGTTAAAGGTATGAACACTTTAATTACTTGTAGAGAGATGATGCTGCTTGACTCGATGTTTTGATGCCTGATGAATGAGGTTGGTACTCTAATATCTGTTTATTTTTAATTTTTGCCAGATCTGTGATTTTGGTGCCTCAAGGTTCCACTCCCATACAACACACATGTCATTAGTGGGCACTTTTCCATGGATGGCCCCAGAAGTTATACAGAGCCTCCCGGTGTCTGAAACATGTGACACATACTCGTACGGAGTGGTGAGTGTCTCTCATTTCCTTATGTGTAGTAGCAGATCACTAGTGTGACAGAATTCATGTGATGCAAGAACAACAATTCTAAATAAGGACAACAAAAAATATCACGCTTTCTTTCAAGACTGACCCATAATTTATAATTGCATGCTTGAAAATGATAGGAAGAACAGTGTCTTGCATGTTTAGTAAGATCCTTATCTCATTAGATTAGCAGCATGCCAGTGTGGGAAGTGCATGTTTTACCACAAGTATTCAGCATATGTCTGAAGGCTTGCAGGAGCCACTGAACAATCTGCATCATGAACCTCTGCTTGTGTTTTTTAGTGGAACAGAAGAGAAAAAAGGTTGTTGTCTTGCCATAGGTGTATAACAGGATGAAATGATTAGGATTCCAAGTTTCATAAAATGGAGTATCACTAATTTTATATTAAAAAGCAAGCCACTTCTCCATGCTTAATTGTTTAAAAGACCCTGCTATCATTAGCTGTGAGAATAGAGACTGTACCCCTTGGGGCAGTAGAGGCCCCATCTAAAAAAATATAGAAAAGGCCAGCATTGCTTTGCCATTTTTCTGAAGGAGGAGCAATTGGTTATAGTTCATCAGAATGTCAGGTTTGCAGGAACAGTAATGTGAATTATTTAATTCTGTCCCCAGTTAAACTCTAATTTGGTTTTGCTCTGTAATACAAAAATAGGCTAGAAGTAGCCCCAGTGGTCAGACCAATTGTGTGCCTAGCCCTATAGGCTTTCCCTGAGAGAGAACAATAATGAATAGTTTGGGGGAAAAAGAAAAGGAAGTGGGGTTGTAGTTACCATGCATATCTGTGTATTAACCATTTCTGAGTTTGGATTCAACAGTGGGTGGCAGAATGAGGAATTATTTCAGTATCTGTCAAGTATTGCCTCTTCCTCTTTGAAGGATGGGATGAGATAGATGTGAGGGAGGCACTACGGTTTTAAGCTAGCACCTGTAGCTATACATAGCTAAGCTGATGTCCTGATGGAAGATGACTTAAACTTTTTGCCAAACAGTTGTTCATAGTGATAAAAATATGTGAGAGATGATGTGGCGTTGCTTACAAATGAAAAGTTGAAGGTTTGCAAGGAGGGAGAAAAAGCCTATATTGGCAGTTTCAAAATCCTTGCTTACTTAATTGAACTAGGTCACAAACAGTAAGAGAACATAAGCTAACAAATGTAAATGTTAATGTAAACTGTTACTGGAAGCAATTGCAAATTATCCACTGAAGGGAAGCATTCCAGTTTCAAAACAAAGCAAAAATGTTAGAGGAGAAATTCCAAACGTGGTCTTATAGCTCAAGCTGCTCACATAGTCATCTTGGAGTGAATTGACTTTAAGTAACATTCAAGAAGTGGGAGAAGATAAGAAATTGTTTAACATCTTATCATGTCCAGTATTACCAGAGCCTTGGGAGCAGTATGTCGCACATAGGTTATTTTTCCTTGTCCAAAAAGTAAAGCTCCTTTGACAGTTCTGTGCTTGGAGGTGAAACTCAACTACCCTCTGTATGAAAACAGTTCAGTGTTACTAGAGTATTTTAATGTGGTTATGGGTGTATAGTGCTACTTTAGTATGCCTACTAATATTTGACCCACATTGTTTAATATATTGTTTTTGAGCTAATGGGGTCTACTGTGGGTAGAAGCTTATGAAATTCATAAGCACTTAGGAATGAATTTGTCTTTTTATAACTCCAGTCTTGGAACACCATCGTTTTCAGAGGAGTTACAGGGATAGAAATTAAGAATGGCAGTGACCCAAGTTCTCTGTTGATTAAATTACTGACATAATGGGGTTATACTAGCAAGAAATTGTCCGAATATAACATCGAAAGTTGGAATCTCCCTATAGGAAGTGTTAGGCTATCACAGAATTAGCAAGGAGACTGAAAACAAAAAAAACTTAGGGTATTTTTGTCTCTTCAAATTATTATAATCTATAAAAACAAAATGCAAAGAATCCCTTTTCAAAGTGTAACACTTGCCAGCAGTTTTTGTGCTAGAGAGACAAATCTGCTTTTCTTCAGTTAAAGTCCTGTTAACAAAGAACAGAATCCTTTCAAATGTAAACTAGTAAGATGCTAGGAATAGATATTCTGTTTGCAATATTTGTTGCCTTCCCCATGGTTTTCTTTATTTATTTTCTGCTATTTTTTTTCCTGACTGGTTTTTCTTTTTACAAACCAGTCTGTGATTTTAAACATTCTGCTTAAGGTGTGCAAGAGCTTTTTTCCATGAAGTGTCAAAGTCTTTCTGCAACCTGATAGGTCTGAGTTGCTCCTCAGCTGAAGTGAATTTTCCTCTTTGTGAACAGTTGCATACATGTTTATAGCTAACGTTCAGATTAGTTTGTCCTGCTCTTCACAGATGGTTAAACAGTTCCGTATATTCTCTTTGAGATATATAGTAAATAATTTATAATACTGCCATGAAATGCTAAAGCTAAATGTTCCAGGAGATTTATTACAACACAAAGACAGATCTTGCACTTTCCTTCAGCCATGCTGTGATTCTCTTTTCTAATCCATTTCCAAATCCATATTCTAAACAACAGATACCAAGTGTTAAAAGTGATCAGCCCAGAAATTGACTGCATGTCATTGTGTGTGTTGCTCAAAAACGATTCCTTGCATCTCTTCCAGATAGGAAAGTGTATGTGGAATGACAATGTTCACTCTAAAAGCTGTTTTGAAATCATGAAGATATATGCTTAGAATATGTTATCCTGGCAAAATTATTTGTAGTGCACTGCAACGTGTGTTTGTGTATCCGTATAAATGTGTTTAATCATGGAAAGCTTATGCAATGTAGCTGAATTGTTTTAACACTTAAAAGAAGAAAAATGTAAAACCATTAATTGGCTATTGGTAGCATACAGATTGCCATTAAATGTAGCAGCTGTTACGCTCCTAGCAATAGTTCATAGATTGCTTTAGCTATGAGAACATAGGTTATTTATAGAGGGAATGTTGGCCAGCTCCAGGGGTTATCCCTTATTCTTTTTGAAAAGAGTTATGAGATCTTTGACTTCCACTTGGATGAATGCAGAGAAGACTGACCTAATTTTCATGCCTAGGGGCAGTACCTCTAAGAGTACACTTTCTGCTCATGCTGTACTTCTGCTAATTGTGGCTCCTGACCCTCATTTGTGAACACTTTCCTACCAGAGAAAACATTTATTTTTTTCAGTGAACATGTTCAGAGTGTTTGCTTTTTCTCAAATTACTCATTTGGATGTTCCCTATCCTATATGGCACTTTGAATCTTTATTGGCTTTGCACTGGGGTGGAGATGTGAGGGGTTTGTTGTTTTTTTTCCTTTTGGTTGTTGCCACATAGTTGAGAGGATAAGAATTGAAATGTACAGCTGAGCTGACAGAAGTAAGTGTGTGAGCTTTTTCTGAAGACCATATAATTCTTATTCTCAGCTTCATGCATAGGATGAACAGTCATAAATTTGTCTCTCCTTTCTGTTTCTCTGTATGCAAAGAAGAGCCCAACATCTTCAGAGGCCACAGCTTACAAACCACTACATTAAATGATCTTGTTTTTGTTTTCCATCATTGTGTCTAGCTTGGCTGTTTCTCTGTAAGCACCTACTGTCTGTCATCACAGAGATGTGATGTGATCAGGAAAGCAGGTGATCCTCACCATCAGAGATGGGAGGGGAAGTGAACCATGCCAGTCTCAATTAAATTACACCAGAAATGGAAGATAGATTAATTTCCATATGAGGTGAGCTGGGGAGCCAGTTCTGAAAATGAACAGAGTGTATCTCGCAATAAAGAGGCCAGGGTAAGGCAGGTTGAGGTGTTTTTTCTGCTGCTGAATGACCCTGGGGACAGGAAGAGACAAATGGGAATGCAGAAGATATCCATTTGCTGCTTTTTAAAAGACTGATAATGCAATCATTCACCTTGACTGATGATTCAGGGCAGCTAATTCATGAGACGGGGTTGAAGCTCCTGTAAAACTGAAGATGGAGACACGTCACCATTGGAAGGAAAGGCTTTATCTACACTATTGGCCTGAACATGAAATTTGCATTGTTGTTAAAACATTTTCTAAACCTGTGTAAATAAATACAAGGATTTCTGACATCCCACTCTTGTATCTTTTACGTTCTTCTACTATTAGTAAAAAATAAGACATTAAGAAAAAATCTTCATATTGTGTCAGATTGCTGTACTTCTCTTGACCTATGTGCAGTCTTGAAGTGTTTTAAGCTAGCACTGTTGGTTTAGGAAGGCAGTGATCCATACAGGCAGTGGAAATAAACACTAAAGGTGTCATGATAAAGGAATTCAGTGCAAAATGTTCTGCACAAACTTATGTGCATGAATGAAACAAGACAACCCTAATAATTTATGGTCTTCTGAAGGAAAGGTAGCAGAGCAATGGAGTTTTTCTGCTCAATGCTCTTGGAGACATTTAACGTGTTTCATTATGTTCTTTACTTGGATGATGTATTTAGGTACTGCTCTATCTGAAGTGCAAACTCAAGTTTCTTCTCTGCGGTTTCATGGTACAGCCATACAGATGAGGTGGTTCTGCAAGGCTGCTCAACTGCATGTTTGATTTGGTCCAGGGGCTTTTGTTTTAAACTGGCTGTTTTGTCTGAAGTACACAGGACTGCTAAATTATTTCCTTCTCTCACAGTTAAATTTCCTTCTCTACCAGTAGAGAGGTGATAATTGGTATTACAAATTGAGGTGCCTTTTTTTTTTCCTTCTAAAAGGAATGAATTGAGGCAAACAGGAGAGTTGAATACCTCTGTGATAGCTTTCCCCATATATTTCTTATTTTCAGGAAGGCTGTCCTTTTACTTATTTTTCCAAGATACCCTTACCCTTTACTGATCAGTCTTCTGACTCAAGCAGAATTATTCAAATAGGTCTATTGATGGAGCACCCTGTTCGCTTGATTAAAGGCCCAACTCTGCTTCAATGCATTTTTTCTGCTTGAGCAGCATCTGCCAATATTCTCGCATTTTCTTTCTAATTACCTTCATAGCTGGCCAGAATCCATTTAAAATGATGTAGCTGGAATAAGCTTGGGTACTAACCCAAATAGTGAGGATACAGAGACTTGCATAAGGATCTTAATGCGTTTGGTCAGATCCTACATGAATAATGTCTTTTTTTGTTGGTATGCTTGCCACATGAGCAGAAGAAAAAGGTTGTATGTAGATATTTGTAACAAGGTATGTATATGAAGGTTTGCATTTAAGCAATAAAAAAAAGAGACATATACAAGTGAAGGTACAAGTGCCTGTTAATTTGGTCGAACTCCAATGGCAGAAAAGCAAGTTGGATTCACTGACTTGAAGCCTTTTTGGTGATGCCAAACTCTTTTCTACAGAGTAGCATAGATTCTCAGGTACTGTGTTACCAAAATGCTAAAAGCATGCAAAATTAGGAGATCTTTCCATATTTAAGGATAGTGCATCTATAAGATACTGACGAGAACAGAGTGATTTTTTATATGCTATATATTGTTTAGTTTAACATAGTCACATACATGGAGATAAACAATTATAGTTTTACTTGCAAAATTATATTCAGTATTTTCATAAGCATATCATAGGAGCAAAATACCATTTGGATCATATTCTGACTCCTGAGAAGCACTGGTTGCAATCATATAGAAATATTTTTAAATGCAAAATGACTACAAAGCAAAGATGTGTCTAGTTGGGGCTGAGAAGTAGAGGAGGAGTTCATTGTCTTCCCAAGTCTCAACTGCCAAATGTGAACTTTATAGTGGTCAAAGAAAGTAAAAAGCATTTTCCATTGCTCTCACAAAATTGCAGGCATTAGACCCCACACAACCCAGTTTTTCATCTGGGCTTTTCTGTAGAGGAAAAAGCAGAAACATTCAAATTAATTTAGTGAGAGGATCTTGCACACAAACACTGGTCCAAGTTCCTGCAAATGGAAACTGGTTGCCTGATAATTGGGTACAGAATAGTGCTGTATCAAGGTTTAATAATGTATTTAAAATACAAAGTACAGAAATAAAAATTCTTTTCTTTTTTTCTGTTCCAGGTTCTCTGGGAGATGCTAACAAGGGAGGTCCCCTTTAAAGGCTTGGAAGGATTACAAGTAGCTTGGCTTGTAGTGGAAAAAAACGAGGTAAGACTACGTTTCTACATTCAGGTACATAGATCAGAAAACAGTATTGGGGTTTTGCAAAAGACTTTTTCATCTTCTTCAAATTGAAAGTAAGTTCACGCGTATGGAAAGATTAGCAGTAGGAGCTAACACAAAGGGTCAAAGTGATGTTATTCCTCATGAATGGACCCTTTACATCTAATTGTTGCAGCTTCACGTCGTGATGCTGTAGATCAAAAATTGTACAAGTACTGTACTAGTTTCTCAGTCTCAATTGTAAAACCTAGGGGTTTGTTCTTAGTGATGAAAGAAGCCATTGCGTCCAAGGTAGGGGAACAGTTTAACTCCATCTCCTGCGTTTAGGACATCTTTTTACTGGCCGGGAGTTGATATATCTGTAAGAGACCTTCAGCTACTTCAACTTAACTCTCCCAGCAGGAGTCACTATAGTACAAGAAACTGCCGCTTAGATGAAAATTTCAAAAATAAAAGAAGAAAAAATAGTTTTAAAAAAAGACAGAAATTACAGTTTTGCCACCTACGTTCAACACTACATTGAAGATGAGCTCCTCACTGGTATCGGCAAGGCTGTGGCATAGCTGTAAGCCTCCTCATGCAGAGTCTTTCCATTTCAAAAGCACTTCAGTGGTGTAAACACCGTTTGTACAGTTGTCCCCAGCCTCGCTTTTCTTCTTCTCACAAATTGAGGCTTTCAGTTAGTTGGACATGTGAGCGTATATCTGAACACATAGTCCCTTGATATCAAAGACAGTAACTACATTTAAAAAACATTTAAAGTTGTGACTGTACCACACACAGACAAGCATGGAAATCCTCCACAAAGATGAAACCTCCTCTATCTAGACACAGTGGAAGCTTGGGAAACATTACAATGGCAAGGCAGTAGCTGTACAATACGGATTCCTATTATTCTACATAAACTGTTTCTCAAAATGCTTCAGAGTTAAACAGAGGAGTTAGGTTTCCTCCTCTTAGTTTAATATTTTTTGTTGGTGGTTTTTTTCCTCTCTCTTTTTTCCTTCTGTTTGAGGACTGGATTAATTCCAGTGAGTGATACTGTGATATACTGATTAGTTGGAAATGCTACACTAACAGTGTGAAGATTAAGACTGTAGTCTTCTACAATGTTTATCAGAGCAGGAGGCACGATGAGACTCTTTCTCCTGGTTTAGGAAAAGCCAAATACATCAGTTTGAAGGAGGAACCATAAAGCCTTCCATTAACAGTATTTCTTTCCTATCCCTACTATGTGCAGTTTTATGTAAGGGTGCAGAGTGGCATTGGGAAGATTGTAAAGAGATGTAGTCATGTGCTGAAAGATGTCAGAGGGTACAACACACATTTCTCTACAGTTTTCCAGAGCAAAGAACTGTGTAAAATACAGTATGAACAAAATGTGGACATGACGACTATTTTACTCATGGCTGAAGAAACCTAAGGGGTGACATTTTCAGAGCCAGCTGTTTGTCTGCCAGGTACCACTAGCCTGTTGCTGCCATCTTCTTTGGAAGGGTGCCAGGGAGCTTAGAGGCCATTAACACTTGCTTACATAGTTTTTATTTTTTCTGGCCATGACTTAGGGAACATGCCCAGCATAAACCTTGTAAAAGTCAGCTTGTGCTACTTTTCCTCATAATTTCTGTGTCCCAAAGCAAGTGTGAGGGTCAGGTTCTGCTCTCAGTTCAATCTGTTGACATCAATGGGGTTGCATGATTCCAGTTCGCAACAGAACTGAATCACTGTTGAGCCAGTCCTTCATTTTTTGCACTGCAAGTCTCTTGTTAAAATCAGTGTGGGACTGAGGCCAAAGTGTAATTGCGTAGGGTGAAAAATCCCCCTTTGCAAAGCCTGAGCCCAACAAATGAAGTGGATTTTAATGATTCTGTATGGGTCTTCTTTGACTCTCTGCATAATTTCACAGTGTTATTTTTATTCTGGTAGAGTTTCTATATAATTATATATATTTTTTTAATCCAGAAAAGAAAAACGTGAGGGTTCAGATTATGCTAGGTGTGATCTTGTAATAAACTGCCACAGAGAAACGTCATCTTTATTATAATAACGACACTTTTGCTACCTCTGTAATACATGACAGATAACATTCTGCACAAGTGAGACATATAAATGGTGATTGCAGCTAAGTTTCCACCTCCTGGAACAGCGAAGGTTACAGACAAATACTGTAGCAAGACTAGCCAGTGTATTTTTAGGCTAATGACTCAACCAGAGACCGAGCACCAGTACAATTTGTTTATGCATTGTACAAATTTCTCTGTATTGCACAGAAAGCTTTGCACCTTAAGTTATTACATTAATTTATTAATCATACTCCTGCAGTGCCTTAGCTCTGTATCTCATGTTTCCAGTTTTCATGGTGTTCAAATGCTTGTGCAGCAGAATTTGTTAACTCTACTTTGGCTGCTGCGACTTGCAAGGCTGTGCAGGTCACATTGCAGTAATGTAATGGTACGGTTTGACACAACTTGCTCTGCTTTGCTTCTGAACGAGTAGGACAGATCAAAGGGTCTTCCTGGCAGGTTGGTCTGAACAGGATTGTAACACCTGGTTCTCACCTGTTACAGGACAGGGAACCCCTTTTCCAGCTTGACCCCTCTAATATTTGGACCAAGTTCCTCAGTGAGCTGAGGAACTGGTATTTTTCATCTACGTATTTTTTTAATTTAGTATGAAACATCTGAAGTCAGTTAACTGAAGTCAGTTAAACTGCCTTAGCGAGAGCAGAGAGATCTCCTTATATGTGTAATGTTGTTGGGATGCACGTTTAATCTCAACTGGAGAGGCTTCGATATCTGGATATGTATATATGAGAATCGATTTGCTTTTAGGCTTTCTGTTGTGGAGGGAGAGTCTTTAAACTAAAAGACCTGTAAGACTGACTGAGGGAATCTTTTAATGGTTTAAAACTCTCAGCAAAGGAAACCAAGTAAGCTTCAAACTAATTCTCTGTAGTCAGTGGTCCTGGCTATAACCAGCAACTCCTTGTCTTCGGTCATCAGGAAATATTTATATGAGTTCACTGTGCCCTGTGAGTGCTCTCTGAGATCTGCATGTCCTCATTAATTCTTCTGACCACAGGCTCATGAAATGTCTCGTGTCATGTAGAGCTTCACTTAACTCTTTTTAACTCAGTTAATGTAATCTATATTTCAGCCATTTGTTATCTCAAAAGTGATTATAGTATTGTACAGCTGGATCATCTGTGTGGGAGAAAGGAATTAAGGCAGGCTGTTTGTTACACCTATCTTGACAAGCATCTTAGAATACCATGCAGTAACCTCCACAAACTATTATGTTTTCATATTAAAAGTTATCTGCCTTGTTTTCACTTTCTTGTCTCTGAGCCTTCTTAAGCAACTCCATTTGTGCATTTGTTCCATTCCTTCTTTATAGGCCTATTAATTAATTTGTACATCTTGCTAGTGTTAGTAATTTTGATTTTTCTTTTTAATATGTCAATCTTCAGTTTTTATATTGTGGCTAAAAGAAGAGTGTGTTTTACTTCTTTTAATTGCATTGCTTTTATAGGAAATTTATTAGTAGTAGCTTAAAGGGGAACACTTCCAATAACTGGTACATTCTCTCTCCTTTAGAGATTAACCATTCCAAGCAGTTGTCCCAGAAGTTTTGCAGAACTGATGCACCAATGTTGGGATGCTGATTCAAAGGTAATTTAATTTGTGTTTGATTTCTAAACCACCACTCCCTGCCTTGTTTTGCTAAGTGTGTTAGTGTTTCTTTGGGGGACAAGTCCCAGCTAACACCATTGCTGCATGCTAGTAGACACGTTTCTTCACAAAGATAGCTGAGGCTGGCTCTTTTAATGTGTTTACATATTTATATCTAAATGTCTGTCTTTCCCCTTTAATCAAGGGTTATTATGCTACTAACTTACCTGACTACTCAAGACAATGCCTCTAAATAGGGTGAGATGGCAAGAATGTAGCCATTTTTGAGCAAGTGAAAAATTGTTCTTTTCCATTTTCTTTCAGGAGTTAATAGTTAATTTTTCTTGGATATATGTGAGCATCATGTATGAAATATCTGTTTCAGGGTCCAACTTTGATGCCTTGCTTGTGTTGAAAACATGTAAAGAATAAGTTAATCCCTAAAATGTGGGTAGGAACAGCAGCAGCATTCTAAATTAATGTTAAACCTCTCCAAATCTTACCCCTTAGGACTTTGAATTATGAGCTTTATAATGATTATACTGTAATAATATAATAATAGAAGTACTGTAATATACTGTTTAACCATAAAAACAGAGTAAAAATACAAGTTAAAGAGTCAAACCATTGTCACTATTAATCTGCCCCTGTGAGAATAAACTAAAAGGGAAATTAAAGAGAGTGTTTACTCAGCAAAAGCTTTTGTAGGTTATGGGAGTTACCTTCTTTAAATTGACTCTGCTACCACCCTGTTGTACATAAAACTGGCTGGAAAGAGCCTGTGGACATACTAGCTTTATTACCAAGTATTAGCATCCATTTCCTTTGTCTATGAAGGTATTTGAGAGAGGGAAGGATAGATAAGGAAAGGAAATTATGCTCTTTTTCTCAAGTCAAAGCACCAGCAAGAACTTTGCTCCTTTAAAATCAGAAGAAAGTTAGCTAATAACTTCAGAGATACTAAGATTAATCCCAAGTGAATTATAGCGCTTAGGTGCTCTAAAGCTAGAACTTGTTATCACCAGAGAGTAGCCATAGAAGAGCAGTATGAGAAAGGAGATTTCCCTTCTTGGTTTCTTTTTTTTTTTTTTAAGCAAGAAGTTGCTTTCCTACAGAATAGATCTGGAAGCCTGAGATCAATCATCAGTGTGTGGTTTCCACATGAACAACCACTGAAATGCCATTCCCCTAATATCTCCCTCTTTATCCTCTCCATAGAAGGGGCAGGAGAAAAATGCTTTGAGTCTTTGAATCTACAAGTAGACTGTTTAAGTTCTAGGTCTGTAATTACTGAAGAGCACTTTCCAGTGGTATCTACATATCTTTAATAACTATGCCCAAGCATCAGCATCGTTATCAAATGCCACAGAAGAAGAATTATTGGAGCTTCTTTTGTGTAATTGCAGGACATACTAGATAGCTCACTCTCTGGCTTGCTTTAGCCACATATATGTGTCCAGAAGGCTGTTGCTATTTTTCAAGGAGAGGGAGGGATCTGCATGTTGTGAAAGAAGGATGCCCAACCATCAGGCTGAGTTCTGTGTGCCTGAGTAATTCACCTGGGTGTGGGCTGGTTCCTGGGAGCGTTATTCCCAGAGGCGTCTCTGGAGTGCGCAAAAGAGTGAATCTCATGTTAGATGAGTTTTTCTGACACTCTGCTCTTTGCTATTTTTTTCATGCAGCTTCTCTTCTGTTAAGCAATTATAAATGCTTTGTTCACATGACTGAAATGGAGTAATCTCTGGTCACAGTTTGGGCATGTGACTGACTTATTCAGTCATGTGTTGGGAAAGGATCGCTACTTAGAGCTCTCAAAATGCCTTGATAAAAGGTTGTGTGGCCTGCATGAGCCAAAAGATGGAGCACACTCCTCTAAAATACTGCTCTGTGTAACATTCCCTTTTCCCCAGGATTAGCTTTAGAAAATCAGGTAGTCGATGCATGCACAAGTTACTGAAGGTCAAGTGGGGGTGAGCTTGAGGATCTCAGCTGCTCAAAAGGAATTGCTAACGCATATACTTTTAGCCTGCAGAAAGCACAAGGTATCTTTAGGTGGCTTACCCCTGAGAAAAGAGGAGGTGGAGGCTAAGGAATACACTTGAAGAGCTGCTGCAGAGCAGCTGGAGTGTCAAACACTGCTCACACCATACCTTCCTTATGGGAATGGACAGAGTTATTAACTTTGCTTTAAAATCTTAAGAATTTCTTCATACATGGAGAAAAATGTTCATAGTGCATTGCTTCCACGTGATATTTGTAATGGTAGTCTTTATAAAGTTTAAACTGTGCTAGTTGAAACAGTCCCTAGTGGTTTCAAAGAATTTTACTGAAATGTTAATTACTAATTATTTTAAGTCAGTAATTATTAAAGGACAATCTCCGTGGTAACTACGTATCTTAAATAACTACTTCCACGTGTTAAAATCCCTACCAAACAAGCTGCTTTTGCTTGGGTACTAGATAATTGTACAAACAAGGTTGCTCATCACTGGTGCCTTTGTTTACTGGGGATACTTGCTTTTGAAACACAGGTGAGTGGTTCTTTCTCATTTCATCTGTTCCTTCAGTTTATCCCCCTCTAACATCAAAGATGTTTATAAATTACTAAGTATTTTAATGGAAATCAGAAACCTGGGAACAGAGAAGCAGCAAGAAAGGAAAGCCATGTGGATTAAATATCCTGGTTTTATGCAGACCTATTTAGTAAGAAATACTGAGTGGAAGGAAACAGTAAAAACATTAGCCAGAATTATTTCTAGAGGGGCATATATTTTAAAGATTTTTGTGTGAGACATCACAGATATAAAGGGAAACAATTTGCAAAGGCGACTCATGCCTTGATATTTTAAGAATCTCTTATAAGGAATGACTTGAGATGCCTGATTTTCTAGAAAGTGCTGAGCAGTCATCCACTGAAAATAAGACTGTTTTTTTTAAAAAAAGCTTCTCAGCTTGGGCTCCCAATTTCAACAATCGCTTCTTGCCAGTTTTAGCCAAGGTATCAGCCTGCACTTAGAGTGCATTTATTAAAAATGAAGTTATTCTTGCCTAGGGGAAAGAAACCAACAAAACCCACATGGCAGTTGTAGGCTTGTGTCTTCCTGTCAGCTTCGCCTCCAGGGAAAGCTGGTACCTGTAAATCTGGCAGCTACAAAGCTGGCAGGGTAGCTGCTGGCTTTTCACAGAAATTGCACAGCCAGAGATGTACAAGCTTTGTCAGTACTGTGTGACTGTGCGTTTGTTCCAGGTCTAGTTGCGCAACTCAACAGTTCCTTGGCCTGTAGTGTGGGACCCAAAGAGTGTGTGTTGCTGCTCCTCCCAAATCAGTCGGTGCTTTCACCCACCTTTTGTAAAAGCCCTGTTCTCTGTCATTATCTGCACTTTAGTTGCTCCAGGCAGACCCAACTATAGGGTTGACTGTGCTTACTTAGTGTCAGCCCTGCCCTATACTTCCCAGTATACCCCCAAGAAAGGAGCAAGTAAAACTCACGGAAGTGCTTTGTAAAGGAATCCTAAATAAGCCATAAAATATTGTAATTAATGCAGCATAGGGATGTTTGCCCTTCATCTCTTCCTGAAAATAGGATTAGTTTAGTAAAGGCACATTATGTACCTGCCAGTCCTTTGGACAGTATGTAGCAGCAGCACCACCACCCTGCTGTATTGGTGGAGACCCACAATCTCCTGTCTGGCAGTTTCCTCACCATTTGGGAGGCTCTTGAATCCCTTGAACAGTTCACACCCACTGGAGTGGTTACAAGAGATGCAGCTATAGCAACAAGAAGGGTGTGAGGGCTGTTGGAAGGTTCCCCTGCCCCAAAACTGCACCAGAGTTGTCCGTCCTGGTTGGTGCCAGGGATGAATTTTGTTCCCTGTACCCCCGGTGCGGCACACTCCCTTATCAGGGAGGTTCGTGCTCTTCCAGGCCACGTTCAGAGGATCTCCTTAGCCATGGCAGGTCCAGCAGCATCATGCATGTAGGGGGGAGGACTGCTGCCTCCCCCAACCCCCCCATAAATGCAGGGGGACCCTGCTGGTTTCCACACTGGCACTAGCTCAACAAGTGCAAGCAATGTGCTGCTGAATAGACCTGCTGCCACACTGCTTGGTGCGCCCAGGTTGTCGCTCCATGGGCGCTGGGCTGGGGGCCAAATCGCATAACCACATGGTGGCTGGGGCAACCGCTGTCTGTTGCAAAGAAAATCTGCATAGCTCATCCAACTGCCTGTTGCCTGAAATCATGGAGATGGACCAAAAAATGATAGACAAAGCCTCCAGTTACAGCCGAATAGTGCAGCATTACAGTATAAGAGAGCTTGTCTTTTTTTTTTGTTATGCATTTGACACTTTTTCATGCTGTTTGACATTTAAAATAAAGAAATTGTCTTTCTTTTATAATGTGGAAATCACTTGGATCTTCCTGGGAGAGACACCTCAGCATTGTTCCTAATTGTTTTTGTGCTCCCAAATTAAAATGCACGTTTTAATTGCGGCATCTGTAATTTTAGCAGAAATGGTATAATTACAGGCGCGATAGAGAGAGAATGTGCATCATCCTCTTATTATGTATCTACATTTTGTTTCAACCTTTTGTCTCAACCTTGTCTGGGGTCTGTCAAACAGACTAACAGAGTCAGCGCTCTTTCAAGAAACACATTTAACTGTGGCTTTTTTCAGTTTTCGGTTATTATCCTACTTCACAGCTTCCTTTTGGGGCGAAGGGGAAAGTAGAAAATACAGAGAAGTTTTAACTGCTCTCTGTGACTAGTGAGCACAGTGGGTGCTGGACGGAGAGCCATGGAACAGAAAGTTCAGTAAATGAGCTCAGGACAGAAGAGCACAGACACCACTGACATGAGCTCAGCTGCCAGGGGAGACATCCTCATCTAGCCTCAATCTTCACTTCTTCCCCAGCTGCTCCTGAGGTAGCTAACTGAGAGGTTTTTCTGGAAAGTCTGTCCTTCTCTGCAAGACGGGAACTGCAGCCAGAAACCCTTTTTTGATGGGCAGCTAAATAGCTTGTTCACACATTAAAGAGTTTGGGTTCCTACCTGTGAAAAGCCACCTGTCTTAATTACCAGCTGGTAATGGGTCCAGCCTTCTCTTTTTGGCAGTATTTTCCTTCTTAGCTTGAGGAAAACTTTATTCTTTAGAATTAAGAATCTTGATGGTTATTGATGCTACTAGTGTTGTTTAATGCTCTTCTTGAGTACCAAAATGTTTTACTGGTAGATAGGGGAGACTAAGCTAAGGCTTGAGTCCTACAAGCTTACGTGACTCTTTTGAAAGTGACCTTTTCTTCAATGGGACAAACAAAAAAAAACCCCATTTACAAATTTATAGTCATCTTGTAGGATACTGTGTTCAGAAAGCAGCATCCCAATTTCTGTTGCTTGCAGTCTTTCAGTTGAAAAATTCCTGCAAATAATTTTACACAGTAGTAGTTGTATATGAATGCAAATGCTGTGTTTTGTTTTGGGCTTTTTTTTGTCTTCAGAAAAGGCCATCTTTCAAGCAGATCATTTCAATCTTGGAATCTATGTCAAATGACAGCAACCTTCCAGACCAGTGTAACTCATTCCTGCATAACAAGGCAGAGTGGAGGTAAGTTTCCTTCCTCCCAAGATGAATTGATGTGGTTTTCCTTTGAAATGGTATGAGTCCATATTATTTTCAGAAAGACATCAGACTTTGATGATGTATTGGTAGAAAATATCTATGCTTGAGGTATTTTCAGAACATAACTTACCTTGTTTGTCAGGAATGCCCAGAATGTTGTGAAACTTGTATTAGGAGCCACTATACTTAGCTGTACCCTATATTTATTACTACACTGGTTTAGGTGTCTTGATATTTATGGTTTCATGATTCACTTCTTAAAACCAATTATGCGTTTTCAGTCAATAGTGTGGGGGCAAAACAACTCAGGTATACGTATGTTTGATGCAATTTTCATAGAAAGTGTATAGGTGTATGTTTATATTTTAAAAAAGATAAAGGGCATAAAGAAATATTCAGATCAAGCCTCCATTTGTCTTCACTTGTATGCTTTTTGCCATTTTTTTGTGCATTCTCTCCTTTGTACGGACTTTGTGTCCACGCATTCAGCCTATGCCTAGGCCAGCCCTGTTTTGGCATAGTGCACCAGCATTGCTTAAGCATATAATTTTACCTATCGCCAATTGTAATTTTTATTCCTAAGTGATTATAAATGGGAGATGAGATTTGAGAAAATTTTATTACATGACACAGTTTTTTTACTGTAAAAGTTTCAGCCTATTTTCCATACGTGCCAAAAATTCAAAAACCTGTCCCCAAAGCTCATTTGTCAGTTGGAAAGCTTGCTGCTTCACAGTACGTCCTTCTGTTTGGAAAAGAAAATTGAAAACAGATCTGCATAGGCAGAAGATTTTTACCAGATGATCGTGCCTCAGTCTATATTAAGGAGAGCTGGCCCTGCTCCAGGTAAGCTGGGAGCAGAAATACTGCAAGGTTCCCTGCCTGCAGTCAGCGCAGGAATCGAAGAAACCTGGAGCAGGGCTGCGTGGAGGATGGGGAAGAGCTCACGGAAAGCCGGCTTGTACCAAACCCAGCGTCCCAGTTTCCTCCGCGGCCCTCCAAGGAAAAGCACGACGTACAGTTTTAATCGGGCGACTGGAAAAAGTGAGCCGGCGGTGGGACGCGTCCCCGGTCACACGGCGGGACTATAAATAGCCTGTTCGGGGCCGGGGCCGGGGCCGGGGCCGGGGCCGGGGCCGCTCCTGCCCTGACTCAGCAGCGGGCCGGCGGCAGCCCCGCGGCCTCGGCGACCGGCGGCGGCGGCGGCGCGCCACCTCCTGGCGACAGCGACGACCTGCGCCTCCCCGCCGCCGGGCCGGGGCCGCGGACGCCGGGGGACCTGGGGACCGGCCGGCCCGCGCTCCGCCCCGGCCCGGGGGCCGAGGGCCCGGGGCCGGGGGCCCGGTCCCCGCGCTCCGGCCCGCCGCCTCGCTCCCCTGCGGACGGCGCCGCCAGGTTCCCCGCCCCGAGCGGCCCGTTACGCTCGCTTCGGTGTTGCCTCTCGCCAGCACCCGGCTCCCATACATTCGTCAACGATTTTGTCCCCGTGGCGCTGCTTTGACAATGGATCAGTACGCCCTCTCGCCCCCCAGGTCCACATTCTAAGGCTCGGGACAAATGTCGCGTACTTAAAAACGTATTTCTTGGCCACCATTACTTATGCAGACTCTGGACATCATCCTGTGGTTTTGGTAGCAGACGGAATTCAAGGAGGGCTGGAAGAAAAATATCCCCCGGGGATATACGCCCCTACATAGGAAAAATATTTAAAAGATAAGCAAGTACTCAAATTCCTTTAGGAAAGACAACTACTTACTACTTGCTAATACAGCAGAATAAAAGCTCTGGTAGTTGACATTTGGTAACATTAAACGTCTGTTCTTTTACTAAATTGATTCATTTCTTGGAGTGTGACTCAGGTAGCCCAAGTATTTCTTGCAAATTTTATTCTGATGCACCTAAATTGCTCAGATGAGGAGTGGCTAACTAGGTATTAATCAAAAGCCATGGAGAAACAAAAAGTTCTTTGGTGCCTTTTTTTTTTTCTTTTGGAAAAACTTCTTGCCATGGAGACTTGTTTTAAAGGTAAAATTAGCGCCTTTTTTTAAGAATAAATAACTTGGACACAAGGAAATACAAGAGAGAAAATACAAGTTCATGATGGGGCATGATTTGCCTGAAAGCAAAGATGATTTCTGAATTAAGCCAAAATGAAAACACGAAGTGCAGAAAGAGCGCAAGTCATGTGGGGACTTGCTCAGAAGCTGGGTAAGAGGGGCACTCTCTTGCCTGAATTCTGGTAATGGCTGCCTTCCCTGATGCGAAAGCCATGTTTGTATGGAGGCACTCATGAAGGTTAAGCCAAATTAGCAGAAAGTATGCAAAAAATATGCAAGTTAAAGTAGATTAAAGACTTGTATGCATAAAATGATCCCAAGGGATAAACTGAAACAGACTAAGACCATTTCTGAGAACAGTTGCACAGAAGTTTAACGTGTTTTAACTTCTGCATTGAAAAATCTTTGCTTTTACTCATTGCTTTATTTTTTTTTATACCATAGTGATTTGCAAAGAGATAGTTGAAGCAGCAATAGGGAAAGAATGAGATGTGTTACCAAGAAATAGGGAATTTTAATGAAGCCTGGTTATAAGAGCCCTGGAGAAGAGTGGGCTTGGGAAAAGCGAAGGTTACGCTTGTTCCTTTGAGGAACCTCCAAATTAGTGATCCAGATATTGTACTTTCACAAGGGTACTGCACTTTTCAAAGCAAATCAAACCTCAGACAAACTGGATTACATTTTTTCCCACTCTTAAAAAAAGGCAGGGTGAGGTTCTTTCTGTATAGGGATGTGCAAAAAATGCATCCGTAACAGCGAGTAACCAGAGTCTTCAACAACTCTGGCTGGCTGGTGTGAAAACTGAGAGTGGGCTGAGTCTATAGATGACTGACAGAGGTGATAAAATAAATGACACTTTGACCTATTTTTAATGTGGTCTTATTTGCAACATTTACTGGGATTGATGTTTATATTAATAATACATTTTCATCTGCCTGTTCTATCATTTCCTTAAAATAATTCAATATCTTATTTCCTAACTGTTCTACCCTTCATATTTTTGTTATTTAATCAAAAAGGGGCACTCTATTACGACTAAGTTGCACAGGTCTGCCTTATGTCTTTTTAGAGCTCTCTCTCAAGTCAGTTGTATTACAGTAGGAAAAAATTGCTATTGAAGTAATGATGTTCCAATTCAGTGAGAGATCACATTTGTCTGCATTTAGTCATATATACTAACTGCATTTCTCCTTCCATCCTCTCCCCACGAGTGGCTGTTCTAATGATTAAAATAGTCTATTAGTGATACTTACATTAGTGTATCAGTAGCAATTCAAGACATATAAACAAATGCCAGTCATTGCTTTTAATCTGTGACTGTTTGTCATTATAGTTTCTAATAATACAGTATACGTTCTTCAATGTCAGAGAGTGAAGATTATTCTAGAAAAGCCGGTAAGCTCAGACTGCAGAACTACAGAAGCAAACAAATCCACATGCCCTACCATGTATAATGTTTCAAGCTGCTTCATTTATGAAGTAAGACTCATTAAGTGGGCAATGTACGGTAGCTTTCTCTTTAATTACACAGTTTTATTATACAGTGGAATTATTTTTCAGAATGCAACTGTTTTCACAGACTGACCTTTTATTATAAGAGAAGTTTCTATCTAATGAAGAGAGGTAATTACAGCACAAAATAGACTTTTGACATATAGAAAGCTATTGTTACCAGGACTTTACTAGTGCAGAATGTTATTTAAAAGAGAACTTAATTTACATATTTTAAAAATTATAGAGTTGCGTGTAAGTAGCAGTGATGTTGAGAGACAAACTAAGAAAAGTGGAGCTTGCAACTATCCTCAAATTGCTCTGTAGTTCTCACAGTAGATTGCATAGTACGTGTTGCACCTGGCAGAAAAGGTTTATGATAGGGAAATGAATGTTTGGAGAGGAGTCACTTTCTGACCTTCTGTCCAGTGCTTTTTAGTTTTGTTCTTTTATTGTCTCTTCATTAGGGTGTGTGACACTTTCCACCCAGCACTGAGATCAGCCTTGACCTTTGCATGCCTAAATACGAGAGAGAATTTTGCTTGAAATCTGAAGCATAGTAATTGTGAGGGGCATTTGTTCTGACCACCACATGGAACAGCTCACTCAGCAGGATTTAAGTGTGATAAATGCCCTTGCCCCAGGTGGCTGATTTTTGCAGTAGAATTAAGCGTGGTGGTAGTTTGCAGTAGAGTTCGCTAGTTATTCCAGCTCTGAATCCTTTCACTGTACTTTTTTAGCATTACTCTCTGACAGAGATGTCTTATTAAAATAAGAAACCTATAAGATTTGGAATATTTAAATTTTTTTCATTTACTTAAATAGGCTATTTGGGTATGCATTTTCCCACAATGAGAGCCTGAACTCCTTTAGGTTGATACCGGAGAAGAGCTTAATCATTCCATGCTAGGACAGGAGATTTACGGGAAGAAATAACTCTCTTTTTTTTCTCCCCCAACCCCCCCAATAGAAATGACAACTAACTCTGTTAGTCCTTTTATTTTCTTTTTGAAAACGTCAGAAGGAGCAGATTTTGTTTGCAGTGTGTTTACAAAGGAAAAATGTTGTGAAAGTTTGAGCAGAAGATTTGGCATTGCAGAGTCCCAGTAGCTATCGTCAGAGCTCTCTTCAGGATCTCTGCCTTCTTAGGAGCTCACTTTCTCTAGGAGGAAAATGAAACGCTCTGATTGGCTATTCCTACAATGTGAATAGGAAACAGTCAAAGTAATAGTCAGGACACAGGTGGCAGGCAGTGCACATTCTCCCAAACAGTCATGGAAACGGTTTGTTAAATGCAAATACAACCTCATACAAATTGGAGGTTTTTCTTTGGCTATCCCACAAGCCAAAAATGTGGCTGAATTTAGTGACAGAATTATTTTTCTGTACCTCCTAGTATACACCCATGCATTTGTAGCGCAAAACTCGTTAAACTCTTTTCCAAGAGCAGTTCAGTTCATGTGTTTAAAATATACTGTCCATCAGAAAGCATGTCAAAGGAAACCACTTTGTTAAGAGATGAGGTACGCGCAATGCAACCCAATAAAGACAGTATCTGAAGCTTCTTAGAGTACTGCCTTCACTTCCTGCCTTTCTTACCATTCACACCTTTTCATGTATGGAGAGAAGCAGAGAAAAGTAAACCAAACCCTTTTATTAGCTGTTCCTAACTTGAGAAGCTTGTATTTGTAACCATTTGTGAGGCTGGGTCGTATCATGGTTTATATTCTTGCTCTTGTATCTTCACCTAGAGAAACAGGAAGGTAAGTGGGAAAAACACCCCAGTGCTGCTTCTGTGTATTTTGAATGTAAGTCCCAATAATACTTGTAGCCAAGCTATAAACCCACGCAAATGGGCTTCTTGAACTGCCCATATTGTGTTGCTGATGATTGTCCCGTTACCAGTTCTTAATGCAGTTTCTTTATGGATAAGATCATGCTTCATGATGTTGAGGGAAAAGAAGGCATTTTAGTTCTTAAAATGTTGTTATTATATGGCATTTTACTCTTCTAAATATTATTTTTCTTCAACTGAAGGTAGTATGGTTATTCTCAAGTATAAACATTGCCGGTTTTTCTTAAAGCCCTGAAAGACTTTGCATTTGGTAATTAAATGAACTGCTTGAGTTAGTATTGTACTTTTCAGCTTTTCACATTTAATTAACATTCAAGTGGGAACTATGAACAATTTATATCTGTCAGGAAAAGACAAGACGTAACAAATTGTCTCCGTGCAGATGTGAAATTGAGGCAACCTTAGAGAGACTAAAGAAACTGGAGCGTGATCTGAGCTTTAAAGAGCAGGAGCTAAAGGAACGGGAGCGACGTTTGAGGATGTGGGAGCAGAAGTTAACCGAACAGTCCAATACTCCTGTAAGTAGACAATAATTCAACCTTTCATCTTACTTCAGAAAGTATTTGGAGCTTTGTCTATGTAAATCTAAAGACACACCAAGGAAATAGAGCCCTTTTTCTTTAGCTGTTCCTTTGGGCCAATTAAAAACTGTTTTATTACATCACTGCAAATAACTATACTATTTTTTTTTAATTTCATCTAATACATTAGATATTAGATATTGCTGATAGTTCATATTGTGCCATGGGCACTTAAGTAGTTTCCCATTGATTAAATTACAGTTCTTAGCTTTAAAAGTTGATTGCATTCAATAAATTCATTTTTCAACTAGAAAGCTATTGACTTTAATGGATGCAGGATTTGGTCTTTTATGTAAGAATCATCTGTTTCTTGCAGAAGAAGTCTTGAGAAACGTATGTAGATTTTTTTTTTTTAATTCTGTTGTTTTTCTTTGAGAAGAAGCAAATTTCCATTCTGTGAAAAAGGGGGTCAAAATTTGAAGGTTAATTTAGGGCTTTGTTCATAATTACAGTTAACATACTTGTACTGGCCAGTTATTAGCTGTTAGGACTGCCATATTTCTGTTAATAAATTGAACAAAAAAACTTTCTTGGATTATCTTGAATTTCTTAACTAAATATGATGCTCTTGACTACTGATTGGCAGAGGGAGGACCACAGGGTTAGTGCATGGCTAGACATACTACAACAGAATTGTTGTTAGGAAAAATACTGCATTACCTACTTGTTTTTAAAGCACTAGCAAAACAAATACCAAATTGAGATTGCAGTAGCATATGATTTTCTTATGCACAATTTTATCCTACTTATAACCTTGATTCCAGCCAGACCCATTTATATACAACTTGTTTTTAAGGCATAGCTTATTGCTGTTGTTTGAATGAAGTTGCATTCATGTTCCAGCTGTGAACATGCAGTAATGAAATCATGAAGAATGAATGTTTTCCTATGTGCAGATACTGTATGTTCTCAGTAGATATCTATGCCTGCTTTAATGCTTGCAAAATTCCAGTAACTGAGCTGTGGGCCATCATCTATCCTGAGCACAGCATGAGACACAGCCTTAATGAGCAAATCTTTTCACGAGCAAGGCCCTAGGGTTTTTTATGCTGTACTTGCTTATGACTTCTACTTTTCACTTAGAGCTGGCATTGCTGAAAGAATAAAGCATTGTGCTAAGGCCTATTGTGCTAAGCATGAACTATCTTTCTGCATAACATTAACCCAACTCTCCTATTGCATTTAAATGCAATTTCTTCTAATAGAGAAATATAGGTTTGTTTTTTCTGTAGATCTTTAGTGAGCTGTTACACAGAATGGCTTTAAAAAAAGCCCTTTTGTTGGAAAAAAAAATTGACATACTGGAAAAAATTGGCTTGTTCAAGCAGGATTGGTCTTTTCATAGCAAATGAAGTTCTACAAGGCACTGGTTACAAATACAGCTATATTTTAGATTCATAGCTGTAAATAATTTGCAAAATATCCCTGGGCATTCTGTTTGCAAGCTGTAATCCTTGGAGCCAAGTGTCTCCCTCCCTCTCTTGGGTCAGGGTATGTCTGCTCAGCAGTATCAAACTGGAGGATTGCAACAAGGAGGTGCATTGCTCAATTTTAAGCTACCTTGGCTGTAAAAACAATAGTAAAGATAGAGCAACCAGAGCTAATAACACAGCTTAGGGTGCCCACTAGGCTTATACCTGGTTCTTAACCAACACTAGGCCTTGTTGTGTCTTATCTGGTACTATCATCCCTGCTTTACGCTCTGCAGTCACTTCTTTGTTTTGCTCTGCAGCAAAGACCAGAGGCCAGCAAATACTATTGAAGTGGTGTGCAGGAGGAGAAACTCAAAGCAAGTGAGAGGAGAACAGGGAAGCTGTCTCTGCCACTTGATTCTCCAGTATTTTAGGGTTGGTAGACACTTCATCCTGCATGGTAGGTAGCTATGAGTGGCAGGCTGTTCCTAGTCAAAAGAATAAAGTATAGCTTTATACACATGAGCATGTGATTCCCAGGCTGCCCAGGGAAGTGGTTGAGTCACCATCCCTGGAGGTATTCAAAAAGCGAGTAGGCGGGGTACTCCAGAACATGGTTTAGTGGGCATGGATGATGGTTGGACTCAATGACCTTGAAGGTCTTTTCCAACCTAAATGATTCTATGAGAGAAGGATGAGGCCAATCTTTTAAGAACACTTCTGTGAAAGCAGTGTTTCTCCCTGCTCTTGTTTTGACCCTGTTTCTGCTGTGTCTTATGCAACAGACACCTTTGAGTCTGACCTCTGCCAATTCCCATTGTGCAGATCTCCCAGAGCCTCTTGCACAAGGGAATCTGGAGCCTTTTGGAGGAGTAAAATATATCCATAGCTGTAGTGAAATGGGAGACTTCTTCTGAAAGAGGACCTCGCTTTAAGAAGGGAGTGTATGTAGCTAAGCTGAAGCTCATATTTAGAGGAAGACAGCGAGCAAGACATGAAATCCAGATATTCACCTGTGGTGCTGTGCACCTGCAGGTGGTCATTTAAGAAGAGCAGTGGCTTGTACAGAGACTGGGGATCCCAGCCATCTATAAAAGTGTCTTCATGATAGTTACCATATGCAGTGCGACACCAAAGGCAGGGCCTGTCGCAAAGAGCTCCTAAGTTCCCCAGGTAACAAGATGGCAAAATATGGAGGAAGTAAGGTGATCATAACTTGCAAAATGAGCCACAGTTATGGCCCATTCGCAGCTTACCCACTGCCAGGCACTGCATAAACACTGAAACGTGTTTTAGAGGAAAGCTGTTTTGCAGCTTTGTTGTTTTTTATAGGGAATTCTTCCCGTATGTCAGGGGATGCTTTTCCATGGATCTAAAGTGACTACAACTCCAATAGCTCATGGAAGAACTACCTGGCACTGAATAATGTGTGCTGGGTGTCTTGTTTCTGTGGCTAGATGTTGTTTTTAAAACATTCCTTCTCTATCAGTAGGAGCTTTTGGTGTCCTTGATCCAAGTAGCGCTCTGTTGATGGTGTAATTGGTTTTTTCCTGTACAGCCTAGCTGCAGGTTCTTTCGTCACTTAGCCATTAGATGCATGAAGAGTATTTAGGGCACCCCATCTCCCAACTTCTTAATTTTATTCTCATTTCTTAAGCCATGATCACTAACTTTTGTTAACCACAACACATATAGAAAGCCTATGTGAGTAGGGAAAACTTGAGAGGAACAAAAGACAGATATTGTCCTTTTTAATGATAGACAACTTGTCAATATAAATGGTTTTGCCAAGAAGTGGGCACTCTTTGAGCAGCCTGGCCGTGAAGCCTCCTGTGTTACAGACCAGGGCATCAGCATAATCACCCCTGTAACCCGTTGCGACCAACTGCCATTGACACTTCAGTCAGTTTGCTGATTAGGTTAAAAAATATGTGGAAAACTGTGAATTTTGGACAGGTAGTTTTGCAAACAGCTTTGGAAAGAAAGGCCAGTTCAGGTGTTCACACACAGCTCTTTTGCTGTTGCTTTAGTAGGTAGTTTAATTTGATATGAAACTCCTGAGTTTTTACTCCCTGTGGAGAACAGGCAAGCGTGTCACAGAGGTTCCTAGCCCGGCCACTCTGAAGAGGCATTAATCATTATTTAGCTTGAGAGGGCACATTTCATTTGTTATTACAAACAGACTGGGTCAGGAAAATGCTATTATTTGTAGGTGAAGATCAAATCAGTGGAGATTTAATATGGTGTACAACCAAATGGCAGATATCTATTGATATCACTAAAAAAAAAAAAAAAAAAAAGCAGCCAAGCTGAAGAAGCTGACCAGCTGACCAAACAGCCCCTCTTCCCCTGCCTGCCTCTCCCTGGGACAGCTGCCAGAAGCAAGGTGCTGGTACGGGCTGGAGGCCGATCCCCGTGTCCTTTGCATTGGTGAGAGGCTTGTTTCTGATTGTGGCCGTTGCAGGGTGACCCCTTCCTCTCCTTTTGAGTATATGCTCAAAACCAGTCTTTGCACAAATAATACTGCTGCTGTTATTTCTGGTATTTAGAGGGCCGCTACTTCTGCACCAAACTTTGGGAGCTTGTTTGGGTTCTCTGATCTTAACGTGATTTATTCTTCAATCCTGAAAGTTTCAATTAAGCAACTCACTCAGACTTCTGTTGTACCTGTGTTGCCTTGGGAGCCAGTCCCCCTGGCTGGGAAATGTCACGTTCTGGTTTACGCTGTCCAAAATGAAGGATTGAAGAGTTTGAACCTTCTTTTGTCATGAAAGCTCTGCTACCTGTGGTTCTTGCCATGCAACTCAGTGATTTTGCACTTCTGTTTAAGAACAATGACCCCAGAATGAAGCTGTCTGGTTTAATGAATTCTTACTTGATCTCTGTGTTTAGATTCACTAATCGTTGTGCTTTCTGTTGATTGCCAACTAATCTGGTGGTGTCTTTTTCCTTGATTTTTAAATTGGTTCTAACTTTCACTTTTGCTCTGTCCTTTCCTCCTTTAAATAGTTTTTCTTACCTCTTGCTGGAAGAATGTCTGAGGAGTCTTACTTTGAATCTAAAACAGAGGAGTCAAACAGTGCAGAGGTGTCATGTCAGATCACAGCAACAAGTAACGGGGAGGTAGCTGGCATGAACCAAAGTCTGAAGGCCTTGATGATGACGGGCTTTGGGGATATCTTCTCTCTGAACCAAGCAGGATCTGTCCTGCATTCTGGAATGCAGATAAACATGCAAGCCAAAAAGAATTCTTCTAAAACCACCTCTATGAGAAAAGGAAAGAAAATCAACGTGGCTTTGGGTTTCAGTGAATTCGACTGGTCAGATGACGATGATGATGATGATGATTATTTTGATGATAGCAGCGATAGCAGCGAATGAAATCAGTTATAGAATTAACCCTGAAATTGGTTTTAGCAAAGCAAAACAATAAAGTTTTAGAACAAGAATCCTGTCAGTTTGGTCTGTTTAAATCCTGTAAAAGAAAAAAAAAAAAAAGAGACGTTTTTCAGGCTGAGCATGTTTGTGTGTAGAAAGACATGTTTTTGTTTAGATTGTGCTGACTTATTTCTGCTTTGATGAAATTTGGAACTAAACTTTTCCAACTAATTGAGATTATTATTATTATTTTAAGAACCGTGATTATATCTATAATTCTTGATGCCTGATTACAGAAACTATGGCTTGATAAACTTAAGATCTGAAAACATTGGGGGAAAACTTCAATGCCTTTAATGCCATTAATGTACTTCAAATTTTTCTTTTGTGTTTTTTGTCATTTCCCTTACCCCTTTAATTGTCAATCATATGAATATACTTGTACTTCCAGATTTGCTATTCTCTACAATCCATTCTTTCTTACTGTTGCAGTGAAGGGGTTTGCTGTGTTTCAAATTTAAAGCCTTTTTCAAGGTGGCATTGTGGGAAGTCACAAATAGTTTTCTAGGAAGAGAGAAGCTTGGTTGAGGGGAAGACGGGTTAGTTAAATACACAGTTTAAAAACTGAATAGCAGCAGAATCCAGGTAATCCCTATTAGTAGATGATTGTATAAATGTTCTTTTCCCCTCACATGTGTGCGCATGTGTATATAATTCACTCTAGCAAAGCGAACTGCAATCAGACCTCTGCATCTATTATCAGATATTGTGATCTAGAAGCTAATTTTCAGTTATGTTGATGTAAATCCAGGAAGCCTCATTAACTTTGATGGACTTACTCTTGTACCTGAGAGTAAAAATCGGTGTTAGTAAATTGATTCTGTTGCATCTCCTAAGCCTTGTGTGCTACCCTTATGAAAGGACGAAGAGAAGCCACAATGACATTTCAGCTTGGGCCCTACTGCTGTGGCTTATGTGAAATTCTCTGTGATGGTGGTAATATGAGGAATATTTACTAGTCTCTGCATACCTGTTTTTTGCAGCTAAATCACCTTTGAAGTATTGCCACTGCTGTTACGACTTACCGTAAAACTCAGTGTGTAACAATCTGCTGCAATAATTGCCTGCCAGGCACTTATGTTAAGAGCAGCAAGTACGTTTCTCCTGATGACCCCTTTAGTGGTGATGCAGAAGGAGGGAGGAAAACCAGTGCGAACACAAATGCAGGTTAGAAAGAAAGATGTTGTAAAATATTTGCCCAAGGAAGAAGGGCAGCATTTCAAAAGAAAAATGTTACTGTCTAGTTCAGCTGTAGTGGGAATAAGCCATCAAAATTCCATTCTCAATTACTGGAGGGGTTTCTTTTATGAAAACTTCTGTTTTTGAGTGACTTCTTTAATTATAGGCTTGCCTGTTACACAGCTCTAACCTACGTATTATGGTGAGTGTTTTTGTAGATAGCTTAGAGAAAAATGGATACATTAGATAACAGCAGGCCTGAAATCATTACATGTTCACTCAACAAAAGAGAAAGTTCTTTGAAGGAGTTTTTCTGGAGTGACGAGTGGGCACCTCTTTGGGTTGTGAGAGAGAATTGTTTTATCCTTAAGCATCAGCACTGATCTGGTAACCTGCAAGGCAGCGAGTGCTGCGCTTCAAGCTAGCCTACTCCACTCATTTTGCACAGGATTAGACCCTTAATTTCTGTAGGATGTAATTCCACATTCCACCTTGTTCCTAACGGTTGCAAATCTATTGGTTCAAAGTTAACCCTCTTGTATCAGAAAGCTTTTGTCGTGACAGAATTGTAATTTAAATGGTGTAATAAGCTTACAGAGTATCCCAAGGAGAAGCTTGCTCCTTTGGCACAGGTAGGGATGGCTTCTTAGGTCCATCAAAGCAACCTGACTTTAGGGAGAAAAAGGGACATTGAAGGGAAAATAATTAACTGGAAATGAGAGCAAATAGGCTGTTTCCAGTGCAGATTTGTACTATTTTTGTAAGTCTGTCTCTGCTAACACCCACAGCAATGATACTATTTTTGTAACTGCCACTTTGCACCTGGGAAAATTTGATGGATTTGTGTAATCTAATCTGTGCACTTTAGATCTTAAGATGTGTGTCATTGTGCATAAATTACTGTACCACATAAGCAATGTAGGGTTGTACAGCTTTAACTGAAAATGAAATTTGGTTCAGTACTTTTAGTATTCAAAAAAACAAAACAAAAAAATCTGTCCCTAGCGTTGATATTTTGCACATCTGACAATCTCAGGGCACTTCATGCACGTTTATATTTGCATGGGTTTTAACTGAATTTGTAAATCCACTCCTTTATCTATACAGAAGTAAAAATAGTCCTTAAGTAGTATGACACAGGGTTTCACAGTTGCAAAATCACAAGATTTAAGTCCATCTTCAAGGTTTTCTGCCTACCCAAGTGTGTAACTTATTTCAGCAAAATATCATCAGAATTTGGTAGCACGCTCATAGGAATTTCCACTATCTACTTAGTTCCAGTATTTTTTGATGAAAACAAAGATGTGGTTTTTTTTCCCCTTTCTTTCTCCATACATTATTTGTCAAAGCAAATTAAGCTATGTTAAGGAAAAATTTAAACTCTTTTAGAACTTACCCATGTGTTCGAAGTAGCAAAGGTGGTCTCTGAATTGTAGAGAAGGTGATAACATATGATAAACTATTGTGATGCAGTTCCCTTAAGATAGTCTTATACTTAGGATATTGGCTATGCTTATTAAAAAAAAAAATGGTACTGATTGCATTTTTACTTTCCTGTGATGACTTTCATACCAGATGTCTCCAGTTTACAAGCCAAAAATCATATGTGAGAATCGATCTGTGTTGTTTCTGCCTCTGATATGCCTCTCACTAAATAAAGGTTTTGGAAGTGGCTGTGGTGGGCAGGTATGTTGGTTGGAGGAGGTCAGAGTATTTCATCTTCCACACCTGATTTTGCTCTGCAGTTCCACCCAGCCTGTCTTCTGCCTGTGTCGTCACCAGGATACATAGATCTCCACAACAGCTCACGGCCACATAGTGTGTCAGCTTATGAAAGCTCTAACCAAACCCAGAAAGTGTTTCTCTGGCTGCTCTGGGCTGTGAGCAAAGCCACCAAAAGCCTTCCTGTGCCTCGTATACCTCTCAGCTCACTAGGCCCTGCCAGGCCTTTTGGGATCCCAGTTTTCTCTACCTTCCGTAAAGCCCTGGAGGTATCTGCAGTAAAATAATATTGCTGCGTTTGATGGAGGGGAGAGGTAAGAACCAGGCCTGAACTTGTCGTTTTTACCAGGCTGTTGTATTGCCAGCATTGACTTAGATGGGTATACGTGGCCCAAGAGAAGAACGGTGAGGATAGGCTTTTGGCTTGCTTAAAGATACAGGGTGAGCTGGGACCAAGGCAGGATGTCCAACTCCCTTTCTTTTCCTTCAGCAGTGGGAAAAAATGGAAGGGGGAATTAATGGAGGGAGACTTCTGATCTAGTAATTTTTGTGATAATCACAGTACCACTAATTCCTTGGAGTAGCAAGTGTCCTAAGGTATGGTGTGTGGTGTGTAGGTGTGCTGCATCCCCAGCTGGCTGCGTGCTGCCTGACGTGGAGATGGTCCCCTCTAGGTGGGAAGGGCTTCCAGGAGGTGAGGTCTGGCGCAGCTCCTTGTCACACAGTCAGTCATGTTCTTGACCTGACGTTTGTTTTTCGTTCCAGCAGTTTTGTTAGGTGTTGATTCCCTTTCCTTCTGGGTTTTAAAGTGGTTGTTCCGAGTTAAATATTTGATGCGATAATGATTTATATTGCTATCAGCAGTAGCAGTAAATCCATAGTGTGCATATAGCTGTTAAGTATTTAGCAGTGTTACTCTGTGTCTTTAGTACTGTAGTTCCTTTTTCTGTAATCAGGCAGCTTTTACAGGTTTTTAATAAGACCTCTAACTTGACAGAGGTTTTAACTACAGTCCTAGGTAGAACGTTCAGGTAGAAAAATAAGTTCATTTATTAATTTTCACAGCCCTTAAAATTCACTAGTAGGAATCTGGAGGAGAGACCTTTCCCTTTTCCCCCAGACTTCAACTTAGTGTACACTGTAAAATCTGCACAGAGATATCTGATGTGCGAAGATTTAATTTTAAAACTGTAGAACCAACAACCTTCTTTAAACATTTTATATTGTGTGCTAAATATTCATATGCCTTTTAAAGTCAGATATAGTCCACTGCATTTCTTGCTTTTGCACTACTGAAGAAGTTTTTTACTGAATACTCTAGGAGTCAATGCTACTTACACTTCAAGTGTGAACCGATGAAATTTGAATAGAAAATATTTTCACAGTGTTAGAAAATTTCATTTTCCCTTCTGAAAAAACAAAGCTGAGCACAATGCCTGTGCCAAAACTCTTGTGCTGTAAACTGAATATATCATTTGTGTGGAACATGCAATGTTACACTTCTGTGTGGTAAAACCTTGCAGCGTCAGTTATTCTCTTTATTGCACTTGACATATGATGTCTTGTTTTATTCACACTGTGGATTTGATTTTCCAGTGTAAAACCAAAGCAAACAAACAAAAAGAAATCATGCGATGTATGCAATTTCCTCGATTGGTGTCAAACTTTCTTTTGATGTGAACTTTTTCCTTTGCTTCTCTTTGTTCCAAACTTCTATTTTGCAATAAACATTTTGACAGTAAATTTTATGCATCCGTGTCCCTGTGTAAAATGCTGGTGTTTCAAGAGGTTCCATATTGTCTGCTGCTTTAAGTCACTTTTTGTATTACTGTGTGACATTTCTCCTTTATTCTCCCATCTTTTTAAAAAAAAATTTGGAATAATACAGAACATACTCTACCACTGGTTATATTTAAACACGGAAAAAGCTGAAAAAATCCATTGTGCAACTGAAAATGCAATACTGAACTTCTGCAGTAAATTATTCAGTTGTACAAATTATTGTACCAGGCTCCTCCCGCAGCACCAGCCGGTTTGACTATAAGAACCTACAAAAGGCAGGACCCACTGCCTTCCTAAGGATGTTTACAATTGCCACTTGCCCTCCCTTGTGCTCAGGTGTTGCCCCCAGCACTACTTTTGTCCCACAGTGTCCTGCCCAGGCTGCGGGTAGCTGTTAGCATAGGGAATGCCTGACTAACAGCAGGTAGGTCGAGAAGATTGGCTGGAAGTATGGTGTAGTAGTGAGAAGAAGTCAGGAAGGTCTCTCTTTCTCTGGCAGACACATCTTCCCTTCTGCCACTTCACCCTGATGCCTTTGGTTCTGTCCCTTTTGGGGAAGCAGTGGGCAAAATGATGAGTTTGAGGGTCTGCTAGGTCCTCCTCACAGAGGTGGCTTCAGCTGGTCTCATGGGTGGTTTGTGCCCAACAAGGCTTGACTGAAGTATTGGTGGAGGAGGAGGAAGAGGATCTGAAGAGTCCTCAGAGTGGGGTGGGCAGCAAAAAGTCATATTTGCAGAAGTCAGGGGGAGGAGGCAGAAGTCAAGGGGTGTTTGGCAGTCACAAGTCCTTCAATGGGAGGTTCACGTGGATGCTGCAAAGGGTGTTTCGCAGTGATGGCTGAAAGTCGTGGGTGGATTACACTCGACCCTGCTCTTGTGCATGGAGGGCCAGGGAAGCACTTAGTGGGCAATTCTGCCCTGGCGCTCAGTGTTCAGCTGGAGGCAGGCAGGGGTGAGTGCCTGCAGGGGGGGGCATGCTTGGCCTGTGGGTGGGGGCTGGAGAGCTTGTGGGTGGCAGGGCTCTCTGGAAGAGGTACCAAAGCCTTGGGGGCTGGTGGGTGACCGAGCTGAGTGTCTCATAAGTCAGTGTTATGTACATCGAGTAAGTTTGCAACTACATCATGGTATTGAGCCTTTGGGAGCCACTGACAGTCCGAGTATATACATAGCAATTAATGTTAACCCTTTAGCTGGGTAAAAATGCCAAGAAGGTGAAGCTTGGAATACCATATATTTGAATGAGTACAACGACAATCAGTATTACAGTGACATCTCCTGTGTCAGTTTTCAAATCATCCCAGAATTTCACTTAATGCAGCCATTCTCCTGGGCGTCCTCTGTGGTTTCCTTGTACTTCAAGAGCTAACACCATCTTGCATACAACAAAGCGTGCCCTGCAGCACTGGAGGAGGCTGGGAAGTGCTGCGCTCCCCCAGCCTCAGGGGAGCAGTTAAGAAGCATTGACAGAAACCAAAAGAGACTTGTCTGTACAGGAAGACTAGCCACAGTGACCCAACTCCAAATTCTGCTTTCACTGCTGTCTAGTGACAGTTTTCCTTCCTTTTGCAGAAAGTACCCATCATTCAGGAGAGTGGTAATCACAGTGTTATTTTCATTGTAGAAATCAGGTGGTGCCACAGCCATAGCAAAAGCAAAAGACTTCCCATAGTGTTGGAGCCAAGAGGAGAGGCAGCTAGAGAGTCTCTCACCATTGGACAGTTTACTTTTGCTTCCTAAATTGTTTCTATTGGAGATCTGCTGATAATTTTATCTACATAAAGCAATGGGATTGATTTAGCACTGCCACCATGCTGTTGGTCAGCTTGTGGTCAGTGTGAATCCAAGGGTTTAGTATGTCAGTATGAGAGGTTCAACAAGGCCAAGTGCCAGGTCCTGCACTTGGGTCACAACAACCCCATGCAGCGCTACAGGCTTGGGGAAGAGTGGCTGGAGAGCTGCCTGGCGGAAAAGTACCTGGGGGAGCTGGTTGACAGCCGGCTGAATATGAGCCAGCAGTGTGCCCAGGTGGCCAAGAAGGCCAACGGCATCCTGGCCTGCATCAGAAATAGCGTGGCCAGCAGGAGCAGGGGAGTGATCGTCCCCCTGTACTGGGCACTGGTGAGGCCGCACCTCGAGTACTGTGTTCAGTTTTGGGCCCCTCACTACAGGAAAGACATTGAGGTGCTGGAGTGTGTCCAGAGAAGGGCAACCAAGTTGGTGAGGGGCCTGGAGGACAAGTCTTATGAGGAGCGGCTGAGGGAGCTGGGGCTGTTTAGCCTGGAGAAAAGGAGGCTGAGGGGAGACCTTATCGCTCTCTGCAACTACCTGAAAGGAGGTTGCAGTGAGGTGGGTGGGTGCTGGTCTCTTCTGTCAGGTGGCTGGAGACAGGACGAGAGGAAATGGCCTCAAGTTGCAGCAAGGGAGGTTTAGGTTGGATATTAGGAAAAACTTCTTTACTGAAAGGGTTGTCAGGTATTGGCACAGGCTGCCCAGGGAAGTGGTTGAATCACCATCCCTGGAGGTATTCAAAAAGCGAGTAGACGGGGTAATCCAGAACATGGTTTAGTGGGCATGGTTGATGGTTGGACTCGATGATCTTGAAGGTCTTTTCCAACCTAAATGATTCTATGATTCTATGAGAGTCGCAGCCTAAAGTCCTGCCCTTTGCAGGGGAAAAAGAACCAAATAAAATCAGCCACCAGACTAAAATTTGGGAGGAGGGGAGAAAAATGGTCAGACGGTTTTCTTTTCAATTCGTGTCTCTCACACAGTTGCTGCCCTCCTTTGATATTTGTGCGTGGACCGAAGAAGATGTGGTGAGTATTTTGTGTTAATGTGGCCAGCATTGCGCTGCTGGAGCTCTCTAACAAATTACAGTGGGTACAGAGGGAGGGAGAACCAGATCAGAACATCTAGGTGAAATTTTACTGCTATTTGGTGAAACTTGTGTCCCAGAAAGGCTTTAAAATGGCCACAAGTAAATTAAGGACTCAAGCGACCTTCATAAAACAGCCGTGTTGTCCAATGTCCAGAAAATAATTTGTGCTGGGAGCTGCCAGCAGCCAGGAGGGCATTCCTGAGTGATCATTTAAGGAATGTGGAAGTGCCCCAAGACCTATCTGAGCAAGACCTGTCCTGGACAGGACAAAATGGGTTTGAAGGTTTTATCCCACTGTGTGCCACCAGGATGGCAATAAACTGAAAGAAAGTTAAGGGATTTTTAAGGGGTGTGGAATCTCTCTTCAGTATAAAACAATGGCATTGAGTCTTTTTTACCTTTTTATTCAGTTAAGAGGTTAAACAAGAAACATCAATGATTTATCTCTAGCATAGTGATGTGTCATAGTGATTTTAATGTCCCATCTAGTACCCTCCTTGTGTGTTGTCCGTCATGGGGTTGTTCAGCTAACGTTTACTGAAGGACTGTCTGGAAAGCCAGTGCAAAAGCCGTAATAGCCCTGGCTCCTTAACTTCAGCCCTTTTAGCATGTGACAGGTAGCTAAGCTTCTGCTTCAGTCATTTCTGTTGTTCTTCATAATGACAAACTGAGGGAGGTGGCTGCAAAATAGAAGGCAGTTTAAAAAAGCTAAATAAAAGTAATCACTTACTATTGGTGAATCTTGAGTCCTTTAATCCAAAGTTAGAAATATTTTAAAATTTTGTTTTAAAATGGAATGATTACTTGCAAACTCCAAATAACTGTAATAGAAAATTTTGACAATGTGAACTTCAAGACTGATTCCTCTTTTTTGCAGTTTTTCTGGATGCAACAACTTACTAGAAAAGGTAAAAGCTATTCATATGTACCTTCATATTCACATTTATTAATATATATACATTTGCTCATCTTCTCCCTCCAATAAAGCACCCTATGGATTTCTGAATAACCTCTTTTATCTTAAGGCGATGCTTCTGGTGAAATGAGTGTATATGCTAGCTTGTTTAAGGACCATCATATCACTGGGAAACGATTGCTTCTTCTAGAAGAAGAGGATTTAAAGGACATGGGAATTGTTTCCAGAGGACACATCATCCATTTAAAGGTATTTTAACAGCACATGTTGAATGTTGCAATAGGTTATAGTGTAAATGTTAAGGAGTCTATGGGTTTTCAGTAGTATTAACAACAAAAGAAGTTATAAAGCTAAATAGAGAACATACTTGGTATAAAAAAACCCTAGAGTTGCAAGTTCATATGGATCTAGAACCCAAAGCAACCTGAGCATTTTATGAGGCGTGAAAATGTGCTGTGGTCTTTATACTCCTCTGCAGTTCTTCATTTTCTTTTAGGCTGGACTGTCAGTACTGCTAAAGATTTGCCTAGGAGGGCCATTCTCCCAGCCAAAAGCTTTGGGTATCTTCATAGAAAGTTCTCCCTAAAGATTTCTTTTTAGCTGAGGAGGGAGCAGATATGAAAATAGTTATTTGAACTGAAATCTCAAAAATTCTCAACTTTCACATCTCATCTATAGCTTAAAACATACTTTGACTAACAAAACTCCATTAGACAACTTCAAGGCTGGTTGACGGCCAGGTTGCTTTGCCCTTAAAGCTTTGTTTCATGGAGTTTTATATATCTAATGTTTGTAATGAGTTAAGAAAATCATGGTCTGGACCATGACAGCAGTAAATAGTATTAATATTGCAGCCACAGGAGAGAGTTCAGTTTCCTGGCAGTCAGTTTTGGAAAAGGATTTCTCTAAAAGCAGCATGTATAATTCTGTTAGGTCTCAATGATTTTATACCATAATCTGCTAGTAAAGAGCTACTTGTATCCTAATTGCTAGTCCTGCAACTTTAGCTTCATAAGTCACACAGATTTATTCCCCTTTTGCTCATCAGCCATTTTTTTCCATGCCACACACCATTACTGATATGTTTCATTTACGTTTCCTACAGGGAAAATTACTGAAACTTAATAAAGTCAATAATGCCCAAAATGAAAGATTTCAGCTTCCTGGGTTGATTGAGCATAAATAAAAACAACCAAAACAACCCCCCAAACATTTCTTTCTCTGATTAGGCAGATCTGATTCTGAATGCGAAATGGGGCCGATCTACCACAACAGTTTCCACAACAGGGC